>NC_079191.1:110416624-111154749 GCF_029499605.1 Hyla sarda
GGCACCAATTACTGGTGCACTGGGCCTTTAAATCTTAGAGAGCTGGCGCACGCACGCCCTAGAGAGCGGAGCCGCGCGCGCCAGAACATGACAGCCGGGGACCGGTACGGGTAAGTGGCTTGGGATGCGATTCGCGAGCGGGCGCGTCCCGCTTTGCGAATCGCATCCCCATCGTGAATGTCAGTGCAGCGCTCCCGGTCAGCGTGTCTGACCGGGGCGCTGCAGAGAGGAGAACACCGCGAGCGCTCGGCGAACCGGAGCGCTCGGCGTAACAGTACCCCCCCCTTAGGTCTCCCCCTCTTTGTGTCTCCTTGTCCCTTCAAAAGAGACGAGAACATAGGGGACGCCTCTTGAGTCTCCTTCTGGAACAAAAAGAAGTCCTGGGTAGCTACACCAGTGGCAGGTAGTTCAGAAGGAATGGGAATGGGAAGGGGGGGCAGAGGGTGAAGCATGTCACAGGGCAGAGTGTCACCAGGACGGGGGCTATGAGGAGGCACGGCACAGTCCTGATAGGCCTTGGGGAGACCAGGCACAGGAGGAGACACTGAGGCCCGACAGACGGGACTGGGAGCAGACGTGAGACATTTCTTGCAGCAAGCAGAAGCCCAATTCTTGATCTCCCCGGTGGTCCAGTCAAGGGTGGGAGAATGATGTTGGAGCCATGGCAGACCGAGGAGGACTTCAGAGGTGCAGTTGGGCAGGATGAAAAATTCAATTTTCTCGTGATGCAGTCCAATGCTCATAAGCAAGGGCTCTGTGCGGTAACGCACAGTGCAGTCCAACTTAACTCCGTTGACCGAAGAAATGTAGAGCGGCTTGACGAGACGCGTCACCGGGATGCAGAACCTATTCACCAAAGAGGTCAGAATAAAATTTCCAGAAGAACCAGAGTCCAAGATGGCCACGGCTGAGAAGGAGGAGTTGGCAGAAGGAGAAATCCGCACGGGCACAGTGAGACGTGGAGAAGCAGACTTCGTACCAAGAGGCGCCACACCCACGTGAGCTGGGTGCGTGCGTGCGTTTCCCAGACGTGGAGGACGAATAGGGCAATCCACCAAATGTTCGGTACTAGCGCAGTACAGACACAAATTTTTATCCCTATGGCGAGTCCTCTCTTCATGGGTCAGGCGAGATCGATCCACTTGCATAGCCTCCTAGGTGGGAGGCAAAGGGGTAGATTGCAAAGGATACTGTGAGAGAGGTGCCCAGAGAACAAGGTCTTTTTCCTGGCGGAGCTCCTGGTGTCTTTCAGAAAAACGCATGTCAATGCGGGTGGCCAAATGGATAAGTTCTTGCAGGTTGGCAGGAATCTCTCGTGCGGCCAGCACATCCTTGATGTTACTGGATAGGCCTTTTTTAAAGGTCGCGCAGAGGGCCTCGTTATTCCAAGATAATTCGGAGGCGAGAGTACGAAATTGGATGGCGTACTCGCCTACTGAAGAATTACCCTGGACCAGGTTCAGCAGGGCAGTCTCGGCAGAAGAAGCTCAGGCTGGTTCCTCGAAGACACTACGGACTTCAGCAAAGAAGGACTGGACTGTGGCTGTGGCAGGATCATTGCGGTCCCAGAGCGGTGTGGCCCAAGACAAGGCCTTTCCAGACAGAAGACTCACTACGAATGCCACCTTAGACCGTTCTGTAGGAAATTGGTCTGACAACATCTCCATATGTAGGGAACATTGAGACAGGAAGCCACGGCAGAGTCTAGAGTCCCCATCAAATTTGTCCGGCAGGGACAAGTGGAGGCTAGGAGTGGCCACTCGCTGCGGAGGAGGTGCAGGAGCTGGCGGAGGAGATGGTTGCTGCTGTAGCAGTGGCAAAGTTGCTGCAACACGGCGGTCAACTGCGACAGCTGCTGTCCTTGTTGGGCAATTTGCTGTGATTGCTGGGCGACCACCGTGGGTAGGTCAGCGTGACTTGGCAGTGGCACCTCAGCGGGATCCATGGCCGGATCTACTGTTATGATTCGGCTAGGTGGGTGTGGATCCTCTGTGTCAGCGAGGGATTGGCGTGGACCGTGTCGGTGGACCGGTTCTAGGTTGCTACTGGTTTTCACCAGAGCCCGCCGCAAAGCGGGATGGTCCTGCTGCGGCGGTAGCAACCAGGTCGTATCCACCGGCAATGGCTCAACCTCGCTGACTGCTGAGAAGGCGTGGGACAGAAGGACTAGGCAGAGGCAAGGTCAGACGTAGCAGAAGGTCGGGGCAGGCGGCAAGGTTCATGGTCAATGGCAATAGCAGAAGATCTGGAACACAGGCTTTGGACAACACTAAAAGCTTTCTCTGGCACAAGGCAACAAGATCCGGCAAGGAAGGAAAGGGGAAGTCAGGTTATATGGACAGGGAGCAGGTGGAAGCTAATTAGACTGATTGGGCCAGGCACCAATCACTGGTGCACTGGCCCTTTAAATCTTAGAGAGCTGGCGCGCGCGCGCCCTAGAGAGCGGAGCCGCGCGTGCCAGAACATGACAGCCGGGGACCGGGACGGGTAAGTGGCTTGGGATGCGATTCGCGAGCGGGCGTGTCCCGCTATGCGAATCGCATCCCAATCGTGAATGTCAGTGCAGCGTTCCGGTCAGCGGGTCTTACCGGGGCGCTGCAGAGAGGAGAACGCCGCGAGCGCTCCGGGGAGGAGCAGGGACCCGGAAGCGCTTGGCGTAACATATACGTTTAAAAATGTCCTAACTTTTTCATTTTTCCGCGTACGGGGCAGTTTGAGAGCACATTCTTTGCGCCGTGATCTGAAGTCTTTATCGGTATCATTTTTATTTTTATTGGACTTTTTGATCCATTTTTATTCATTTTTTAATGGTATAAAAAGTGATCTAAAATATGCCATTTTGGAGTCTGCATGTTTTTTTTTACGTGTACGCTATTGACCGTGCGGTTTAATTAACAATATATTTTTATAGTTCGGTCACTTATGCACATGTCGATACCACATATGTTTATTTTTATTTACAATGTTTTTTTTTATGGGAAAAGGGGGGTGATTCAAACTTTTATTCGGGAAGGGGTTAAAGCACATTTATTAACACTTTTTTCACATTTTTTTTTGCAGTGTTATAGCTCCCATAGGGGGCTATAACACTGCACACACTGATCTTTTACACTGATCACTGGTATGTATTAACATGCCATTGATCAGTGTTATCAGCGCTTGACTGTTCCTGTCTGGTTCTCAGGCACGGAGCAGTCATTTGCCGATCAGACACCGAGGAGGCAGGTAGGGATCCTCCCGGTGTCCTGCAAGCTGTTCGGGAAATTGCGGCAGTCCTGTACAGCCCGACTGAGCTGCTGGGATACTTTCTCTTCAGACGCGGTGGTCAACCGGTGCAGGACGTAAATAGACGCCCTGCGTCGTTAAGGAGTTAAATAAACTGGTGCCAGAAAGTTAAACAGATTTGTAAAGTACTTCTATTAATCCTTCCAGTACTTATCAGCTACGGTTAAGATCCGCAGGAAGTTTTTTTCTTTTTGAAAATTATTTCTGTCTGACCACAGTGCTCTCTGCTCACACATCTGTCCATATTAGGAACTGTCCAGAGCAGGATATGTTTTCTATGGGGATTTTCTCCTACTCCGGACAGTCCCTAAAATGGAAAGAGGGTTCAGCAGAGAGCACTGTGGTCAGGCAGAAAGAAAAGTACTTCCTGTGTCACAAATGCTATAGGCTAGTGAAGGAATAAATGTCTGGATCCAGCATCACATCACTGCCATGAGTTCTTGTGCAAGCTTAGTTTACAGGGCTCTGCAATGTATATTAACCCCAAGACTATAATCACACAATCAGTTTAGACACAATTTTTTTTTAAGTTTTTGAGGAATGGGGAATATACAGTATATTGCTGGGTCCACTTTGGACTTTGATTAGAAACTGTGCCTTAAACAGAATCAAAAGCTCCACGATTGTTTTAAGTCTGAGAACATTCTTACATGGCTGTGAGAAAAGTAACATTTAAGTCTCTATATTATGGCCTTAAAGTGTACCTCCAGCACGTTTATGAAAAATGACTGTGCACAATAGTTAATTTTCAAAATGAATTGATTTTCAATTTGATGCCAGAATAGTTTTCCTAGCGCTCCCAGATTACTATACAATATGAGACTGAGTTTTCCACTGTGGTTTCATAGCACCTGTCTTCTGTCCCATCATAATGTAATTTTAAGGCACTGGCTCTCACGCTGGAGACTGGTGTCATGGTGTCGAAGCTGGAAGCTTTGTCTTATAATGCAAGTGGGATGTGAGGAGAACCAAATTTAAAACAAAGTGATTTAGAAAAAAGACTATTGTCCTGCATAGTGTTGCACAACAGTAATTTTTCCCAAAATTGAAGAAAGCTTTGAAGGTACAATTTAAAGGGGTACTTCGGTGGAAAACAAATGTTTTCAAATCAACTGGTACAAGAAAGTTATACAGATTTGTAAGTTACTTTTATGTAAAAATCTTAATTGTTCCAGTAATTATCAGTTACTGTGTGCGCCAGAGGAAGTTGTGTAGTTCTTTCCTGCCTCACCACAGTGCTCTCAGCTGCCTCCTCTGTCCATGTCAGCAACTGTCAAGAGTAGAAGCAAATTCCCATAGCAAACCTCTCCTTCTCTGGACAGTTCCTGACATGGACAGAGGTGACAGCAGAGAGCACTGTGGTAAGACTGGAAAGAACTACACAACTTCCTCTGTAGTATACAGCAGAAGTACTGGAAGGACAACAAGAAAAAAACATGGTTTCAAAAGGCAGGAAATGCTTAACCCCAAATACAGTTGTGCATTTATGCTGGGGAAGTAGATCCTGCACTTGTGGTCCATTGTTAAGGGCAATCCCCAGCATAAAATGCATACAATAGGGGATGCCTGCAGCAGACAACAAGTGCCACAATGGCATCCTACACCAGATGAAAAGTGTGGATGTGTAACATATGGAATAATACATAAGTTTAGGTGCACTACTGTGGTAGATGTAGACAGTAACATATGACTAACCCTCAAAAGGATGTTAAAATTGAGACATTAGCCAGTATATCCTTATATGAAGAACATACCTGAGCCTGCACACCAACGCCAAGGTTTCTCAAGTGGCATGGGACCTAACACTAAACCTACCTGTGCCATATGGGCAATACCAGGGGCCAGTGGGCAATTACAGCGGCATTAGGTTGGATTTACAGCCTGCTTCCAGTTCACTTCAGTGTGGCTGGGCACACATACAATGGGAGGAGGGAGGAAGGCTATGAGCCCCACCCAAGTTGCAAGATATGTTGCCGGCCTTACAGGTGAACCAAAATGCTAACCATAATAGTGATTAAGGCGTATTAGATTTGGAGTTTATACACCTCCAAGTACAAGATTTGAACAACAAGAAAAATAAACAAGAAAAAAAAAAGATGTGTGCTGTATGTGTGCTTAGTCACACTGGAGTGAACTGAGAGCAGGATGTAATGCCGCTGTAATTCCCCACTGGCCCCTGGTATTGCCCATACAGCACAGGTAGGTTTAGTGTTAGGTCCCGTGCCACTTGAGAGACTTTGGTGTTGGTGTGCGGGCTCAGGTATGTCCTTCATATAAGGATATACTGGCTAATGTCTCAATTTTAACATCATTTTTATTGTCTACATCTACCACAGTAGTGCACCTAAATTTATGTGTTAAAATACTGGAAGGATTAAGATTTTTAAATAGAGTACCCCTTTAAGACTGGATGCCACTAAGCTTCAATGGAATGAAAAAGGTGTGTTAAATATATGGATCCTAATTTTCAGCTTCCTTTTCCATCATGTATTTCAGAAAACCAGCCCCATAATATTAAAGGTAAAAAGGGTAATGAAATCAGAAAATGAGACTGTACAAATTCTCTTTTGTCTCATATCCCGTATAAGATACTGATGCTTCTATCTATTACTCTGTCTTCTAAGCACTATGGTTATGTTATTTTATAAAATTAGAGAAATTCATCTTGTATGTTCCAGTCTTTTCAGTTATAGAGGATGCCATATAGGTATTCTATGGTGAACACACAATTTCCTTTGGCTGGTATTTATTCAATGAACCAACACATTATTATCAGACAGAACAAGCAAAGAGAACTGCAACCCCAATGAATGGTTGTTTTGTGAAAAGGGTTGTGATGTGAAAACTGTGCTAAAAAAAATCTAAGCACAAATTGAAGAAAGAAGAAACTGCTCTACTTTCCCATTTCGCAGAAAAAAAAAAATCAATAGCAGTTTGGGACAGTAATGTCTGGGCAATTTTCGAAGACATAGTTTCTAGTCAGCCTGTACTTTATGGCGCTATAAACCAGCTGCATAAAATTGCTCTATCTCAGGACAGTGCTATTTAAGTGATCATTGATGACTAATAACCTTGTTGTTGGTTTTATCCAGTACTACCAAATAGAATAAAGGAAAAGCTGACATAGTTGGGGTTAATAGGGTTTATTGCAATTTGTTAAAAAGGAAAAAGATACAGTCATTTATTTTACAGAATGAAAATAAAAAGAACCATAACACACTGTTAAAGTGGTACTCTGGTGGAAAACAAATATTTTCAAATCAATCTGTGCCAGAAAGTTAAACAGATTTGTAAATTAATTGTATTCTAAATCTAAGTCCTTCCTGTACTTATCAGCTGCCGTATGCTCCAGAGGAAGTTATGTAGTCCTTTCCAGTCTGACCACAGTGCTCTCTGCTATCATCTCTGTCCGTGTCAGGAGCTGTCCAAAGTAGAAGCAAATTCCCATAGCAAAGCTCTTCTGCTCTGGACAGTTCCTGAAACAGACAGGCACAGAGAGGTGACAGCAGAGAGCACTGTGGACAGACAGAAAAGAAATTAAAAAAGAAAAGTACTTCCTGTGTAGCATACAGCAGCTGATAAGTACTGGAAGGATTAAGACTTTAAAATAGAAGTAATGTACAATTTTTTTTTTTTTTTACTTTCTGGCACCAGTTGATTTTATTTTTTTTCTCCATTTTTTTCCTTTTAAATATGTTAACCAAAAATATGTTAATAAAGACAAGGGTGGCTCTTTAATACATCACAGATAATTAAAATAATTATTACAATTGTATTGGTTTCTTACAGTATGATTTTACCATGCTGTCACTTCATGTAACTTGCTGTTTTTAGCGCAGTCTTTTGAACCAAGGACCACACTGTATGCCTCAGGTTACACTAAAAGTTGGGTTGCACCAAAGTAACTGTCTGTTATTGACCATCCTACTATGCACCTGTGGGCTGAGAGGCTACCCTCTGTCATAACCTGCTATGCCTTAATGCCAAATGTTGTATTGGTTGCACCTGTCACTTACTGAATGTATTGCCATAGTCTGTGGGTATTTGTGTCCGCTACACCCTTACATTTTACAGCCCCCTTCATATGGTCGCCTCGTTCAACTTGCACTTCACTCAATATTCTGTGCATATTCTGTGATATCAAGCCAGTCAGCAGAAAACACAGTTCTATTTCACAAAACGTTACCTTACTTGTAACATAACCTGAACATACACCTGAATTGCAGTAAGATAACAATTGTCAGTAAACACATTTTAACTTTTCCATATAGCTTTTTCAGAATGCAGGAGTTGGAATGTTTTTCACAGGGCTGTTCTGTACCTTATTGGCTCATACACACTGGAAAAAGGCCTTGCTGTGTTTTTCAGAATGAACAACCCCTACATATATGGTCTTAGGGCAATTTATCTTCTCTGAATGCTAAACTTTCTTTCTCTGAGCTTTGCATTCTTCCACAGTCCATGCTAACTCAGCAGTGACTCTCATAATTAGTCATGGCCAAATGCAGGATAGGACAAAAATAGTTATATAAAACCTATTGATATAAAGTCACAAAAGGAAGGCAGTCTCCTATTCCACCCAGTAATGGAATGAATGGGATGGCATCATGCTTTATGAAAGGTCCTCTACTAATCCAGACAGAAAGATAGGCAGCAATGTTTTGACCCCTATAGAGGCGAGGTCCATAGGTTCATATGTGCCCCACTGCTGATTAGATGGCATTGTGGTTGTATTGTATATTTTAGAGGCTATACACAAGTCAGAGTGATATTTTCTCTAGGTGATTCTTAGCTCTGAATAAAGATCCAATGTCCTAGAAGTATAGAAAGATAATACTGGCTAAATCTTCTTGCTTTATTGTATACTTACAAATATTTGGTGGGATGGAGTTGTAGAAACACAACAGCAAGGGTGTGTAGGCAATGGTCATTTTGTGCACAGGAACTTGAAGCCAGAAGAAGCGTGCTTTGCATGAAAGGGTCATAAGCTCACATGCTCCTGCTGTTATCTTTCTACACCCCCTCCCTGATAATTATTGTAAATTAGCAATAAAGCAAAAATGCAAGATTTAGCTACTAATGTTGAATTTGTAATGAAGAAAACAGTAAAACAGTGCCCCTGTAGCCAAATGTGATGCAGGCAGTGACTAGCCTCAGGTACAGGGACACAGTTATCAACATCCCCACTCTCTCTTGCTCTATTCCCGATACCTTCTCTCACCGGGACGGGGATATAATTTGTCCACACATCTCCTAGCTCCATACTGTGAAATACAATAGCCTAAATACTAATATAGTATGAATCTAGTGTTTTATGTATACTGTAATACATTCAGTTTTATTTGTAATGTAGTAATAATTCAAATATTTGAATATTAACTATTGTGGAACATGCCATATTATGAACTTAGGAAGGCTTAGCAAATGGATAAAGTTATGCACGCTTAGCACATTTAAATAAATATACCTGCCTAGACACAAACAATAAGATTTCGAAATGCTCAAATATTGTCTAATTGGAACTTGCTAAAAAGTACAAAAAAGCAAATGGCATCAAAAACTTCAAAGACGAGTCTCCATTTTATGACTGAAGTTGTTCTGCTAAGTAAAGTCTTTGAAGAAGGACTCCTGGTGATCCTAAGCCTTTGAAATGATAGAAAACAGACATTTATAATTACATAAAGGTGCAGAGTCCAGCAGAGATAGTAGAGGACATTATTGAAGATATTGAGGAGTAGACATGGGCAAGACAAAAATTTGAATCTCAAAACTGACTTGACCTGTCATGAGATGGCAGAGAGAAGTCCCATCTTATACAGGCACAGGAAAAATAAAGTCATAATGACACATTTACTTTAAATTCATAGCATTTTCCTTAAATTAGAACTTGGTTGATACATTTTTCTTAAAGGAAACACTGCATGACCACTGGAAGGAAAAACGCTTTCATGCTTTGCTATTTTCGAAATCACGTTAATACTCATCTTAAACTTAGATTTTTCTTTTAGATACCATTGAATCACCATATAAAGCAGTTTTAAGAAAAAAAAAGTAATAATAATAATTGTTTTCAACTTATGCTTTATTTTTTTCTGGATATTGACCTGCATTGTACTTCATAGCTCAGCCATCTTCAACCTGTGGTTTTGCTCTAGCATACCTTCATACATCCCTTATCTTTCTGTCCATTCAGAGATGTCTTGTCCTACCTTTTTTTTTTTTTTTTGCAACACAATGCCCATGAAGTAGGCGCTATATGATAAATAATGTGTATATAAAGGTAAAAAATGCACCAAGAGATGTGTGAAATATATGTAATTAAATCATTATTTCATCCTAATATTTTCAAAAACAAACAAAAAACCCATTTGTCATATAGCACATAATTCCCCCAACTAATGGCAAACTGGTCAAATCAATTTAATTCATATATACAAATACATAAATACTGAATTTATCAATGACCAGAAGAGTCAAAGACAAGCATGGTAAGACAAGCTTAGTTAAACAGAAGCAATTAACTGGAGGTTAGTAAAACTGAGAGATAGTATATATAGTATAAAGATATATACACATCCCAATCATTGAGGCATATCAATTTACCAATACATACATTTGTAACACATGGCATCAAATTCATTTCCCAGTTATAATGTAGATAAAATAGCCCCCATATGATGGTTCGGTACAGAATAGATAGATTGTTTATTATCTTTCTGGTGATTGCCCAATGCCACTATATAATATGAAAAATAATAAAATAATACAATAATAAAATAGGAATTTATAAATAAATAAACAAACAAAGGAGGAGATTTATCAAAACCTGTTCAGAGGAAAAGTTGCTCATTTGCCCATAGCAACCAGTCAGATCGCTTCTTTAAGTTTTCAGAGGCTCTTTCAAAAATGAAAGAAGCGATCTGATTGGTTGCTATGGGCAACTCAGAAACTTTTCCTCTGGGTAGGTTTTGATAAATCTCCACCAAAGTGTTTGGTTCAAAGTTAACTGTTAGCTGTTTTTCCCCATATTGGGCACTACACCAGTCTATCGTAACAGATACTGGTACCAGCATAAGACACAAGATAAAATAGAAGATATTTGATGAAATACCACAAATCACTTCTTAGCCACGGATATAATCTGCCAGGTGCAAGGCAAACAAAGTGTTGCATATGTCTAAATGTCACATAAATCACCAACAATGCCACAGCAGGAGCAGCACAGTTAATGCCAAAGTATATTTACATAGAGACACATCAAGCTTTAGCCTCAGGGACAAGTTAACTCTTCAGAAAGTTTTCTTGAAGACATACTTGTTAGGTGTTCATCCCTTTACTGCAGAGTGAACATGTGTCATTGCAACAAGGCATTATAGGCATTCAATTTAATTATGAGAGAAAATCAGCATAGGACGTAGGTCAAATGACCTTACACGTTTCATCACTGGTATGTGACATTTTCATTTTACTTTTATTCTTTTTTTTTCCGGATATACGATGTGACCAGAATTTTTGGCATTTGGCATTTTTTATTAAGTTTAGGCTGGGTCCACACTACGTTTTGTCCCATACGGGAGCGCATACGGCAGGAGGGAGCTAAAAGCTCGCGCTCCCGTATGTAACCGTATGCGCTCCCGTATGTCATTCATTTCAATGAGCCGACCGGAGTGAAACGTTCGGTCCGGTCGGCTCATTTTTGCGCCGTATGCGCTTTTACAACCGGACCTAAAACCGTGGTCAACCACGGTTTTAGGTCCGGTTGTAAAAGCGCATACGGCGCAAAAATGAGCCGACCGGACCGAACGTTTCAACCACGGTTTTAGGTCCGGTTGTAAAAGCGCATACGGCGCAAAAATGAGCCGACCGGACCGAACGTTTCACTCCGGTCGGCTCATTGAAATGAATGACATACGGGAGCGCATACGGTTACATACGGGAGCGCGAGCTTTTAGCTCCCTCCTGCCGTATGCGCTCCCGTATGGGACAAAACGTAGTGTGAACCCACCCTTACACTGTTTACGGTGCAATATCATAAATATTATGGGGGGAAGTTATCATTGGTACCCTAGTTTTGTGGGATAAATTTGTCACACAGGCTCAGATGCTGTTTAGAGACTTTTCATTGGGACTTTTGCTTTAGAAGAAATTTTTTTAAAGAACATACCAAGATGTAGTGTTGCTCGCGAATATTCGCAATGCAAATGTTATTTGCGAATATCGCATATTCGCAAATTCGCGAATATTAGCGAATATAGCACTATATATTTGTATTTACGAATATTTTTTATTTTTTTAGTTTTTGTTTTTCACAGTACACATCACAGTGATCACCCCTCTCTGCTTCCAGCTTGTGTGGTGTAAAGAAGGCTCTAATACTACTTGTGTGAGACTGGCGTACGAATTTTCGCATATGCTAATTTTCGCATATGCTAATTTGCACATATGCAAATTTTCGTGTATACGAATTTTTTGCATATGCTAATTTTCGCATATGCGGATTTTCGCATATGCGAAAATAAAACGCGAATATTACGAATATGCGAATTTAGCGAATATATGACGAATATTCGTCCATATATACGTGAAATATTGCGAATTCGAATTTGGCCTATGCCGCTCAACACTACCAAGATGTGATTTCAGTTGATATCTTGCAGTGGTCAGAAATTTATCATGTGCAACTTTTCAGTTTGTCACATCATTTGGCACAACTGCACTAACTGAGGTGCAAATCAACACCAGACCTGACTTGGCTTACAAACTGATTGTGGACAGCGTTATCAACTCCTTAACGACGCAGGACGTAAATGTACGTCCTGGCTCCAATGCTCGTAGTTATGCATAGGACGTAAATGTACGTCCTGGTGTGTTAAGTATCAGCTCACCAGGATGTACATTTACGTCCTGCGTCGTTAAGGGGTTAATAACGCTGTCCACAGTCAGTTTGTAAGCCAAGTCAGGTCTGGTGTTGATTTGCACCTCAGTTAGTGCCGTTGTACAAAATGATGTGACAAACTGAAAAGTAGCACATGATAAATTTCTGACCACTGCAAGATATCAACTGTCATGGGCTGGCAGGTCCCGGCTGCTGATAGCAGCCAGGGACCTGCCCGTAATGGCCGATATCCGTGATCGCACGGATGTCCACCATTAACCCCTCAGGTGCCATGATCAATACAGATCACGGCATCTGCAGCATTGCAGACTCTAAAATGGATGATTAGATCGCCCGCAGTGCTGCCGCGGCAATCTGATCATCCAGCATGGCAGACGGAGGTCCCCTCACCTGCCTCCGCTGCCTTCCATGGGTCTTCTACTCTGGTCTGCGATCGAGCAGACCATAGCAGAAGATGACCGATAATACTGATCAGTGCTAAGCGTGCATAAATATCCCATCTATTAAAATAAAATGTTAATGATACCATACGGTGAATGGCGTGAAAGTAAAAAAAAAATATATAAATAAAAAAAAGTCCAAAATAACATTTTATTCCCCAAAAAATTAATTACAAAATTATTACCAGTTTTATATAAGCAAATATGGTATCAATAAAAAGTAAAGATCACGGTGCAAAAAATGAGCCCTCATACCACCGCTTATACAGAAAAAAAGAAAAAGCAGTAGGTCTTCAAAATAGGGGGATTTTAAAGTTTGCAATTTTTTTAAGCGCAACAGTAATAGAAAAGTATGCTATCATGGGTATCATTTTAAATCGTCTTGACGCAAAGAATAAAAAACACTTTTTTACCGTAAATTGTACGGCGTGAAAACAAAACCTTCCAAAGTTTGCTAAATTGCGGTTTTCTTTTTAATTTCCCCACACAAATAGTATTTTTTTGGTCGCGCCATACATTTTATGGTAAAGTGAGTGATGGCATTACAACGGACAACTGATCACGCAAAAAACAAGCCCCATACTAGTCTGTGGATGAAAATATAAAAGAGTTATGATTTTTTGAAGGCGAGGAGGAAAAAACAGTCCTTAACTCCTTAAGGCCCAAATGGGCTGAGTCCTTAAGGGGTTGTTAAAAAGTCGCACATTTTGTTGGACAGGTTAAAATGCTGCACAAAAAGATGAAGAGGAAGCATTATACAAAGTGATGTGATTAGCACAATATTTATCATATGCCCTGCACCATGTAAATTTGGTGTTGGTACACAGTTTCCACCACATGAATTATTGGAATAAAAAGATGTTTACCTACTCCACTTTTAATAAATACCCCCTATATTTGTATGGTTCTGACAATTATGCATGCATACCAAATATGTTTTATTTAATTATTTATTTTTGTAAAATAAGAAAAGGTGGGTGACTTTTATATTTATTAGGGAAGAAGTTTTTATATTATTTTAAATACATTTTTTTTTAAACATTTTAAGTTCCCATAGGGAACTATTAAATGCATTCACAAGATTGAATTCACTATTCAATGCTACACAAGATTACGCTCACTGTTCAACGCTACACTTCCGTATTTCAGGACGCAACAGTGCTAACTCGAACATTCAGAAGCTTAAAAAAGCACCTTAATCAATACCATTGTTATAGTTTGCACCAATTAGGTTGGGAAGGTCTTTAGACAGCTCTTCTCTTTTACTCATCATGAGATGTACATGAGATATGTGACACCTTGCTAATGGGACCTTTGTAGGCCATCAGATGTGACTGAACCAGCTGGATTGCTTTTTAATTACTGATATATTTCAGCTGTTGTCTTGGTTTTCCACGCTTTTTTTTACGGCTACCTTCCTTCATGTGCTCAAAATATTTATTACACATAACTTAATTTCTGAGCTTATTTGTTCTGGCATCTTTGTATGTATTTATTACTTAGGTTGTTACAAATATCTGGTACAAATTTAATGTCAAAATCACTTTTGGAAATATATTTAATGAGAAAAAGGGTGATGTCTTTAATATTTTTTTAAATGCTGTATGTACTTCACATGTGCCATTCACAGTTAAGAAAGAACAAACCGTAGGAATGTGCCAACCAATTTTTGCATGTTAATTTAAAGTGGGCCTGTCATCACAAAAAAAATAAATAAATAAATAAATACAGAGAAATGTAAAAAGCTTTGATTGGTCGGGGTCTCAGTGCTGAGGTCACCAGCGATCAGTAGAACAAGGAGTGAGAAACATGTGCTTAAAGGGTACCTGTCATATCCCACAAAAGACAAAAACATGTCATTTGTAATTCAGTACCTTATTATGTACATCTAAGTTTTATGTGTCCAGCACCTATATTTCTCTCACAAATACCTTCTAACTGTTTCTCACTTGGTTTGTCATTCTGTGCAAGTATGCTCTCTAATGATAATAGGCAATGGTAATTTATATAAAGCCATGTCTCTCTGACTGGGGTCACCTAAAGCCATTCAATGGCAGGAGAATCACAGAGATCATCCTTCTCTTCCTTAATCTTCCCCCCCTACCCTCTCTTCCTCAAAATTAGTTTAGCAGCTCCTATCTCAGCCAGCTCAGGTCATGTTTAAAGCTAGGTTTACACTGCTGCTGTCCTCTGACCCGTTCAGGGTCCACTTGGCTTTTTTTTTGTTCCAAACGGACCATGACACTGCCGTGTCCCAACGTATCCTTTTGACTTAAATGGGGTTTGTCGGGTGCCCAATATTTTACAGGAATTGAATGAAGAAAAAAAAAAAGGATATGCCCTATTTTTGTTATGTTGTGATTGGCCACAGAAGTAAGGGAAAGAATGTCCTTGTATGTGTACTACTGGAAAAGAAGCTAAGTTGTGGTCCTGCCCCTAAAAAATGAGAAAAAGCTGTGTACCAAGGGGGGGGGGGGTTCTAATGGGCTCAATAACAGCCATAAGAGCACTAAAATCACATTTTCACCACTCTGAAAGGATAATCTAACAATTTTTAAAAATCTGACAAGGACACTTTAAGGTTTGACCAACTTGGGATTGTCTACAGAAGACATACATACAAAACTAGATTCAGTTTATTTGAAAATAATCAAATACTGAGTACAGCAGCCTCAGTGAAACAAAAATGAATACGTGCTTGCACCATTTTTCTGATAACCTGCATGTATGAAAAGATCTCTACCTGACAGCTTGCTAGAAGGCTGCAAAGCTGAGACAATCAAATACATATACCTTAAAATCATGGTCCAATATTATAATTAGAAATGGATCTATGTGTAATATAGCTAATAGCATGCAAAAATATGAAAAGTTAAATTGTGTCATTACTAGTCTTGCGAGGCATGCATACAAATGTGATGCAAAATGTTATTTATTCAGCCTAAAAGAAAAAAAATTGCTAATAGAACTGTCATGTAATTGTTGACTTGCTGCCTCTAGTCTTCCAGCTGTGAAATATTTTCATATATTCTATAAGTCATTTAAAGTGTAGCTCCACCTTCAGTACTGCTTTGCTGGATATACAGTAATAGTAATATTTCTGAATGGTAAACTGACTATATAATAAAAAAAAATAATAACTAAGTAATAATATTGAAACTGTTAAAACAATTGCTCCTTTCATCTGCAGAAATACTTCAAATAAATGTCTCTGCAGTTTTGTGCCTTTTTTTGGCTAGTCTAATTTGTGGTTTATTCTCAAATTTTTTGCCTGTGTATGTATGTTCCAGTGTCTCTTATAAGCATCTGGAGAATTTCGATGAAATTTAGGACACATGTTACTTATATATCAACTATAAATATAGAATAGTTATATTAACCCTAACCCAATCCCATGGCACTTCCAGTACCTTGCTCCACAAGCTCCGCTCTGCATCTCCTGGTGAGTGTGTTGGCCCAGTTTTTGAGCCACGTCCCTTTTATTTTTGGCCTATTTTTGCCCAATCCCCCCCCCCCCCCCATTACCAGTCTTTCAACCACAATCTCTTCATTACAGCTCAGCCCCACCTTACTGCACAAATGCACCTTCGGGTGAATGCAAACCACACCTCAACAAAGCCCCCCTTCAATTCTTGGCCTACTATCTCTTCATCACAGCCTACATTAGGATATGAGGTTGGCATATGAGGATGGAATATGAGGTCAGTATATGAGGACTGATTATGAATATGATGACGATATATGAGGAAAGGATATAAGGATAAGAGCACCATTGTTGTTTTTTCTTTCCCATAAGGCTTAGGTAGGAAGACCGGTCAACACCGGGTACTCTGCTATTCTTACTATAAAAGTGGGCTTTGATAAAATGAGGAGTACAAAAACATACAGTTTGTGATAGCAGATTTTTTTTTGTTTTTTTTTTACCATAGGGAAATAATATTGGGCAATCGCATAAACTATGTTCAGTTCTTGAGATTATGGTCTCAATTCTATCTCCAGAATTACATAACTAGCTGTATTTCTGAGAGGAGTCATTTTGGTCTGACTTCTTGACATTGTTATTCAATACTTCAGATTTAGATGTCTTCTTACAAATTATCACAGAAATGGTATGTCCAAAATCAGTAAGCTAAAAGGCCTAATGCTTTGTTGTCAAAACAGCACTGACTACTTAATGCATGGACTCCACAAGACCTATAAAGACATCTATGATATGTACCAGTCTTTGCTCCATTGGCACTTCTCTGTGACTTACCTGCTTGTCACTTTTCTGTGGCAACTAGGCACTGCACTATAAAGTAACCAGCCTAAATGCCAGGTTTCCACGGTAACTGGATACCCAGCCAAATTCTGCAGGCGTAATAGGTAGGATTTCCTGACTCCTGCCTGAATATCAGTTGCTCCCCATTATAATACCTTTAGCTTTCTGCCTTGCTCCACAAATGCCTGTATTTAACTTAGTTAGGCTTAGGAATTTTGTCTTCTGCCTTACCCTTTTTGATTTTGCTACCCTGTCATGTACCTTCTGATTGAATGTTGACTCTTTGTTTTCTCCTACAGGATTTCTTGCTCCTGCACCTCATGAAATATACATATACAAAAATGTTTTCCTTTTTACAGTTTTCTTTTTTTTTCTAGAAAATACAGTATTCTGCAGCTAAATATTATCGGGGCTACAATAAATCATTACATCAGGATTGTATGCTGACCACTTAAGGGCTCATAGGGCTGGAGAGAGGTACCTAAATACTTACTGCATCACTGACAGTTAATAAACACAAGCAGCTCTGCTTCCTTTAATTATAGTAATAAATGGCGCCACTCATCAGATCTTTGTGATTTCTTCCCTTTATTCAGGTTATTCTCACATCACTTCAGGTGGGAAACATACAGGGGGTATATAAAAATTAGGCTACGGCAGCGGTTTCATGCTTTGTCGGGTCTCTCCATCTCTCCAAGCAGCTCTGCACAATGAAGGTATTTTCTGATCCAGAATATGCACACATATGTAGCATAGGTACACGTTAGGTATAAGTCATTAAGGTGTATAAAGGGGTTTTCTTGCTATCAAATATAAACATAAAAACCGATATCCCCTTCAGGACGGAGCCCATTTTGGCCTTAAGGACATCTGACCACTGTCACTTTAAACATTGATAACTCTGGGATGCTTTTAGTTATCATTCTGATTCCGAGATTGTTTTTTTCGTAACATATTCTACTTTAACATAGTGGTAAATTTTTGTCCATACTTGCATCCTTTCTTGGTGAAAAATCCATAAATTTGATGAAAAATTTGAAAATTTTGCATTTTTCTAACTTTGAAGCTCTCTGCTTGTAAGGAACATGGATATTACGAATACATTTTTTTTGGTTCACATATACAATATGTCTACTTTATGTTTGCATCATAAAATTGACGTGTTTTTACTTTTGGAAGACACCAGAGGGCTTCAACGGTCAGCAGCAATTTTCCGATTTTTCACAAAATTTTCAAACGCAGTATTTTTCAGGGACCAGTTCAGGTTTGAAGTGGATTTGAAGGGTCTTCATATTAGAAATATCCCATAAATGACCCCATTATAAAAACTACACCCCCCAAAGTATTCAAAATGACATTCAGTAAGTGTTTTAACCCTTTAGGTGTTTCACACGAATAGCAGCAAAGTGAAGGAGAAAATTCACAATCTTCATTTTTTACACTCACATGTTCTTGTAGACCCAATTTTTGAATTTTTACAAGGGGTAAAAGGATAAAATTTATACTTGAATTTGTAGCCCAATTTCTCTCGAGTAAGCACATACCTCATATGTCTATGTAAAGTGTTCGGCGGGCGCAGTAGAGGGCTCAGAAGCGAAGGAGCGACAAGGGGATTGTCACGATGCCGGCTGGCAGGAGGTGGATCCTCTGTGCCAGAGAGGGATAGCGAGGACCGTGCTAGTGGACCGGTTCTAAGACACTACTGGTTTTCACCAGAGCCCGCCGCAAAGCGGGATGGTCTTGCTGCGGCGGTAGTGACCAGGTCGTATCCACTAGCAACGGCTCACCTCTCTGGCTGCTGAAGATAGGCGAGGTACAAGGGAGTAGGCAGAAGCAAAGTCGGACGTAGCAGAAGGTCGGGGGCAGGCGGCAAGGTTCGTAGTCAGGGGAGATAGCAGAAGTTCTGGTACACAGGGTTTTAAACACACAAAACGCTTTCACTAGGCACAAGGGCAACAAGATCCGGCAAGGAAGTGCAAGGGAGGAGGTTAGATATAGTCAGGGACCAGGTGGGAGCCAATTAAGCTAATTGGGCCAGGCACCAATCATTGGTGCACTGGCCCTTTAAGTCTCAGGGAGCTGGCGCGCGCGCGCCCTAGAGAGCGGAGCCGCGCGCGCCAGCACATGACAGCAGGGGACGGGAACGGGTAAGTGACCTGGGATGCGATTCGCGAGCGGGCGCGTCCCGCTGTGCGAATCGCATCCCCAACGGCCATGACAGAGCAGCGCTCCCGGTCAGCGGGACTGACCGGGGAGCTGCAGGGAGAAAGACGCCGTGAGCGCTCCGGGGAGGAGCGGGGACCCGGAGCGCTAGGCGTAACAGTACCCCCCCCCTTAGGTCTCCCCTTCTCTTTATCGGGTAACTGCCTCCCCTGGGATGAGGACACCGGGAAAGGATGGAGGGATTCCTCAACGGCAGGCAGAACCGCAGGAGTAGGAATGGGGAGAGAGGGCAGAGGGCGAGACCTGGCACGGGGCAGTGTGACACCAGGACGAGGGCCATGAGGGGACACAGAAGCTTGCCTGATGGAACTGGGAGGGGGGGAGGGGCATTTCCTGTGGCAGGCAGAGTCCTTAATGACCTTAGGGGGACCGGATACAGGAGGAACCACAGGGTCACGGCAGGGAGTACTGGGAACCGGTTGAAGGCAGTCCTTGGAACAAGAGGGACCCCAACTCTTGATCTCCCCAGTGGACCAATCCAGGGTTGGGGAATGGTGTTGAAGCCAGGGTAGTCCAAGGAGAACTTCAGAAGAGCAATTAGGAAGGACAAAAAATACAATCTCCTCGTGATGAGGTCCGATGCACATTAGGAGGGGCTCCGTGCGGTAACGCACGGTGCAATCCAACCTGGCTCCGTTGACCGCGGAAATGTGGAGTGGCTTGACAAGACGGGTCACCGGAATGCGGAATTTATTCACAAAGGACTCCCGAATAAAATTCCCAGAAGCTCCAGAGTCCAGGCAGGCCACGGCTGAGAGGGGAGAGCTGGCTGAAGTGGAAATCCGAACAGGTACCGTGAGACGTGGAGAAGCCGACTTGGCATCAAGAGACGCCACACCCACGAGAGCTGAGTGCGAGCGTGCGTTTCCCAGACGTGGAGGACGGATTGGGCAATCCACCAAAAAATGTTCAGTACTGGCACAGTACAGACAAAGATTCTCTTCCTTACGGCGATTCCTCTCTTCCAGGGTCAGGCGAGACCGATCCACTTGCATGGCCTCCTCGGCGGGAGGCCTAGGCGCAGATTGCAGTGGAGACTGTGGGAGAGGTGTCCAGAGATCTAAGTCTTTTTCCTGGCGGAGCTCTTGATGCCTCTCAGAAAAACGCATGTCAATGCGAGTGGCTAGATGAATGAGTTCATGCAGGTTAGCAGGAGTCTCTCGTGCGGCCAGAACATCTTTAATGTTGCTGGATAGGCCTTTTTTAAAGGTCGCGCAGAGAGCCTCATTATTCCAGGATAGTTCAGAAGCAAGAGTACGGAATTGTATGGCGTACTCGCCAACGGAGGAATTACCCTGGACCAGGTTCAGCAGGGCAGTCTCAGCAGAAGAGGCTCGGGCAGGTTCCTCAAAGACACTTCGAATTTCCGAGAAGAAGGAGTGTACAGAGGCAGTGACGGGGTCATCGCGGTCCCAGAGCGGTGTGGCCCATGACAGGGCTTTTCCAGACAGAAGGCTGACTACGAAAGCCACCTTAGACCTTTCAGTAGGAAACTGATCCGACATCATCTCTAAGTGCAAGGAACATTGCGAAAGAAAGCCACGGCAAAACTTAGAGTCCCCATTAAATTTGTCCGGCAAGGACAGGCGGAGGCTAGGAGCGGCCACTCGCCGCGGAAGGGGTGCTGAAGCTGACGGAGGAGATGGTTGTTGCTGCTGTAGCTGCGACTGTACTTGCTGTAGTTGTGACTGGAGTTGCTGTGTCATGGTGGTCAAGTACGACAGCTGGTGATCTTGTTGCGCTATCTGTTGCGACTGCTGGGCGATCTGACGAGCTTGCTGGGCGACCAGCGTAGGGAGGTCAGCGACAACTGGCAGAGGAACTTCAGCGGGATCCATGGCCGGATCTACTGTCACGATGCCGGCTGGCAGGAGGTGGATCCTCTGTGCCAGAGAGGGATAGCGAGGACCGTGCTAGTGGACCGGTTCTAAGACACTACTGGTTTTCACCAGAGCCCGCCGCAAAGCGGGATGGTCTTGCTGCGGCGGTAGTGACCAGGTCGTATCCACTAGCAACGGCTCACCTCTCTGGCTGCTGAAGATAGGCGAGGTACAAGGGAGTAGGCAGAAGCAAAGTCGGACGTAGCAGAAGGTCGGGGGCAGGCGGCAAGGTTCGTAGTCAGGGGAGATAGCAGAAGTTCTGGTACACAGGGTTTTAAACACACAAAACGCTTTCACTAGGCACAAGGGCAACAAGATCCGGCAAGGAAGTGCAAGGGAGGAGGTTAGATATAGTCAGGGACCAGGTGGGAGCCAATTAAGCTAATTGGGCCAGGCACCAATCATTGGTGCACTGGCCCTTTAAGTCTCAGGGAGCTGGCGCGCGCGCGCCCTAGAGAGCGGAGCCGCGCGCGCCAGCACATGACAGCAGGGGACGGGAACGGGTAAGTGACCTGGGATGCGATTCGCGAGCGGGCGCGTCCCGCTGTGCGAATCGCATCCCCAACGGCCATGACAGAGCAGCGCTCCCGGTCAGCGGGACTGACCGGGGAGCTGCAGGGAGAAAGACGCCGTGAGCGCTCCGGGGAGGAGCGGGGACCCGGAGCGCTAGGCGTAACAGTGATTTTGGAGAGTACGTTTTTCTGAAATGGTTTTTGGGGGGCATGTTGCATTTAGGAAGCCCTTATGGTGCCAGAACAGCAAAAAAAAAAACCACATGGCATACCATTTTGGAAACTAGACCCCTCGGGGAATGTAACATGAGATAAAGTGAACCTTAATACCCTACAGGTGTTTCACGACTTTTGCAAATGTAAAAATAAAAAATAATTTTTACCTAAAATGCTTGTTTTCCCAAAAATGTTTAATTTTTATAAAGGGTAATAGCAGAAAATACCCCTAAAAATTTGAAGCCCAATTTCTCCTGATTCATAAAACACCCCATATGGGGGTGAAAAGTGCTCTGCTGGCGCACTACAGGTCTCGGAAGAGAAGGAGTCACATTTGGCTTTTTGAAAGCAAATTTTTCTCTGGGGGCATGCTGCATTTAGGAAGCCCCTATGGTGCCAGGACAGGAAAAATAAACCCACATGGCATATCATTTTGGAAACTAGACCCCTCGGGGAACATAACAAGGGGTTAAGTGAACCTTTATACCCCACAGGTGTTTCACGACTTTTGCATATTTAAAAAAAAAAATTTTTTACCTAAAATGCTTGTTTTCCCAAAAATTTTACATTTTTAAAAAGGGTAAAAGCAGAAAATACCCCCCATAATTTGTAACACAATTTCTCACGAGTACGGCGATACCCCATATGTGACCCTAAACTGTTGCCTTGAAATACGACAGGGCTCCAAAGTGAGAGCGTCCATGCGCATTTGAGGCCTAAATTAGGGACTTGCATAGGGGTGGACATAGGGGTATTCTACGCCAGTGATTCCCAAACAGGGTGCCTCCAGCTGTTGCAAAACTCCCAGCATGCCTGGACAGTCAACGGCTGTCCGACAATACTGGGAGTTGTTTTGCAACAGCTGGAGGCTCCGTTCTGGAAACAGTGGCGTACCAGACGTTTTTCATTTTTATTGGGGAGGGGAGGGGGGCTGTGTAGGGGTATGTGTATACGTAGTGTTTTTTACTTTTATTTTATTTTTTGTGGTAGTGTAGTGTAGTGTTTTTAGGGTACAGTCGCACGGGCGGGGGTTCACAGTAGTTTCTCGCTGGCAGTTTGAGCTGCAGCAGAAAGTTTGCGGCAGCTCAAACTTGCAGCCAGATACTTACTGTAATCCTCCGCCCATGTGAGTGTACTCTGTACGTTCACATTGGGGGGGGGGGGGGGGACATCCAGCTGTTGCATAACTACAACTCCCAGCATGCCCGTTGGCTGTCGGTGACTGCTGAGAGTTGTAGTTTTGCAACAACTGTAGGCACACTGGTTATGTATCACTGAGTTTGTGACCTAACTCAGTGTTTCACAACCAGTGTGCCTCCAGCTGTTGCAAAACTACAACTCCCAGCATGTACGGTGCATGGTGTACGGTGACTGCTGAGAGTTGTAGTTTGCAACAGCTGGAGGCACACCGGTCGTGAAACACTGAGTTAGGTAAAAAAAAAAAAAAAATGAGTTTCACAACCAGTGTGCCTTCAGCTGTTGCAAAACTAGAACTCCCAGCAGTCACCGACAGCCAATGGGCATGCTGGGAGTTGTAGTTATGCAACCAGCAGATGCACCACTACAACTCCCAGCATGCACTTTAGCTGATTGTGCAAGCTGGGAGTTGTAGTTATACAACAGCTGAAGGTACACTTTTCCATAGAAAAAATGTGCCTCCAGCTGTTGCAAAACCATAAGTCCTAGCATGCCCGTAAGGGAATGCTGGGAGTTGTGGTGGTCTGCCTCCTGCTGTTGCATAACTACAGCTCCCAGCATGCCCTTTTGGCATGCTGGGAGCTGTTGCTAAGCAACAGCAGGAGGCTGTCACTCACCTCCAACGATCCAGCCGCATGAGGTCAGTCCCTCGACGTCGCCGCTGCCGCCGCTGCTCCTGGGGCCCCGATCCCAACATTGACGCCGGGGATCGGGGTCCCCAGCACCCGGGGTGCACGTCCCGCACCCGCTCACGTCCTCCGGAAGAGGGGCGGAGCGGGTGCGGGAGTGATACACCCGCAGCAGGCGCCCTGATTGTTCGGCCGGTAATCCGGCCGACGAATCAGGGCGATCGTGAGGTGGCACCAGTGCCACCTCACCCCTGCAGGCTCTGGCTGTTCGGGGCCGTCAGAGACGGCCCCGAACAGCCAGTAATTCCGGGTCACCGGGTCACTGGAGACCCGATTGACCCGGAATCGCCGCAGATCGCTGGACTGAATTTTCCATCAATCTGCGGCGATCGCCGACATGGGGGGGCATAATGACCCCCCTGGGCGATATGCCGGGATGCCTGCTGAACGATTTCAGCAGGCATCCGGCTCCAGTCCCCAACCAGCTAGCGGTGGGGGGCGGAATTCCCACGGGCGTATGGATACGTCCTCGGTCCTTAAGGACTCGGGATGCCGGGCGTATCCATACGCCCTATGTCCTGAAGAGGATTATACACCCCTCAGATTGCTGACCTGCCCAACTGCTACTATAAATCCTGTACAATGTGCTTGTGATGCTACAGTCAATTTATGGCCTTAGCAGTCATGTGTAGTATACGTAGGAAAAGGCTGATAAGACCAGTTTTTGGCTGTAGCTTGACATGGCTGTAGCTCGAATTATTTTATGGGACACTATGTCGACAAGCAATGGACACTGGATTAGCAACAGCGCTGGACTAGTGGTGATCTGAGGAGTGATTATAGTTTTTTTTTTACCCTGGTCCTATCTGTGCCCAATTAAAAAAAAATCTGTAAACTCCTTTTAACTCATTGAAACTATTTCATTTTATATGCCTATCAGGGATGGATTTTTTCTTTACATTGGGGTGTATGCTGTAAAAGTGAGGAGCCAAAGACATATATATTGAGATGGCTCTTGGCTGGAAGAAGCTACCATGATAGAAGGGACGGACAGAGAAGAAATGGGAAGAGGACAACTGAAACAGTAAAGCTAAGGTCCCTGGAGTTCCTAAATGTAAATGTTTCTTCCCTCTTTCTGATAACATCATATCAGTAGGGTTCCATTTGTATATTATTTGTTTATAATGTCTAGTTTATTTGAAATGTCATAAATACTATATTTGTCTAATAAGGTTGAAATAACATTGGACAATGGGTATATCTTTTTCAGCCAAATAGAGAGAAATGTTAAAAATATAAATCTCACCCATTGCCTTTACAGACCCATTCTACCAAAGAATCGCTTAGGGTATATTCAGACATCAGAAATTCTGCTGAAAGATGCAGAATTCCAGCCAAATTAATGAGGCCGCGGAAATCATATGGAACTTATGTAGAATTTGCGGAATGTGGAACTTTAGCAGCGGAGCATCCGCAGAGAAAATTCTACAGAATTCCACAGTCTGAATGGGACTGCGTAAGCCCATTGAGGTTAATTAGGCTATAAACACATGCATGAGGATATCCATGCGGAAATTTTGGAATGTGAATATAGCCTAAAAGCTACATTGATGACACTGTTGGGGTGATTTTACTTGCTGTAGCTTTATATTATAATCTACGGAGGACAATTTGCTTAAATGGTAAGGTATATTTTCCTAACAGGTACTGTTATTCTTAACTCTAAGCGTTTCTTAACCCTAAAAGTTTATTTTGCAAAATATATAAATGATGCATTTTTTCTGCCTTCAAAAAGGCAGAAAATGACCTATGGATGACCTATCGTGTTTGGCAGAACCCCATGACAAGTGGAAATGATAGCTTCAGAATAATGAACACTTAGAAAAGAGACATTTAACACATTTGACAAAGTTCCAATTGTTGAAAAGCAAACACTTCTAAAAAGGTCTAAAGGATGGTGGTGGAGTATGATAATTTAGCAGACAGGAATGGGACCTCTCGCTGGGTGAGGTAGAAGAAAAGGTCTGAACCAGTACCAAAGTACACCCCCCCTTGGGAAAGGCTGCTCATTGGACTCAAAATTCTACTTGCAATGCCCTAAAATATGATACTTTTATCTCCAACCTTTAACCCTAACATCTGGAAACCAAGTTTAAGTTAAACAGAAGGAAGTTTTCTTTTCTTTTTTTTTCTTTTGTCAAATATATTACAGTTGTAAAACCTGAAGGAACTACAGTCAACCCTTTCAGAACAAACTCATTTTATATATTTGTACTTGGGGTGAACTCTTGAGTATAAGGGCTTTCGGCAGGGAAGCATTGCGCCAGCACCAGAATATCTTATCGGGTAAACAGTACTGCTGGTGAGTGTTACACATTGTTCTCAGCTATTAGATCCAGATAACAGCACATATGCACTGTTAGGCAGTGTCCAAAGGTCTAAAAGCTTTGATGACTTTGGATGTTCCTGTTTGATAGCCACTAGCTATGTTTCCAGCAAAAACACAGAATTAAAACACAATGTATCATAACAACATCAACCTACATCATTTAGCACAATCTCTATTTTTGTTTGTAGTCATTTCATCTTCAGCTGGAACACTGTGGTTCTATTAGTCATTGTTCCCAACATATAAGTTCATTGTTATATTTATTAGTCACTGAATCAGAGATAAATGAACTTACTGTAGACGGTGGGAAATAACATCAAAGGTTTCAAAGATTAACTGAGATGATTTTGGAAGCAATAGAACATATCTAGGTCAAGTCTTATATTGTAGAATTTACCAACAATGAAAGTGAAGTTTACAGATGTAAAATAAAGAAGAAAGATGAAGGATGAAAGATTTGAAGACTGAATCGATGTGTCACATTGTATATTTGAAATAACAAAATAAATTACCTGGCAATCATGTCTACATGTCTGTTTAATTGTGTTAAATGTTTAATAGCAACAGAATAAAATCAACAAAAAGGGAACAATTACTTATTTAAGGAGCTGATCTCACAAACTCTCTCGACAGATAAAAAATACACTTTACTCTGTGGTATACTTTAAGATTTAGATTATCAGTCTAAGGGTCCTATTACATGAGGTGACTATTGGCCAAACAAGCTAAAACTTATGTGTGTAATGAGCCTGGCGAGCCGATAACTGAGCTGTGGGATATGCTCCTGAAATACGCACTGATCTAGTTGATTGGTGCTCTCATTGGGCAGCCATTAATAGTTTAATTCCTTGTAAATGCTAGACTCAGGATAGTTTAATTTCACTCAAAGGCTTGATGCATGTGGTTACTGCCATCTACAATTCACGTTCTAAACTGCATACACTGTTCAATAGCTGTTAGGGCAAGCAAACACACGATACCTTTCATTTATCTGTCTGTGCTTCCAAAACATAGAAAATGCCAAGTCCCTGGAGTGAGGAGGCTAGAATGCCTGGAAACAGGGCTCGTCTTCCAGCTGGCTATCAATCCAACAGGGACAGGTTCTAACAGCTATGTAACAGTGTAAATGAATAACAGCTGGTAGATTCCCTTTAATACCAAAGCATAACTATATAGGTTCAGATGTTGCGATTGCACCCAGGCCTAGGGTCCATAGATTGTCTTTTTGCTATTTGAGCAATGCTATAATTGAATCACCATAGATGGGCACCATGTTACAGATTTTCCATTGGGGCCCAGGAATCTAAAGTTATGCCACTGCCTTAATATAGTACCCATAGACTTCTAGCATTGCATGCATGGGGGAAAATGTCTCTGAAATACAGCATATGGACCATAAATCAGCACAAACAGTGACAATGGCTCATAATACAACCTCCTCATCATGGTTCATGAGCATGTGGACTTAAACTAGGGCTCCACAATGACATAGAGCCAATAAGTGGTTGTAAAATGTGCATCCTACTTCAACTTACAAGAAGCCCCTATGTTTACCATGTTGGAAAAAAAATGTAGTCCTTATAATTTCTGAGCATTGTAAACATAATAAAATGTTTTAAAGAAGACCAAGAAGACAATTAAATTTTTTTTTTTTTTTTAAATATAATTTTGTAGCCTTGGGTTGCCTGATTACAACACTGTTTTTATTTTATTGCTACACCCATAGTTGCCACCCATCTAACTATTCAGGAAATATGTACATAATCAACCAAATAGTAAAATACCTATATCTCAGAAAAAGGTGGACAATGCAACAAAATTAAAACACAGATTGAATCAGGGCACAGAGATTGGTATAAAATATATATACTTTTTGTACATTGATCACAGGTCCTTTTTAAGGACATAATAGAAGACTAAGTTGTGACTTTATCAGTTATCTAATACTGCTGCGGTATGTACAAAATATGCCAGTGGTGGCTAATCTCTGTGCTTTCGGTCTTAAAGGGGTACTCCGGCGCTAAGACATCTTATCCCCTATGCAAATTATAGGGGATAAGATGCCTGATCGCGGGGGTCCTGCTGCTGGGGACCCCTGTGATCTTGCACGCAGCACCTCATTAGAATCCGTCCCCGGAGCGTGTTCACCCCCGTGTGACGTCATGCTCCGTCCCCTCAATGCAAGCCTATGGGAGGGGGGTGACAGCTCCTGGGACTGATTCTAGCAGGGTGCTGCGTGCAAGATCACGGGGGTCCACAGCGACGGGACCCCCGAGATCAGGCATCTTATCCCCTATCCTTTGGATAGGGGATAAGATGTCTTAGCGCCGGAGTACCCCTTTAAATTAGTCTGTATATTGGAATCAAGTCTTCTTCGGCCTGCAGGACTATGACCTCCAATATTGAAAAATATTCTGGTGGTTTCCGTAATTTCTAGATGAATAATTTTTTATTCTAACAATGTATACACCAAGGTCAATGATCCTCATGAGTAGTAAAAGCACCTGGTACACATAACATCTCAAAGCCACATAATCTATTGTTTGTTTTTTAAATAGCTGCAATGCTCTATTCAACTTTGTTTGTCTAACATGGTACAAATAGGAGCTACTTGTAAGTTGCAGTAGGGCCAACATTTTACAACAAATTATTGGTTCCATGTCATCGTGGCACCCTTGCTGAAGTTTGTATGCATGTATGAGCCATGTGCAGGAGGTTTGTGCTAAGTTATGGTATTTCATATGCTGTATTATAGAGACATTAGGGGGTATGTATGAAGGATTTTACCCTGTTTTTTTTACTGTGATTTGTCTCAAATTTCCTTTTATGTCACTTTTTGCGACAAACAATTGCGCCAAATGGTTTAGAACAAAATACCTTCATTTAGGCGCAAATCTACACCATGAACAAAGTGACAGAGAAAATAGCTACAACAATAGAATGTCCCAAAGTCAGATTTATTGCCTGGAATTCTGGGGTCTGCGCCTTTTGTAGGGCTGCAATTGTGCCAAAATTACAAACTTGCGTACGACAATTGATAATTTTGGCGCAAATATGCTCCATTTGACGCAAAAAAAACTACATAAAATCACACATTGCTCAACCATTATTGATACATGTCCCCCATTCTCCCTTACAAGCAATTCTAGAAGTCTATGGTGTTATATTAAGGCAGTGGTGTAACTTAAGTCTCCTTGGCCCCAATGGAAAATCTGTTATAGGGCCCCATCTATAGTAATTTAATAATAATACTGCTCAGATAGGAAAAAGAGAATCCATAGGATAATGTATAACAAATGTGGAAGGTACCATATATAGAAAAAGACATTAGTACACACTATATAGATGAAGACGGCAGTGAAACACAACAGGAGGTAAAATATTTTCACCAACCTCAATTTCAAGGATGTTTCTATGTCAGTAAGTGGTTTACAGCCAAAAGGCACCTGCATTACTAAAGTACAAACACAGAAAAGCTAAATGTGTCTTTTAACTCTTTCAGACTACTCTGTTAAGGTTTTTAAGCATCATGCACATAATTGTATTAAGGTATATTTATACAATGGATTTTTTCAAGTGTAAACAAATACAATATGGATTGTCAAGAGAATCCACATCAGAAATCCACAGCAGACCCTCAGCTTTATGACATATAGGGCCTCATTTACCAAGCTAAAACCGACCAGTTTTTGTCAGGTTATTTTGGCTGCGACATGTCTGCACCAGGAAAATCCGACATCCCACATTGCACTGTGAAAAGCTGAAAAAGGGCGTGTTATGTCCCAAAGGGGGTATGAATGGCCCAAAAAAGGGTGTGGTCTCACATCCCGAGTGATTTACTATTAAATTTACAGAATGGCAGGAAATTTCCACCTAGAAAAAGCTAGGCAGAAAATGCTCCGGACTTGTAAATCTGTGATACCAATAGTAAATAGAGAGGAATCCTACAAGTCTGAAACAACATATCCCACTAGTAAGAACCCAACACTCTTAGTAAATGAGGCCCATAGTTGCAATTTTGCATTGCATTTTTAACCCAATATAACGCTGCTGGTTGGTAACTTGGGTCTTACCAGCATCTAGCGACATTTTTCTGTGTCCTGTGTCTGCTGTTTTTCCTGGTCTTCCTGCTTTGGTGTGTCTCCCGCTTTTTCCACTCTGTCCACTAGGGGTCATGTGCGGGCAATGGCTGAATTTCATAGAGCTAGCATTCATTTCCCAATGAAATGTTCCTCCTATCCCTGTCTGGCACTCTCTATTTAAACCTGCAACACCTGCTGTTCCTTGGTTCAGCAAGTTAGTATTCAGCCCTGATGTCCTTTACTGTTGGGTCTCTGTATTTGTTCTGTCTACTGATCATCATCCTGCCTGTTTATTGGACTTGCCATTGCTTATTCCCTGGACTCTGTACTTACTTTGTAAATAAACATCTTTATCAGCATCACTGCGTTTGACACTATTTTAGTGTCAGTTTTGCCCAATCCTGCCTTCCTGGGTCCACATCCTTGGGGCATTACACCCAATAAAGTTGTACTATTGATCTATGCAAACAAATCAGAATTGTGTTGGTTTGGAAAATTACTGCGTTTCTTTTTATTATTATTATTATTTTTCTGTTAATTGCTTGTTTAAATCCAATTGGAGTGCAATGGATCACTGGTGAAAATAGCCTAGTTGAATAAAATTCCAATAGAGAAAACTATTATGTCCCTACATCAGAAATAAGTGCAGATTTTTCAATCTGCCTGAAAGCAAAACTGTCAGGTTTGCCCATATCAACCAATCACAGCTTCGCCTTCATATCTTAATGATAAAACTAAAATCTGAGATGTGATTGGTTGCTATAGGCAAATCTGACAGTTTTGCTTTCAGACAGATTGATAAATCTGGGCTATGGTGTTTAAAACACATAATAATATCTGTTTTACAACATGTGTGTCAATTTTATGGTTCAAATTGTGCCAGAGTTTTAAAGCATTTTGGTAGTTTTTCTGCTTTTCTACACCTGACAAATTCAATCTGCTGTTTGTAGTAATATCAGGCTCTGCAATAAAACATCCTGGAATTGCCTAGGTATGATTGTATGCATTTTAGTATATTGTTTTGGACTGCTTTAGGAGGTTCATTTCAAAATCTTTCTTCATGCACGGGCTGTTATGCACCATGCGTTTCAACACCCTGCTGGAGGTCTATGGCTTTTGTATATGAACTCTGTTCTCAGTCACTACAGGCTGACAGATGCAGGAAAGGATTATGCCTCATTTCTTTCTGTCTGATCCTTGTTAGGTTGCAGTTGACCTGATCCAAATGACTTGCTTGGCTTGTTAAACTTAGAGCAGAACTCGGTTAATTTCCTGTTGTTTCCTGCTGCTGCCGAAACCTGAATTCATTATATGGCCTTAAATGATACCTGACTTGACCTTTTAATGTCTGCCTGTCCTGTAAGGAGAAAACTATTCACCAGATTGCCTGGCTTTATCGTCACTCTTATATTGCAGTTTCTTCACATAACATGTTCCTGGCTGGGTTTCATCATTCCTAAGGAACAAAACTGTTTACAAACACAGACAAGAAGTAAAACTCTGCTCATCTTGTAGTGGGTCAGATTATCAAATCTAAAGGCTGGGAAAACTAGATGTTTCCTTTCTCTGGTTGTCACTTGTCTTTTACAGCAGGGGTTGGAAATTCATGATCAAAAGACCTCATATTTTTAGGATCCTGTTAGTATTTTGTAGATAATGGCCCACATTTATCATTGTAGGTGGAAGTGAAGCATTTTTCTACACCTTTTTTTGGGTGCTGGTAATGTGTAGGAGCACCAGATTTATTAAACGGTCACAGATCATTTGATACATTTTGTGCAGGTCACATTTTCTGAAATTTCTCTCTTCACATACACCAAAAAGTTAAGCTAAGTCTGGGCTGGTGTAGCTTTAGAGACTTTTCAGTGGCTTTGCGCCTTTTTTGCGCCTTTTCACAAAAAGGCACAGTTCATAAATCACTTCCATATCATGTGTATTGCAAAAATCAGTGGATTACAACTCAAAATCAATAGAAATGTGTAAACCAAAAGGCTCTAAAAAGGCGCAAAAACCCTGCTTGCGCCTTTTTTTGTGCCTTTTGTAGACACAAAAAACTGTCTAAACTTCCCAGACTTCTGTACTTGTTTGCTAGCATCCCAACTCACATCCCGAGATCCTTTTTTAAAGAGATCTCTGCGCTCCAGTCTGGTTTAGTCTGGAATCGCAAGAGGCCCCGCATAGCAAAGAGACTTCTGCACAGACGTAAGGCGAAGGGTCATCTGGCTATGCCGGACTGCTTGTCATACTACCTGGCGGCGGTTCTTGTACATGTCCTAGACAGTTTCCATGGCAAACTAAACAAACAATGGGTCAGAATTGAGGGATGCTCTGGAGGCCTAATCCCCAAGAATTTGATATGGTCACTGAGACCCTCAGTGGCGGTACGTTCCTTGCCTCCCCTTCCCCCAGTTCTGGACTCAGTAGCGAAAGCATACTTAATGTACTTGAGAGGCCTGCCCCTCTTGAAGCCTACTGGCCCTCTAATCCCCTTATTTGGTAATGCCGCCTTCCCTCCGGCCTTCTCCTCTAATACTTTCCTATCCTTCAATAGATCGGAGGGCACTACGTTAAGCTGTCTACTCATCCAGACATCCTGGGCGACACTCCACATTCCATACTACACCCCTTCCAATATAACCAACTAAAGCACTTTTACCAAACTAATAAACTCACTCTTGACCTCCATCGACCCTTAACGGCCTTCGAAACCTTATGCGTTGCTGCTGAGCCCATCGCCCGTGCAGTTAGTACAGTGTACTCTCTGCTTTTGGACTTGAATTCTTCCACGCCCGCTCCTTTCCGAGCAGCGTGGGAGAAGGAAATTGGGACCCAGATTACAGACACGGATTTGGATAGAGCCTTAACTCACTGCCACAAATCCTCCATTTCTTGCAGAGCACATGAGACCAACTTCAAAATCCTTACTCGGTGGTATAGGGTTCCCGCCCTGCTGTCCCGCATTTACCCTACTACCCTGAATGTTTGTTGGAGATGTGGACAAGTGGGGGGACTATGTCTCACATATGGCTGACCTGCCCGTCGCTGGACAGGTTCTGGTCCTCTGTACTCGATACCATACGCACTCTCACCTCAATCCCTATCCAGAAAAGCCCGCCTGTCGTACTGCTATCCATACTCCCGATGGACCACCCCAAAACTGCCCTGAAACTCACAAATTTCTTGCTAATGTCGGCCAGAACAGTGATACCTAGACGCTGGAAATCTTCCATCCCACCCACCTTTTCGACCTGGCTCACTGAAGTCTCCCATATATGTAGAATGGAGGAACTCCTTGCTGACTCCAGAAAGCAACACACTAAATTCCACATGATATGGGCCCCTTGGTTAGCTTATATGTCCTCACCTGAGTTTAGGACACAACACCCAGAGGATCGAGATGTGCCTGGTAACCCATCCATACCTGTTACAATCCTAGTGTATTCTACCTGTCTTGCCCAGATGTGATCTCAGTATACTCTCTCTCTCTCTCTCTTTTTCTTTCTTTTCTCTCCTTTCCTCTTTTTCTTTTCTTTCCTTTTCCCCCTCTTTTCTCCCCCCCCCCTTTTATTTTTTTGCCCTTCCCCAGCTCGCCCTCCTACACCATACCTACTGCTCCTCCCCCTCCCCTTCCCTTCCTCCCCCTCTACCCACCCTACTCCCATTTCAAACCTACTTCCCCATTTTCTCTTACACCTCTGACACCAACGAATGTGCTCTTTAGATATGACATTGACTCCCCCAACTCTCTGTCTTCTTCATGGTCAAGCCATAATGCCCTAGGGTGTCTTTCTTATAAGCTTCCCCCATCTAATGATTAGACTTATTGATGCCCTCGGGCTTACCTGGGTTCCATGAAAGGTTAATGTCTTTACTGACCTAACCCTATAATGGAGATTGGGGTGTACTGATGTGTTCTTGATTACTGTTTGTGTGCAAACACTTTGTTACTGTGATTCAGCTTACCATTCATACCATGTTTGTACTTTTGTAGAGTTTGAAAATGTGGAATAAAACATATACTTAAAAAAAAAAAAAACTGTCTAAAGACAATGATAAATGTCGGCCAATATGATTATTGTAAGTCAGTATTGAACTGGTAATCATTGGGGTCACTATAGGAATTGTTTCTAATTATGCTATAATTGCTGCATTATGAGAAATTAAACATATTTCCAACACACAAGCATTTATGAAAATGTACTGTTTGCAAGATATTTATGCTTACTAATTCCCATTGTGCCATCTTTGTTTTGCCCTGTTGCCCTTGGTAACATCCATCTTAGGACATCCACTAAAGATGGTCGAGCATGCTCAGTTCAACTGCACATTGCTTGTTTGTCTCTCCTATGTGTGCAAGCAAGGGGGATTGTTGGAAAGTGTGTGCTCTGTTGCCAGGCAACAGCAGGGTCACAGTTCAGAGAGGAAACCAGGAAGTGATAAGATCCATGAGGGAGAAGAACAGTACAGGGATGTGTGGTTTTCACTATAAAAAAAAATGTTAAAAAAACGCAGCACATTTGTACTCTTTTACATACATGTATGTGGTGCACATCTGATTATTATCCGTTTTTTTTAACCAACTTTGCTTTGTGGGAAAACTCTTAAGTTTATCACAATCTTGGTTGTTATAATAACATCAATAAGGCAAATAAATTTTAGGAAATAAATCAGAGCTCCTCAAATTGTGCAGTGGTGTCTGACATTGATGTTTTTGTAGTGTCAAATGTAGTAGTCAGGAAGAAGCCCTGAAATAGACACTAGGAGCAAGTAGTTGAAGCCGCAGTCAGCTCCAAAAGTGGTTGCCTTCTATTGGACCAATGTTAATTTTGGGGTCCCTTATAAAATAAGAACATGGACCAGATGGTGGACCAACTAGAGTTTAGGAATTGGGCAAGAGAGTGGTCCACAAAACAAAGATAAGTCAACATCCAAATGGCAAAAGGGAGGCTAAATTGGCTATTGATTGGCATCTGGTATAGTAAAGCTGTGGCAGCACATGAAATAAAATTAATTCCCAAAAACCTGTCAATGTGTCACATACTGTATAAAGAAACGAAGAAAAGAATAAAATTCATGTAAACTATAATAGATGTTGGCAGGCATTGACTTGTCATTGCTTCTAAACATGTTGTATCTGATTACAAGCTCTCAGTTACTTTTTCCCATATGTAAAATAAGAATCGAATAATGTTTTCTAGTGTGATAAACAGACACTCGGGGACATTTCAACTGGTCAAATAATTTTTTTTTACATTTTTGAAGCTTGGAAAATATGCATTATAATCTCTTCTGTATTGTTGTATGCAGTATGTTATTTTTGATCTACTTAATGGGAATGGGTACAGTGTCATTATCCTTTAAATGGGTGCACTTTCAAATGTTTTTTACTTAAAACATTTTGACTGTAAATATTTTCATCAATTCTCTTTTGGGTTTCTAACATTCTTTCTCTTTTTGCAGTGATATCTTTTTGGATGTGATCTATGTTACTGTTATGGATTGCGTTCACTCAGTTCTGTTGAATCAGTTTATGTCAAGTATCTCACCTTCAATTCTCGTACAATTCCAATGCATACTACATATGTTGGTGCACACACATTTTCCATCTTTACTCTTGTTTGAATTTTAAACTTTTCTTCACGTTTTCATGTCTATGCTCTTGATATCATTTTGCAAATATGATAAGGCTGAAAACACATGCATTTGTATATAAAATGAGGTTGTTTACAAAACAGTTGTAAATCTAAAGTTCCTCTACTGTCATTATTGTAAGCTTGGCTTTTCCCCAATGTTACTAAATTGGAAGGGAATGATAATTACGTTATCTCTTTCCTGCTCGCCTTAATTTTTTCTGAGTACTGAAGCCAAGGATAGAGTCCAAGGAGATACTTTTGGAATTAGCATATTAGCCATTATCTGTCACACTTCTGGATCAAAATAACAAATAATATGCCTAGAGGGGTTCAGTTTGTAGCTTCTAGATTCCCTAGCTTGATACTCTCGGCTGAAAAGTGATTGCACCAAAACGAGATTGTGAGATGACTTAACAGATCTGGTGATGATGTCCTAATGGCCCCTTGCTGTGAGGAACAAGGGTAATTGTTTGTCAAGGGAAAGAACACATCTGTAAAGCATCTTCTGCAAACTAAGCAGCCAAGTGGAAAAGAAAGAGTGAAACATACTGTAACATTGCCATATTGTAGAGAATGTAGAACTGAAATCCACACAAAGATATATAACAGTAGACATAAAAATATAATTATCCATTGGTACTGCAATTATCTAAAGATATATCATTAACAGGCAGTTTCCATAAACTGTAGGGATATATTGTAATAATGGCAGCTAAATGAAAATCTACAAAAGCTTACATAGAAGAATGCAGCTGTAGGCACAACACCAGCTTTCTTTTAGTCACAGTTTAAGAATGTTTGTAATGTGTTTTATTCACAAAGTACACAAAGTTCAGTGTGGTTAGGGTCACTGTTCCTTTGTCAACTTACTTTACTAGAACAGAGGAATAGAATAATAACAACAAAATGGTGGCTGGGCCAAATCCACTGCATTCCCAACAATGATGGTCCCTGATGGAAACCATTGACTATTAGGATACATCAGGTTTACGTCTTTGTGCCCAGCTTGCAGCTAGTGAATGTTGTGCTATTTGGTATGAGATGTTTGGCAGAATGGTAACAGAGCCTCAGATACAGATCTAAACTTTAAAAGGGAAACTCAAGGGAACTACCGTATTTTTTGCCGTATAAGACGCACTTTTTCTTCCCCAAAACTGGGGGGAAAAGTCGGTGCGTCTTATACGGCGAATACACCCCTATCGCGACGATTGCGGCCATCAACGGCCAGGACCCGCGGCTAATACAGGACATCACCGATCGCGGTGATACCCTGTATTAACCCTTCAGACGCGGCGATCAAAGCTGACCGCCACGTCTGAAGGGAAAGTGACACTAACCCAGCTGTTCAGTCTGGCTGTTCGGGACCACCGCGATTTCACCGCGGCAGTCCTGAACAGCCCGACTGAATAGCCGGGTTAGTGCTTACAGGACACCGGGAGGGACCTTACCTGCCTCCTCGGTGTCTTCTCCGTTCAGAGATATGGCCGGAGCTCTCCTTCCTCGTCATCACGTCGTCACGTACGTGCGTCGGCGTGCGTAACGACGTGATGGCGGCGACGGAGAGCAAGGATACCCGGCCGGCAGCAGAGACGTTCCGGAGCGACGCCGACAGAGATGGAGCGACATCCAGGGCAGTGGTGGGGACACGTGAGTATTACCTCCTATGCAGTGGTCTTCAATCTGCGGACCTCCAAATGTTGCAAAACTATAACTCCTAGCATGCCCGGACAGCCAACGGCTGTCCGGGAATGCTGGGAGTTGTAGTTTTGCAACATCTGGAGGTCCGCAGGTTGAAGACCACTATTGGGTTCAAAATCTTTATTTTTTTAGATTTTGCACCTATAAATTGGATGTGTCTTGTACGCCGGTGCGTCCTATAGGACAAAACATACGGTAAGTTTATCAGACACTTATCTGCTATTCACAGGATATGGTATAAGTGTCTGATTGAGGGGGCTGCTGGGACAGGGCCCTGGCTACTTATCTGTCCTCAGAGTGCTCCGGCCGCCATCTTCCTAGACAAGTGCAAGCAACGGCCCACTCAGCTAAAGACTGGTAACAGTGATGTCCCACCCGGTGACTGGTTAAGTGGATCGTCACTTGCGCTCGTCCAGGAAGGTGCGGCCTGAAGCCTGCTGAGGACAGTTTAGTAGCTGAGGCCCCTCACAGGAGATTGTGGGGCACCCCAGCAATCAGACCCCCCCCTAGTAATCAGACACTGATCCCCTATCCTGTGGATAGGAGATAAGTATCTGAAAAGTTCAGTTCCCTGGAGTACCACTTTAATTATTTGCTTAAAAATTGCCAAGAAATTAAGAAGCTGCAGTTTTACATAGCTGGTTTGGATCAGATAAAATTTTAAGTTTATTAGAACTTTCTACTGTAGAAAATGTAGACATGTCTTTGAAAATCGAGTTAACCTCAACACACAAGAATTTACCTCAACACACAATGAACACAAGTAACACAGACATATCAAAAGTTTTGATCATTTTTTGGTCTTAGGGCTGAGACCTCCATGATCTATAAATATGTCTATGGAGCCCATCTCCTGCAAAATGTTGGACAGCAGAAGAGAGGATGAACATATACAGGTAATTCCACAGCTATTAGGTATATGAGAGAATATAAAAAATACATAATGGGGGGTATTTATCAAAGGATTTAGGTGTTTTTTTCACGTAACTTTGGCGCAATACTTTGGCGCAGTGTCTTTTTGCGCCAAAGTTTGGCGCATCTTCTCCACTGTCATTTTTAGAACTTTCTCAAAATCACACGGTCCTGTGTGTGATTTTAACTTTAGTCAGTAATCCATCCTTTGCGCCAATCGATCTTTGGTGCAATTTGGGCGCAAATCCCGTTTTTTTGGCACAAATCCCCGCCAAGAAATTTTTCACATGGAAAACACACTTACCAATGTCAGAAAATGTAAAGGCGTCAAAATACATTACATTTTTTTTTTTGTGAAAGCAGCGACGCCTCCAGAGCTGCTCAATACTATCCTGCGACATAGTTGTCTCTGAGGAACCTTCACCCTCTGTTGAGCCAGCATTGGACATGGCCACACAGGTTCAGGAAAGGTAAGCACTAAAGCAGTGGTCTCCAACCTGCGGACCTCCAGATGTTGCAAAACTACAACTCCCAGCATGGCCGGACAGCCTACGGCTGTCCGGGCATGCTGGGAATTGTAGTTTTGCAACATCTGGAGGTCCGCAGGTTGAAGACCACTGCACTAAAGTAACAAAAAAAAAACTACCCAAGTTGAGAATAAAATCCATTTCACATGGTGACTATAAACCCCACAAAAGAAAATAACTCATGTCGCTTGCTGATATACTGCAGGAGGGACCCCGAAATGGCTGCTCTACAGAGTAAAATACGCATCCTCTGTGGTGGTAAGTTCTGTGTAAAAGGCGCTGTGAACAGCTGATTTCAACATTTCAGCCAAAATTACTGACAACTTGCACCAAATGATAAATTTGGTGCATGTCCACGAAAACCAAAGTGAAAAAAAAAGGGTAAAAAGAAACTGTCAACAGGCAAAATTGATAAATACCCCCCAATATGCTTTGGTTTATAGTCTGCTGTGGTCCCGTTGTCATCTGTTAAATGCATTCTCTAGCCAGGGTTGTTTTTACGACACACTGTCTGTCTCCATTTGTTTCTAAGGTTTCTCTGACTACAGGACGCTATATAGGGGGAGATTTATCAAAACCTGTCCAGAAGAAAAGTTACTGAGTTGCCCATAACAACCAATCAGATCACTTTTTTCATTTTTTAGAAGGCCTCTGAAAAACGAAAGAAGCGATCTAATTGGTTGCTATGGGCAACTCAGCAACTTTTTCTCTGGACAGGTTTTGATAAATCTCCCCCTATGTTTTTCTACTCCTTCACTTGATGCATACTTCCGATGGAAATGACAGTATGTCATTCCCTGTCTGGTGAAGTGATTTTTCCTCCCATTGTTTGGCATGCGAGTGTGATCCCTTTTCCTGTATCTATAGTATTTAAACTTTGCATTTGGTATGTGTCAGTGCCATGATTAAGGGCTGATTCCCAGCCCAAAACGCATCAGTGTTTTTTTTTCTTCACTTTTTACAGTGACATGTTGCTTTTGTTGGATTTCTATTAAAGTTTGAAGATTTTAACCCCTTAAAGGGGTACTCCGGTGAAAACCTTTTTTCTTTTTAATTAACTGGTGCCAGAAAGTTAAACAGATTTGTAAATGACTTCTATTAAAAAATCTTAATCCTTCCTGTACTTATTAGCTGCTGAATACTACAGAGGAAATTCTTTTCTTTTTGGAATTCTCTCTGATGACATCACGAGCACAGTGCTCTTTGCTGACGTCATTATAATAACAATAATAAGCTTGTTGTCCTTAGTGGGATTTGAACCCAAGGCCCCAGCACTGCAAGGCAGCAATGCTAAAGACTGAGCCACCATGCTGCCCTTAGCATACATCTGCTATGCATCTGCTCTGCATGGTTGCTAAGATGGACAGAGATGTCAGCAGAGAGCAATGTGGTCATGATGTCATCAGTGTTCCAAAAAGAAAGGAATTTCCTCCGTAGCATTCATCAGCTAATAAGTACTGGAAGGATTAAGATTTTTTAATAGAAGTAATTTACAAATATTGAAGCAAAGAGGAATGGTAGAAAAAGTCGGCAGACTCACCATAAACTTCTTTTCCAGGGTAATTTCTTTATTTCATACTCACATATAAAAGGTTGATACAAAAGGTGGAAGAGAGGAATCACATTGGGGGGTATTCACTGTCTGGCGACAGACTCTGTTTCGCTCGGTGCTCGAGCTTCTTCTGGCCTGAACAACTAGGAATAGTGGGCTGGTTCTTATACAGGTGGGTTCACAGGTCTAATTTCTTAGTACCTCCCAACTGTAGTGACGTCTGGTGCGAAGGCGTTAGCTTAAAGACAAGCATCGATTACGCCTTCCTTATACCTTCTGTCATAAGAAAACAGCTTATTATAAAAACAATCAAAAGAAAAAGAAGTGTGATTTAAAAACATGGGGCATAATCCACTTTGTCATTCAAGCCTAAAGGACCTGTTGCTGCGGTATGAATAATCCAATATGTTTCTCGCTGCAACAGGAGGCGGTCAAGATCAATACCTGGTCTGTATTTAACTCTCTCCACTCTGGAAAAGGTAAGTACTTCTGGTTTTCCCCCGTGGGCTTCCACTACATGGGATATTAGACGTGGTGCACCTTTAAGTGTGCGCAGTGAGTACATATGCTCACGTATTCTCGCGCATAACTGGCGTATAGTTTTTCCAATGTAGTAGAAGCCACACGGGCAGTATATAACATATACTACATGTTTGGTACGACATGTTATTAAATCTGTAACAGTGTGGGTAACTGGGCCCATGCGCATAGTTTTCAATTGTGCATTAAATTTACAGAAGTTACAAGACTTACAAGCATAATTCCCCTTTGGTATAGAACTCTGTAACCATGTTATCTCTTTCTTAGGAAGTGTTTTTCGACTTTTTAGCAGAATATCGCCTAAAGATTTTTTTTTTTTTATATGAAATAAGTGGTTTTCGGCTGGCTACTTCTTTTATGTCGGGATCCCCCTCTATAATGTGCCAGTTCCTTCTAACCGCCTGTTCAATTATGTGATTTATAGGTGAATTCTGGAAAGTGAAAGAGAATCGTTTTTTAGTTGGTTCCGATTTTTTCCACTTTTTGCCTACTAAAAGATTTATCTAAATTGTCTGCTCGCTCTCTTCCATCTTTTATCAGCTTACTAGGGTAGGAGCGTTCTAACAGGCGTTTAGTTAAATCTTCTGCTTGTATGTTATAAGACTCATCAGATTCATTGTTTCTCCGTAATCTTACGAACTGTCCGTATGGAACTCCCTTCTTCACTGAGCTAGGGTGAGAACTATTGTAGTGAAGAAGGGTGTTCTTAGATACGGGTTTTCTGTATCCTTCACTTGTAAGTCTGTTGCCTGTTACTAATAGTCTCAGGTCCAGAAATTCAAGTGAAGTACCGCCGTAGTGAGAGGTAAAAGACATATTCACTGTATTTGTTAAATTAAGATGGGTGACGAAATCATTGAACTGAGATTCAGAGCCTGACCATGCTATGAGGATATCATCTACATAACGCATGTACAATTTCACTTGTGAGATATATGGGTTCTGGGATGAGAAAATAATTTGACTTTCTAAGACTGCTAGGAACAAATTTGCGTATGTACAGGACACCGGGGTACCCATCGGGGTCCCGGTGTCCTGTCTATACCACTGGTCAGCAAATTGAAATGTACTGTTACTTAGCAAGAAAGTAAGTGCCTCCTTGTCACGATGCCGGCTGGCAGGTAGTGGATCCTCTGTGCCAGAGAGGGATTGGCGTGGACCGTGCTAGTGGATCGGTTCTAAGTCACTACTGGTTTTCACCAGAGCCCGCCGCAAAGCGGGATGGTCTTGCTGCGGCGGTAGTGACCAGGTCGTATCCACTAGCAACGGCTCAACCTCTCTGACTGCTGAAGATAGGCGCGGTACAAGGGAGTAGACAGAAGCAAGGTCGGACGTAGCAGAAGGTCGGGGCAGGCAGCAAGAATCGTAGTCAGGGGCAACGGCAGGAGGTCTGGAACACAGGCTAGGAACACACAAGGAAACGCTTTCACTGGCACAATGGCAACAAGATCCGGCGAGGGAGTGAAGGGGAAGTGAGGTATAATTAGGGAGTGCACAGGTGAACACACTAATTGGAACCACTGCGCCAATCAGCGGCGCAGTGGCCCTTTAAATCGCAGAGACCCGGCGCGCGCGCGCCCTAGGGAGCGGGGCCGCGCGCGCCGGGACAGGACAGACGGAGAGCGAGTCAGGTACGGGAGCCGGGATGCGCATCGCGAGCGGGCGCTACCCGCATCGCGAATCGCATCCCGGCTGGAGACGGTATCGCAGCGCACCGGGTCAGTGGAGCTGCCCGGAGCGCTGCGGTAGCGAGAGAGAAGCGAGTGCTCCGGGGAGGAGCGGGGACCCGGAGCGCTCGGCGTAACAGTACCCCCCCCCTTGGGTCTCCCCCTCTTCTTAGAGCCTGAGAACCTGAGGAGCAGACTTTTGTCTAGGATGTTGTCCTCAGGTTCCCAGGATCTCTCTTCAGGTCCACAGCCCTCCCAATCCACCAAAAAGAACTTTTTTCCTCTGACTGTCTTGGAGGCCAGTATCTCTTTCACTGAGAAGACGTCAGAAGAACCGGAGACAGGAGTGGGAGAAACTAATTTGGGAGAGAAACGGTTGATGATTGGTGGTTTAAGAAGAGAGACATGAAAGGCATTAGGAATACGGAGAGAAGGAGGAAGAAGAAGTTTGTAAGAGACAGGATTAATTTGGCACAAGACTTTGAAGGGACCAAGATAGCGTGGACCCAGTTTGTAACTGGGGACACGAAAGCGGACATATTTAGCGGAGAGCCATACCTTGTCTCCGGGAGCAAAAATGGGGGGAGCTCTTCTTTTCTTATCGGCAAACTTTTTCATGCGAGATGAAGCCTGTAAAAGAGAAACTTGGGTCTCTTTCCATATGGTGGAAAGATCACGAGTCACTTCATCTACCGCGGGCAAACCAGAGGGCAAGGGAGTAGGGAGGGGGGGAAGAGGGTGACGGCCGTACACCACGAAAAATGGGGATTTGGAGGAAGATTCAGAGACTCTAAAGTTATACGAGAATTCGGCCCATGGTAGAAGATCTGCCCAATCATCCTGGCGGGAGGAAACAAAATGTCGTAAATAATCACCCAAGACCTGGTTAATTCTTTCTACTTGTCCATTGGATTGAGGATGATATGCAGAAGAAAAGTTTAATTTAATCTTGAGTTGTTTACAGAGAGCCCTCCAGAATTTTGACACGAATTGGACGCCTCTATCCTAGACTATTTGTGTGGGCAACCCGTGAAGACGAAAAATGTGTACAAAAAATTGTTTAGCCAACTGAGGCGCTGAAGGAAGACCAGGAAGAGGGATGAAATGTGCCATCTTGGAGAATCGATCAACGACCACCCAAACAACAGTGTTGCCACGGGATGGGGGTAGGTCTGTAATAAAATCCATACCAATCAGAGACCAAGGCTGTTCGGGGACAGGCAGAGGATGAAGAAAACCAGCGGGCTTCTGGCGAGGAGTCTTATCCCGGGCACAGACAGTGCAGGCTCGCACAAAGTCCACGACATCCGTCTCCAGAGTCGGCCACCAATAGAAGCGAGAGATGAGTTGCACAGATTTCTTGATGCCTGTATGACCTGCGAGATGGGAGGAGTGACCCCATTTGAGGATTCCGAGGCGTTGGCGTGGAGAGACGAAGGTCTTTCCTGGAGGAGTTTGCCTGATGGAGGCTGGAAAAGTGGAGATCAGGCAGTCAGGAGGAATGATGTGTTGCGGAGAGAGTTCGACTTCCGAGGCATCCGAGGAACGAGAGAGAGCATCGGCCCTAATGTTCTTATCGGCAGGCCGAAAGTGAATTTCAAAATTAAATCGGGCAAAGAACAGAGACCACCTGGCCTGGCGAGGATTCAGCCGTTGGGCAGACTGGAGATAGGAGAGGTTCTTGTGATCGGTGTAAATAATAACAGGAAATCTTGATCCCTCCAGCAGATGCCTCCATTCCTCAAGTGCTAATTTAATGGCTAGAAGCTCTCGATCCCCGATGGAGTAGTTCCTCTCCGCCGGAGAGAAGGTCCTAGAAAAAAAACCACAAGTAACAGCATGCCCGGAAGAATTTTTTTGTAGAAGGACCGCTCCAGCTCCTACAGAGGAGGCATCAACCTCCAATAGGAAGGGTTTAGATGGGTCAGGTCTGGAGAGCACGGGAGCCGAAGAAAAGGCAGACTTGAGCCGTTTAAAGGCGTCTTCCGCTTGAGGAGGCCAAGACTTGGGATTGGCATTTTTTTTGGTTAAAGCCACGATAGGGGCCACAACGGTAGAAAAATGTGGAATAAATTGCCTGTAATAATTGGCGAACCCCAAAAAACGTTGGATAGCACGGAGTCCGGAGGGGCGTGGCCAATCTAAGACGGCAGAGAGTTTGTCTGGATCCATTTGTAGTCCCTGGCCAGAGACCAAGTATCCTAGGAAAGGAAGAGATTGGCATTCAAACAGACATTTCTCTATCTTGGCATAAAGTTGATTGTCACGAAGTCTCTGAAGAACCATACGGACATGCTGGCGGTGTTCTTCTAGATTGGCAGAAAAAATCAGGATATCGTCCAGATATACAACAACACAGGAGTATAAGAGATCACGAAAAATTTCATTAACAAAGTCTTGGAAGACGGCAGGGGCGTTGCACAGGCCAAAGGGCATGACCAGATACTCAAAGTGTCCATCTCTAGTGTTAAATGCCGTTTTCCATTCATCCCCCTCTCTGATGCGGATGAGATTATAAGCACCTCTTAAGTCCAGTTTGGTAAAGATGTGGGCACCTTGGAGGCGATCAAAGAGTTCAGAGATGAGGGGTAGAGGGTAGCGGTTCTTTATCGTGATTTTATTAAGACCGCGGTAGTCAATGCAAGGGCGTAGAGAGCCATCTTTTTTGGACACAAAGAAAAATCCGGCTCCGGCAGGAGAGGAGGATTTACGGATAAAGCCTTTTTTTAAATTTTCCTGGATGTACTCCGACATAGCAAGAGTCTCTGGGGCGGACAGAGGATAGATTCTGCCCCGGGGTGGAGTAGTGCCCGGGAGGAGGTCAATAGGACAATCATAAGGCCTGTGAGGAGGTAGAGTCTCAGCTTGTTTTTTGCAAAAAACATCCGCAAAGTCCATATAGGCCTTAGGGAGACCGGTTACAGGGGGAACCACAGAGTCACGGCAAGGGGTACTGGGAACCGGTTTTAGGCAGTCCTTGAAACAAGAGGGCCCCCAACTCTTGATCTCCCCAGTGGACCAATCCAGGGTTGGGGAATGGAGTTGAAGCCAGGGTAGTCCAAGGAGGATTTCGGAAGTGCAATTGGGGAGGACCAAAAATTCAATCTTCTCGTGATGAGGTCCGATGCACATTAGAAGGGGCTCCGTGCGGAAACGTATGGTACAATCCAATCTTTCATTGTTTACACAATTGATGTAGAGGGGTCTGGCGAGACTGGTCACTGGGATGTTGAACCTGTTGACGAGAGAGGCCAAAATAAAATTTCCTGCAGATCCGGAATCCAAGAAGGCCATAGTAGAGAAGGAGAAGGCAGAGGCAGATATCCGCACAGGCACAGTAAGACGTGGAGAAGCAGAGTAGACATCAAGGACTGTCTCACCCTTGTGCGGAGTCAGCGTACGTGTCACGATGCCGGCTGGCAGGTAGTGGATCCTCTGTGCCAGAGAGGGATGGCGAGGACCGCGCTAGTGGACCGGTTCTAAGCCACTACAGGTTTTCACCAGAGCCCGCCGCAAAGCGGGATGGTCTTGCTGCGGCGGTAGTGACCAGGTCGTATCCACTAGCAACGGCTCACCTCTCTGACTGCTGAAGATAGGCGAGGTACAAGGGAGTAGGCAGAAGCAAAGTCGGACGTAGCAGAAGGTCGGGGGCAGGCGGCAAGGTTCGTAGTCAGGGGAGAGAGCAGAAGTTCTGGTACACAGGCTTTAAACACACAAAACGATTTCACTAGGCACAAGGGCAACAAGATCCGGCTAGGGAGTGCATGGGAGGAGACCAGATATAGCCAGGGAGCAGGTGGGAGCCAATTAAGCTAATTGGGCCAGGCACCAATCATTGGTGCACTGGCCCTTTAAGTCTCAGGGAGCTGGCGCGCGCGCGCCCTAGAGAGCGGAGCCGCGCGCGCCAGCACATGACAGCAGGGGACGGGAACGGGTAAGTGACCTGGGATGCGATTCGCGAGCGGGCGCGTCCCGCTGTGCGAATCGCATCCCCAACGGCCATGACAGAGCAGCGCTCCCGGTCAGCGGGACTGACCGGGGAGCTGCAGGGAGAAAGACGCCGTGAGCGCTCCGGGGAGGAGCGGGGGCCCGGAGCGCTAGGCGTAACAGTACCCCCCCCTTAGGTCTCCCCTTCTCTTTGTCCGGTAACTGCCTCCCCTGGGATGAGGACACCGGGAAAGGATGGAGGGATTCCTCAACGGCAGGCAGAACAGCAGGAGTAGGAATGGGGAGAGAGGGCAGAGGGCGAGACCTGGCACGGGGCAGTGTGACACCAGGACGAGGGCCATGAGGGGACACAGAGGCTTGCCTGATGGGACTGGGAGGGGGGGAGAGGCATTTCCTGTGGCAGGCAGAGTCCTTAATGACCTTAGGGGGACCGGATACAGGAGGAACCACAGGGTCACGGCAGGGAGTACTGGGAACCGGTTGAAGGCAGTCCTTGGAACAAGAGGGACCCCAACTCTTGATCTCCCCAGTGGACCAATCCAGGGTTGGGGAATGGTGTTGAAGCCAGGGTAGTCCAAGGAGAATTTCGGAAGTGCAATTAGGAAGGACAAAAAATACAATTTCCTCGTGATGAGGTCCGATGCACATTAGGAGGGGCTCCGTGCGGTAACGCACGGTGCAATCCAACCTGGCTCCGTTGACCGCGGAAATGTGGAGTGGCTTGACAAGACGGGTCACCGGAATGCGGAATTTATTCACTAAGGACTCCCGAATAAAATTCCCAGAAGCTCCAGAGTCCAGGCAGGCCACGGCTGAGAGGGGAGAGCTGGCTGAAGTAGAAATCCGAACAGGCACCGTGAGACGTGGAGAAACCGACTTAGCATCAAGAGACGCCACACCCACGAGAGCTGGGTGCGAGCGTGCGTTTCCCAGACGTGGAGGACGGATTGGGCAATCCACCAAAAAATGTTCAGTACTGGCACAGTACAGACAAAGATTCTCTTCCTTACGGCGATTCCTCTCTTCCAGGGTCAGGCGAGACCGATCCACTTGCATGGCCTCCTCGGCGGGAGGCCTAGGCGCAGATTGCAGTGGAGACTGTGGGAGAGGTGTCCAGAGATCTAAGTCTTTTTCCTGGCGGAGCTCTTGATGCCTTTCAGAAAAACGCATGTCAATGCGAGTGGCTAGATGAATGAGTTCATGCAGGTTAGCAGGAGTCTCTCGTGCGGCCAGAACATCTTTAATGTTGCTGGATAGGCCTTTTTTAAAGGTCGCGCAGAGAGCCTCATTATTCCAGGATAGTTCAGAAGCAAGAGTACGGAATTGTATGGCGTACTCGCCAACGGAGGAATTACCCTGGACCAGGTTCAGCAGGGCAGTCTCAGCAGAAGAGGCTCGTGCAGGTTCCTCAAAGACACTTCGAATTTCCGAGAAGAAGGAGTGTACAGAGGCAGTGACGGGGTCATTGCGGTCCCAGAGCGGTGTGGCCCATGACAGGGCTTTTCCAGACAGAAGGCTGACTACGAAAGCCACCTTAGACCTTTCAGTAGGAAACTGGTCCGACATCATCTCCAAGTGCAGGGAACATTGCGAAAGAAAGCCACGGCAAAACTTAGAGTCCCCATTAAATTTGTCCGGCAAGGACAGGCGGAGGCTAGGAGTGGCCACTCGCTGCGGAAGGGGTGCAGGAGCTGGCGGAGGAGATGGTTGTTGCTGCTGTAGCTGTGACTGTACTTGCTGTAGTTGTGACTGGAGTTGCTGTGTCATGGTGGTCAAGTATGACAGCTGGTGATCTTGTTGGGCGATCTGACGAGCTTGCTGGGCGACCAGCGTAGGGAGGTCAGCGACAACTGGCAGAGGAACTTCAGCGGGATCCATGGCCGGATCTACTGTCACGATGCCGGCTGGCAGGTAGTGGATCCTCTGTGCCAGAGAGGGATGGCGAGGACCGCGCTAGTGGACCGGTTCTAAGCCACTACAGGTTTTCACCAGAGCCCGCCGCAAAGCGGGATGGTCTTGCTGCGGCGGTAGTGACCAGGTCGTATCCACTAGCAACGGCTCACCTCTCTGGCTGCTGAAGATAGGCGAGGTACAAGGGAGTAGGCAGAAGCAAAGTCGGACGTAGCAGAAGGTCGGGGGCAGGCGGCAAGGTTCGTAGTCAGGGGAGATAGCAGAAGTTCTGGTACACAGGCTTTAAACACACAAAACGCTTTCACTAGGCACAAGGGCAACAAGATCCGGCAAGGGAGTGCATGGGAGGAGACCAGATATAGCCAGGGAGCAGGTGGGAGCCAATTAAGCTAATTGGGCCAGGCACCAATCATTGGTGCACTGGCCCTTTAAGTCTCAGGGAGCTGGCGCGCGCGCGCCCTAGAGAGCGGAGCCGCGCGCGCCAGCACATGACAGCAGGGGACGGGAACGGGTAAGTGACCTGGGATGCGATTTGCGAGCGGGCGCGTCCCGCTGTGCGAATCGCATCCCCAACGGCCATGACAGAGCAGCGCTCCCGGTCAGCGGGACTGACCGGGGAGCTGCAGGGAGAAAGACGCCGTGAGCGCTCCGGGGAGGAGCGGGGGCCCGGAGCGCTAGGCGTAACAGTACGTCTTTCCAGGCGGGGAGGACGGATAGGACAATCCTTCAGGAAGTGTTCGGTACTGGCACAGTACAGACAGAGATTCTCCATGCGGCGTCGTGTCCTCTCTTGAGGTGTCAGGCGAGACCGGTCGACCTGCATAGCCTCCACGGCGGGAGGCACAGAAACGGATTGCAGGGGACCAGAGGAGAGAGGAGCCGGGGAGAAAAAATGTCTTGTGCGAACAAAGTCCATATCCTGGCGGAGCTCCTGACGCCTTTCGGAAAAACGCATGTCAATGCGAGTGGCAAGATGGATGAGTTCATGTAGGTTAGCAGGGATTTCTCGTGCGGCCAGAACATCTTTAATGTTGCTGGATAGGCCTTTTTTAAAGGTCGCGCAGAGGGCCTCATTATTCCAGGATAATTCTGAAGCAAGAGTACGGAATTGTACGGCGTACTCGCCAACGGAATAATTACCCTGGACCAGGTTCAACAGGGCAGTCTCAGCAGAAGAGGCTCGGGCAGGTTCCTCAAAGACACTTCGAATTTCTGAGAAGAAGGAGTGTATAGAGGCAGTGACGGGGTCATTGCTGTCCCAGAGCGGTGTGGCCCATGACAGAGCTTTTCCAGACAGAAGGCTGACTACGAAAGCCACCTTAGACCTTTCAGTAGGGAACTGGTCCGACATCATCTCCAAGTGCAGGGAACATTGGGAAAGAAAGCCACGGCAGAATTTAGAGTCCCCATCAAATTTATCCGGCAAGGATAGTCGTAGACCAGAAGCGGCCACTCGCTGCAGAGGAGGTGCAGGAGCTGGCGGAGGAGATGATTGCTGAAGCTGTGGTAGTAGCTGCTGTAGCATCACGGTCAGTTTAGACAGCTGTTGGCCTTGTTGCGCTATCTGTTGTGACTGCTGGGCGACCACCGTGGTGAGGTCGGCGACAACTGGCAGAGGAACTTCAGCGGGATCCATGGCCGGATCTACTGTCACGATGCCGGCTGGCAGGTAGTGGATCCTCTGTGCCAGAGAGGGATTGGCGTGGACCGTGCTAGTGGATCGGTTCTAAGTCACTACTGGTTTTCACCAGAGCCCGCCGCAAAGCGGGATGGTCTTGCTGCGGCGGTAGTGACCAGGTCGTATCCACTAGCAACGGCTCAACCTCTCTGACTGCTGAAGATAGGCGCGGTACAAGGGAGTAGACAGAAGCAAGGTCGGACGTAGCAGAAGGTCGGGGCAGGCGGCAAGAATCGTAGTCAGGGGCAACGGCAGGAGGTCTGGAACACAGGCTAGGAACACACAAGGAAACGCTTTCACTGGCACAATGGCAACAAGATCCGGCGAGGGAGTGAAGGGGAAGTGAGGTATAATTAGGGAGTGCACAGGTGAACACACTAATTGGAACCACTGCGCCAATCAGCGGCGCAGTGGCCCTTTAAATCGCAGAGACCCGGCGCGCGCGCGCCCTAGGGAGCGGGGCCGCGCGCGCCGGGACAGGACAGACGGAGAGCGAGTCAGGTACGGGAGCCGGGATGCGCATCGCGAGCGGGCGCTACCCGCATCGCGAATCGCATCCCGGCTGGAGACGGTATCGCAGCGCACCGGGTCAGTGGAGCTGCCCGGAGCGCTGCGGTAGCGAGAGAGAAGCGAGCGCTCCGGGGAGGAGCGGGGACCCGGAGCGCTCGGCGTAACACTCCTCTACAAATAGAATGAATTCTGCAGACTTATTAGACCATTTTAGGAACTCTTTTACAGCTCCTATACCGGCTTCATGGGGAATTCTGGTATAGAGACTGACCACGTCAATGGAGCATAGGTTCCAACCTGGTTCCCAATTCATTGCTTGGATTGTTTGTAGTAAATGTAAAGTATCTTTGATGTAGGCTGGTATGGAGGGGAGTAGAGGGGATAATAGCCATTCTAAGTAGTGAGACAAGTATTCGGTGGTAGACCCCACTCCCGAGACGATGGAATAGAAATAGAATAGAGCACGATAAGCTCAATGAAGACCTCACAAGAATTAAATCTGAATACCGTAAAAGAGCCTCAGATGAACAAATCCGTGCATTTTTCCCTAAGCTGCAAAATAGAGCCGTTTCCTTACAAGAAGAAGTGAAAAGAAAGAAACGTGAAAAATTCTTAAGGGATAAAACTGATTATGACCAAGACAAGGAGTTCTTGTGGTACCATAAATCCACTATACCATCTAATAAGAATTTTCAGCAAGCACGGCGTCCATCACAGTTTAAACCAAGAAACCGCATAGATACCGCATCTAATGTGAACAACGAAATCAACATCAAAGGCAACAAACAAGATTCAACTGATAGAGTCCACCCTTTAGGAAAAGACACACACGGCGAGGACGGAAGAAAAGATCTGAAAGAGCCAAAGAAAAGAAAAACAGACCTATGAGACAGGACCATAAAGGAATCGATCGGGAGCACCCTCCGTCTAATGTTATCAACCTCACTTCAGAGACATTGAATGAAGCGACAGTCTCATTGTTATCGAGAGGACTGAATTATGGACTGACGGAGCGGTTCGACCCAGTGACATTTGAAATAGACTTGGCTAAGTCGTTACGGGACATCAATCTATTTAAATTTTTTCACAATAAAAATATCACTGAGCAGACTAAATGTGAAGCAGATTCACCAGCAATGATAGATAGTCTGGGTTTCTTTCCAAAAGAATGTACCCTACTAGAACAGGAATGTATAGAAATGCTGGCTAGAGATTTTGGTGAACCTAATTATGCAGAAAGAGAGGAATACGATCAGTTACCATTTACCAAAGGAAGGAAGTCTAGATTTAACCCTCCGATACCACCCGGAGGACAGCTAGATTTATTTCAAAACTCAGTTTTACAAGATGTTCGATCTATACTATACAGGGAAGTACCAGTTAATTTAACAAAAGCAGAACAGACAGCACTCCATGAGCTTAAAAAGAGAGATGACCTTGTGATAATTAGAGCAGATAAAGGAGGAAGTGTTGTACTTATGTACAAGACCATATACACACAAGAAGCCGAAAGGCAATTAAGTGATAGGTCAACATACACTCCCCTCAAAACTGATCCGACTCCTAAAATTCTTAAAGGTCTAACTACACTCCTACACAAGTTCGTTGAACAAGGGATGCTGTCAAAAAAGAATGTGGAACGCCTCATACCAGAGACACCCAAGCCTGCAACATGGTACCACCTTCCCAAAGTACATAAAGTACAGACCCCACCCCCGGGACGCCCCATCGTCTCGGGAGTGGGGTCTACCACCGAATACTTGTCTCACTACTTAGAATGGCTATTATCCCCTCTACTCCCCTCCATACCAGCCTACATCAAAGATACTTTACATTTACTACAAACAATCCAAACAATGAATTGGGAACCAGGTTGGAACCTATGCTCCATTGACGTGGTCAGTCTCTATACCAGAATTCCCCATGAAGCCGGTATAGGAGCTGTAAAAGAGTTCCTAAAATGGTCTAATAAGTCTGCAGAATTCATTCTATTTGTAGAGGAGGCACTTACTTTCTTGCTAAGTAACAGTACATTTCAATTTGCTGACCAGTGGTATAGACAGGACACCGGGACTCCGATGGGTACCCCGGTGTCCTGTACATACGCAAATTTGTTCCTAGCAGTCTTAGAAAGTCAAATTATTTTCTCATCCCAGAACCCATATATCTCACAAGTGAAATTGTACATGCGTTATGTAGATGATATCCTCATAGCATGGTCAGGCTCTGAATCTCAGTTCAATGATTTCGTCACCCATCCTAATTTAACAAATACAGTGAATATGTCTTTTACCTCTCACTACGGCGGTACTTCACTTGAATTTCTGGACCTGAGACTATTAGTAACAGGCAACAGACTTACAAGTGAAGGATACAGAAAACCCGTATCTAAGAACACCCTTCTTCACTACAATAGTTCTCACCCTAGCTCAGTGAAGAAGGGAGTTCCATACGGACAGTTCGTAAGATTACGGAGAAACAATGAATCTGATGAGTCTTATAACATACAAGCAGAAGATTTAACTAAACGCCTGTTAGAACGCTCCTACCCTAGTAAGCTGATAAAAGATGGAAGAGAGCTAGCAGACAATTTAGATAGAAAAAATCTTTTAGTAGGCAAAAAGTGGAAAAAATCGGAACCAACTAAAAAACGATTCTCTTTCACTTTCCAGAATTCACCTATAAATCACATAATTGAACAGGCGGTTAGAAGGAACTGGCACATTATAGAGGGGGATCCCGACATAAAAGAAGTAGCCAGCCGAAAACCACTTATTTCATATAAAAAAAAAAAAATTTTAGGCAATATTCTGCTAAAAAGTCGAAAAACACTTCCTAAGAAAGAGATAACATGGTTACAGAGTTCTATACCAAAGGGGAATTATGCTTGTAAGTCTTGTAACTTCTGTAAATTTAATGCACAATTGAAAACTATGCGCATGGGCCCAGTTACCCACACTGTTACAGATTTAATAACATGTCGTACCAAACATGTAGTATATGTTATATACTGCCCGTGTGGCTTCTACTACATTGGAAAAACTATACGCCAGTTATGCGCGAGAATACGTGAGCATATGTACTCACTGCGCACACTTAAAGGTGCACCACGTCTAATATCCCATGTAGTGGAAGCCCACGGGGGAAAACCAGAAGTACTTACCTTTTCCGGAGTGGAGAGAGTTAAATACAGACCAGGTATTGATCTTGACCGCCTCCTGTTGCAGCGAGAAACATATTGGATTATTCATACCGCAGCAACAGGTCCTTTAGGCTTGAATGACAAAGTGGATTATGCCCCATGTTTTTAAATCACACTTCCTTTTCTTTTGATTGTTTTTATAATAAGCTGTTTTCTTATGACAGAAGGTATAAGGAAGGCGTAATCGATGCTTGTCTTTAAGCTAACGCCTTCGCACCAGACGTCACTACAGTTGGGAGGTACTAAGAAATTAGACCTGTGAACCCACCTGTATAAGAACCAGCCCACTATTCCTAGTTGTTCAGGCCAGAAGAAGCTCGAGCACCGAGCGAAACAGAGTCTGTCGCCAGACAGTGAATACCCCCCAATGTGATTCCTCTCTTCCACCTTTTGTATCAACCTTTTATATGTGAGTATGAAATAAAGAAATTACCCTGGAAAATAAGTTTATGGTGAGTCTGCCGACTTTTTCTACCATTCCTCTTTGCTTCAAGATTTGTGATTCACCACTTACAGTCAGAGCACCACCAACACTTCGGGGAACACTCCTATACGTTCCATAGTCCAGTAACGTGAGAATATCAGCAGCAGTGCCGGACATTACACTCTTCTTTTGAACAATAATTTACAAATATTTTTAACTTTCTGGCACCAGTTGATTAAAAAGAAAAAAGGTTTTCACCGGAGTACCTCTTTAAGGACGCAGGGTTTTTCAGTTTTTGCACTTTCGTTTTTTCCTCCTTACCTTTTAAAAATCATAACCCTTTCAATTTTCCACCTAAAAATCCATATTATGGCTTATTTTTTGCGTCACCAATTCTACTTTGCAATGACGTTAGTCATTTTACCCAAAAATTCACGGCAAAACGGAAAAAAAATCATTGTGCGACAAAATCGAAGAAAAAAATGCCATTTTGTAAATTTTGGGGGCTTCCATTTCTACGTAGTGCATATTTCGGTAAAAATAACACCTTATCATTATTCTGTAGGTCCATACAGTTAAAATGATTCCCTACTTATATAGGTTTCATTTTGTCGTACTTCTGGAAAAAATCATAACTAAATGCAGGAAAATTTATACGTTTAAAAATGTCCTCTTCTGACCCCTATAACTTTTTTATTTTTCCACGTAAAGGGCGGTATGAGGACTAATTTTTTGCGCCATGATCTGAAGTTTTTATCGGTACCATTTTTGTTTTGATTGGACTTTTTGATAACTTTGTATTCATTTTTTAATGGTATAAAAAGTGACCAAAAGGCCCACCTGCTCCTCTCCATCTTACCCCCATCGGTCCCGAAATGGAACGCACGTCTAATTAGATTCATGCTCCTAGCAGCCAGGTCGGTTATACCGCGTCTATGGAAAACCACCTCGCCCCCCTCCTTCTCCTCATGGGCTCAAGAACTCTCCCATATCCACCATATGGAGGAACTTATGGCTGACTCCAAACGTCAATTTGTGAAACACCGTTTGATCTGGGAACCTTGGACTTCCTTTGTTTCCTCTTCTGAATTCAGATCTCTACACCTCTCACCGTAAATTACTCACTGCTCCACTCATTTGCTTCACGGGCGTGTTGGCCGCCGTGTGTCATCTTCACCGCCCTCCCCCTGGGGGAGCCGCCGACGTCTGCCGCCCTGAAAGGTATGTCCAGTACTATTCCGTCTATTCTTCCTCTACCCCCCCACTCACTCCATCCGCTAGTCCTTTCTTTTTCCCTTCTCCTCCCCCCTCCTCTCCTCTATTCTTTCTGTGCCTTTTCTCATGTACTAGTCTGTACACCGTAACATGGAAAGTGCACTCCCTAATTTCTCCATATTTGTGGGATTGTTTTCAATTGATCGCCTGCATTGGTTTTCATGTTTAATCCCCCTTGAGGGGAGGCTTCATTGTTGCTCCCATACAGCAAGCCTTATGACAGCCACCGGGACCTGACATACATGCTCTTACTGCATTATTTTGCCTCTCTGGATGTGTATTGAAATATGCCTACCCATCCTTATTTCTATGTTACCTTTTGTTATGATGTTATATATTGATCAATGTCTGGTAAAACTAAAACTTTAATAAAAATTTATTATGGAAAAAAAAAAAAAAGTGACCAAAAAGAAACTTTTTTGGACTTCTGAATTTTTTTACGTGTACGCCATTGGCCGTGCAGTTTAATTAACAATATATTTTTTATAGTTCGGACATTTACGCACATGGCGATATCACATATGTTTATTTTTATTTACACAGTTTTATTTTTTTCATGGGAAAAGGGGGGTGATTCAAACTTTTATTAGGGAAGGGGTTAAATTACCTTCATTAACACTTTTTTAAAACTTTTTTCATTAGCATGCCTGTGATCAGTGTTATCAGCGCTTGACTGCTCCTGCCTGGATCTCAGGCACGGAGCAGTCATTTGTCAATCGGACACCGAGGAGGCAGGGAATGGCCCTACTGGTGTCCTGTAAGCTGTTTGAGATCGCGGCGGTCCCGAACAGCCTGACTGAGCAGCCGGGTTACTTTCACTTTCACTTCAGACACGGCAGTCAGCTTTGATCGCCGCTTCTGAAGGGTTAATACAGGGCATCACCGCGATCGGTGATGTCCTGTATTAGCCGCGGGTCCCGGCCGTTGATAGCCACCGGGACCAACCCGATATGCCGCGGGGACACCGCGTGACATATCGCGGGAGCCGGCGGAGGACGTAAATATACATCCTTCGTTGTTAAGGGGTTAAAGGGGTATTCCAGGAAAAACTTTATATATATATATATATATATATATATATATATATATATCTCAACTGGCTCCATAGAGTTAAACAGATTTGTAAATTGTCTACTGAGGAAAGGGTCGTATTTGAGAACCCTGAAACGCGTCTAGTCCTTCTCACTGGCACTTATGCTCTTTATGAACTCTATCCATTATCCACGGAGTAAGCTGATCCCTTACTGTGGATTTTCTACGCATTAGTCGATCCAGACTAGTGTCCGGTCCTGATCTTCCCTGGCCAGCTCCGGCTCAGCTGACGTCACACGCCATCTACATGAGGCAAGTTCCATCTACCCAGTGTGCGGTCTCCGGCTTCTTCTAAGTCCAGCGGTGAGGAAATCTACATCATAAGCGCCTGCCAGCGATTGGTGTCCTGGCAAGTATACCATCAGCGCCTGCCAGCGCACGGTCTCCCGGCAAATTTACCATCGGCGCCTGCCAGCGCCACAGCCTGTGACGACCACCACCGCGAAACATCTGGACCCTGAAAGCCAAAGCCACAGCACCATCTAAGACCGCTGACTGCAGTATCTAGGCACAGGAACAACTCTAATTGCCTCAGCGAGAGCTGTCAGAGCCACACCATCCAGGACCGGTAACAAAGTATCTAACTTGATATACAATTGTCATACAAAAGGACACTTATATCGCATCATTCTAACACTGCGAGGATATAAGATCAATATGTCTATATAGAGCTTCTCCATATGCCAGTGCTATATTTTAATATTTGCATATTTTTACATTTTAAGATTGTCTAACTTTGTATATTTACTATATGTGTTATTCTCACATGGGCCCTGTGAGGAGTAATGCACTGTATTAGAATACATTTTAAAAAATAATTATTTTGAATTATTATTGGAGTATGACCCAGTTATCCATATTCTATATTTCATTAACTACACTACCTTGGAAGGTCCGGGCAATATTTTTTCTATACATATTTCCCATTATTTGCAACTGTGGTATAGTTGCATGCCCTGTTGACCTCGGTTAGTGTTTATATATTAATTGTGAGCTGCACTTACACTTTTTTCCTTTTCTTTAGATTTGTAAATTACTTCTATTAAACATTTTTTATCCTTTCAATGATTATTGAGTTGTTCTTTTCTGTCTGGCAAAAGTGCTCTCTGCTGACATCTCTGCTTGTCTCGGGAACTGCACAGAGTAGATGTTTGCAATGGGGATTTGCTTCTACTCTGGACAGTTCCCAAGACAGGTGTCATCAGAGAGCACTTAGAAATAAACAACTCAACTTCAGCAGCTCATAAATACTGAAAAGATTAAGAAAGTAATTTCTGGTGCCAGTTGATATTGATATTTTTTCTGGATAACCCCTTTAATTCACTTACTGCTGGGAGCTGGATCTACACTTTATCTTCTGCTGCTATGTCCACGTGGGATATGGCCCATTGATTTTGGTACTTCCTCTACATTGTGGACCATGAACTTAACCCATATTTAGACTAATGGTGAGCTGATCTGCGATTTTTTTCTATTCATGCTGTCGTGTGTTTTTCCCAGCTCTATCTAGAGATTGGTGGGGGTCTACAGAAGAAAGATTTCCAGCGCAGGATACAATGCAACAGGTATTTTATTTAGGATCACATGGAAAACACATAAAACACCAACATGTTTCGGATCAAGCTGGACCCTTAGTCATGGCATGATTAGTGGGGGTGTCAGCACTGACAACCATACCAATCCTAACTTTAAACATGTCTGCATGACCTTTATAAATTTATTTTTATAATGACAGAAATTTTATTTTCTTTCCACCCAATAGTAAAGAAAATTGGACTGACCAGGGCTAGGCCTCCTCTTTGTAAGGGTCTTATATTAGTCACCTTGATGATCAGTGTCACAATAGCAAAAACAAATCTGAGCATTGTTCACATTTTCCCTTCTATAAATAGCTTTATGCTTTACAGTTCTTTCACAGAAAAACATCTAATGCGTCTGACATAGAAAACTTAGAGGAATAATATTTTGTTTTTCACAACAGTCACTCAGAATGTTTGACTAACTTCACAGTTATGTCAGATCCCTACGCACACACAAAGCCATGAAGTATTTGTTTTGAAAAATGTACATCATGCTGTCTGATGTATCATTCCTAACACTAGGCACTCGACTAGATCATGATAGCATGTTTCTGGGAAACAGATGGGTTTTTGCTCTGGTCAGTGCTCATTTCTTTCCTGCAGTTTAATTTCCCAAGCAAAAAACCTTGGATCACACTATAAATAACTGACTGGGCAATGTGATAAGCAGTATTTTGGCACAATATATACACTGTAATGGTTTCCCATATGTGACCTTTACCACATACATAACATAAAAGTAAACATACTGTACGGAGCATGTACTTTACCACAAATAATGCCATAGGTTAGGGACATATTAATGAGAACCTATTACTATGTTATTTGTTTTTATATGCATGTATTAAAGATATAGTACACCAAGTGTTGCCATTCAATCTGTTAATATTGATGTGATGTTTTTTATGTGAAAGGAAGTATTTCCATTTTCTATTCACTCTATATAATGCCCTGTGGATATATGGATTTAGCATTTGCTTATTTTCAGCCATCATTTTTTAATTATTTCACATAAATTTCACAGTTGCTTATTTTTCTAGTATATTATAATTATTAATGTGCAAAATGTTTTCATAATTTCTTTGATATTATCTGTTTCTTCCATTTTTCCCTTTCACTTATCAAATCAATACATTTATTCATATTGACATAATCTTTTCTGAGACGGAAACCAGTGTATGGCACAGACTCCAGACTCGAACCCATGCCATACAGGCCGACCCCCAGCTGATTCCTGTAGCTTGGGGCCGCCATTAATAGCAGATATGCGACATCTAAAGGGACCTTTAACCAGTCCCTGGTAGTCCAGTGGAGTGGATCGCCCCCCACCCCCCCAATAAAATAAAAGTATATTATCCCCTTCACGACGAGCGACGTACATGTACGGCGCCGCGAAGTGTCACTTGGCGCGCGGCGACGTACATGTACGTCGCGGGTTTTCCGGGAGTGCCGAGTCACCGGTAGCGGTGATCGGACCGGGATGACTGCTGTTATCTAACAGCAGGCATCCCGGCACATTGCCGAGGGGGGTCCTGAGACCCCCCATAACCGCGATGCGCGCAAATCGCAGGTCAATTCAGACCTGCGATCTGCGCGATTCCGGGTCATACGGGTCACTGGTGACCCGGTGACCCGGAAAATAAGAGGGATCGGGGGTGTCCGAGACACCATCGATCCCCCTAAAGTGATAGGATTTTGGTGGCAGGGGTGCCACCCCTCCTATCCCTGCTATTGGTCGGCCGAGCTACCGACCGATAGCAGACCGGGGGAGGGGGGGTTAAAGTTCGGTTCCCCCGCTTTGCCCACCTATCGGTGTCCGGGCAAAACGGGGGAACCGTCCAGGGATGGTCGGCGCCAAAGGTCCCTACCTGGATCCCGGAGCGCGATCCTCCATGCGGGGATCCCCCACGTGCGGCGGCGGCTTTCGGGTCCTGCTAGGTGAGTTGTTGCCTAGCAACATCCGGAGGGCCACAGTTTACAGTGGTCTCTAAACCGTGGCCCTCCAGATGTTGCAAAACTACAACTCCCAGCATGCCCAGACAGCTGTTTGCTGTGTGGGCATGCTGGGACTTGTAGTTTTGCAATATTTAGAGGGGTTCAGGTTGTAGATCACTAAGTGGTCTCAAACTGTAGCCCTCCAGATGTTGCAAAACTACAACTCTCAGCATGCCCAGACAGCAGTTTACAACTTGAACCCCTCTAAATCTTGCAAAACTACAACTCCCAGCATTCAGGAACAGCATAAGGCTGTCTTGGCATGCTGGGAGTTGTACTTGCGTGCCTCCAGCCATTGCATAACTACATCTCCCAGCATGCCCTTCCGCAATCAGTACATGCTGGGAGTTGTAGTTTTGCAACAGCTGGAGGCAGACTGGTTGGAAAATACTGAGTTAGGTCATATAACCTAACTCAAGGTTTTCCAGCCAGTGTGCCTCCAGCTGTTGCAAAACTACAACTCCCAGCATGCATGGTCTGTCAGAGCATGCTGGGAGTTGTAATTTTGACCCCCCCTCCCGTGTGAATGTACAGGCTACATTCACACTGGCGGCAGATTACAGCGAGTTCCCCGCTACAAATTTGAGCTGCGGGAAATTTTTCGCCGCAGCTCGAAACTCCTAGCGGTAGACTCAGTGCAATCCGCCGCCAGTGTGAATGTAACCTAAAAACACTACACTACACTACACTAACATAAAATAAAGAGTAAAACACTACATATACACGTACACTGCCCCCCCACCACCCCCTTCCCCAATAAAAATGAAAAACGTATTGTATGGCAGTGTATGTCCACCCCTATGCAAGTCCCTAATTCAGGCCTCAAATGCGCATGGCGCTCTCACTTTGGAGCCCTGTCGTATTTCAAGGCAACATAATAGGGTCACATATGGGGTATCGCCGTACTCGGGAGAAATTGCCTAACAAATTTTGGGGGGCTTTTTCTCCTTTTACCCCTTATGAAAAGGAACAGTTGGGGTCTACACCAGCATGTTAGTGTAAAAAAATAATTTTTACACTAACATGCTGGTGTTGCCCTATACTTTTCATTTTCACAAGAGGTAAAAGGGAAAAACGCCCCCAAAATTTGTAATGCAATTTCTCCCGAGTACGGAGATACCCCATATGTGGGCGCAAAGTGCTCTGGGGGCGCACAACAAGGCCCAGAAGGGAGAGTGCACCATGTACATTTGAGGTGATTTGCACAGAGGTGGCTGATTGTTACAGCGGTTCTGACAAACGCAAAAAAAAAAACCACCCACATGTGACCCCATTTTAGAAACTACACCCCTCAAGGAATGTAATAAGGGGTGCAGCGAGAATTTACACCCCACAGGTGTCTGACGGATCTTTGGAACAGTGGTCCGTGAAAATGAAACATTTTGCACAGCCCACTGTTACAAAGATCTGTCAGACACCAGTGGGGGGGTAAATGCTCACTGTACCCCTCATTATATTCTGTGAGGGGTCTAGTTTCCAAAATGGTATGCCATGTGGGGGTTATTTTGCTGCTCTGGCACCATAGGGGCTTCCTAAATGCGACATGCCCCCCGAGCAAAATTTGCTCTCAAAAAGCCAAATATGACGCCTTCTCTTCTGAGCATTGTAGTTCGCCCGCAGTGCACTTCAGGTCCACTTATGGGGTACCTCCATACTCAGAAGAGATGGGGTTACAAATTTTGGGGGGTCTTTTCTGCTATTAACCCTTTAAAAAATGTGAAATTTGGGGGAAAACCAACATTTTAGTGAATTTTTTTTTTTTTTTTACATATGCAAAAGTCGTGAAACACCTGTGGGGTATTAAGGCTCACTTTATTCCTTGTTATGTTCCTCAAGGGGTCTAGTTTCCAAAATGGTATGCCATGTGTTTTTTTTTGCTGTTCTGGCACCATAGGGGCTTCCTAAATGCGACATGCCCCCCAAAAACAATTTCAGAAAAACGTACTCTCTAAAATCCCCTTGTCGCTCCTTCGCTTCTGAGCCCTCTACTGCGCCCGCCGAACACTTTACATAGACATATGAGGTATGTGCTTACTCGAGAGAAATTGGTCTACAAAAATAAGTATACATTTTCTCCTTTTACCCCTTGTAAAAATTCAAAAATTGGGTCTACAAGAACATGCGAGTGTAAAAAATGAAGATTTTGAATTTTCTCCTTCACTTTGCTGCTATTCCTGTGAAACACCTAAAGGGTTAAAACATTTACTGAATGTCATTTTGAATACTTTGGGGGTGCAGTTTTTATAATTGGGTCATTTATGGGGTATTTCTAATATGAAGACCCTTCAAATCCACTTCAAACCTGAACTGGTCCCTGAAAAATTGCGAGTTTGAAAATTTTGTGAAAAATTGGAAAATTGCTGCTGAACTGTGAAGCCCTCTGGTGTCTTCCAAAAGTAAAAACTCGTTAATTTTATGATGCAATCATAAAGTAGACATATTGTATATGTGAATCCCAAAATTTTTTTGGGGGAATATCCATTTTCCTTATAAGCAGAGAGCTTCAAAGTTAGAAAAATGCAACATTTTAAATTTTTTCATCAAATTTTGGGATTTTTCACCAAGAAAGGATGCAAGTTTCCACAAAAATTTACCACTATGTTAAAGTAGAATATGTCATGAAAAAACAAACTCAGAATCTGAATGATAACTAAAAGCATTCCAGAGTTATTGATGTTTAAAGTGACAGTGGTCAGATTTGCAAAAAAGGGCTTCGTCCTAGAGGTGAAAATGGGCTCCGTCCTTAAGGGGTTATAAATTAGGTATCCTTGAAACCATATGGACCTACAGTATAAAGATAAGGTGTAATTTTTAACAAAAAATGCACTGCGTAGAATCGAAAGCACTCAAAAGTTACAAAATGTTGTTGTTTTTTTTTACATTTTGCCCCACAAATATTTTTTTGTTGTGTGGTGAAATTATTTATCTCTTGTATAGTGGTAAGGTACAGGTCTGTGAGAGTGATTTTCCACAATAATTTGCAAATAAATTCTTTAAAAATCAGACAATGTGATTTTTTTTCTCATTATGTCTTTCATAGTTGAGGTATACCTATGATGAAAATTACAGTCCTCTCTAATCTTGTTAAGTGGGAGAACTTGCACAATTGGTGGCTAACTAAACACTTTTTTGCCCCACTGTATACTTACATAAGTTTTGTTTTATTTTTACTACTATAAAAACAAAAATTATTGTGCTCTTCTGATCCTTATAATACTTAAAATTTTCCGAATACAGGGCTATGTGAAGGCTAAACTCTCTTCTCTATTTTTGTGGTTTCCATTAAAAGGTATGTATATGAAGTGTCAGAGTAGTTGCAATGCATCAAGATACAGTTTTTCTGAATAAAACATTGATCCCCCCACCTTATTTGTCGTTTGGTACCATTTTTGTTTTCACGGGACTATTTGACCCCTTTTTTATTCTGATGTATAAAGTGACCAATAATCAGCAATTCAGAACTTTGGTATTTGTTTTACTAACATCATATTTTAATAGTTCGGAAATTTTCACATGTGGCGATACCACATATGATTATGTATATATTATATATGTGTGTGTGTGTATTTTTTTATTTTTATTTTTTTTACATTATTTTATTAAAAATATGGGGATAATTTAAAACATTTATTAGGAGGGGCTTATTCACATTTATTACACTTTTGTTTTTAAAGTTTTTTAGTCTCCATAGAAGCCTAATACATGCAATCTTTAAATTGCATACACTGTTCAGTGCTATGAGCAGTGTTATCGGTGCTCCACTTATACAGGCTGCCATGGCTTTCTGCATTCTGGGAGCACTGATCAGACAGCACAGCATAGGGTAAGTGACCACAGGCTGAAATCCTGTTTGCACCCTTACCGCCTCTTCTGCCAGCCCCAGTAATTTAACTTTTTTTTTTATCTCACAAGCAACTTTAATCCAGGATTCAAAGTGTTGCTTCCAGATATCAGCACAATTGTTACGCCGAGCGCTCCGGGTCCCCGCTCCTCCCCGGAGCGCTCGCTACACTTCCCTCACTGCAGCGCCCCGGTCGGTTCCACGGACCCGGGGCGCTGCGTTACTACCTCCGGCCGGGATGCGATTCGCGATGCGGGTAGCGCCCGCTCGCGATGCGCACCCCGGCTCCCGTACCTTACTCGCTCCCCGTCAGTTCTGTCCCGGCGCGCGCGGCCCCGCTCCCTAGGGCGCGCGCGCGCCGGGTCTTTGCGATTTAAAGGGCCACTGCACCGCTGATTGGTGCAGTGGTTCCAATTAGTGTTTACACCTGTGCACTTCCCTATATCACCTCACTTCCCCTTCACTCCCTCGCCGGATCTTGTTGCCCTAGTGCCAGTGAAAGCGTTCCTTGTGTGTTCCTTGCCTGTGATTCCAGACCTTCTGCCGTTGCCCCTGACTACGATCCTTGCTGCCTGCCCCGACCTTCTGCTACGTCCGACCTTGCTTCTGTCTACTCCCTTGTACCGCGCCTATCTTCAGCAGCCAGAGAGGTTGAGCCGTTGCTAGGGGATACGACCTGGTCACTACCGCCGCAGCAAGACCATCCCGCTTTGCGGCGGGCTCTGGTGAAAACCAGTAGTGACTTAGAACCGATCCTCTAGCACGGTCCACGCCAATCCCTCTCTGGCACAGAGGATCCACTACCTGCCAGCCGGCATCGTGACAGTAGATCCGGCCATGGATCCCGCTGAAGTTCCTCTGCCAGTTGTCGCTGACCTCACCACGGTGGTCGCCCAGCAGTCACAACAGATTGCGCAACAAGGCCAACAGCTGTCTCAACTGACTGTTATGCTACAACAGTTACTACCACAGCTCCAGCAATCATCTCCTCCGCCAGCTCCTGTACCTCCTCCGCAGCGAGTGGCCGCTTCTGGAATACGACTATCCTTGCCGGATAAATTTGATGGGGACTCTAAGTTTTGCCGTGGCTTTCTTTCCCAATGTTCATTACACTTGGAGATGATGTCGGACCAGTTCCCCACTGAAAGGTCTAAGGTGGCTTTCGTAGTCAGCCTGCTGTCTGGAAAAGCCCTGGCTTGGGCCACACCGCTCTGGGACCGCAATGACCCCGTCACTGCCTCTGTACACTCCTTCTTCTCGGAAATTCGAAGTGTTTTTGAGGAACCTGCCCGAGCCTCTTCTGCTGAGACTGCCCTGTTGAACCTGGTCCAGGGTAATTCTTCCGTTGGCGAGTATGCCGTACAGTTCCGTACCCTTGCTTCAGAATTATCCTGGAATAATGAGGCACTCTGCGCGACCTTTAAAAAAGGCCTATCCAGCAACATTAAAGATGTTCTGGCCGCACGAGAAATCCCTGCTAACCTACATGAACTCATCCATCTTGCCACTCGCATTGACATGCGTTTTTCCGAACGGCGTCAGGAGCTCCGCCAGGATATGGACTCTGTTCGCACGAGGCGTTTTTTCTCCCCGGCTCCTCTCTCCTCTGGTCCCCTGCAATCTGTTCCTGTGCCTCCCGCCGTGGAGGCTATGCAGGTCGACCGGTCTCGCCTGACACCCCAAGAGAGGACACGACGCCGCATGGAGAATCTCTGCCTGTACTGTGCTAGTACCGAACACTTCCTGAAGGATTGTCCTATCCGTCCTCCCCGCCTGGAAAGACGTCCGCTGACTCCGCACAAAGGTGAGACAGTCCTTGATGTCTACTCTGCTTCTCCACGTCTTACTGTGCCTGTGCGGATGTCTGCCTCTGCCTTCTCCTTCTCTGCTGTGGCCTTCCTGGACTCTGGATCTGCAGGAAATTTCATCTTAGCCTCTCTAGTCAACAGGTTCAACATCCCGGTGACCAGTCTCGCCAGACCCCTCTACATCAATTGTGTAAACAATGAAAGATTGGACTGTACTATACGTTTCCGCACGGAGCCCCTTCTAATGTGCATCGGATCTCATCACGAGAGGATTGAACTGTTGGTCCTCCCCAATTGCACTTCTGAAATCCTTCTTGGACTTCCCTGGCTTCAACTCCATTCCCCAATCCTGGATTGGTCCACTGGGGAGATCAAGAGTTGGGGGCCCTCTTGTTCCAAGGACTGCTTAAAACCGGTTCCCAGTAAACCTTGCCGTGTCCCTGTGCTTCCTCATGTAACCGGTCTCCCTAAGGCCTATATGGACTTTGCGGACGTTTTTTGCAAAAAACAAGCTGAGACTCTACCTCCTCACAGGCCTTATGATTGTCCCATTGACCTCCTCCCGGGCACTACTCCACCCCGGGGCAGAATCTATCCTCTGTCCGTCCCAGAGACTCTTGCCATGTCTGAATACGTCCAAGAAAATTTAAAAAAGGGCTTTATCCGTAAATCCTCCTCTCCTGCCGGAGCCGGATTTTTCTTTGTGTCCAAAAAAGATGGCTCTCTACGTCCTTGCATTGACTACCGCGGTCTTAATAAAATCACGGTTAAGAACCGCTACCCCCTACCCCTCATCTCTGAACTCTTTGATCGTCTCCAAGGTGCCCATATTTTTACCAAACTGGACTTAAGAGGTGCTTATAATCTCATCCGCATCAGAGAGGGGGATGAATGGAAAACGGCATTTAACACCAGAGATGGACACTTTGAGTATCTGGTCATGCCCTTTGGTCTATGCAACGCCCCTGCCGTCTTCCAAGACTTTGTTAATGAAATTTTTCGTGATCTACTATACTCCTGTGTTGTTGTATATCTGGACGATATCCTGATTTTTTCTGCCAATCTTGAAGAACACCGCCAGCATGTCCGTATGGTTCTTCAGAGACTTCGTGATAATCAACTCTATGCCAAAATAGAGAAATGTCTGTTTGAATGCCAATCTCTTCCTTTTCTAGGATACTTGGTCTCTGGCCAGGGACTACAAATGGACCCAGATAAACTCTCTGCCGTCTTAGATTGGCCACGCCCCTCCGGACTCCGTGCCATCCAACGTTTTTTGGGGTTCGCCAATTATTACAGGCAATTTATTCCACATTTTTCTACCATTGTGGCTCCTATTGTGGCTTTAACAAAAAAAAATGCCGATCCCAAGTCTTGGCCTCCTCAAGCGGAAGACGCCTTTAAACGACTCAAGTCCGCCTTTTCTTCGGCTCCCGTGCTCTCCAGACCTGACCCATCTAAACCCTTCCTATTGGAGGTTGATGCCTCCTCAGTGGGAGCTGGAGCTGTCCTTCTACAAAAAAACTCTTCCGGGCATGCTGTTACTTGTGGTTTTTTTTCCAGGACCTTCTCTCCGGCGGAGAGGAACTACTCCATCGGGGATCGAGAGCTTCTAGCCATTAAATTAGCACTTGAGGAATGGAGGCATCTGCTGGAGGGATCAAGATTTCCAGTTATTATTTACACCGATCACAAGAACCTCTCCTACCTCCAGTCTGCCCAACGGCTGAATCCTCGTCAGGCCAGGTGGTCTCTGTTCTTTGCCCGATTTAATTTTGAAATTCACTTTCGGCCTGCTGATAAAAACATTAGGGCCGATGCTCTCTCTCGTTCCTCAGATGCCTCTGAAATTGAACTCTCTCCTCAACACATCATTCCTCCTGACTGCCTGATTTCCACTTCTCCAGCCTCCATCAGGCAAACTCCTCCAGGAAAGACCTTTGTTTCTCCACGCCAACGCCTTGGGATCCTCAAATGGGGTCACTCCTCCCATCTCGCAGGTCATGCGGGCATCAAGAAATCTGTGCAACTCATCTCTCGCTTCTATTGGTGGCCGACTCTAGAGACTGATGTGGTGGACTTTGTGCGAGCCTGCACTATCTGTGCCCGGGATAAGACTCCTCGCCAGAAGCCCGCTGGTTTTCTTCATCCTCTACCTGTCCCCGAACAACCTTGGTCTCTGATTGGTATGGATTTTATTACTGACTTACCCCCATCCCATGGCAACACTGTTATTTGGGTGGTCGTTGATCGATTCTCCAAAATGGCACATTTCATCCCTCTTCCTGGTCTTCCTTCAGCGCCTCAGTTGGCTAAACAATTTTTTGTACACATTTTTCGTCTTCACGGGTTGCCTACACAGATCGTCTCGGATAGAGGCGTCCAATTTGTGTCTAAATTCTGGAGGGCTCTCTGTAAACAACTCAAGATTAAATTAAATTTTTCTTCTGCATACCATCCTCAATCCAATGGACAAGTAGAGAGAATTAACCAGATCTTGGGTGACTATTTACGACATTTTGTTTCCTCCCGCCAGGATGACTGGGCAGATCTTCTACCTTGGGCCGAATTCTCGTATAATTTCAGAATCTCTGAATCTTCCTCCAAATCTCCGTTTTTCGTGGTGTACGGCCGTCACCCTCTTCCCCCCCTCCCTACCCCCTTGCCCTCTGGTCTGCCCGCTGTGGATGAAATTTCTCGTGATCTTTCCACCATATGGAAAGAGACCCAAAATTCTCTCTTACAGGCTTCTTCTCGCATGAAGAGATTCGCAGATAAGAAAAGAAGAGCTCCTCCCATTTTTTCCCCTGGAGACAAGGTATGGCTCTCCGCTAAATATGTCCGTTTCCGTGTCCCGAGCTATAAGTTGGGACCACGCTATCTTGGTCCTTTTAAAGTTTTGTGTCAAATTAATCCTGTCTCTTACAAACTTCTTCTTCCTCCTTCTCTTCGTATCCCTAATGCCTTTCACGTCTCTCTTCTTAAACCTCTCATCCTCAACCGTTTTTCTCCTAAATCTGTTCCTCCCACTCCTGTTTCCGGCTCCTCGGACATCTTCTCTGTCAAAGAGATTTTGGCCTCTAAAAAGGTCAGGGGAAGAACTTTTTTTTTAGTGGATTGGGAGGGTTGTGGTCCAGAAGAGAGGTCCTGGGAACCTGAGGACAATATCCTGGACAAAAGTCTGATCCTCAGGTTCTCAGGCCCCAAGAAGAGGGGGAGACCCAAGGGGGGGGGTACTGTTACGCCGAGCGCTCCGGGTCCCCGCTCCTCCCCGGAGCGCTCGCTACACTTCCCTCACTGCAGCGCCCCGGTCGGTTCCACGGACCCGGGGCGCTGCGTTACTACCTCCGGCCGGGATGCGATTCGCGATGCGGGTAGCGCCCGCTCGCGATGCGCACCCCGGCTCCCGTACCTTACTCGCTCCCCGTCAGTTCTGTCCCGGCGCGCGCGGCCCCGCTCCCTAGGGCGCGCGCGCGCCGGGTCTTTGCGATTTAAAGGGCCACTGCACCGCTGATTGGTGCAGTGGTTCCAATTAGTGTTTACACCTGTGCACTTCCCTATATCACCTCACTTCCCCTTCACTCCCTCGCCGGATCTTGTTGCCCTAGTGCCAGTGAAAGCGTTCCTTGTGTGTTCCTTGCCTGTGATTCCAGACCTTCTGCCGTTGCCCCTGACTACGATCCTTGCTGCCTGCCCCGACCTTCTGCTACGTCCGACCTTGCTTCTGTCTACTCCCTTGTACCGCGCCTATCTTCAGCAGCCAGAGAGGTTGAGCCGTTGCTAGGGGATACGACCTGGTCACTACCGCCGCAGCAAGACCATCCCGCTTTGCGGCGGGCTCTGGTGAAAACCAGTAGTGACTTAGAACCGATCCTCTAGCACGGTCCACGCCAATCCCTCTCTGGCACAGAGGATCCACTACCTGCCAGCCGGCATCGTGACAACAATCACCACTACCTGGCTTTAGCAGTAGATAATAGCAACCATTTCTCACTGTCTATGAAGCAATTACTGCTTCATAGAGCTTTAAAATTACAGGACGTAAATATAGCCCTATCACGTTAACATATTCTGGCTCATGACGTAATTATACTTCCTAAAGTGGGAAGGGGTTAAGATAGAAAAAATGGATAATGTAGTCAGATGCTGGTCTTGTGATGCCTGTGAGACATTTTTGGTAGCAGAGAGCACTGTGGTCAGACTGAAAAGAACTACACAGCTTTCTCTGTAGTATACAACAGCTTATAATTACAGGAAGGCTAAAGATTTTTAAACAAAAGTAATTTACAAATCTATATAACTTTCTGCCACCAGTTGATTTGAAAACATATTTTTTTTTCCCACCGGAGTGTATCTTTAAGTCATCTGCTTAAAGTAGGGTTTGTATGGCTCTATTTCTGCAACATCTTTTGTGCCATTTTAAAGCATCAAAAATTTCTGTTATTCTGCAAATAAATGGCCGAAAATGTTATTCATTCCTTTTTTTTATTATTTTTCTAAACCAAATGCTATTATATACTGTATTTTGAGGCCCCGAGACATGTGAAAAATGCACTTATTATGGCTTTTAAACTACATCCATAACATTTTATAAAATGAGAATGAAGGACTAAAATTACTAGACCTTATTATTTTTTCGTTTTGGTCTTTTTATTTTATTTATTTATTTTTTTCTTTATCTATTTTTTTCTCCTACCAATGCATTATATTTAGAATACTGCAGCATATATTATATTAGAACTTCATTTCAACTCCTTCTCAGATTTGTACTTTACCTCAAGGAAGTGTTTAGAGAAAGCTGCTAAAAGCTGAACAACAATGCAACAGTATAAAAAAAAAATACAAAAACATGGGCTTCTTAGATACTAATCTGTGTAGTGATCCATAGCTTTTTGAGGATTGTTTTTCAGAGTTGATCCTGATAGGTGGTCCTGGTCGTAATCATGTGACAGTAGCAGTAGGTAATGCCAATGATGTTGGATACTCCAATTACGGACATACAATTATGTTCAAGTGCTTCCATTTTTGTTTTTTAAGAAAGTGTCAAAAAGAGGAGGATAATTTTCTGTGCCTAGGACTTGCTGTCTGAGCTTCAGGCGATACAAACACTGCTATTACTAGGGAGTAAAAGCTCTGCATAATTAACAAACATCATCAGCATTACTGTTCCCGTGGAATGTAGCAAGTTCATTGCCTGAAGGCTGCTTTCATCCTAGTAAGTCTGTTTATCCTGTCCAAGATTAGATTAGTTTAATTATTATGAAAAACACTGCTAAAAATCTTACAGCCTAATTATGCAAATGTTCCTAAATGCTCACAAAAGTAATTTATTTATTTGGAGATAAATGAATCTGTTTTGTCATAAAACAGATTGGAGTCCTGGCAGTGTACGAGACGGGGTTGTTCACCCTACAGCAAAGAAAGATCTTCCTACACAAACATCAGTGGGATCCCTAGATTACTACGTTTAGGAGTACATAAACACTCATAACAGGTTTTATTACCATCGTGCTATTAAGTGATGGTGTTAAGAGTTAGAAATATCCCCCCAATTTTTAAGACTTGCACGTTTTGTTATGCAAATATGGATACTCTAAAGTAACTTTCAGTTGACATTGATAACAATGTTAGACAATTGAATCGTTCCTACAAGACCTATTATAGTGCACCTGGTTTATGCTGTGAGTTATAATTTAGAAATATGATCTGTTCATTTTTAAGTAGAATATGCTAAATAGAGATGAGCGAACTTTTGAAAAATTAGATTCGACGGATTTGCCGAATTTTTCAAAAAAATTTGGTTTGATTCAAATTTATTTTATAATAAACCAACACGTAGGGGCTTAATGATATGTACTAGTATTCGACCATGTCTCTAGTGTCAACATAGAGAATCATAAATACCCAAAAATAATACACTGAGACTGAAGAATTCTTAAGTAAATGTGCATACACTTTATTAGCAAAAATAGTGGCTATGGTTAAAACCAAAGATTAAAAGGGAACAGTAACAGACAGACTACCATGGCATCTGAGCATGAGAAATAGTAAAAATGGGGATACAGTACATCAATGGAAAGATATAAGATGGGGATAAAAATCCTGGTGTATACACACATAAATCAGTATAGGCTGTATAACAAATACTAGCAAATATATACCTGCACATGATATCATATACACACAGAAAAAATTGAATATTGCACAATGCCCCAATAAAGTTGACCGCAAAGTAAGAAGGATATATGCAGTTGCCACAATGCTAATGGGTATAGGTAAATATAAGAGAACAAGGACACATGGATTTAACCAGGTATAAACATAGCCCTCAATCACACCGGCCCTGCAAATAAATCTCAGTACAAAGTCAAAAACCCATAACAAATTGCAAGTGCGTAGTGCTGACGTCTTACCCCAGCTCAGAATGTCACCCCAACAACGTTATTTTGCAACAAGTTTCCTCAGGGAATGTATGGTACAGGTAGGAATACGGTTATTTATATTAGTAGGATTAGATACATTCCTGGAACAAAATAAGATTAATTCTTATGAAGAAATATAAAATCTCATCCCTTCCCCAATATCGCGCCACACCCCTACCCCTTATTTCCCTGGTTGAACTTGATGGACATATGTCTTTTTTCGACCGTACTAACTATGTAACTATGTAACTATGTAACTATGTAGTCAATAGAACAGCAGAAAACAGATAAAGAGATAGTAGGCACCTGTAGATGGGAGTACTCATGATCCGGCGTCCGGACGCCATTGTGGGAGGAACTGCGCATGATCAGCATATAGATGACACAGTGCATCCACTGCATCATCACTCCAGAAGGTACACATGAAGATCCAGGGCCGGGACGAAAGTATCGCACAATGCCCGGGGAGATCACGCGCATGCGCATCTCACCGAGGGAAACACAGTTGTATGAGGTATTTGTATCGATTTTATAAAATAAATAACTGATAATAATAGCAGAAAAGTAAGTGATAAGGTGACACAAACATGCCATGCAGTGCAAAGAAGATGTGCAAAACAAGTGCCATGCAAAAAAGTTAAGTGAAAATCATTCTGCAAAAAGGAAATAGTATGCAATGGTCAACAACCATCAAACGAAGGGGCCTCAAAGAGCTGAGACCATAAAAAAGCATTTAAATGAGTGCAAATTGTGACAAAAAGAATGGTATAAAAAAAATTAGGTATGTAAAAAAAAATGTGTATGAGGATGTGCGGTGACATGAATAAAGTGGGCACCCCAGGTAAAAATTTGTATTAATGTGCATAAAGAAGCTAAGGAAAGATGGAAACATCTCCAAAAGGCATCAAATTACAGATTAGACATTCTTATATGTCAACAAAAGTTAGATTTTATTTCCATCATTTACACTTTCAAAATAACAGAAAACAAAAAAATGGCATCTGCAAAAGTTTGGGCACCCTGCAGAATTTATAGCATGCACTGCCCCCTTCGCCAAGCTGAGACCTGCCAGTGTCATGGATTGTTCTCAATCATCATCTGGGAAGACCAGGTGATGTCAATCTCAAAGGTTTTAAATGCCCAGACTCATCTGACCTTGCCCCAACAATCAGCACCATGGGTTCTTCTAAGCAGTTGTCTAGAAATCTGAAACTGAAAATAGCTGACTCTCACAAAGCTGGAGAAGGCTATAAGAAGATAGCAAAACATTTTCAGATGTCAATATCCTCTGTTCAGAATGTAATTAAGAAATAGCAGTCATCAGGAACAGTGGAAGTTAAAGCAAGATCTGGAAGACCAAGAACAATATCAGACAGAACAGCTCTCAGGATTGTGAGAAAAACAATTCAAAACCCACGTTTGACTGCACAATCCCTCCAGAAAGATCTGGCAGACACTGGAGTTGTGGTACACTATTCCACTATAAAGAGATACTTGCACAAATATGGTTTTAATGGAAGAGTCATCAGAGGAAAACTTTTTCTACGTCCTCACCACAAAAATCAGCGTTTGAACTTTGCAAGTGAACATATAAACAAGCCTGATGCATTTTGGAAACAAGTTCTGTGGACCGAAGAGGTTAAAATTTAACTTTTTGGTCGGAATGAGCAAAGGTGCATTTGGAGAAAAGGGGGAACATAATTTAATGAAAAGAAGCTCCAACTGTTAAGCATGGGGTGGATCAATCATGCTTTGGGGTTGTATTGCAGCCAGTGGCATAGGGAACATCTAACGAGTAGAAGGAAAAATGGATTCAATAAAATTTTAGCAAATTTTGGATGCTAACTTCATGCCATCTGTGAAAAAGCTGAAGTTAAAGAGAGGATGGCTTCTACAAATGGATAATGGTCCTAAACACACCTCGAAATCCATGAGGGATTACATCAAGAGGCGTAAACTGAAGGTTTTGCCATGGCCTTCACAATCTCCTGACCTCAACATAATTGAAAATCTATGCATAGACCTTAAAAGAGCAGTGCGTGACAGACAGCCCAGAAATCTCAAAGAACTGGAAGACTTTTGTAAGGAAAATTGGGCAAAGATACCTCAAACAAGAATTGAAAGACTCTTGGCTGGCTACAAAAAGCGTTTACAAGCTGTGATACTTGCCAAAAGGGGCAGTATAAGATATTAACTGTGCAGGGTGCCCAAACTTTTGCAGACACCATTTTTTTGTTTTCTGTTATTTTGAAGTGTAAATGATGGAAATAAAATCTAACTTTTGTTGACATATTATAAGAATATCTAATCTGTAATTTGATGCCTTTTGTAGATTTTCCCATCTTTCCTTAGCTTCTTCATGCACATTAATACAAATTTTTACCTGGGGTGCCCAAACTTTTGATCCCCACTGTATATAGTGTCATTGAGGTGAATTGACAATATATACATGAAATTATGACAACTAGGATCCCTAATTAGGGGTCCATGAAACCACGTATATCACAAGAAAAAAAATTTGCGATAAACTCGTGAAAGATTATGTGTGTATACTTTTTTTGTATACAAAAAAAATTGTTTCCATCCGAATTTAGTTGCTGTGAATCTATATTAAAAATGGCTATTTCTGGACTACAGAGAGCCTCAATAGGGGTGTAGAACACTCTTTGCTTTGTTCTAACAGGCATATGGAGTGTGCAGGGATAGTGAAATAATACTGTTATTCAGAATGACATGCAGATTACCGGCACTGCTTTTAGAATCACTGCTGCAGAGCCTGAAGGTGGCATCAGTATGAGGAGACCATATAGTGGCTGAATGACACAGCATGGAGGTGTTGGCAGCATGAGGAGACCATACAGTGGCAGAATGACACAGCGTTGAGGTGTTGGCAACATAAGAAGACCATTTAGTGGCTGAATGACACAGTGTGGACATGTTGGCAGCATGAGGAGACCATATAGTGGTTGAATGACACAGCGTGGAGGTGTTGGCAGCAGGAGGAGACCATACAATGGCTGAATAACACAGAGTGGAGGTATTGGCAGCATGAGGAGACCTTACAGTGGCTACATGACACAGCATGGAGGTGTTGGCAGCATGAGGAGACCATATAGTGGCTGAATGACACAGCGTGGAGGTGTTGGCAGCATGAGGAGACCATGTAGTGGCTGAATGACACAGCGTGGAGGTGTTGGCAGCATGAGGAGACCATATAGTGGCTGAATGACACAGCGTGGAGGTGTTGGCAGCATGAGGAGACCATATAGTGGCTGAATGATACAGCGTGGAGGTGTTCGCAGCATGAGGAGACCATATAGTGGCTGAATGACACAGCGTGGAGGTGTTGGCAACATCAGAAGACCATTTAGTGGCTGAATGACACAGTGTGGACATGTTGGCAGCATGAGGAGACCATATAGTGGCTGAATGACACAGCATGGAGGTGTTGGCAGCATGAGGAGACCATACAGTGGCTGAATGACACAGCGTTGAGGTGTTGGCAACATAAGAAGACCATTTAGTGGCTGAATGACACAGTGTGGACATGTTGGCAGCATGAGGAGACCATATAGTGGTTGAATGACACAGCGTGGAGGTGTTGGCAGCATGAGGAGACAATACAATGGCTGAATAACACAGAGTGGAGGTATTGGCAGCATGAGGAGACCATACAGTGGCTACATGACACAGCATGGAGGTGTTGGCAGCATGAGGAGACCATATAGTGGCTGAATGACACAGCGTGGAGGTGTTGGCAGCATGAGGAGACCATGTAGTGGCTGAATGACACAGCGTGGAGGTGTTGGCAGCATGAGGAGACCATATAGTGGCTGAATGATACAGCGTGGAGGTGTTCGCAGCATGATGAGACCATATAGTGGCTGAGTGACACAGCTTGGATGTGGCTGAAGCATGAGGAGACCATATAGTGTCTGAAGGGCACAGCCTGGAGTTGGCAGCAGCATGAGTAGACACGAAGGCTTCACAATACCTAAGATTAAAAGACAAATTTTGAAATTGAAATTGAAGATTTAGGGTAGCTAGTGCTACCATAAAAATTTTTTAGGCCTAGACCCAGGCCCAGCAGAAACAGTAAACCATATAATGGCTGAATGAAAAAGCCAGGAATTGGCTGAAGCATTAGGAGACCATATAGTGTCTGAATGGCACAGCCTGGAGTTGGCAGCAGCATGAGTAGACACTAGGGCTTGACAATACCTTAGATTAAAAGACAAATTCTGAAATTTAAATTGAAGATTTAGGGTATCTAGTGCTACCATAAAAATCTTTTAGACCCAGGCCCAGCAGCATCAGTAAACCATATGTTGGCTGAATGACACAGGCTGGAGTTGGCTGAAGCATGAGGAGACCATGTAGTTGCTGAATGACACAGCCTGGAGCTGGAAGCAGCATGAGTAGACACTAGGGCTTCACAATCCCTAAGATTAAAAGATGAATTTTGAAATTTAAATTGAAGATTTAGGGTAGCTAGTGCTACCATAAAAAAATGTTTAGGCCAAGGCCCACAGCCTGGAGTTGGCAGAAGCATGAGGAGACCATTGAAATTTAAGATTTTCAAATTGAAATGTAAGATTTTTAACTTGAAATTGAGGATTTTGAAATAGAAATTTTAACTCCCAAGTTTTAGTGTCCCGGGCCCCGGCGTGTGGGTACAAAGGACCAAATTTAACAAGGAGTCACTTGTCACATGGCAGCACAATGACAGATCTTGGAGGTGGCATCAGTATGAGGAGAACATATAGTGGCTGAATGGCACAGCCTGGAGTTGGCTGAAGCATGAAAAGAGACAATATAGTGGCTGAATGAGACAGTTTGGAGTTTGTGGCAGCATGGAGAGACCATATAGTGTCTGAATGACACAGCCTGGAGTTGGCGCCAGATGAAGAGACAATAGGGCATCACAATCTTTAAGAAAAAAAATTTCCATTGAAGATGTATGGTACCTAGTGCTACCATAAACATATAGGTAATGTCCTAGGCCCATCAGCATCACTAAACAATGTAGTTGTTGAATGACACAGACTGGAGCTGGCAGAAGCATCAGTAAACCATATATTGGATGAATGGCACAGCCTGGAGGTGGCTAAAGCATGAGGAGACCATATAGTGGCTGAAGGACACAGCCTGATGTTGTCTGAAAACACAAGCCAGTGAGTAATTTTGCCTGGACTTTAACAGTATCTAGGCCCTTGTCAGATTAACAGGTTTAAAATTGTACACTACTTAAAGGTAGGTATGTGGTATGCACTTATGAGGGCAGAAAAATGCGCTTCAATACATTTAAAAAAGTATCTGAGTAAAAACACCAGCCGGTGAGTACTTTTGCATAAACTTTCACAGTATCTAGGCCCTTCACAGATTAACAGGTACAAAATAGTACACTACTTAGATATGGGTATGTGGTATGCACTTATGAGGGCAGAAAAATGCACCACAGTAAGCTTAATAAACATATTGGAGTAAAACACCAGCCATTGATTACTTTCCGCTGTCATTCCACAGTATGTATACCCTTGACAGATTAACAGGTAAAAAATAGTACACTACTTAGATTTACGTATGTGGTATGCACTTATGAGGGCAAAAAAATGCGCTACAGTATACTTAACCCCTTAAGGACCCAGCCAATTTTCACTGTAGGACCCGGCCATTTTTTGAACATCTGACCACTTTCAATTTAAGCATTAATAACTCTGGGATGCTTTTACCTTTCATTCTGATTCCGAGATAGTTTTTTTCGTGACATATTCTACTTTATGTTAGTGGTAAAATTTTGTCGATACTTGCATCATTTCTTGGTGAAAAATTCCAATATTTGATGAAAAAATTGAAAATTTTGCATTTTTTTTTACTTTGAAGCTCTCTGCTTATAAGGAAAATGAATATTCCAAATAAATTATATATTGATTCACATATACAACATGTCTAATTTATGACTGCATCATAAAGTTGACATGTTTTTACTTTTGGAAGACATCAGAGGACTGCAGCAATTTTCAAATTTTTCACAAAATTTTCAAAATCAAAATTTTTCAGGTACCAGTTCTGTTTTGAAGTGGATTTGAAGGGCCTTCATATTAGAAATGCCCCATAAATGACCCCATTATAAAAACTGCACCCCTCAAAGTATTCAAAATGACATTCAAAAGGTTTGTTAACCCTTTAGGTGTTTCACAGGAATAGCAGCAAATTGAAGGAGAAAATTCAAAATCTTCATTTTTTTTTTACACTGGTATGTTCTTGTAGACCCAGTTTTTGAATTTTTACAAGGGGTAAAAAGAGAGAGATCTTCCTAAAATGTGTAAACCCAAATTCTCTTGAGTAAGGAAATACCTCATATGTGTTTGTCAAGTGTTCGGCGGGTGCACTATAGGGCTCAGAAGGGAAGGAGCGACAGAGGGATTTTGGAGAGTGAGTTTTTCTGAAATGTTTTTTTGGGGGCATGTTGCATTTAGGAAGCCCCTATTGTGCCAGAACAGCAAAAAAAACATGGCATACTATTTTGGAAACGACACCCCTTAAGGAACGTAATAAGGGGTCCAGTGAGCCTTAACACCCCACAGGTGTTTCACGACTTTTCGTTAAAGTTGGATGTGTAAATTATTTTTTTTCACTAAAATGCTAGTTTCCCCCCAAAGTTTACATTTTTACAAGGGGTAATAGGAGAAAATGCCCCCCAAAATTTGTAACCCCATCTCTTCTGAGTATGGAAACATCACATATGTTGATGTCAAGTGCTCTGCTGGCACACTACAATGCTCAGAAGAGAGGGAGTCATATTTGGCTTTTGCAAATTAAATTTTGCTGAAATGGTTTTGGGGGGGAGGGGGGGCATGTCCTATTTAGGAAGCCCCTATGGTGCCAGGACAGCAAAAAAAAAAAAAAAAAAATCCACATGGCATACTATTTTGGAAACTACACCCCTCAAGGAACGTAACAAGGGGTACAGTGAGCCTTAACAGCCATCGCCTTTTATCTACGGTGGAGGGGGGGCGGTGGTGGGGGGGGAGGGGTGTGTATGGGGGGGCCGGGGAGTGTGTAGTGAGTGCTTGGTGTAACTATGTATAACGGTGTGTGATTAGTAATCAAACACCGATATATGGGCAAAAAAAAAAACGCTGCGGCAAAAAAAAAAACGTGGGGGGGGGGGGGGCAAATTGCAGCGCCCTGAACCCCTAATAGGGCCTGGGTCAAGTAAAAAAAATGTGGCATACTCCTGAGCCCTATTAGTGGGTCGGGGGGGGGTTACTTTTTTTTGTTTTTAACTTTATTACATTTTTTCCCTACCTTTCCCTCTGGTGGATTCTGTCCCTGATCTAGGGGATCTTCGGGTCTCCTGAGGTGATCCGATGGGGAGTCCCCAGCTAATGGTCAGCGCTGCAGAGGATGCCGTTTAACCCCTTCCCTGCTGGCTGCTATTGGCTGTACGATCGTCCAGCCAATAGCAGCTCTCCTGGGGGGGGGGGGGGGTGGCGAAATCGCCACCTCCCCATAGATATAGTAGGTGATAGGGGGTGATATTCTACACCCCCGATCACCTTGTATCTCCGGGTCATCGGGTCACACGTGACCCGTAAGACCCAGAATTGCGCCAATCGCAAGTGAGATTTGCGCTGATCGCCGACATGGGGAGGTCTGATGACCCCCCTCGGCATTTGCGTGGGGTGCCTGCTGACCAATATCAGCAGTCACCCCAGTCCGATCTCTGCCCGGCGCGCAGCAGGGACCGGAGTTTTCACGGGCGTACCTGTACCTGTACAGAAGGCGTATGCATACGCCCTAGGTCCTGTACGGGTTAAAAAAGTATCTGAGTAAAAACACCAGCTGGTGAGTACTTTTGCCTTGACTTTCACAGTATGTAGGCCCTTGACAGATTAGCAGGTAAAAAATAGTACACTACTTAGATGTACATATGTGGTATGCACTTATGAGGGCAGAAAAATGCACTACAGTATACTTAAAAAAGTATCTGAGTAAAAACACAAGCCAGTGAGTAGTTTTGCCTGGACTTTCACAGTATCTAGGCCCTTGTCAGATTAACAGGTTTAAAATTGTACACTACTTAGAGGTAGGTATGTAGTATGCACTTATAAGGGAAGAAAAATGCGCTACAGTACACTTTAAAAAGTATCTGAGTAAAAACACCAGCTGGTGAGTACTTTTGCCTAAACTTTCACAGTATCTAAGCCCTTGACAGATTAACAGGTATAAAATTGTACACTACTTAGATGTACGTATGTGGTATGCACTTATGAGGGCAGAAAAATGCACTGCAGTACACGTAAAAAAGTATCTGAGTAGAACAGCAGCCAGTTAATAGTTTTGGCTGTTCTTTCACAGTATGTAGACCCTTGACAGATTAACAGGTACAAAATAGTACACTACTTAGATTTACGTATGTGGTATTCACTTATGAGGGCAGAAAAAATCATTACAGTACACTTAAAAAAGTATCTGAGTAAAAACAGTATCTAGGCCCTTGATTAACAGGTTGGTTCAAAGTAGTACATTAATTAAAGAAATGTATTTGGTATGCACTTATGAGGGCAGAAAAATGCGCTACAGTATACTTAAAAAAGTATCTGAGTAAAAACACCAGCTGGTGAGTACTTTTTCCTTGACTTTCACAGTATGTAGGCCCTTGACAGATTAACAGGTACAAAATAGAACACTACTTAGATGTACATATGTGGTATGCACTTATGAGGGCAGAAAAATGCACTACAGTACACTTAAAAAAGTATCTGAGTAAAAACACAAGTCAGTGAGTAGTTTTGCATGGATTTTAACAGTATCTTGGCCCTTGTCAGATTAACAGGTTGGTTTAAAATAGTACACTACTTAGAGAAATGTATGTGGTATGCACTTATGAGGGCGGAAAAATGCGCTACAGTACACTTAAAAAAGTATCTGAGTAAAATCACCAGCCAGTGAGTACTTTTGCTCGGACTTTCACAGTATATAGGCCCTTGACAGATTAACAGGTACAAAATAGTATACTACTTAGATGTACATATGTGGTATACATTTATGAGGGCAGAAAAATGCGCTACAGTACAATTAAAATAGTATCTGAGTAAAAACACAAGCCAGTGAGTAGTTTTGCCTGGACTTCCACAGTATCTAGGCCCTTGACAGATTAACAGGTATAAAATCGTACACTACTTAGATGTACGTATGTGGTAAGCACTTATGAGGGAAGAAAAATGCACTGCAGTACACGTAAAAAAGTATCTGAGTAGAACAGCAGCTAGTTAGTAGTTTTGGCTGTTCTTCAGGTACAAAATAGTACACTACTTAGATTTACATATGTGGTATGCACTTATGAGGGCAGAAAAATGCATTACAGTACACTTAAAAAAGTATCTGAGTAAAAACACAAGCCGGTGAATAGTTTTGCCTGGATTTTCTCAGTATCTGTGCCCTTGACAGATTAACATGTTGGTTCAAAATAGTACACTACTTAAAGAAATGTATCTGGTATGCACTTATGAGGGCAGAAAAATGCACTACAGTATACGTAAAAAAGTATCTGAGTAAAAACACCAGCTGGTGAGTACTTTTGCCTTGACTTTTACAGTATGTAGGCCCTTGACAGATTAACAGGCACAAAATTGAACACTACTTAGATGTATCTATGTGGTATGCACTAATGAGGGCAGAAAAATGCACTACAGTACACTTAAAAAAGTATCTGAGTAAAAACACCAGCCGGTGAGTACTTTTGCCCGGATTTTCACAGTATATAGGCCCTGGACAGACTAACAGGTACAAAATAGTATACTTGCAAAGCATGAAGGAGAATAAAGCTGGTACTACCTTATAGAGTCCTGACATGCGGTATCCCCCAGTGATGCACTGCTACTGCTTGACCTCTGTGTGTGGAAATAGCGGTGCGACGTCCCAAAGGCAAAGACAGCAAATCCAAACTGAAGGAGAAAATCGGATGGCAACTCACTGTGTTCCACAAAGCTTTATTCAGAGATTAAGGGTGCAAGTGACAAACAGGATAACAGAGAAGAGCGACGTTTCGCGGTGTACGCTTCTTCCGGCTCAATCTTGAGCCGGAAGAAGCGTACTCCGTGAAACGTCGCTCTACTCTGTTATCCTGTTTATCAGTTGAACCCTAAATCTCTGAATAAAGCTTTGTGGAACACAGTGAGTTGCCGTCCGACTTTCTCCTTCTGTTTGGACAAAATAGTATACTACTTAGATGTACGTATGTGGTATGCACTTATGAGGGCAGAAAAATGCGCTACAGTACAATTAAAAAAGTATCTGAGTACAACACCAGGTGGTGAGTACTTTTGACTGGACTTTCACAGTATCTTAGCCCTTGACAGATTAACAGGTTTAAAATAGTACACTACTTAGAGGTAGGTATGTGGTATGCACTTATGAGGGCAAAAAAATGTACTAAAGTATGCTTAATAAACGTATTGGAGTAAAACACCAGCCGGTGATTACTTTTGGCTGTCTTTTCACAATATGTAGGCCCTTGACAGATTAACAGGCACAAAATAGTACACCACTTAGATGTACGTATGTGGTATGCACTTATAAGGGCAGAAAAATGTGGTATAGTATGCTTAAAAAACTTATTTTAGATTAACACTAGCTGGTGATTACTTTTGGCTGTCCTTTCACAGTATGTAGGCAATTTACAGATTAACAGGTACAAAATTGTACACTACTTAGATGTTGGTATGCACTTATGAGGGCAGAAAAATGCACTACTGTACGCTTCAAAAATTGTTTGAGTAAAACACCAGCCGGTGATTACTTTTGGCTGTCCTTTCACAGTATGTAGGCCCTTGACAGATTAACAGGCACAAAATAGTACACCACTTAGATGTAGGTATGTGGTATGCACTTATGAGGGCAGAAATATGAGGTATAGTATGCTTAAAAAATGCATTTAAGTTTAACACCAGCTGGTGATTACTTTTGGCTGTCCTTTCACAGTATGTAGGCAATTGACAGATTAACAGGTACAAAATAGTACATCACTTAGATGTATGTATGTGGTATGCACTTATGAGGGCAGAAAAATGCGGTACAGTTTGCTTGAAATAACATATTTTAGTAAAACAGCAGCTGTTGATTACTTTTGGATGTCCTTTCAAAGTATGTAGGCCCTTGACAGATTAACCCCTTAACGACGCAGGACGTATATTTATGTCCTGCGCCGGCTCCCGCGATATGAAGCGGGATCGCGCCGCGATCCCGCATCATATCGCGTCGGTCCCGGCGCTAATCAACGGCCGGGACCGCCGCTTCTAAAGTGAAAGTGAAAGTGCTGCTCAGTCGGGCTGTTCGGGACCGCCGCGGTGAAATCGCGGCGTCCCGAACAGCTGATCGGACACCGGGAGGGCTCTTACCTGCCTCCCCGGTGTCCGATCGACGAATGACTGCTCCGTGCCTGAGATCCAGGCAGGAGCAGTCAAGCGCCGATAATGCTGATCACAGGCGTGTTAATGCACGCCAGTGATCAGCATTAGAGATCAGTGTGTGCAGTGTTATAGGTCCCTATGGGACCTATAACACTGCAAAAAAAATGTAAAAAAAAAGTGTTAATAAAGGTCATTTAACCCCTTCCCTAATAAAAGTTTGAATCACCCCCCTTTTCCCATAAAAAAAATAAAACAGTGTAAAAAAAATAAAAAATAAACATATGTGATATCGTCGCGTGCGTAAATGTCTGAACTATAAAAATATATCATTAATTAAGCCGTACGGTCAATGGCGTACGCGCAAAAAAATTCCAAAGTCCAAAAAAGCGTATTTTGGTCACTTTTTATATCATTAAAAAATGAATAAAAAGTGATAAAAAAGTCCGATCAAAACAAAAATCATACCGATAAAAACTTCAGATCACGGTGCAAAAAATGAGTCCTCATACCACCCCATACGTGGAAAAATAAAAAAGTTATAGGGGTCGGAAGATGACATTTTTAAACGTATAAATTTTCCTGCATGTAGTTATGATTTTTTCCAGAAGTGCGACAAAATCAAACCTATATAAGTAGGGTATCATTTTAACCGTATGGACCTACAGAATAAAGATAAGGTGTAATTTTTACCGAAATATGCACTGCGTAGAAACGAAAGCCCCCAAAAGTTACAAAATGGCGTTTTTTTTTCGATTTTGTCGCACAATGATTTTTTTTTCCGTTTCGCCGTGCATTTTTGGGTAAAATGACTAATGTCACTGCAAAGTAGAATTGGCGACGCAAAAAATAAGCCATAATATGGATTTTTAGGTGGAAAATTGAAAAAAAATTCCAAAGTCCAAAAAAGCGTATTTTGGTCACTTTTTATATCATTAAAAAATGAATAAAAAGTGATAAAAAAGTCCGATCAAAACAAAAATCATACCGATAAAAACTTCAGATCACGGTGCAAAAAATGAGTCCTCATACCACCCCATACGTGGAAAAATAAAAAAGTTATAGGGGTCGGAAGATGACATTTTTAAACGTATAAATTTTCCTGCATGTAGTTATGATTTTTTCCAGAAGTGCGACAAAATCAAACCTATATAAGTAGGGTATCATTTTAACCGTATGGACCTACAGAATAAAGATAAGGTGTAATTTTTACCGAAATATGCACTGCGTAGAAACGAAAGCCCCCAAAAGTTACAAAATGGCGTTTTTTTTTCGATTTTGTCGCACAATGATTTTTTTTTCCGTTTCGCCGTGCATTTTTGGGTAAAATGACTAATGTCACTGCAAAGTAGAATTGGCGACGCAAAAAATAAGCCATAATATGGATTTTTAGGTGGAAAATTGAAAGGGTTATGATTTTTAAAAGGTAAGGAGGAAAAAACGAAAGTGCAAAAACGGAAAAACCCTGAGTCCTTAAAGGGTTAACAGGCATAAAATAGTACATTACCTAGATGTAGGTATGTGGTATGCACTTATGAGGGCAGAAAAATGCGCTACAGTATGCTTGAAATGACATATTTTAGTAAAACACCAGCTGTTTATGACTTTTGTCTGTCCTTTCAAAGTATGTAGGCCCTTGACAGAGTAAAAGGCATAAAATAGTACATTACTTAGATGTAGGTATGTGGTATGCACTTATGAGGGCAGAAAAATGCGCTACTGTACGCTTAAAAAACTTATTTGAGTAAAACACCAGCAGGTGAGGACCTTTGGCTGTACTTTTGCAGTATGTAGGCCCTTGTGTTATGTTATGCGCTCCAGCCACACACGCTGGCCGTGAGCGCATGGTCCCCTTACCTTCTGCTGCTGATGGGGCTGGGTTTTGCATCGTGGGACGCGCCCGCATGCGAGCCCCAGTCCGACACTCTCCGGGTGTTTCTCCTGCCTCTGCCTCTCTGCTCCAGCACGTGTGCCCCCATTCCCTAGGGCACGCACGTGCCGGAGCTTTAAGATTTAAAGGGGTATTCCAGGCAAAAACTTTTTTTATATATATCAACTGGCTCCGGAAAGTTAAACAGATTTGTAAATTACTTCTATTAAAAAATCGTAATCCTTCCAATAGTTATTAGCTTCTGAAGTTGAGTTGCTGTTTTCTGGCTAACTGCTTTCTGATGACTCACGTCCCAGGAGCTGTCCAGCTCCTATGGGGATATTCTCCCATCATGCAAGGGATATTCTCCCATCATGCACAGTTCCAGTGACGTGACATCATCATTGAGCAGTTAGATAGAAAACTTCAGAAGCTAATAAGTATTGGAAGGATTAAGATTTTTTAACAGAAGTAATTTACAAATCTGTTTAACTTTTCGGAGCCAGTTGATATATGTAAAAAAAGTTTTTGCCTGGAATACCCCTTTAGAGGGCCAGTACGCTCATTAGTGTAATCCACCTGTGGCTCATTTATAAATTCCTCCACCCTCCTCAGTACCCTACCGGATCTTTGTTGCCTTGTGCCTTTGAGAAAGCATTCCTCTGTATTGCATTGCCGTGTTTCAGATCTCTTGCGACTTGACCTTGCACCTCTGCCACCTGCCTACAGAACTCCTGCTTCGCTTTGACTACGCTACTGTGCCGCCTGCCCTGACCTTCTGCTATCCAGACTACAAGTTGCCTCATCCCTCCTGGGCCTTGCATCTTCTCAGCGGCCTGTGTGGTCGAGCCGTGCCAGGGGTAACGACCTGGGTGCCGCCTGCAGCAGCAAGTCCATCCCGCTGCAGGCGCAGCAATTTTCTCAACTTTCAGCCATGATGCAACAGCTTTTGGCCTTGCAACAGGTACCATAATCTGGCCCACTCCCACCTCCAGTTCCTGCAGTGTCTTCTGGCCGCCAGCTGTGCTGACTTTGCCTTCCAAGTATGATGGGGATTCCAAGTTGTGCAGAGGCTTTGTTACACAGTGCTCCATGCACTTGGAGTACATGTCTGAACTGTTTCTGATGGAACATAGTAAGGTGGCCTTTGTCATAAGTCTACTGTCCGGAAAAGCCCTAGCTTGGGCTACACCCCTTTGGGACCGTGGTGATCAAGTATCCTCCAATTTGTCAGCATTCTTGGCAGAATTTCACAGTGCCTTTGAGGAACCTGCACATGCCTCTTCAACTGAGACGGCGTTGCTGAACCTCTGTCAAGGGAATTCTACCGTTGGTGACTACGCGGTTCAATTCCGCATTCTAGCCTCTGAACTTGCCTGGAATGATGAGGCCTTGCGTGCCACATTCAAAAAAGGACTGTCAAGCAGGATTAAAGATGCCCTTGCAGCACTTGATCCTCCATCTTCTTTGACAGAACTTATCCACTTGGCCACACGCATTGATGTGCGTTTTGCCGAGAGACAGGAGGAATTGCGCTTAGAGAGGGTACATGCCCCCCTGACACCCGTGTTTCAATGTCCACCTATTCAGTTTCTTGTGCCTCTTGCCAAAGAGGCTATACAAGGAGATCGTTCTCGTCTTACGCAACATAAGAGGTCATGACAACGCAATGAGAATTTGTGTTTGTATTGTGCTAGCTCGGAGCACTTTCTCAAGGACTGTACAGTTCACCCGCACCTAGGGTACATGGGAGAGGCATCCCTGGGTGTGAATACTACCTCTCCATGCTCAACTATTCCTGTACAAGTCTTTGCTTCAGCCAAGTCTTCCTTCAGCGTTACAGAATTTTTGGATTCTGGATCAGCAGGTCACTTAATTGATGCGGCTTTAGTCCACGAGTATCCTCTTCCCCTTACTCAGCTTGCCCAGCCTTTGTTCATCTCCTCTGTTAATGGACAAAATCTGCACTGTAAGGTTCACTTCCGTACTGAATCTCTCGTCATGCAAGTGGGAGTATCACATAAAGAAAAGATTGAATTCTATGTTCTGCCACACTGTACTTCTGAGATTCTTCTTGGCCTTCCTTGGCTGCAACGCCATTCCCCGCAACTGGATTGGAGAACTGGAGAAATAATTTGCTGGGGACAATGCTGACAACATTTTTGCCTCCAACCTATTCTGCGTAAAGTTGTTTCTCGTCCTCCTCCTTTACCTGGCCTGCCACTACCCTACCAAGATGTCTCTGACGTTTTCTGCAAGAAACAGGCTGAGTCTCTGCCTCCACTTTGTCCTTACGACTGCCCTATTGATCTTCTGCCTGGTACCACTCCTCCTCGTGAGAGGATATACCCTCTATCAGTTCCTGAGACCAAAGCCATGGCTGAGTATATCCAGGAGAATCTCCAAAAGGGATTTATCTGTAAGTCCTCTTCTCCTGCTGGAGCAGGTTTCTTCGTTGTAGGGAAGAAGGATGGCTCACTCCGTCCATGCATTGACTACAGGGGACTTAACCAAATCACGGTCAAGAACCGTTACCCTCTACCTCTTATCTCAGAACTTTTTGACCATCTACGTGGTGCCAAGGTCTTCTCCAAGTTGGACTTACGCGGTGCATATAACCTCATTCGTATCCGCAAGGGAGATGAAAGGAAACGGCCTTCAATACTCATGACAGACATATTGAGTATCTTGTAATGGCTTTTGGTCTCTGCAATGCTCCAGCCATTTTTCAAGAGTTTGTCAATGATATCTTTCGTGATCTTCTCTACACCTGTGTTGTCATAAACCTAGATGACATCCTGATCTTCTCTTCCAACCTAGAGGAGCATCGTACTCATGTTCGTCTGATTCTTCAGCGACTTGGGAAGAATCATCTCTATGCCAAACTGGAGAAATGCCTGTTCGAGAAATCTAGTCTTCCATTTCTTGGCTACATTGTCTCTCATCAGGACCTGCAGATGGATCCAGATAAGTTGTCTGCAGTATTGGATTGGCCTCGTCCGTTGGGCCTAAGTGCTATTCAATGCTTTCTGGGATTCACTAATTGTTATCGTCAGTTTAACCCACATTTTTCATCCTTGGTTGCTCCTATTGTGGCTCTCACTTAAAAGGCATCTAATCCTAAATCTTGACCTTAAGAGGCTGAAGAGGCCTTCTCCCATTTAAAATCTTCATTTGCCTCTGCTCCCGTGCTTACGAGACCTGATCCGGAGAAGCCCTTTGCTTTGGAGGTTGATGCCTTATCTATTGGAGCGGGTGCCGTTCTCACTCAGAAAAACGCCAAGGGCAAGAGTGCAACTTGTGGGTTCTTCTCCAAGACTTTCTCTCCTGCTGAGGGGAATTACTCCATTCGAGATTGTGAATTCGTCGCTATCAAGCTGGCTTTGGAGGAATGGCAACATTTATTGGAAGGGTCTTCTCATCCGGTCAGCATCTACTCTGATCATAAGAATCTTCTATACCTTCAGTATGCTCAGCGTTTGAACCCCCGCCAGGCAAGATGGTCTCTGTTCTTTTCTAGGTTCAACTTCTTCATTCACTTCCGTCCAGCAGACAAGAACATCAGGGCTGATGCTTTCTCCAGGTCCTCTGGCGTCATTGGTTTGGACTCCATGCCTAGGCATACTATTCCTCCTGACCGTTTGATTCCTGCCGCTCCTGCCGAGATTCAGCACATTCCTCTGGGAAAATCCTTTGTGCCCGCCAGATTGAGACGCAAGGTCCTGAAATGGGGTCATTCTTCCTTGACAGCAGGACATCCTGGAATACGCAAAACTCTACTTCTTATTTCCCGGCACTTCTGGTGGCCCCATCTTGAACGTGATGTTTCTGATTTTGTTCGGTCCTGTGTAACATGTGCCCGTGACAAAACTCCTCGACAAAGACCTGCAGGACTCTTACAGCCTTTACCCATCCCAGAGACTCCCTGGTGGCATATCGCCATGGATTTCATCACCAATTTACCAGCTTCTCATAATAACACTGTCATCTGGGTCATTGTAGATTGGTTTTCCAAGATGGCTTATTTCATTTCTCTACCAGATCTTCCTTATGCCCCGCATTGGCGAAGTACTTCTTGTTGCATGTGTGGTATCCCGGCACCTGATTGCATCCGTTGCCTTGTGGTGAGGTCCCCAAAGTCAGAGTCCCTAGGTGTAGGTGGGGTCCTCATCCTTAGTTAGCCCCTTGTCACCCCTTTTGTAATTAAAATTATCTAAATTTAATGTTTATATTTATATAGTAAGTGTACTTGCCTAGTTAGCGTCGCGGGACCCGCGGGTCACATGATGCGTTCCAAAGACTCTATGGTTTGTAGTTCAAGGACCTTTGTAGGAAGTCAGGTGTTTACCCATCAGGATATGTAAGGGTGAGTGACAGCTGACTTGGACCAATCCAAAACGGCCCTGCCCCTGCCCATATAAGGGAGCGGCGGCCATTATCTCTCTCTTTCCTCGTGGGCTGTTGACAGGGAAGGATCTGCGCTGCTGTCATCAGTGAATTAGGCCCGAGCCTTGCGACGACGGAGGATCTTTACAAAACTGTGAGTGTAATCAATCCCTAAGCACTCTGCAAGATCACCGGACCGTATCTAACCCCTAAATCCGGACGGATCTTCGCAAATTACCCTAAATTCAGAGACTTATATCAAAAGTCAAGGTCCGCAACAACTGTCAGTCACTGAAGTGTATGGAGACTGTCTTATTGAGACTGTTACTGTTCATTGGATGTACCGCAAGTCTTTAAGTAAAGTTTATCCAAGTTCAAGTTCAACTACCTTGTGGACCTTCAGTCATTTTATGCATGCACCTATCGTTACTGGGAAGGGCGGCGATAGGCCGGAGAATTACCTCAGCATACTAGCCCTCAGCCTGGTGTCACGGACAATAGGGTTAACCTTAAACCCTGATATACGGAAGCAATACCCTGACTACACTACCCCTACCCCTGAGGCCTACCACACATGTATTTTGTTTACATGGTCTTCCTCAGCATATCGTTTCGGATCGAGGTGTGCAGTTTGTCTCTAAGTTCTGGTGAGCCCTTTGTAACTGTCTGGACATCAATCTGGACTTCTCCTCAGCCTACCACCCTCAGTCCAATGGTCAGGCGGAGAGGGTTAATCAAATCCTTGAGACTTATCTTCGGGATTTTGTTTCAGTTCGCCAAGATGAATTCTCATATAATCATAAGGATTCTGAGTCCACGAGGTCATCTCCCTTTTTAGTTGTCTACGGACTCCATCTCCATTCTCCTCTTCCTCTCCCAGTCTCCTCCGGTGTGCCTGCTGTTGATGAGCTGGTCCGTGACTTCTCCACCATCTGGCAACAGACCCAACAGTCGTTGTCCCAGGCTTCTTGATGCATGAAGGCGCAAGCGGATAAAAGTAGAAGACCTCCTCCGTCCTTCTCTCCTGGTGACATGGTGTGGCTTTCATCCAAGTACATCCGCTTCAAGATCCCCTGTTACAAGTTCGTTCCCCGTTACCTTGGTCCCTTCCAGATTCTACAAAAGATCAATTCTGTCTCCTACAAACTCTGTCTACCTGCTACGTTATGTATTCCCAATTCCTTCCACGTCTCTCTCCTCAATCCTCTTGACATAATCCAGTTCTCTCAGAAGAATCTTGTCCCCACAACTGTTTCCGGCTCATCTGACATCTACAAAGTTAAACACATTTTTGCTGCAAAAACTGTGAGAGGTAAACAATTTTTTTGGTTGACTGGGAGGGTTATGGTCCTGATGAGAGATCTTGGGAGTCTGAGGAGAATTTCCTGGACCGTGACCTACTCAGGAGTTTTCTCCCTCGTAAAAGGAGGGGGAGACCAAAGTGGGGGTACTGTTACGTTATGCACTCCGGCCACACACGCTGGCCGTGAGCACATGGTCCCCTTACATTTTGCTGCCTATGGGGCTGGGACTTGCATCGCTGGATGCGCCCGCATGCAAGCCCCAGTCTGTCACTCTCCGGGTGTTTCTCCTGCCTCTGCGCGTGTTCCGTCCCCTAGGGAGCGCCCTTACCGGAGCTTTAAGATTTAAATGGCCAGTAAGCTCAGTGTAATCCACCTGTGGCTCATTTATAAATTCCTCCACCCTCCTTAGTTCCCTGCCGGATCTTTGTTGCCTTGTGCCTTTGAGAAAGTGTTTCTCTGTATTGCCTTGCCGTGTATCAGATCTCTTGTGACTTGACCTTGCTCCTCTGCCACCTGCCTACTGAACTCCTGCTTTGCTTTGACAACGCTACTGTGCTGCTTGCCCTGACCTTCTGCTATCCAGACTACGAGTTGCCTTATCCCTCCTGTGCCTTACATCTCCTCAGCCGCTTGTATGGTCGAGCCGTGCCAGGGGTAGCAACCTGGGTGTCGCCTGTAGCAGCAAGTCCATTGCGCTTTGCGGCGGGCTCTGGTGAAAACCAGCGGCACCTTAGACTCCACTCCCTGATAAGGTCCAAGTCATCTACCACACAGGTCCAACGGATCCACATCCACCGGGGTACCTGTCTTCAGAAACGTGAGTGTTACACCTTGACACATCAACAGGCACAAAACAGTACATCACTTAGATGTATGTATGTGGTATGCACTTATGAGTGCAGAAAAATGCGCTACTGTACGCTTCAAAAATTATTTGAGTAAAACACCAGCCGGTGATTACTTTTAGCTGTCCTTTCACAGTATGTAGGCCCTTGACAGATTAACAGGTACAAAATTGTACACTACTTATATGTTGGTATGTGGTATGCACTTATGAGGGCAGAAAAATGCGCTACTATACGCTTCAAAAAAACGTATTTTAGATTAACACCAGCTGGTGATTACTTTTGTCTGTCCTTTCACAATATGTAGCCAATTGACAGATTAACAGGTACAAAATAGTACACTACTTAGATGAAGTTATGTGGTATGCACTTATGAGGGCAGTAAAATGTGCTACTGTATGTTTCAAAAATTATTTGAGTTAAAAACCAGCCGGTGATTACCTTTGGTGGTCTTTTCACAGTATGTAGGCCCTTGACAGATTAACAGGCACAAAATAGTACATCACTTAGATGTATGTATGTGGTATGCACTTATGAGGGCAGAAAAATGCTGTACAGTATTCTTAAAAAAACGTATTTTAGTAAAACACCAGCTGGTGATTACATTTGCCTGGACTTTCACAGTATCTAGGCCCTTGACAGATTCACAGGTACAAAATAGTACACTACTAAGATATAGGTATGTGGTATGCACTTATGAGGGCAGAAAAATGCGATACAGTACGCAAAAAAAATATATTTTTGCACACCAGCAGAACAAAACAGGGCTGCAGCCAATAAAAGCTGTGTACTAAACACAACATTTCACTCTGTCAAAGATTATTAGGAATGGACTGCTGGGTATTATACCTTCTACAGACTAATATAACCAGCAGATGATTTGTTGTGGAACAAAGACACAGAATTGCGCAGAAAAATTATTCCTGGCTCCTCTGCTAAGGGTTATGAAGTTGAGGCAGTTTGTTGAAACGTATGAGGCAACACACAGCAATCTGCCCCTCTGCAATACAATGCTGAAGAAAGTAACTGGGAGGTTCATGGCTGCAGTAAAAATCCATTTCAGTGAAAAAAAACACTGCTCTCTGTCCACCATAACGCTGATGTGACTAGGATGTTAAACACTGCTGGAATGAGCTTTTTTGCGTAACACACACACACAGCAATGTCCGTCCTATCTGTATGCAGTGGAATGAATGATATGACAAGCTGCAAAATGGCTGCCGAATATATAGGGCTGTGACATCACAGTGGTGACTGGCTGCATTCTGCATGTGATTCAGGGTCGTCCTGCCGACTTCCCTTCCCTCTGTTACGCCGAGCGCTCCGGGTCCCCGCTCCTCCCCGGAGCGCTCGCTACACTCTCGCTCCCGCAGCGCCCCGGTCAGATCCACTGACCGGGTGCGCTGCGATTCCACCTCCAGCCGGGATGCGATTCGCGATGCGGGTGGCGCCCGCTCGCGATGCGCACCCCGGCTCCCGTACCTGACTCGCTCTCCGTCGGTCCTGTCCCGGCGCGCGCGGCCCCGTTCCCTAGGGCGCGCGCGCGCCGGGTCTCTGCGATTTAAAGGGCCACTGCGCCGCTGATTGGCGCAGTGGTTCTAATCAGTGTGTTCACCTGTGCACTCCCTATGTATACCTCACTTCCCCTGCACTCCCTCGCCGGATCTTGTTGCCATTGTGCCAGTGAAAGCGTTCCCTTGTATGTTCCTAGCCTGTGTTCCAGACCTCCTGCCGTTGCCCCTGACTACGATCCTTGCTGCCTGCCCCGACCTTCTGCTACGTCCGACCTTGCTTCTGTCTACTCCCTTGTACCGCGCCTATCTTCAGCAGTCAGAGAGGTTGAGCCGTTGCTAGTGGATACGACCTGGTCACTACCGCCGCAGCAAGACCATCCCGCTTTGCGGCGGGCTCTGGTGAATACCAGTAGTGACTTAGAACCGGTCCACTAGCACGGTCCACGCCAATCCCTCTCTGGCACAGAGGATCCACCTCCTGCCAGCCGGCATCGTGACAGTAGATCCGGCCATGGATCCCGCTGAAGTTCCTCTGCCAGTTGTCGCCGACCTCACCACGGTGGTCGCCCAGCAGTCACAACAGATAGCGCAACAAGGCCACCAGCTGTCTCAACTGACCGTGATGCTACAGCAGCTACTACCACAGCTTCAGCAATCATCTCCTCCGCCAGCTCCTGCACCTCCTCCGCAGCGAGTGGCCGCCTCAGGCCTACGACTATCCTTGCCGGATAAATTTGATGGGGACTCTAAGTTTTGCCGTGGCTTTCTTTCACAATGTTCCCTGCACTTGGAGATGATGTCGGACCAGTTTCCTACTGAAAGGTCTAAGGTGGCTTTCGTAGTCAGCCTGCTGTCTGGAAAAGCTCTGTCATGGGCCACACCGCTCTGGGACCGCAATGACCCCGTCACTGCCTCTGTACACTCCTTCTTCTCGGAAATTCGAAGTGTCTTTGAGGAACCTGCCCGAGCCTCTTCTGCTGAGACTGCCCTGCTGAACCTGGTCCAGGGTAATTCTTCCGTTGGCGAGTACGCCGTGCAATTCCGTACTCTTGCTTCAGAACTTTCCTGGAATAATGAGGCCCTCTGCGCGACCTTTAAAAAAGGCCTATCCAGCAACATTAAAGATGTTCTGGCCGCACGAGAAATTCCTGCTAACCTACATGAACTCATTCATCTAGCCACTCGCATTGACATGCGCTTTTCCGAAAGGCGTCAGGAGCTCCGCCAGGATATGGACTTTGTTCGCACGAGGCATTTTTTCTCCCCGGCTCCTCTCTCCTCTGGTCCTCTGCAATCCGTTCCTGTGCCTCCCGCCGTGGAGGCTATGCAAGTTGACCGGTCTCGCCTGACACCTCAAGAGAGGACACGACGCCGCATGGAGAATCTCTGCCTGTACTGTGCCGGTACCGAACACTTCCTGAAGGATTGTCCTATCCGTCCTCCCCGCCTGGAAAGACGTACGCTGACTCCGCACAGAGGTGAAACAGTCCTTGATGTCAACTCTGCTTCTCCACGTCTTACTGTGCCTGTGCGGATATCTGCCTCTACCTTCTCCTTCTCCACTAAGGCCTTCTTGGACTCCGGATCTGCAGGAAACTTTATTTTGGCCTCTCTCATCAACAGGTTCAACATCCCAGTGACCAGTCTCGCCAGACCTCTCTACATCAATTGCGTTAACAATGAAAGATTGGACTGTGCCGTGCGTTACCGCACGGAACCCCTCCTAATGTGCATCGGACCTCACCACGAAAAAATTGAGTTTTTGGTCCTCTCCAATTGCACTTCCGAAATTCTCCTTGGACTACCCTGGCTTCAACACCATTCCCCAACCCTGGATTGGTCCACAGGGGGGATCAAGAGTTGGGGTCCCTCTTGTTTCAAGGACTGCCTTAAACCGGTTACCAGTACTCCTTGCCGTGACCCTGTGGTTCCCCCTGTAACCGGTCTCCCTAAGGCCTATATGGACTTTGCGGATGTGTTTGCAAAAAACAAGCTGAGACTCTACCTCCTCACAGGCCTTATGACTGTCCTATTGACCTCCTCCCGGGCACTACTCCACCCCGGGGCAGAATTTATCCTCTCTCTGCCCCAGAGACTCTTGCTATGTCTGAGTACATCCAGGAAAATTTAAAAAAGGGCTTTATCCGCAAATCCTCCTCTCCTGCCGGAGCCGGATTTTTCTTTGTGTCCAAAAAAGATGGCTCCCTACGTCCTTGCATTGACTACCGCGGTCTTAATAAAATCACGGTAAAGAACCGCTACCCTCTACCTCTCATCTCTGAACTCTTTGATCGCCTCCAAGGTGCCCACATCTTTACCAAACTGGACTTAAGAGGTGCTTATAATCTCATCCGCATCAGAGAGGGGGATGAATGGAAAACGGCATTTAACACTAGAGATGGACACTTTGAGTATCTGGTCATGCCCTTTGGCCTGTGCAATGCCACTGCCGTCTTCCAAGACTTTGTTAATGAAATTTTTCGTGATCTCTTATATTCCTGTGTTGTTGTGTATCTGGACGATATCCTGATTTTTTCTGCCAACCTAGAAGAACACCGCCAGCATGTCCGCATGGTTCTTCAGAGACTTCGTGACAATCAACTTTATGCCAAAATGGAGAAATGTCTGTTTGAATGTCAATCTCTTCCTTTCCTAGGATACTTGGTCTCTGGCCAGGGACTACAAATGGATCCAGACAAACTCTCTGCCGTCTTAGATTGGCCACGCCCCTCCGGACTCCGTGCTATCCAACGTTTTTTGGGGTTCGCCAATTATTACAGACAATTTATTCCACATTTTTCCACCATTGTGGCTCCTATCGTGGCTTTAACCAAAAAGAATGCCAATCCTAAGTCATGGCCTCCTCAAGCGGAAGACGCCTTTAAACAGCTCAAGTCTGCCTTTTCTTCAGCTTCCGTGCTCTCCAGACCTGACCCATCTAAACCCTTCCTATTGGAGGTTGATGCCTCCTCAGTAGGAGCTGGAGCGGTCCTTCTACAAAAAAATTCTTCCGGGCATGCTGTTACTTGTGGTTTTTTTTCTAAGACCTTCTCTCCGGCGGAGAGGAACTACTCCATCGGGGATCGAGAGCTACTAGCCATTAAATTAGCACTTGAGGAATGGAGGCATCTGCTGGAGGGATCAAGATTTCCAGTTATTATTTACACCGATCACAAGAACCTCTCCTATCTCCAGTCTGCCCAACGGCTGAATCCTCGCCAGGCCAGGTGGTCTCTGTTCTTTGCCCGATTTAATTTTGAAATTCACTTTCGGCCTGCCGATAAGAACATTAGGGCCGATGCTCTCTCTCGTTTCTCGGATGCCTCGGAAGTAGAGCTCTCTCCGCAACACATCATTCCTCCTGACTGCCTGATCTCCACTTCTCCAGCCTCCATCAGGCAAACTCCTCCAGGGAAGACCTTCGTCTCTCCACGCCAACGCCTCGGAATCCTCAAATGGGGTCACTCCTCCCATCTCGCAGGTCATGCGGGCATCAAGAAATCCGTGCAACTCATCTCTCGTTTCTATTGGTGGCCGACTCTGGAGACGGATGTTGTGGATAAGACTCCTCGCCAGAAGCCCGCTGGTCTTCTTCATCCTCTGCCTGTTCCCGAACAGCCTTGGTCTCTGATTGGTATGGACTTTATTACAGACTTACCCTCATCCCGTGGTAACACTGTTGTTTGGGTGGTCGTTGATCGATTCTCCAAGATGGCACATTTAATCCCTCTTCCTGGTCTTCCTTCTGCGCCTCAGTTGGCAAAAAATTTTTTGTACACATTTTTCGTCTTCACGGGTTGCCCACGCAGATCGTCTCGGATAGAGGCGTCCAATTCGTGTCTAAATTCTGGAGGGCTCTCTGTAAACAACTCAAGATTAAATTAAACTTTTCTTCTGCTTATCATCCTCAATCCAATGGGCAAGTAGAAAGAATTAACCAGGTCCTGGGTGATTATTTACGGCATTTTGTTTCCTCCCGCCAGGATGACTGGGCAGATCTTCTACCATGGGCCGAATTCTCGTATAACTTCAGAGTTTCTGAATCTTCTTCCAAATCCCCATTTTTCGTGGTGTACGGCCGTCACCCTCTTCCCCCCCTCCCTACTCCCTTGCCCTCTGGTGTACCCGCTGTGGATGAAATAACTCGTGATCTTTCCACCATATGGAAAGAGACCCAAAATTCTCTCTTACAGGCTTCATCACGCATGAAGAAGTTTGCTGATAAGAAAAGAAGAGCTCCCCCCATTTTTTCTCCCGGAGACAAGGTATGGCTCTCCGCTAAATATATCCGCTTCCGTGTTCCCAGCTACAAATTGGGACCACGCTATCTTGGTCCTTTCAAAATTTTGTGCCAGATTAATCCTGTCTCTTATAAACTTCTTCTCCCTCCTTCTCTTCGTATTCCTAATGCCTTTCACGTTTCTTTTCTTAAACCACTCATCATCAACCGTTTCTCTCCTAAACTTATCTCTCCCACTCCTGTCTCCGGTTCTTCAGACATCTTTCCTGTAAAGGAGATACTGGCCTCCAAAAAGGTCAGAGGAAAAACCTTCTTTTTGGTTGACTGGGAGGGCTGTGGTCCTGAAGAGAGATCCTGGGAACCTGAGGACAATATCCTAGATAAAAATCTGGTCCTCAGGTTCTCAGGCTCCAAGAAGAGGGGGAGACCCAAGGGGGGGGGTACTGTTATGCCGAGCGCTCCGGGTCCCCGCTCCTCCCCGGAGCGCTCGCTACACTCTCGCTCCCGCAGCGCCCCGGTCAGATCCACTGACCGGGTGCGCTGCGATACCGCCTCCAGCCGGGATGCGATTCGCGATGCGGGTGGCGCCCGCTGGCGATGCGCACCCCGGCTCCCGTACCTGACTCGCTCTCCGTCGGTCCTCTCATTATACACTGTGTCAGGGGCGGACACAGACAGCAGAGGGCCCCTGTGCAAAGAATGTGCCTGGGCCCCCCCCAGCACTGTGCCCCCTCATGTACCTAGACCCCACCGGGGTGGCCTCCACTTACCCCGCGCGTGTAGTGTCGCCACTTGCCTTGTCCACCACAGGTGGATGGAACGACTCCTGAGGTGGGCTCCGGGTGGCCCCTGTCCCTCTCAGTGTGCGGCCCAGTGAGTACTCCCCCAGGTCAGCCTGACCCGTATCTAGCTGGGAGGCAGAGGGCAGTGCTCCCCTTTACATTTGCACCCCTGGACTTAGCACGACACCCCTTGGCACCCCCTGGTTCCTTGGCTTCTTATCCTTAATGATAAGTGACTTACAGGCAGGGCCAGACTGGGACCAAAAATAGGCCCAGGCATTTTTAAATAAACAGCCCATTTTTATGGTGGGGGTCTGACTCATGGGACCCCCACCAATCACCTTGGTTCAAGTGGCTCCCGAGATGTTGGAAAGCTGCAACTCCCATCATGTCTGAAGTGACTACAGCTGATGGTACAGTCAGGAGACTACACAATGATATCAGTGACTAAAGCTCTGATGGGACAGTTAGGAAAATACACAATGATATCACTGACCTGAGTGACGTCTTCTCTGTTGTCTTTACTTTTCTTCTTCATCTGGTCCAGACACCAGGATTTCTTCCATCTTCTCTGCAGAGTCTGACACCTGGACATCATTGGTTCCTTAATTTGTCAGTAGATCCTCATCCTCTGTATGATGACAATAATCATTATAACCTTGCCAAATACTGTACCCCTGAATATAATACTGCCAACCACTGTACCCCCTGAATACTGCCAACCACTGTACCCCTGAATATAATACTGCCAACCACTGTACCCCCTGAATACTGCCAACCACTGTACCCCCTGAATATAATACTGCCAACCACTGTACCCCCTGAATACTGCCAACCACTGTACCCCCTGAATATAATACTGCCAACCACTGTACCCCTGAATATAATACTGCCAACCACTGTACCCCCTGAATACTGCCAACCACTGTACCCCTGAATATAATACTGCCAACCACTGTACCCCCTGAATATTGCCAACCACTGTACCCCCTGAATATAATACTGCCAACCACTGTACCCCTGAATATAATACTGCCAACCACTGTACCCCCTGAATACTGCCAACCACTGTACCCCCTGAATACTGCCAATCACTGTACCCCTGAATATAATACTGCCAACCACTGTACCCCCTGAATATAATACTGCCAACCACTGTACCCCTGAATATAATACTGCCAACCACTGTACCCCTGAATATAATACTGCCAACCACTGTACCCCTGAATATAATACTGCCAACCACTGTACCCCTGAATATAATACTGCCAACCACTGTACCCCCTGAATACTGCCAACCACTGTATCCCTGAATATAATACTGCCAACCACTGTACTCCCTAAATACTGCCAACCACTGTACCCCTGAATATAATACTGCCAAATACTGTACCCCTGAATATAATACTGCCAACCACTGTACCCCTGAATATAATACTGCCAACCACTGTACCCCTGAATATAATACTGCCAACCACTGTACCCCCTGAATACTGCCAACCACTGTACCCCTGAATATAATACTGCCAACCACTGTACTCCCTAAATACTGCCAACCACTGTACCCCTGAATATAATACTGCCAAATACTGTACCCCTGAATATAATACTGCCAACCACTGTACCCCTGAATATAATACTGCCAACCACTGTACCCCTGAATATAATACTGCCAACCACTGTACCCCCTGAATACTGCCAACCACTGTACCCCTGAATATAATACTGCCAACCACTGTACTCCCTAAATACTGCCAACCACTGCACCCCTGAATATAATACTGCCAAATACTGTACCCCTGAATATAATACTGCCAACCACTGTACCCCTGAATATAATACTGCCAACCACTGTACTCTATCAATATAATACTGCCAACCACGATACACCACTGAATCACCCCATACACTCCATCCTCAGTCTCCTCATCACCCCATACACCCCACGTACCCCATCCTCAGTCTCATCCCCCCATACACCCCACACGACCCATTCTCAGTCTAATCATCACCCCACGCACCCCATCCTCAGTCTCATCACCCCATACACCCCACACAACCCATCCTCGGTCTCCTCATCACCCCCATATACCCCATCCTCAGTCTCCTCATCACCCCCATACACCCCACGCACCCCATCTTCAGTCTCATCACCCCATACACCCCACACAACCCATCCTAAGTCTCCTCATCACCCCATACACCCCACACACCTCATCTTCAGTCTCCTCATCACCCCATACACCCCACGAACCCCATCCTCAGTCTCCTCATCACCCCATGCACTCCATCCTCAGTCTCCTCATCACCCCATGCACTCCATCCTCAGTCTCCTCATCACCCCATGCACTCCATCCTCAGTCTCCTCATCACCCCATACACCCCACGCACCCCATCCTCAGTCTCCTCATCACCCCATGCACTCCATCCTCAGTCTCCTCATCACCGCATACACCCCATCCTCAGTCTCCTCATCACCCCATGCACTCCATCCTCAGTCTCCTCATCACCCCATACACCCCACGCACTCCATCCTCAGTCTCCTCATCACCCCACGCACCCCATCCTCAGTCTCCTCATCCCCCCATGCACTCCATCCTCAGTCTCCTCATCACCCCATCCTCAGTCTCCTCATCGCCCCACGCACTCCATCCTCAGTCTCCTCCTCACCCCATTCACCCCACGCACCCCATCCTCAGTCTCCTCATCACCCCATGCACTCCATCCTCAGTCTCCTCATCACCCCATGCACTCCATCCTCAGTCTCCTCATCACCCCATCCTCAGTCTCCTCATCACCCCATACACCCCACGCACCCCATCCTCAGTCTCCTCATCACCCCATGCACTCCATCCTCAGTCTCCTCATCACCCCATGCACCCCATCCTCAGTCTCCTCATCACCCCATACACCCCACGCACCCCATCCTCAGTCTCCTCATCACCCCATCCTCAGTCTCCTCATCACCCCATACACCCCACGCACCCCATCCTCAGTCTCCTCATCACCCCATGCACTCCATCCTCAGTCTCCTCATCACCCCATGCACCCCATCCTCAGTCTCCTCCTCACCCCATACACCCCACGCACCCCATCCTCAGTCTCCTCATCACCCCATGCACTCCATCCTCAGTCTCCTCATAACCCCATGCAATCCATCCTCAGTCTCCTCATCACCCCACGCACTCCATCCTCAGTCTCCTCATCACCCCATGCACTCCATCCTCAGTCTCCTCATAACCCCATGCACCCCATCCTCAGTCTCCTCATCACCCCACGCACCCCATCCTCAGTCTCCTCATCACCCCATGCACTCCATCCTCAGTCTCCTCATCACCCCATGCACTCCATCCTCAGTCTCCTCATCACCCCATACACCCCATGCACTCCATCCTCAGTCTCCTCATCACCCCATGCACTCCATCCTCAGTCTCCTCATCACCCCATGCACTCCATCCTCAGTCTCCTCATAACCCCATGCACTCCATCCTCAGTCTCCTCATCACCCCATGCACTCCATCCTCAGTCTCCTCATCACCCCATACACCCCATGCACTCCATCCTCAGTCTCCTCATCATCCCATGCACTCCATCCTCAGTCTCCTCATCACCCCCATACACCCCACGCACCCCATTCTCAGTCTCCTCATCACCCCATACACCCCATGCACTCCATCCTCAGTCTCCTCATCACCCCATGCACTCCATCCTCAGTCTCCTCATTACCCCATGCACTCCATCCTCAGTCTCCTCATCACCCCATGCACTCCATCCTCAGTCTCCTCATCACCCCATGCACTCCATCCTCAGTCTCCTCATCACCCCATGCACTCCATCCTCAGTCTCCTCATCACCCCATGCACTCCATCCTCAGTCTCCTCATCACCCCATGCACTCCATCCTCAGTCTCCTCATCACCCCATGCACTCCATCCTCAGTCTCCTCATCATCCCATATACCTTAAGCACCTCATCATTATTACACAGCTGACACCCCCCACCCCAGTCCTTCTCATCAACATTAAACCCCCTAATCATTACCCCCCTGACCCCCCCTCTTGTCCTCCTTATCAACACTATGCTCTCCCAGACCCCCAATCTTTCTTATCATTACACCACCAACCTCTTCAACACCCCTCCTGCTCAGCGACGCGGCCGTGTGAGGCAGGAGGGTTTGCTGCTCCTGTCGCTTCTGCCGGGATCAGAGGCCATGACACGTGATGTCAGGGGCTTGGAACAGACGTGCGTGCCTGTGCGGGGCACGTCTGTTCCCATCAGCCCCTGGCCTGTCCTCTCGCCCGGCCGAGGTAAATTACTGCTGTCAGCGGCAGGTCCGGGACCTGTTGCTGCAGCATTTAGTATGAAGTACTGGCAGGGGGCCCTGCAGGGGCCCAGGCTGTGACCTGGGCTACTAGGGGGCCCCCTAACACGCTGGGCCCCTGTGCAGCCGAACCGGCTGAACAAGTGATATGTCCGCCCCTGCACTGTGTAGATAAGACCAGATCTGTTCTACTTCACCTTTTCTCATGGCTCAATACATCCTGATGTGTCACAAGATGAGTGTTAAAAAAACATGATCTTGTGATACTCTGTAAAAACATGTATATAATTTCCATGTAAAAAACCACACAATGTCACCTTTGATGACCCAGCCTCTATTGACTTCAATGGGAAATGGGAAACTGCGTAGAAAAAAAGTGATATATCACTTTTTTTTCCACGCTGTTACATGTTAAAGCTTCCTTTGAAGACGGTAAAAACTTCAGGGCTTGGCCCGTCTTGCCCTGACTGTGGATCAGAGAGTCACAGTGTATCATTGGACACAGGTGTAAATTATGCCCATCTACATCTGCCCTTACAGAAGATGGGAATGGAACCGAGCTCAGAGATGAAGAGAAACATTCAAACAGAGGTTTTTAAGAATATTGTTGCGAGTAGCACCGCTGGCCGCGGGCGCTCTCACTGCCTGAATCCCCTCGGACTGTACTTCTCACCTACCCCACTGTCTTCCTGCTTCCTCCATTCTCCCTGCTAGCCGGTGCATGCATACCCACCTCCTATGGCAAGCGTGTTCCGGTTCTCTGAAATTTAAAGGGCCAGTGCACCATTGATTGGTGCTTGTCAGGAATTTTAACCCTGCACTTCCTCCTGTTCCCTGATGGATCTTTGTGCCCTGCTGCCTTAGAGAAAGTGTTCCCTGTTGTATTAGCTATACCGTGTACCAGTTCTCATGCTACATTTCCTGACCACTGTTCCTTGCCACCTGCCCTGACCTACCTGCCTGTCGCTGACTCCATCCTGCTTTGCGGCAGGCTCTGGGGAAAACCAGCGGATCCTTAGACTCAGCTCCCTTGTGTGGCTCACGCCATCTTCCACTCAAGTACAGCAGATCCACACCACCAGCCATAACAAATATTTTTCACTTCTCCTCTATGCTAGGTTACATTTTTTGTAATTGAGGACAGAAAGGAGTACAGAACTCTCAAATGCATACACAACCTGTGGCTCTATGAGAAGTGAAGACAGGGGAAGTAGAAAAAAACATGATTGCGTAATAAGTGCGACCATCACCTATAGGGGCAATGGGGGTCTAATGCTTTAACTAAAGCATCGCTCATCTAGTCCCTATTTTTCATATAAGTGAAATGCCCTTAACCCCTTAAGGACACATGACGTACCGGTACGCCATGTGTCCGCTCCCGATATATAACACTGGGCCACGGCGTGGCCCCGCCTCATAGCGGGTCAGCTAATAGCGCGCGGCATTGATCGCGGTGCCGTGCGCTATTAACCCTTTAGACGCGGTGTTCAAAGTTGAACGCCGCGTCTAAAGTGAAAGTGAAAGCATGCCGGTTAGCTCAGGGAGCTGTTCGGGATAGCCGTGGCATCCCAAACAGCTTACAGGACAGCTGGAGGATCCCTACCTGCCTCCTCGCTGTCCGATCGCCGAATGACTGCTAAGTGCCTGAGATCAAGGCATGAGCAGTCAAGCGGCAGAATCATTGATCACTGGTTTCCTATGAGAAACCAGTGATCAATGTAGAAGATCAGTGTGTGCAGTGTTATAGGTCCCTATGGGAGCTATAACACTGCCAAAAAAGTGCAAAAAAAAGTGAATAAAGATCATTTAACCCCTTCCCTATTAAAAGTTTGAATCACCCCCTTTTCCCATAAAAAAACACAGTGTAAATAAAAAATAAACATATATGGTATCGCCGCGTGCAGAAATGTCCAAATTATAAAAAATATATTGTTAATTAAACAGCACAGTCAATGGCGTACGCGCAAAAAAATCCCAAAGTCCAAAATAGTGCATTTTTGGTCACTTTTTATATCATGCAAAAATGGTACCGCTAAAAACTTCAGATCACGGCGCAAAAAATGAGCCCTCATACCGCCCCATACGCGGAAAAATAAAATAGTTATAGGGGTCAGAAGACAACAATTTTAAACATATTCATTTTCCTGCATGTAGTTATGATTTTTTCCAAAAGTACGACAAAATCAAGCCTATACAAATAGGCTATCATTTTAAGTGTATGGACCTACAGAATAAACACAAGGTGTCATTTTTACCAAAAAATGCACTACGTAGAAACCGAAGCCCCCAAAAGTTACAAAACGGCGTTTTTTTTATTTATTTAGTCTCACAATGATTTTTTTTTTTCATTTCGCCGTAGATTTTTGGGCAAAATGACTGCAGTCATTACAAAGTAGAATTGGTGGTGCAAAAAATAAGCCATCATATGGATTTTTAGGTGCAAAATTGAAAGAGCTATGATATTTTAAAGGTAAGGAGGAAAAAACGAAAATGCAAAAATGGAAAAACCCTCAGTCCTTAAGGGGTTAAAATCCCTAAAAATACCACTTTAACAATTTTTTTCCTAACGGGTCATTTATAATGTTTGTACAGACATTCTCCTGCTAAGCTCTGTTAAAGGTGAGATGGATTTTCTAAAATGCAAGCTGAAAGGTAACATCACATGACCACCTAAAAAATAAAATAATGGCTGAATGCTATTGCACGCTAGAGCTATTACGCCCTATAATCACTGGTACCCTACGGAGGCTTCATCAATGTAATATCATATAATAACGGGAGATCTTTATTAATCCTTTCACCTCTATCAAAACTCTATTTGACCTGAGATAGAAAAACAATGAGAGGCAGGATCATCATAATGAAAAAGAGCTACATTACACATTTATCTCGGATTAGTATGTAAATTATACCTACAGAATATATAAACTGTAAAATTAAAAGTTATTCCATTCAGATAAACTAGGGTTTGTAAAGAAAAAAGGTTAAACATAATCCAAGTTAAAATACATAAGATTCTGGTATAATATTAATCTTTTTAATAATAACATAATTATTGCTCAATTTCACCTAACAGCATCAATTCTGGACTGATACAGGTTTTGCATGAACTCTACCCTGACATATAAAATTCATAAATATTGTCCATATGTTGTTGAAAGTTCAACGTTTCAAGTATCAGAGAAAATGGTCTAGAATTGTCTTTTACTTCAAAATAACTAGTTGATCTGTAATGTTATATTTGCTATGTTTAAACAAAATGTAATGTATTAACAACAAGTGTGATGTACTATTAAAGGGGTTATCCACTATAAGGGGATTTTAGTATGTACCTGGCAGATAGTAATGTACATGCTTAGGAAGGGTCTGCGCTTGTCTTGGGGCTAAATGGCTATGTTGTGAGATTACCTTAACACTGTGGCTAGCTGTTTGTAAACTGGTATTTCCTGTTTGACTTTTCTTTTTTTTACTACAAATCCTACAATTCCATTTCCTCCCTCCCAGACATCAGCGACCCCACCCATTGAAACAAAAATGAGCTGCATCCATTCAAATCAGTGTGGCTTTCAATCAGGGTGCCTACAGCTGTTACAGATTGATCTCTCTCCCACCAAGAAATTCCTCCCCCCATTGAAGCAGACAGGTTCCCTGTCATCAGCTGACTAGTGAGTCAGGTCTCGGCTGCATTGCAAGCTGGGAAAAATCTGAGACCACAGTCATTTTGTATGCTGTTAAAAATAAATATTGGAGTGAAAATCACAGAAGAATTGTGAGAAAACCATCACACACACAGGTACAGACACAATATTATGAACTACACTAACTTTACAGTCTCTGTAGCACACTCAAATAAAAAAAAATTCTGGAATACCCCTTTAACTTTGCACCAATATATTTCACTGCAGAGTAGGAACATAGACTGGCTGGCATGAATACTAGAGGATCTTCGGAAGGTCCCTGGTTCTTAGGGTGCATGCACATTACGTTTACACTGTACGGGTGCCGGATCCGGCTAGGGGAGGGGAAAACCGTGTGCTCCCGTACCCCAGCCGGACCGGCGCTAAAATCCATTGGCTTTACTCCGGTCGGCTCATTTTTGACCCGTATCCGGTTTTCTGACCAAACCTATAAACATAGTATACTACATTTTTAGGTTCAGTCAGAAAACCAGATAGGGGTCAAAAATGAGCCGATGGTGATTCCTTTGGATAAGGGGTGCAGAGTACCCCTTTAAATGATTGTAAGGGCAGACGGCATTGGTAGTGGCTGAATTTTGGGGGAAATTTTGTTCATTTATTATTATACTTTTCTATTGTACAGTCTATTGGTCATATAAATTCATATATATATATATATATATATATATCTATATATATATATATATATATATATATATATATATATATATATATATATGAGCTGCAATAAATAACATATAAACCATTTAGTAAAGTTCATCCCCTTTATGAGCTTAAGAAATGAAGCGGTCCCCCAAAACATCACATTGACATGCCAAGACATTACACCACTCTGACACCATCTCTGAGTGTTTTTAAAGAGGAAAGAGTTAGATTAATAAATTTAATATAGAGTTTTCAAACTTTGTTAATTGTGGACTATATGTAGATTATTGTTCCTTATATATTCAACAGATAAAGTTTGATGAGCAAAAGTTAATTGTATCAAGTGATTGTTAGTGCCCTGTGGGTAAAAAAGACCTCCTTATATGGTGTAGCTAAGAGAATTACATCACTACTATTGTTTTTAGCCTTAACATTAAAATAACATTAAAACCACCAACCTAATATAGTAATAAAAAAATGAAGAAATTGTCAATGTTCTCCACTGTGTTAAACTATAATTCCATCTGAATCTTGTAATGTCTTGTGCAGAAAAAGGACTGCATAATTTCTACTCCAGATAAAGAACTGCATAAGTTCAAAATGCATTTGCATTGTAAATATTGGGACTAGAGATTATTGAACTGAATTCTTAGAACCTGAGGTTCAGTTCAACAGGACCTGTTGAAATAATATCAGCCACATGGCATAAATAAGAAGAAGGAAGGATCAAAGGCTCTCCCAGCCAACCAGAAGGCGGGATATGGGTAATGTCAGAGCCACTATAAAAACCTATGCACATGGCTTCAACAGCCATTTTAGATATAGTAGGTGTTAGGTGAAGATCTCTTTAAGGACACTAAGAAGTGAACAACACAGATAAAAGTAGAATCACACATAAATATATAGTAGAACAGCAGAGAGTGTTCTACACCAGATCTCTCAGTACAAATTCTGTTTTAATTTGAAGTTAAAGGAAATATATTATGCATAAAAACGTATCCCCTATCCAAAGGATAGGTGATACATTTTAGATAACACAGAGAATATGACCTCAGGGACCCACTGCAATCTCCTACAAGGGCCCAATGCTATTGGGACATGTTGACCTCTGCACGAAGCAACGCTACTCCATATATCTCTACGGGAGAGCCATAGAGGCTCTCTACAGTTCTCCCATAGATATATATGGAGGGGGCATGTTGGCTGCAGCTTTGTGCAGGGGGCCCATGCAGGAAATCTGGGGGTGGTTGGGAGGTCTGAACAGTGGTCAGACCCCCCACAAACTAAAAATTACCCTCTATTCGCAGGGTTTTTATGCATGCTACTTCAATTTTTTTTTTTGTTTCACTCTAATTGAAAGCTGCAAAGTTTTGTGTCACTTTTGTTCCCTTTTTAGGATGCCTTTTTAGGTCCCAAAATGGTCATTGCTTCTTAACTTTCCAAGGACAAACCATGTTTCTACTCCCAAAAGGGACATTTTGGACCACTTGGAAAAAGCCATTGCTTCTTTTGATACCCCTATGCATATAAATACCGGCACATTAATTTTAAAAAGCATAATAAAATCCGCTAGTTCGGTGTGTTATTATTCAATCTTTTAGTTACCACTGGGTACCATCAGTTTACCCATTGCCAAACATGCCATAACTTTGAAATTAACTTTGCCTTAAAAACAGCTCAGAAGTACATAGGGGGACATTCATCATTGTAGGTGTACAGTGGGGATCAAAAGTTTGGGCACCCCAGGTAAAAAATTGTATAAATGTGCATAAAGAAGCCAAGGAAAGATGGGAAAATCTCCAAAAGGCATCAAATTACAGATTAGACATTCTTATATTATGTCAACAAAAGTTAGATTTTATTTCCAACATTTACACTTTCAAAATAACAGAAAACTAAAAAATGGCATCTGTAAAAGTTTGGGCACCCTGCAGAATTTATAGCATGCACTGCCCCCTTTGCAAAGCTCAGACCTGCCAGTGTCATGGATTGTTCTCAATCACCATCTGGGAAGACCAGGTGATGTCAATCTCAAAGGTTTTAAATGCCCAGACTCATCTGACCTTGCCCCAACAATCAGCACCATGGGTTCTTCTAAGCAGTTGTCTAGAAATCTGAAACTGAAAATAGTTGACGCTCACAAAGCTGGAGAAGGCTATAAGAAGATAGCAAAACGTTTTAAGATGTCAATATCCTCTGTTCGGAAGGTAATTAAGAAATGGCAGTCATCAGGAACAGTGAAAGTTAAAGCAAGATCTGGAAGACCAAGAAAAATATCAGACAGAACAGCTCGCAGGATTGTGAGAAAAACTATTCAAAACCTACGTTTGACTGCACAATCCCTCCAGAAAGATCTGGCAGACACTGGAGTTGTGGTACACTATTCCACTATAAAGAGATACTTGTACAAATATGGTCTTCATGGAAGAGTCATCATTAGAAAACCTCTTCTACGTCCTCACCACAAAAATCAGCAAATGAACTTTGCAAATGAACATTTAGACAAGCCTGATGCATTTTGGAAACAAGTTCTGTGGACCGTTGACGTTAAAATTGAACTTTTTGACCGGAATGAGCAAAGGTACGTTTGGAGAAGAAGGGGAACAGAATTTAATGAAAAGAACCTCTGTCCAACTGTTAAGCATGGGGGTGGACCAATCATGCTTTGGGGTTGTATTGCAGCCAGTGGCACAGAGAACATCTCACGAGTAGAAGGCAAAGTTGATTCAATAAAATTTCAACAAATTTTGGATGCTAACTTGATGCCATCTGTGAAAAAGCTGGTTAAAGAGAGGATGGCTTCTACAAAGGGATAATGATCCTAAACACACCTCAAAATCCACAGGGGATTATATCAAGAGGCATAAACTGAAGGTGTAAACTGAAGGCGTGACAGACAGCCCATCAATCTCAAAGAGCTGGAAGACTTTTTTAAGGAAGAATGGGCAAAGATACCTCAAACAAGAATTGAAAGTGTTTACAAGCTGTGATACTTGCCAAAGGGGGCAGTACAAGATATTAAATCTGCAGTGTGCCCAAACTTTTGCAGACACCATTTATTTTTGTTTTCTGTTATTTTGAAAGTGTAAATGATGGAAATAATATCTAACATTTGTTGACATATTATAAGAATGTCTAATCTGTGATTTGATGCCTTTTTCCATCTTTCCTTGGCTCTTTTAAGCACATTAATAAAAATGTTTACCTTGGGTGCCCAAACTTTTGATCCCCACTGAAAGTGAAGCATTTTTCTACACCTTTTTGTGTGCTGGTAATGTGTAGGAGCACCAAATTTATTTAATGGTCACAGGGCATTTGATAACTTTTGTGCACTTACACATTTTCTGAAATTTTACTCTTTATATACACCAAAAAGCTAAACTAAGTCAGCGTTGGTACAGTCTAGGGACTTTTCAGTGGTTTTGTGCCTTTTAACAAAAAGATTTAGTTGTACAAGATGTACAACTGAGTTGTGCAATGTGTGCAATCCTTGAACAGCAGTTTGAGGGTGCATATTGTTGTGTGAGATCTGTGCGAGTTTTGAAGCCCAGATCCTGGATCTAGAAGAGCATCTGGCAACATTGAGATGCATTGACAACTTGGAGAGGAGTCTCCTGCTCACCCAAGTACTCTCTGGGGTAGAGGTTCGGAAGGATAGTGGAATGGAGGTGCAGGACAATCAGGCAGTTAGCTGGGTTACAGTCAGAAAACGGGGTAGAGGGAAAAGTGTCAAGAAGGCTAGTCCTAAACTGGCACACTCCAACAAGTTTGCCCGATTGGCGGATGAGGGGGATGCCATTTCAGAGCTAGCAGTACTGCAGTAGGACTCCACCTCTGACCGCCAGGGGGGTGTCTGCTCCAGTAAAGAGGGAGGAGTGCAGGACAGTCCAGACAGGTACTGATAGTGTGAGACTCAATTATTAGGGGGACAGACCAGGTGATGTGTCACAAAGACCGGGATCACCGAACAGTGTGTTGTCTTCCTGGCGCTCGAGTTCAGCACATCGCGGATCTGGTTTACAGGATGCTGGGTGGGGCTGGAGAGGATCCAGCAGTCATGGTACATATTGGCACCAATGACAAAGTAAGAGGTAGGTGAAGTGTCCTTAAAAATGATTTCAGGGACTTAGGCCGCAAGCTTAAGGCAAGGACCTCCAAGGTAATATTTTCTGAAATATTACCTGTACCATGAGCCACACCAGAGAGGCAGCGGGAGATTAGGGAGGTAAACAAGTGGCTCAGAAGCTGGTGTAGGAAGTAAGGATTTGGGTTCATCGAGAGCTGGGCTGACTTAGCTGTCCAATTCCGGCTCCACCGTAGGGATGGGCTGCACCTCAATGGGAAGGGTGCAGCTTTGCTTTTGGAGAAGATGGCTAGAAGGGTGGAGGAGTGTTTAAACTAGGGACTGGGTAGGAGGGTACCTACAACATAGAGGGTGAAGATAGTGTAGATAGAGAGGGGGGACTTATTAATGTATCTGGGGGTGGAGCGGTGAGAGGCTTCATAGGTATAAAAAACGGACACTATTAAAATGCATGTTGACTAATGCCAGAAGTCTGTCCAATAAAACTGATGAACTGGAGTGGTTGATGTCTGAGGAGAATCATGACATAGGGGGTATAACAGAGACTTGTTTGGACGATAGCTATGACTGGGCGGTCAAAATACAGGGTTATAGTCTATTCAGGAAGGATCGGACAAAAGGGAAAAAGGAGGAGTTTGTCTTTATGTAAAATCCAGTCTGAAGGCCAAACTGGAGGATATACGGGAGGGAAACGATAATGTGAAGTCATTATGGGTAGAAATATATGGAGATAAAAAAAAATTCTGGTACAGGTTTGCTATAAGCCACCAAACATAATGGAAGAGGCAGAAGATCAATTATTGAGTCAAATAAAGAAGGCAGCAAATCAAAATGAGGTGATAATAATGGGGGACTTTAACTATCCTGATATAAACTGGGAGACTGAGACACCTGGGAATCTCATAAAGGAAACATGTTTCTGACTATAGCTAAAGACAATTATCTGTCCCAAATGGGGCAGGGCCTGACCAGAGGGGGTGCATTGGTAGAGTTAATATTAACCAACAGACCTGACAGAGTAACTAATGTGCAAGTGGAAGGACACCTAGGAAATAGTGATCATAAAATAATACATTATAACTTGTTGTTCAATAAGAGAATCTCACAAGGGGCCACAAAAACAATGACCTTTGGAAGGCAAAGTTTGACCAACTCAGAGAAGCCCTTAACAATATAAAATGTCCTCAAAAACAAGAATACTGACACTAAATGGGAGATTTTTAAAAATATCTTAAATTCTCACTGTATGATGTGTATACCTTATGGGAATAAAAGGATCAGCAATAAAAGAAAATACTGATGAAACAAAATGTTAAGGGGGCAATAAATGACAAAATTTAAACTACTAAAACAGGATGGCAGTGAAGAAGCATTAAAAAGTGATAGAGAAAAAAGTAAAATATGTAAAAAACGGATAAAAGCCTCAAAAATAGAGACAGAAAGACTCATTGCCAAAGAGAGTAAAATAAACCCCCAAATGTTCTTCAACTATATAAATAGCAAAAAGGTTGAAAAAAGGAAATTGTTGGGAGGGCCTGGCTTGGCGCTGAACAGCATGGCTGTTCTCTGAGATGGCTCCCGCTCCCGTGGCCCTAAACTAGTCTGCCCGCTATTACAGGGCAGCGTAGGGCTTGCACTCCCTTTTGGGGCTGCTTACCAGAGCCCGGACCTGCAAACCTCCTGCTCTCTGCCTCCCTGCACTGGAGTATCTGGGGACAGCTCCCTCACAGCTGCCGCTCGTCCCTGCTGCTCTGCGCGGGCTCTTTGATCCCGCCCAGCCATCACTGCACCACGGTGAAGCGCTGCCACCGGAGCCTGCTGCCTTGGACATTGCTCCAGCTGAATTAACTCCTGAGGCTCCAGAACGCCCAGATCTGGGGTTGAGTGTGCATAACCCCATGCCTGATAGGAGCTGTGACCCCCGAGAAGAATACCAGCTCCCCATACCTGAAGGGTCTGCATCCTCTTCTCATTGCTGGAGCGCAGGCCCGACATCTTGGGCAACCATTTTGAGGGGTCTGGAGCCTCCATCTTGCACACAGCCACCCTCAGCTAATTCTCCTGGCTCGGCTCACCCCTCACCTCTCTGCACTGCCTGGGGGTCTGAGCAGCCATCTCCTCAGCCACTTCCCCTGGAGGGATTAGGGTCTGTGTCTCCTGCACTCCTACTCTCAGTGCCCCTGGACCCTTCTGCTGCCTGCTGTCCCCATCAAGCCTCCCCTAAACCACAAAGGGTTTCCATGACCAGCAGGATGTCCTCAAGTGCTCCCCGCCTGCCCTCACAGGGGTCGCCTTCTCACTCCTCTGGGCCCCAGCTGCCTTCCCCTCCAGGGCCAGCTTCTTCCTCCTGGGATGCTCTCTCTGAACCCGACCTGCCTTGCTCAGGCTTGCCTGCACTACCTTAATGATTCTCTTCTTAAATCATTGCCTTCCAGGGAGTCGATTCAGAAGTGTCTCACAGATTACTTTGCCACTAACGAGGGCACAGTCTGCTCGCAGGCAGTCCTTTGGGAAGCCCATAAGTTGGTGGTACGGGGGCATTCTATTGCATTGGGGGCTCGACTTAAACATGATGCTCTTACTCGCTACTGGGAACTTCACACACAAATCATGCACCTGGAGGCTCTTTTACTCTCTTCTCCTTCTGTGTCAGTCCTGAGGTGCTTGATATCTGCTCGTGCACAGTTAGGTGACCTGGCTCTTCATAGGGTGGAGCGACAGTTGTTATACGCCAAGCAGCGTTTTTATGAGAAAGGTAATAAGGCCCATATTATGTTGGCTTGGCGCCTGCATGATCGGGCAGTTGCTCAATCTGCTTCTGCCCTGAAGGACTCCTCAGGTGTCCACACTATCATCCAGCTGACATCTCCCGCCTCTTTGTTAATTAGCATTCTAGTCTTTGTTCTCTTCCTTCACAGCTTCCGTCTGATCCTGTGGAGCGTGCTGCGGCTCTTGATTCGTATCTGTCCCAATGCGGCTTACCCACTTTATCGGGGGCTGATCGTGAGGCTGTCAATGCACCTATTACTGGGGAGGAACTCCTTGAGGTCCTTAAATCCCTTCCAATTGGCCGCCTCCCAGGACCTGACGTTTTCCCTTACCTGTACTACAAGACTTACTCCTCCATACTCGTACCTAAACTTGTCCCTCTTTTCAATTATTTTATGGGGGGCGAGGAGATCCTGCAGTCTTTTTTACACTCTTTGATTACTCTGATAGCTAAACCTGGCAATGATTCCCATGATTGCTCTAGTTACAGGCCTATTGCCCTCCTTAATTCTAATTTAAAGCTTTTTTCCAAGGTCTAGTGGTTAGAATAAGCTCCTTTCTTCCCTCCCGTATCCATAAGGATCAGGTTGGGTTTATCCCCTGTCATCAGGGAGGTGACAATACCAGGAGGGTAGTGGGTCTGGTTGACTTAATCAGTCGATGTTCTGAACAGGCGTTGATTCTAAGCTTGGATGCGGAAAAGGCCTTTGATAGGTTGGGGTGGCCATTTATTTTCACCACCCTCCAGAAATTTGGCATCACAGGTAACTTTCTAACTGCTCTGCATGGTCTCTATTCCTCCCCTAATGCCTCCCTCAAACTCCATCATACTCCCTCTCCAACCTTTCAACTGTTTAACGGCACTAGACAGGGTTTTCTGTTTTCCCCATCTGGTATTTGCCTTGTGCATTGAGCCTCTTGATCAGCAGGGACCCGGATATCACTGGCATTCCCATACACGATGGAGAATTTAAGATTTGCCTATTTGCTGATGATGTACTCCTCACGCTCTCTCGTCCCTTACTTTCTCTTCCTAACCTTTATAAAGCTCTACAAGACTATGGTGTGGTCTCTGGCTACAAAGTTAACCTCTCTAAATCGGAGGCACTCCCTCTAAATGTTCCCATATCTGTCTCTACTCTCTTATGCTCTATTTACTCTTTTAAATGGTCCACCTCTGCTATCAAGTACTTGGGGGTCCATATCACTTGCCATTACACCTCTCTTTAATCTACTAACTATCTCCCCCTTTTTCGGAAACTTAGGGCCTTATTAGAAAACTGGCGCTCGCAATATATCTCCTTTTTTGGTCGGATTGCAGCGGTTAAAATGGCGATTCTACTTAAATTACTATTTTTTTTCGAAACGTTGCTGACTCTAGTGCCCTTGTCCACCCTTCGCTCCTTTCAATCTGCTATCTTCTGCTTCATATGGGATGGGAAGAGATACCGTCTTCCGATGTCTGTCATGAAGGCTAACAGGGCTATGGGGGGGGGGGGGGCTAGTGGTTCCTGATGTGACAAAATACTACTGGGCTGCCCATCTGCGTCACCTTGCGGCTTGGTCCTCCTACCATGCATATAGCCACTGGATGGAGTTGGAGAAGCTGGAGTTAGCTCCTATTCACACGAATACCCTTCTCTGGTCCCCTCTGGCATCTTCTGTTTCTCTTTCTCCTCTCCTGGGTCCCATGTCTTTCTCTAGATATGTTTGAGGATATTGCTCCAGGAAGTTTAGATTGTTTTCTCCATCCTCCCCTCTGCAGTCTTTTCTTTATTATCCTGATTTCCCTGCTGGTCTGTCGTCCCTCATGGTCGAGAATGGGGCTCTAGAGGTCTTTTTTGCTGGGCTGATATAGTGGATCCCATATCTCGCTCTCTCCCACCCATTGAACAGTTGGTGACTCATTGGGATCTCCCCTCATTTGAGCATGTCTGCTACCTACAACTTAGGCACTTTTTGCCCTCTACGACTGGTTCTACAGCAGTCTCTCAGCCTACTGGTTTTGAAAGGTTGTCCCGTGGTGGGCCTCAGGCGTGGGGTCTTCTCTTCGATATATACTCTGTACTCCTCCAGCCCCCAGATGGGGATCCCCCCATCACACTGCTACATGGGCCGTTGGGAGGTAGCTCTCAACACTACAATTACCTTACCTCAGTGGCATGTTATCTGGGAGAGGGCATCTAAGGCTTCTATCTGCACAGCCTATAAGGAAACCCAGTACAAAATGATTATGGGCTGGTATCACACTCCTGAGCTTTTAAATAGACTGAACCCTACTATCCCTCCTCAATGCTGGCGTTGTGGAGTGGGTTTGGGTACGGTGTTCCATATTTTTTGGTCCTGTCCTCTCATAGGGGATTACTGGAAAATGGTATAGTGGTTGATATTCGATACCTTGGGTGTCTCGGTCCTTCTAGATCCCCAAATATATCTTCTCCACTTTTCTCATGCCGCTCTATCTAACAAACTGTTCAAGCTTTTTATGTATATTGATTTAGCTGCTAAAAGCCTTATAGCTAAATGTTGGAAGATAACTTTTCCACCCTCTGAGTTTGATCTGTGTGTCCGTATCCGTTAGATCCGCTCCTTGAAAACCCTCACGGCCTCATTGAATAATTCTGTGCCCTCTTTTCTCTCGGTTTCGGAACCTTAGGACCGCTTTTCTGATCAACAGCCACCTTAATCTATCTAGCCCCATCTCCTTTCCCTTTTCTTCCTCCTGCTTACTCTTCCCTCTTCCCCCCTGGCTCTGTTGTTTGTTCTGTGTCGGTCTTTCTGTTCCCTCCATGTACCTTTCCTCCTTTCCCTACCCCTCTCCCCTCCCCTTCATGTGTTTGTAGCCCTTAAAGACTACTGTGTTGATGTATAGAGGTCTGCCTCTTACGTTTTTACATGGTTAACGTAACAATCATAATGTTTTGATGCTCTGATATTGGGTGCTTCTGTTTGTGTTTATATGCCCTTCCTGACTCCCCATAGCTGCTTTATTGTTAGCCTTGCTTCTGTGTTGTCTATTGCAGATTGTTGGGTTCAGCCCTTTATGACGTTGTCTGTATGTATTTTCATTTAGAAAAATTCTTTAATAAAAATTACTGTTAAAAAAAAATAAAAGTGTTGTCCCGTTAAAAAACGATAAAGAAGAAATTATAAACGGGGATCAGGAAAAATCAAATATATTAAACAAATTCTTGTCCACTGTAATCACCGAGGAAAATGAAATGCCAGGTGAAATACAGCTAGATAAGGTAAACTCCCCAGTACAGGTCACCTGTCTAACCCAGGAAGAAGTACAGTGCCGCCTACAAAAAATCTAAATAGACAAATCACCAGGTCCAGATGGCATTCACCCAGGTGTTCTAAAGGAATTAAGTAATGTACTAGACAGACCACTATATTTTAACATTCATAGACTCTATAGTAACAGGGACTGTTCCGCAGGACTGGTGCATGGCAAATGTTGTGCCAATATTTAAAAAGGGGTCAAAAGGTGACCCCGGGATTTACAGCCCTGCTATTTTAACCTCGGTTGTATGTAAATTGTTTGAGGGTTTCCTAAGGGATGCTAAAAATAATTGTATGACCCCATATCAGCATGGCTTCATGAGGGATCAGTCCTGTCAAACAAACCTGATCTGCTTTTATGAGAAGGTGAGCTCCAAACTGGACCAGGGTCAATCGCTGGATGTCGTATATATGAATTTTTCCAAAGCATTTGATACAGTGCCACATAAAAGATTAATGCATAAAATGAGAAGGATTGGGCTGGGGGAGAATGTGTGTAAGTGGGTAAGTAACTGGCTCAGTGATAGGAAACAGAGGGTGGTTATTAATGATACTTATTCTGATTGGGTGACTGTTACTAGTGGGGTACCACAGAGGTCAGTCTTGGGTCCTGTTCTATTTAATAGATTTATTAATGACCTTGTAGAGGGGTTGAATAGTAAAGTAGCAATCTTTTCAGATGATACTAAACTCTGTAAAGCAGTAAACACTATAGAGGACAGTGCACTGTTACAAATGGATCCGGATAGGTTGGAGGTTTGGGCTGGGAAGTGGCAGATGAGGTTCAACACTGATAAATGTAAGGTACTGCACATGGGGAAGAAAAATCTGAGCTGGTATTATATATTAAATGGGAGAACACTTGGGATGACTGATATAGAAAAAGACTTAGGGGTCTTAGTTAACAGTAAATTTAGCTGTAGCTACCACTGTCGGGCAGCTGCTGCCAAGGCAAATGAAATCATGGGGTGCATCAATAGGGGCATAGATGCCCATGACAAGGAAATAATTCTACCGCTGTACAAATCACTAGTCAGACCACACATGGAATACTGTGTACATTACTGGGCACCAGTGTACAAGAAAGATATAGTGGAGCTGGAGAGGGTTCAAAGACGGGCAACCGGGTTAATACTTGAAATGGGAGGACTACAGTACCCAGAAAGATTATCAGAATTGGGGTTATTTAGTTAAGAAAAAAGAAGGCTTAGGGGCAACCTAATAACTATGTATAAATATATCAGGGACAGATATCTCTCCCATGATCTATTTATACCCAGGACTGTATGTATAACAAGAGGGCATCATCTAAGTCTTGAGGAAAGAAGGTTTCTACACCAGCACAGACAGGGGTTCTTTACTGTAAGAGCAGTGAGACTGTGGAATTCTCTGCCAGAGGAGGTGGTCATGAGGAACTATGTAAAAGGGGTCTGGATGCATTTTTGGAGACTAATAACATTGCTGGTTATGTATACTAGATTTATAGGGACAGAACGTTGATTCAGGGATCTATTCTGATTGCCATATTTGGAATCAGGAATAAATTTTTACCTCGAGTATGAGGGTTTTTTGCCTTCCTCTGGATCAACTCAATAGGGACTCATTAGGGATATAGGTTGAACTTGATGGACTCTGGTCTTTTTCAACCTTTTGAACTATGTTACTATGATAAATTATTTACCACTGCGTAAGACTAACCTTAAATGGGCACTGTCATTAAAACTAATTTTTGTTATTGCACTTATGGTAAATAAAAAAATCTTTATAATGTACTATGTTTTAAATAAAGTTTTCTATGTTTTATTTGTGTTAAAAAAAAAAAGTTGCCACTAGGTGTTTCCCTAATTGTCCAGAGCACTTTTCCCCCATCTCTTGCACAGACTATGGAATCCTGCTGGCCTGGCAGAAGTCCAAAATCAGGAGATGCAGAGGGGGGGGGGGGGGGGGGGAGGGTATGCAGCCTTAGCTAATGATAGCTCATCTCAAACTGAACTGCTCTTGGCTCTCTGTAGCAGAGTGAGGGAGGAAGTTCTCCCCTGTATGGCTTCAGATGATGTCACACCTGCTGGGTAATGTCCCTACCCAGTCTGTGAATCTGACTGAGCAGAAAATACAGGGAAATATCAAGGTAGAAAACAAAAAAGTAATAAAAATAAAGGTGGCGTGGTTTATCATGAGGGGGCAGTGAACTGGGAGGATTATAAAATTTAACAAGATCACGACAGGTACTCTTTAACAGCTGGCCCGTACACACTTAAAAAAAAAGTGTGAACCAAAAAGATGCAAAAAATTGCCTGAGGTGCAGCACTGTGCCAAATGTGAGACAAATCTACCCACAAAAACAGCTCTAAAGACAATGATAAATGCCCCCATAGTACTTGATGGGGGAATAGAAAAGAATCAGCAATTCCATATCTTATTTATTAATTACATTTTTCTATTTTATTACAGCATTTACTAAGGCTATATATTCAGCTCTATTTTAGAGCGACATACGCTGATTCCGTTGAAGTAACAGGATTTTAATGGAGAAAAAAAATCCTGAAAGTCAGTGTTTTTTTTTTCTCTCCGCAAAAATCATAAAGAACAAGGAGCATCTAATGGAACCCTGATGGACCGCTTTCAAAGTTAATGGGGCCTGTTGAGTTTCGTTCGTGACCAACAGAGCTCCACAATGCTGATGTGAGCAATGCCTTAGTGGTATACATAAAATATTAACTTTACTCCTTCACTACAATTTTACCACTTCTTCACAATAAAAAATAAAAATATACATATTTTGTCTCGACAGTAAAACAGCAGATGGCTGGCACTGGTATGGTGTGGATGTACACTTCTGATTTGAAATCAGGTATACCGGTCACAGCAGTGAGGCTATAGTTCGGAGCCCTCTCTCCGTCACACCTTGGTGCACAACCCACCCGCAAGAGGGAACAAAGTCCGTTCATAAACCCGAAAAAAGACAGTGCAGGTATAATCAATGCATAGTGGGGCGTCAGAGAATGATAGCTATTTCGTGCCGCTCCCGGCACTTCTTCAGGTCACGACGTGACCTGAAGGTGTGTCGGGAGCGGCACAAAATAGCTATTGTTCTCCGACGCACCGCTATGCATTGATTTTACCTGCACTGTGAAAATAAAGAATCCTGTACCTGATCACCTAAATGTGAGTGTGCCCACATTGTCTTTTTTCGGGTATATATATTTTGTGTTGCTATATTCTGGAAGCAATATTCTGAGATTTTTTTTGGGAGTTGAGTTGATGTTTTTATTTACATCAACTCTGCAGCTCAGATAATTGTCAGCCTCAGCAATGTCCCACCTCAGCCAGTTATTGGCTAAGCAGCAGTGTGATGTATGGGATCGGGGGACCTAGAAGAACACTGGGTCTAGACTCAATACGTAAGGGTGCCATTCTGCCTTTCACCAGCTGAGACTGGACATCCCTGTGGCCAGCAATTAGCTGAGCTGCGGCTTGACTGTGAACCTGCAGAAGCAGGAAGAAGACTGCACTGGGGGCAGGGGCAGGACTCCGGAGACACCACGGGACCACTGGAGGTGAATAGAGGTTCATTTTAAAAATATATACTATAGTCATTGCTGTGACAAAAAAAAACCCGCCAGTTATCTCCTTTATTGAGTTCAGAAACAGGTGCTGACCAATGGTAAAGACAGTTCAACAGGTGTTTGCTCAACCAAGCAGGAAAAATAACTCTCGCTACCTAGAGAAAGGAGATGGTAAATTATTTATAAGGGAACCTGTCAGTAGTTTCACACTAGCAGAAAGAAAATCCAGCAACTCACATCCAGTAAAACCTCCCGTACAAGCGGAGCATGAGAAGGATCCCCTGGACCCAAGGTCAAGCATAAATCATAGAATTATAAATTCTAGCTCCAAATGATAAAACTCCAAACTTGTTGACATGTGATGCATCGTCTTTATTCATGGCTATGATGTAGATATGCAAACAAAGAATTTGCATTTGATTGTCCCACAGACCATATATGAGATCTTAGGATACACATGCATGCTGATATGTTATTTTTAAGGGAGCAAATGTTCTACATAATGGTGCTGCTGTGCCCAGAGGAGAGAAGAGTCCAGGGGCTGACAGACTTTGTCTGTGGGCCCGGCTAGGTAAAGGGCCTCATCTGCTGGGGACCCAGGACACTAATCTGAAGGCTAACGCTGCTTTCCGCTGTATATGTGGCTCACGCACACACAGCTAAAAGCCTCCTCTCTGTGTGAGCTGCATCTGTGGCATACACAGAGAGGGGACGTGACCTCTGCCCCCAAGCAGCACGTGCCTGCACCGTGGAGGCTGAAGAACATGGCCGGCGTGAAGGTGAGTATCTCTTTTTGTTTAGTTCTTTACTAATTTTTATTTCAACTTGGCAGGGAGGGGAGGCGGGGAGGGGACCCCACATACCTGACCGTCCCCAGATACCTGGCCCACATACCTTGCTGCCCCCACATATCTGGCCCACATACCTTGCTGCCCCCACATACCTGGCCAACATACCTGGAGGCCCCCACATACCTGGCTGCCTAACCTGGCCCACATACCTGGCTGGCTAACATAGCCTACATACCTGGCTGGCTAACCTTGCCCACATACCTGGTTGTCTAACCACCTACCTACATAGCTGTCTACCTAACTACCTTCATACCTGGCCTACACAACTGTCTGCCTAACTACCTACCTACCTGGCTACATAACTACCTACCTACATATCTAGATAAGAAACTACCTAATCACCTACATACCTGGCTAACTAACTATATAACTGTCTACCTACCTACATACTTGGTTGCCTACCTAAATACCTGGCTACCTACCTACATACCTTGCTACCTACATACCTGGCTGTCTAACTTCCTTCTTACATACCTGGCTACAGAACTACCTACTTATATATCTGCCTTTCTAGCTTCCTGGATACCTACATTCCTGGATACCTAAATACATGATTACATACCTATCTACCTGGTTGGTTAGCTACCTACCTACATACCTGGCTACTTAACTACCTAGCTAGCTACCTTCCTACCTACATGCATGGCTACTTAACTTCCTAGCTATCTAGCAACCTACCTACATGTGTGCTACCTACCTAGCTGGCTAGTTATCTACCTACATTACTGCTACATAACTACATAGTTATTTACCTACCTACCTGCCCTTTTCTGTTTCTGGACACCAAGGAGGGCATTATAACAGTTCGGGGTCTATATATGGGAAGATTGTGTAGAGGAGGAGGCGACACTGGCAAAATGCAGAGTCTGATATGTTTGTCCTGCAGATGCCAAAGAGATTAGTTTTTTCAAGGCGGTCTGATCCGGACAGAGAAGAAAAGGAAAGAGGATGACACTGATCCCTAGATGTAACTGTAATCACTTATATGATTTATGTATTGTATGCAGAGATGTTATCTACCTCTATGTGTACCTGTATATAATCACTTATATGGTATACAGATCCTGTGTAAAGCTGGTATTTTCCTCTCTTTGGTTCTGTATATATTCAATTATATGGTATACAGATCCTGTGCACAGCTGGTATGTACTTCTATATGGGCACTGTATGAGGGAATACTGGTCTGTGTATAGTGGTTTAATGCAGTACAGTACAGTACAACATAGAAGAAAGAAGACGAAAGGCAACTCACCGCGATGTGGTATATATTTCCTCATTGTATACCAGTATTATTGGTCATGAAACTTATCTTACTTATGTTATATATATTGTGATGACTCGCTCTTGTAAACATGTGCAGTTGGAGTATAGAGGCAAGGAAACAGTACTTTTCAAATTAAAGTTCAGTGTTTTATTCACACTTGGCACACAGCAAACAGTATTTAAATGTAGAACAAAGGAAAACGTAACAAAAGTCCACCTGTATTCCTTAGTTGTTTGTTCACACCTGGGTCCATGCCATGCGGCATCAAGCAAGTCCTTTCCAGGCCTTCAGGCAGGCTTTTCACCAGCTTACAACCTTGGTGCAAACACAGGGAAGAACTCCACATACAGCTCTCTCTCTCTGGCAGTGTGAGCTGCAACTAGCAAATCCCCCTCAGCTGGTGAAACAGGCTGCCTTTAAGGCTAACAAAAGGCGGCCTGGGGAATGACCCCCACCCTGCCCTTGATCATTCCCAGTAAGAGCCATCCCAGATTGGCCTTCCAGCCCTACTACGGCCATAGTGTCAGTCTGCATCGCAGCACAGACACTGAATAAATACTTCACCAAGGCCAGAAGCCTTGGTGACACATATCGGCAATCCACCACGATGCCTTTCACCTTCTCACAATATATATATATATATACACACATATATATATATATATATATATATATATATATATATACACACAGTATATATATATATATATATATATATATATATATTTTTTTTTTTTTTTTTTGTGAAGGGGTGGGGTATGTGGAGGTATTTGGGTGGGGTAGCAGTGTGACAGGGGTGTGGCCAGGGGCAGAGTCTCGCAGGGGGCACTTTCTTTATTTGGTCCGGGGGCCCTGAGTGTTGTCAGTCCACTCCTGGAAAACTCCATGCATGTTATGCTGGGGAAATGCCACGCAGCACGACACACTGATGGGTTTCCTATCCCAATGATTCTGATTTGCTGTGACTGGCTATGCCCTTTCAGAGAAATCATAGTTAAAAGTTAGTATGGTAGTGAAGACCCAAGTCATCAATGATCTCAACTGCTCTGATTTACATATCTCTTCTTATTTACATATGAGGAGAGATCTATAAATCAGGGCCAGGAACCACTCCAGTGACTTGGATCCTTGTTACTAGCTTAGGGTACAACTATGATTTCTCAACAAAGGCACAGCCTTTTAAAGTGAATCATAGATCATTGTGATAAGGAAATTTGTCAATGTGTGCTGCTGCCCATGGTTCAGGCAGTATGAAATTAGTGACAGGTTCCCTTAACATTTGAAAGGATATTGTTTTCTGTATAACTATAACAACATTAAAGGGGTATTCCAGGCAAAACCTTTTTTTATATATATCAACTGGCTCCGGAAAGTTAAACAAATTTTTGAATTACTTCTATTAAAAAATCTTAATCCTTCCAATAGTTATTAGCTTCTGAAGTTTTCTGTCTAACTGCTCAATGATGATGTCACGTCCCGGGAGCTGTGCATGATGGGAGAGTATCCCCATAGGAACTGCACAGCTCCCGGGACGTGAGTCATCAGAGAGCAGTTAGACAGAAAACAACAACTCAACTTCAGAAGCTAATAACTATTGGAAGGATTAAGATTTTTTTTATAGAAGTAATTTACAAATCTGTTTAACTTTCCGGAGCCAGTTGATATATAAAAAAAAGTTTTGGCCTGGAATACCCCTTTAATGTTTGTCTACAGAACTGTTGTAAAGCTGAGCAATCCAAATCTTTCCCAGTATCTGGGGTAAAAGACAGTGGCAGGAGACTTGGAGGGATTTCAAAGCCCCTCTGATACTTCACATTCCCCATTTTATTTGCTTCTAACACATCATTGTCTGTTCTGTATTAATTGTATTTCATCGGTGTATAGTCAGCTATAAAAATGCTAAAAATGTTATAAAAAATGCATTCTTGTTCACATATACTGTACACTTGAAGTCTATTAAAACCAAGTAGTTGATTAAAATTCACTAATAGTATAACTGATTCAAATAACTACTTCAAAGGCATATATATCTGTGTAAGGGGGTGCATAAATGAATAAATAAGTTATAATTAGAGATGGGCGAATTTTTTTAAAATTTGATTCGAACGATTCACAAATCACTATTAAAAACAGCTATTTCCGGGATACAGAGAGCCTCAATAGGTGTGTAGAACACTTTGCCTTGTTGTAACACCCATAGGGAGTGTGCTGGGGTAGTGAAATAATACTGTTATATATGACATGCAGATTACAGGTGTCACTGCTGCAGAGAGGCACAATGACATTCTTGAACGGGAAGTGCTTTCTGGGATGATCTCAATTGGCAGACTGTTAAACAACTTCTAAACCCTCCCTGCCTGCCTGCAGTTATGCATGCTTGAGGTCAAAGGATTTCCCCTATGCTGATCAGCATTGTCAGTAACACTGATTAGTGACCACACAGTGTCTGCTCTCCCTCGCCAGAATGAATGCAGGCTTGAGGTGAATGGATTCTCTGTTGTAAAGATCTGTATTGTCAGTAAAGGTGATTAGTGCGCACACACAGTCTCTACTCTCTATATACTAAAGAAACAGAATAGTGGCACCGATACCTGCATATACAGCTCGAAGATGGATATGTAGACGCAACAGGCTGCCAGCCAGATAGATTCAGCTCACGGCGGTGCTAGGACAATGGAACATCCAGTAAATAAGAAGAATGTAACAAAGAAAAACGGGCGTCCTGCACTCATCGTCCAGAAGCTGTAAATTCAGTTCCCATCTCGGGCTGTGAAGACCGGCATAGCAGGCAGAAGTAGTACAGCTTCTGGACAGTGAGTGCAGGAAGCCCGTTTTTCTTTGTTACATTCTTCTACTCTCGGAAATGCCCGTCTTCGGCAATGGCTGCCAAATATATATGGCTGTGACATCACAGGGTTGGCTGGCTGCTGATAGGCTGCATGCCGTCATGTGATTCAGGGTGATCCTGCCTTCCCAGACTTCCTTGCCCCATGTTCTCACACCTATAGCTGTTGTCACGATTCGGCAGGCTGGAGGTGGATCCTCTGTGCCAGAGAGGGACTGGCGTGGACCGTGTCGGTGGACCGGTTCTAAGTTGCTACTGGTATTCACCAGAGCCCACCGCAAAGCGGGATGGTCTTGCTGCGGCGGTAGCAACCAGGTCGTATCCACTGGCAACGGCTCAACCTCTCTGACTGCTGAGATAGGCGCGGTACAAGGGAGTAGACAAGAGCAATGTCAGACGTAGCAGAAGGTCGGGGCAGGCGGCAAGGTTTGTAGTCAATGGTAATAGCAGGAGGTCAGGAACACAGTATTGGTAAACACAGAAGAAGCTTTCTCTAGGCACTAAGGCAACAAGATCCGGCAAGGAAGTGCAGGTGAAGTGAGGTAATAAAGCCAGGGAGCAGGTGGAAATTAATTAGGGTGATTGGGCCAGGCATCAATCATTGGTGCACTGGCCCTTTAAATCTCAGAGAGCTGGCGCGCGCGCCCTAGAGAGCGTAGCCGCGCGCGCCAGAGCATGACAGCCGGGGACCGGGACAGGTGAGTGACTTGGGATGCGATTCGCGAGCGGGCGCGTCCCGCTATGCGAATCGCATCCCCGCCGGCAATGTCAGTGCAGCACTCCCGGTCAGCGGGTCTGACCGGGGCGCTGCAGGGAGAGAAACGCCGCGAGGGCTTCGGGGAGGAGCAGGAACCCGGAGCGCTTGGCGTAACAGTACCCCCCCCCCCTTAGGTCTCCCCCTCTTTTTGTCGGGATGTCTCTCCACATGGGACGAGGACATTGGGAGCGATTGTAGAGTCTCCTTCTGGGGGACAGTGAAGTCCTGGGTATACTCATGAACGGCAGACAGTTCAGAAGGAGTGGGAATGGGGAAGGGGGGCAGAGGGTGAGGCTCAACAGACGGGGATGGGAGCAGACGTGAGGCATTTCTTGCGGCAAACAGGACCCCAATTCTTGATCTCCCCGGTGGTCCAGTCAAGGGTGGGAGAATGATGCTGGAGCCATGGCAGACCGAGGAGGACTTCAGAGGTGCAGTTGAGCAGAACCAAAAATTCAATTTTCTCGAGATGCAGTCCAATGTTCATAAGCAGGGGCTCTGTGCGGTAACGCACAGTGCAGTGCAACTTGACTCCGTTGACCGAAGAAATGTAGAGCGGCTTGATGAGACGGGTCACCGGGATGCAGTACCTATCAAGCAAAGAGGCCAGAATAAAATTTCCAGAAGAACCAGAGTCCAAGACGGCCACGGCAGAGAAGGAGGAGAAGGCAGAAGGAGAAATCCGCACGGGCACAGTGAGACATGGAGAGGCAGACTCCGTACTCAGAGACGCCAGACCCACGTGAGCTGATTGCGTGCGTGCATTTTCCAGACGTGGAGGACGAATAGGGCAATCCACCAAGAAATGTTCGGTACTAGCACAGTACAGACATAGATTTTTATCCCTACGGCGAGACCTCTCTTCAAGAGTCAGGCGAGACCGATCCACTTGCATAGCCTCCTCGGGTAGATTGCAAGGGATACCGTGAGAGAGGTGCCCAGGGATTAAGGTCTTTTTCCTGGCGGAGTTCTTGGTGTCTTTCAGAAAAACGCATGTCAATGCGGGTGGCCAAATGGATAAGTCCATGCAGGTTAGCAGGAATTTCTCGTGCGGCCAGCACATCTTTGATGTTACTGGATAGGCCTTTTTAAAAGGTCGCGCAGAGAGCCTCGTTATTCCAAGATAATTCGGAAGCGAGAGTATGAAATCGGATGTCGTACTCGCCTACTGAAGAATTATCCTGGACCAGGTTCAGCAGGGCAGTCTCGGCAGAAGAAGCTCGGGCTGGTTCCTCGAAGACACTGCAAACCTCAGAGAAGAAGGAGTGTACAGTGGCGGTGACAGGATCATCGCAGTCCCAGAGCGGTGTGGCCCAAGACAAAGCCTTCCCAGACAGGAGACTAACCACGAAAGCCACCTTCGACCGTTCTGTAGGAAATTGGTCCGACAACATCTCCAAATGTAGGGAACATTGTCACAGGAAACTGCGGCAGAGTCTAGAGTCCCCATCAAATTTGTCCGGCAGGGACAAGCGGAGGTTAGGAGCGGCCACTCGCTGCGGAGGAGGTACAGGAGATGGTGGCTGCTGTTGCAGCTGCTGTAGCTGCGACTGAAGTTGCTGTAACATGGTGGACACTTGCGACAGCTGGTGACTTAGATGGGCGATCTGTCGGGATTGCTGGGCGACCACCGTGGTGAGGTCAGCGACAACTGGCAGGGGGACCTCAGCGGGATCCATGGCCGGATCTACTGTCACGATTCGGCAGGCTGGAGGTGGATCCTCTGTGCCAGAGAGGGATTGGCGTGGACCGTGTCGGTGGACCGGTTCTAAGTTGCTACTGGTATTAACCAGAGCCTGCCGCAAAGCGGGATGGTCTTGCTGCGGCGGTAGCAACCAGGTTGTATCCACTGGCAACGGCTCAACCTCTCTGACTGCTGAGATAGGCGCGGTACAAGGGAGTAGACAAGAGCAATGTCAGACGTAGCAGAAGGTCGGGGCAGGTGGCAAGGTTCGTAGTCAATGGTAATAGCAGGAGGTCAGGAACACAGTATTGGTAAATAGTGTTGCTCGCGAATATTCGCAATTCGAATATTATTCGCGAATGTCGCATATTCGCGAATTCGCGAATTTCGCGAATATAGCGCTATATATTCGTAATTACGAATTTTCATTTATTTTTTTTTTTTTTTTTTTTTTTTTCTTCACAGTACACATCACAGTGATCACCCCTCTCTGCTTCCAGCTTGTGTGGTGTAAAGAAGGCTCTAATACTACTGTGTGAGACTGGCGTGCGAAAATTCGCATATGCGAAAATTAGCATATGCTAATTTTCGCATATGCGAATGTTCGAGTATGCGAATTTCCTATATGGTAATTTTCACATATGTTAATTTTCGCATACGCGAACTTTCGCATATGCGAAAATAAAACGAGAATATAACGAATATGCGAATATTCGCGAATATATGACGAATATTCGTCCATATATTCGCGAATATTCGCGAATTCGAATATGGCATATGCCGCTCAACACTATTGGTAAACACAGAAGCTTTCTCTAGGCACTAAGGCAACAAGATCCGGCAAGGAAGTGCAGGGGAAGTGAGGTAATAAAGCCAGGGAGCAGGTGGAAACTAATTAGGGTGATTGGGCCAGGCACCAATCATTGGTGCACTGGCCCTTTAAATCTCAGAGAGCTGGCACACGCGTGCCCTAGAGAACGGAGCCGCGCGCGCCAGAGCATGACAGCCGGGGACCGGGACAGGTGAGTGACTTGGGATGCGATTCGCGAGCGGGCGCGTCCCGCTATGCGAATCGCATCCCCGCCGGCAATGTCAGTGCAGCGCTCCCGGTCAGCGGATCTGACCGTGGCGCTGCAGGGAGAGAAACGCCGCGAGCGCTTCGGGGAGGAGCAGGGACCCGGAGCGCTCGGCGTAACAGCTGTTATTTTATTCCCCCCGACCCATACAAAATGTAGTGAATGAAGCGATTCATTACCACAAAGCGCGAGGAAATTCGTATTTGTAACAGAATCAAATTTTTCATGAAATTTGGAACAAATTTGTCTTCATCAGCTTTGATTCGCCCATCTCTAGTTATAATAGTTACAGTATAGAAATATATATATATATATATATATATATATATATATATATATATGTATATATATGTGAATATTATATCTTTTCATGTGACAACACTGAAGAAATTACACTCTATTACAATTTAGTAGTGAGTGTAAAGCCTTTATAACAGTGTTATTGTCCCCTCAAAATAATTTAACACACAGCCATGAATATGAAAACCTTGAGAACAAATGAGAGTATTTGGAAATGTCCAAATTGGGCCCAAATACATTTTCCCTCCCCTGTGTCATGTGATTCATCACAGTTACAATATCTCAGGTGTGAATGGAGAGCAGGTGTCTTAAATTTGATGTACTCATTCTCACACTCTTTTTACTGGTCACTGGAAATTCAACATGGCACTTCATGGCAAAAAACTCTCTGAGGATCAAAATAAAAATGTGTTGCTCTACATCATTGGTCTCAAACTATGGCCCTCCAGATGTTTCAAAACTTCAACTTCCAGCATCCCAGGACAGCCAATGGCTGCAGCCAACGGCTATCAAGGTATCCCACTGGCTGGCTGTCAGGGCATGCCAATGGCTGTCCGGGCATGCTGGGAGTTGAAGTTTTGCTACAACTGGAGGTCCACAGTTTGAGACCACTGCTCTACATAAAGATTACCTAGGCTATAAGAAGATTGTCAAAACCCTGAAGCTAAGCTGCAGCCCAATGGCCTAGATCATACAATGGTTTTACAGGTCAGGTTGCACTCAGAACAGGCCTTACTATGGTCAAACAATGAAGTTGAGTGCACATGCTCAGCATCGTGTCCAGAGGTTGTCTTTTGGAAATAGACATATGAGTGCTGCCAGCATTGCTGCAGAGGTTGAAGGGGTGGAGGCCAGCCTCCCAGTGCTCAGACAATACAACACACACTGCAGCACTGAAGACAAGCTGACTAGGGACATTAGTGGAATCATGTCCTGTGGTTGGATGGGACCAAGATAAACTTATTTGGTTCAGATTGGGTCAAGTGTGTGGCGGCTACCAGGTGAAGAGTAATAAGACCAGTGTCTTGCCTACAGTGAAACATGGTGGTGGGATTGTTATGGTCATGAGTATAGCTGGCATTAGGGAGCTAGAGTTCACTGAGGGAACCATAAATGCCAACATGTACTGTGATATACTGAAGCAGAACATGATCCCCTCCATTTAGAACCTGGGCCTCAGGGCAGAATTCTCACACGATAGAAACCCCATACACACCTCCAAGATGACCACTGCTCTGCTAAAGAGGGTAAAGGTGATGAGCTGACCAAGCATTTCTCCATACCTAAACCCTATTAATAACCTGTGGGTCATCTTCAAATGAAAGGTGGGGGAGCGCAAGGTCTCTAACATCCACCAGCTCCATGATGTTGTCATAGAGGAGTGGAAGAGGACTCCAGTGACAACCTGTGAAGCTCTGGTGAACTACATTCCCAAAGAAGCTTGAGGCAGTGCTGGAAAATAATGGTGGCCACACAAAATATTGAAACTTTTGGCCCAAGTTGGACATTTCCACCTAGGGGTGTACTCACTCTTGTCATTAAGGTTTAGACGATAATGGCTGTGTGTTGAGTTATGAGGGGGGAGGGGGGCATTAAACAGTGTTATACAGACTGTTCACTCAATACTTTACATTGTAGCAGAGTGTTTTTGCTTCAGTGTTTTCACATGGAAATATATAAAATATTTGCAGACATGTTTACAAAAAATATTCACAAAAAATCAGGTAGCTTTATATACATATATGTGGGTGCATTCGTACAAAACACACACATAACTATAGTAACACATTAACCAGTTAAAATCAAATTTATTGGAAAGAGGGGCTTTGTACATTGTTTCTATTTCTGATCTGAGCTTTCTCTTTCAGGGTTGGTAAATATCACTTATGAATCTCAGTATGGCAACCAGCAGCGAAAAAGTAAAATCAATTAATTCAGGTGATGCTAAAATGATTAAGTCAAATCTAGTAGCAAATCATCAAGCAAAGCTCCAAGCTATTTTTATGTGTACCGTAACTGACTAAATATGGCTTGGAAAGACGTATTATTGTGCTTTTGGGAATTCATGTCTCAGCCAATGTTGTTATTTAAGATCTCTCATTTGCATAAACACCAAAACATTGACAAACTCCTGCTATACGGCACCTTACATTAAAAGAGTTATTGACCCAAACAAACAGCTGCTGTAATGAAGTGCAATCGAGGTGATTTAGACAAGATCTGCTCCCCAGCCTCTGGTCCAGAATTAGCTGCACGCTACATAAAGACTGCAGCTCTCCCCTTTCATAAAATTATCATTTTTATATCAGAGACACCAAAATGTGTTGTCAAAGATATTTTATAGCAATAATTATAAAGAATGTCCATTTGAACCCTTTGAGCTTTTGCGGGTTTTATTGCACCCAGTAGAGTTCCCTGTAGGAGATCCAGATATTTATGTTAGCAATATATGCAAGAATTGAGAACATAAAATTAAATGACCAGGCAGAAATGTCATTTATGCTGAGGACGCTACGTATGTGATCGGAGTTCTGCTTCTAGGTTTGGTCCTCAATTGTCCACAATCAGGGAGCATTTTTAATCACACATTCCTTAGCTATCTTTTTAATATTGCACTAGAAGAGGTGGTAAGCTATTTTCTGCGAAATGTTAAATGGGAACTGGCTGTACAATCCTGATAAAAGTGCTCACTAAAATAGAAGTACGTATTGCATGCAATTGTTTTATGGGAGGCATTATGGTTACTGAAATCACATTTCACCATTACCGACTGCTGAGAAAAAAGTCATTAAGATATTTGGCAGGCCTATGCAATTTTTCAAGAGAGCTAAACTATTAGACCTGAAAAGAAATCTACAGAAAGCTGTTTCAATAAAATAGCCATTGTAGTAAATTTTCACTGAAATCATTTTATGTTTTTTTTTTTTTCTTTTCTCCAGAACAACCTCAGTAACTGCTTGGATTATAAAATATACATGTACAATGTTTATGTGAAAGTTTGCACCCCAGAATCACTCCTGGCAACTCTATAACATTATGTATACTTTAACAACAATGTAATGTGAGTATATGTAACAGCTGCCATGGGACAGTCCATGGGAATATAGACAATGTTTCATTACCCTAGAATGTGCATATACTGATGATATATGCAATAACACCTTCCCTTATACCTGGTCCCTTGATAACTGGGCAGATAGTCTAACTACTATTATTGCAGAGGCAAACAGTTGGTTTGTCATTACTTTCTGCAGTGACTAGAATGCATTACCTAACACTCAGATTGAATATATAGGTTATTTATGTAATGAACATTTGACCTGGGTCTTCCAAGGGACAGACCCCCTTCTATACCCTAACCAATCTGCTAAAGAAGAAGCAGAAGAAGAAGAAGGGGGCGTGGTTTGGCCGCTGTGCAGAACGGCCGCATAAAAGAAGAGCTCCTGTTTTCAAGCCTGGAAAAGCGACTATATCCCTGCCAGCAACTTCAAGCTCATCTCCAGTGCATTAGCAGACCTCATGGAGACTACCGGCAGGAAAACAAATCTGAAATATGGAGGTTCTAGGCAGTTAAACACTTTTTTTTGCTCCAGGGATAAGGCCTGCAAGAAATCTCAAGATGGGGACTCAGGGCGCGCTCCACAGACTCCCGCTGGCCGTAAGCAGAATAGGCAGAGCCAGGATAAGAGCCATTTTGAAAGCCACACAAACCCTTTCCAAAACCTTACTTCCACCTGAGTCAACCAGCCTCTCTCTTTGGAAATCTCTTCGCATTGGAGCTCCCCTGTCAGTGCTGCCCAGTGGTTTAGTGTCAATAATGGTGTGGAACAGAACACCCCAGTGATATGCCATGAGAAGAATGGTGAAACAACATCGGAGCATAGCTCCCTGCAGGTCAGTCCGTTGAAGCAGAAGCCTCGTCTGGCTGCCCCAGATAATGTGGCTGACTCCTCTATAGCTGCAGTCGCCTGCTCAGAGACCAACATGTCCACCGCTTATCAGACCTCAGACAAAATGATGTCCAACACCATGTTGAAGGACATGTTGCTGTTACTTTGTAGCTCGCTAAAAGCTGATTTTACTAGGTTAATGCAACCACTACATGCCTCCACCTTTCTTCTTGAACAGAAGATGGTGCATACTGAGACAAAGCTAGTCTCCTTTGCCAACGCTTACAATAAGTTGCAGACTGCACATAATGCGCTGGATAGAAAAGTGGATACTTTACACGCCAAAATGGTGGACTCTGAGGACGGTAATAGGTGTAATAATGTTTAGTTCCGGGGCATACCCAAATCTATTGCTGGCTCTCAACTGGTTCGCTATGTGAAACAATTGACTAAACAGTTGCTACCTGATCTGGAGGACCAGAAGTACGGTATTGATAGGGCTCATAGAGTGCCTAAGCCGTGATCTTTGCCAGAAAATATCCTGCAAGATGTCTTAGATCACCTTCTTTCAAATGAAGATCTCCTTCTGCAGTTCTCTCGCAGACACCCTACATTGCCTGAACCGTATGAAGACGTGAGAATGTATGCAGACCTCTCAGCAGCCACACTCCAGGCGAGATGGAGCTTTAGTCAGTTCACAGATGTCATTCACGATCTCTTACCGCTGGGGCTTTCCTGCTATGATCCAAATTGACCGTCAGGGCAAAATCCATGCATTGCTGATGTATTGGAGGGATTTTCAACATTGCAAGAGTGGGGAATGATCCCTGAAGATGATGACCCAACCTCTCCCCCTCCTGGCTTGCCCACTAGAAGAGATCAGGAGTGATGCAGCAAAGTTCAGTATAGTTTCCTCTTGAGTTTGTTATCACGGGATTGATAATGTATGAGTATTGATCTCTTTGACTTTTAATCCCACGCACTTGCTGAATCGGTGTTCACCATCGGGACTGTACACCGCTAGTAATGTGTGCAATTGCACCTATATCCTTTTTGCTAACAATTGATTTTCTATTGTCTCTTCTAGTTACCTATTTTTTCCTTTATCTCATTGCTACTGTCTTATCTGCAGTGTTAGCATAATTTACTGTATAGCTTATTGGTAGTTTAATTGAAACATCCCTGTCTGTGGTTCTCAGAGCCAAGTCAGGTTTTTAACTCTCTCAGTGCTGGGCCTGAGTGTTGTGTTGGAGTGCCTTATCCCTTGTGTCCACAGTGTGAAATCCCTGTCTGCGACTAATTGAGTCCAGTGGGGTATTTAATTCTCCTCTGCCTATAAATCCTTTCAGAACTAGTGCTAGTTTGATTTCATGATCCTTGTGTGACATCCATGTCTGAGTCCCTTAGAGTCCAGTCAAGTTTTAAAATTTTCTTTTTTGCCCTCTCATCTTTAACTGTGTTACCCTATTAACACTATGGGTCTGGATATCCTGTCTCTTAATGTGAACGGCCTCAATAGCCCTAAAAAAAGACAATTTATGTGGTGAGAAGTGGAGAGGCGCAATTCCTCTCTAATTTTCATACAAGAGACTCACTTGTCCTCAAGTAATTTGCCTTCAGTCAGTCATAGGAGGTTTCCAACACTTGTGTACTCCACCTATGCTAGGAAAAAAAGAGGGATCTTAGTAGCCTTCCGAGATGGCCTCGTGGTCTCCATTTCTCACCAGATTTTAGATCCCCACAGTCGCTATATTATACTGGTTTGCAGTATTGATAGTGTTAATTACACCATTGCAAACTTGTATGGCCCAAACAGTCGTCAAAGTCGCTTTCTGAAGAAAGTATTAAAACTATTAGCTTCCGTGCAGCAAGGGGAGACTATTATTTGCAGTCTACAATCCCACATTTGATCTCTCTAGTACCTCTAGAGGTCACTCCTTCAACCTTAAGGAGTTGATTGCTGCCTACGATCTCTATGACACATGGCGTCTTCACCATGCTTCAGAGTGCGACTTTATGTACTTCCCGCATAGATTTCATACGTACTCAAGAATAGACCTAATTCTTGTCTCTAGAGGCCCGGTAGACAAAGTTAAACATACTGGCATTGGTGAATTGACATGGACGGACCATGCGCCCGCTCTTATGTCCCTTTCTGATGGGGTGCCCAAATTAGGCGACTTTGTCTGGAGAGCTAATACACTTATTACAGCCCATTCTGACGATAGCAAATCTATAGAAAACTCCCTTGCGGAATATTTTCATCTGGATGACACTCCAGAGATTGACTTCACAACCTTGTGGCTGGCCCATAAAGCAGGTATTGGAGGTTCGTTTATACGAATGGGTTCTACCCTTAAGAAAAAACGCTCTTTAGCTATCGCTGAAGCCATTGACAAAGTTGCTGCTTTGGAAGCCCTACACAAAGCCTCCCCACTGCAGATCGTGAGTTCCAATGATTGCACACACGGACACATTTAAGACAACTCCAGTTTTATAATTTTGAGAGATCTCAAGAAATCTAAATTTCACTTTTACACGCAAGACAATAAGCCAAGCTCCCTTCTGGCAAAATGCCTGGATTTGCCTGCTACTAAGTGTTGCATACCCTTGAATGCTTCCTATAGCACTGCCAAGGACCTTCTTTGCCTCTCTTAATAGTAACATTTCTAAGTATGCTTGGGCTGGAAGGTAAACCAGAGTGGCACATCACATTATGACCAAGCATATGGATGCAGGGGGAATGGGACTCCCAAACTTAGATAATTACTACACACTCTCCTGGAGTGCCCATTCCTCCAACCTTTATGGAACGGTGTTCTTATGATGTGTGAGTGCAAAAACTCATGGGAAATGCATTTTTACTACAGCCAAGCTTGGCTTTGCTATTACTAGACCTAGACTAGCTACTGATTGCACATATTCTGATGTCTGCGAAATTACTTATTACTCAAAAATAGAGGTCCCTAGAAGTTCCTAGCCTTATAGAGGTGATTAATATGGTGAATGTCTCCTGTGGACATGAGTGGTCCATTCCCAACATGACAGCTTTCTCACAAATTGGGATGCTTGGATATCTAGCCCACACTGTCCAACATTAAAAGGTGGATGATTACTAGCGATCACGGGGACGGAGCATAGTGATGTCACGGCTCCACCCCTGTGTGACTTCACGCTCTGCCCCCTCAATGCAAGCCTATGAAGGGGGCATGACAGATGTCCCGCCCCCTTCATAGGCTTGCATTGAGGGGGTGGAGCCATGATGTCACACGGGGGCGGAGCCGTGATGTCACTATGCTCCGTCCCTGTGAACGCTAGTAATCAGACCCAGAGCGAGCATGCTCCGGGGGCTGATTCTAACGGGGTGCGGCGTGGAAGATCACGGGGGTGGAGGATAGTGGATAAGATGTCTTAGCGCCAGAGTACCCCTTTAAGGCAGGATCCCACTAAGTAAAACTTTGTGACATATTTTGTTATACGCACACATTTTTAACCATAACTGGTAAAAAAGGTTGCAACCAAAAATGCGTCTGCAAAATAAAATATGCTGTGAAGTTTTCTGAACCCAACCGAAGAGTTTTTTGCATTTTTCTGCAGTATGTTTTTGTAACACAGTTGCCAGTTTTTGTCATCTTTTTTGATAACTTTATTTAGTTTTCTGGGTTACCAGTAAATGAACCCCTCCTTCTCTATAACTATTCTTACTTGGGCTCTTGGCTCTTCCTGTGTTTACTTTAAAATTTTGCATAGTTTCCTCATTGTTAGAGATGAGCGAACTTTTCAAAAATTCGATTCGGACGATTCGCGGAATTTTCCCAAAAAGTTTGTTTGGATCCGAATTTGTTCGTTGGGAATTGATATTAAAAAAGGCTATTTCTAGCCTACATACAGCCTCTATAGGTGTATAGAACACTTTGCTGTGTCCGAAAACGCATATGGAGTGTGCTGGGGTAGTGAAATAATACTGTTATTCAGAATAGCATGCAGATTACCGGCATCGCTCTTAGAATCACTGCCGCACAGCAGCACAATGACAGAGCCTGGTGGTGGCATCAGTGTCAGGAGACCATATAGTGACTGAATGACATAGCGTGGAGGTGTTGGCAGCATGAGGACACCATATAGTGGATGAATGGCACAGCGTGGAGGTGTTAGCAGCATGAGGACACCATATAGTGGCTGAATGGCACAGCGTGGAGGTGTTGGCAGCATGAGGACTCCATATAGTGGCTGAATGGCACAGCGTGGAGGTGTTGGCAGCATGAGGACACCATATAGTGGCTGAATGGCACAGCGTGGAGGTGTTGGCAGCATGAGGACACCATATAGTGGCTGAATGGCACAGCGTGGAGGTGTTGGCAGCATGAGGACTCCATATAGTGGCTGAATGGCACAGCGTGGAGGTGTTGGCAGCATGAGGACACCATATAGTGGCTGAATGGCACAGCGTGGAGGTGTTGGCAGCATGAGGACACCATATAGTGGCTGAATGACATAGCGTGGAGGTGTTGGCAGCATGAGGACACCATATAGTGGCTGAATGGCACAGCGTGGAGGTGTTGGCAGCATGAGGACTCCATATAGTGGCTGAATGGCACAGCGTGGAGGTGTTGGCAGCATGAGGACACCATATAGTGGCTGAATGGCACAGCGTGGAGGTGTTGGCAGCATGAGGACACCATATAGTGGCTGAATGGCACAGCGTGGAGTTGGCTGATGAACTAGTACACTACACACCAGGGCTTCACAATCCCCCCCCCAAAAAAAAAACAACACAATATATGAAATTTTGACAAAGATTTCTCATAGGTAGCACTCGCTATCCAAAAATTAGAAATTTCCAGACCCAGGCCCCACCTCTGCGGCATCAGGAACCCATATATTGCCTGAAGGACACAGCCTGGAGTTGGCTGATGCACCAGTACACACTCGGGCTTCACACTCCCCTCCAAAAAACAACAAAATAGAACATTTAGAAATGTTTTAAGGAAATACCTTTGTGTAAGAACAAGCGCATATCCAACAGTTCACAAGACTCTATAATGCAGGACAGAGGACCACCCAAAGACATTTTTCTCAAAAAAAATAAACCACACAATGTTTGAAATTTTTTTACAAAAACTAATTCAATATGTGTGTAAGCGCATCTGTCTCCAAAAGATCAGATCACCAAAGGACTTTTTTCGCCCAAAATGATGAAGCAGAGTTAATCCCTGTCCATATTTTTATTTTTTTATTTTCATTAAAAAATCATACGCATCAAGCGTTCCGTTGTGTAACGATTAGCATTCTGGAAAATTCAGTTTTATTACCGATAACATTATCAGTAAATTAATTTAAAAAAACACTACCCAAGAGTGTTTAATTACCCCATACATTACACCAGGAGCAGTCAGGAGTAGGCCTCAGCAATACCCAAGAAGCTTTAATAACCCCCTACCTTTGCACAATCAATTGCGAGATCGAGCAATACCAGGTGTGTTATGACCTCAGATTTCCGGGGCCGCAGGCGCGCTCCACTGAATGGATTAGCGTGTCTCTATCTTTCATCAACTGGTGCTGGTAATCCGCTAACTCCCATAAAGGTAAGCTGCCAGGAAGCAGGTGGTCTCCCCCGGGCACGTTTGGCTCCAGAATTTCCACTACTGCCACACCACGCTGACTGCCAACCGTGCTACCGCCTTGCTGACTCAAGGGCAACCTGCAACTCTCTTCTCCCGATGATGAAACCCCCTTCTCCTGAGATCGAGCAATAACAGGTGTGTTATGCCCTCAGATGTCCGGGGCCGCAGGCGTGCTCCACTGAACGGATTAGGGTGTGTCCACCTTTTTTGGTAGCACCCACAATCCAAAAATTTTACATTCCCAGACGCAGGGCCCACCTCTGCGGCATCAGGAACCCATAGATTGCCTGAAAGACACAGCCTGAAGTTGGCTGATGCACGAGTACACACCTGGGCTTCACAATCCACCCCAAAAAAACACAAAATTTTATTGAAATTGGCTGACGAAATACCTGTTTTTTAAAAACAAGAGCATATACAGCAGTTCAGAAGACTATATAATGCAGGATGGTGGACCACCAAAAGACACAATGTTTAAAATTTGGTTAAAAAAATTATTACATCTGTCTCCAAAAGATCAGATCACAAAAGAATTCTAATCGCCCAAAATGATTAAGCAGAGTTAATCCCTCTCCATACATATATATATATATATATATATATATATATATATATATATATATATATATATATATATATTTATATATATATATATATATATATATTTTTTTTTTTTTTTTTTTTTTTCATAAAAAAATCACACACAAGCATTCCGTTGTGTAACGGATAGCATTCTGCAAAATTCAATTTTATTACTGATAAAATTATCAGTAAATTTAACAATAACACTACCCAAGAGTGTTTAATTACCCCATACATTGCGCCAGGAGCAGTCAGGAGTAGTCCTCAGCAGTACCCAAGAGGCTTAATAACCCCTTACCTTGCCTGATCAATTGCGAGATCGAGCAATAACAGGTGTGTTATGGCCTCAGATGTCCTGGGCCGCACTAGCGCTCCACTGAACGGATTAGCGTGTCTCTATCTTTCAAGGACAAGTGCGTGTTGCACGCTGAAACCAGTTTGTGATAGGAATCTGGGTTTGCAATTATTTAACCTTAAAACAAGGAATTACCAGTAAGTGAGGGTCATAAGCTGGCGTTGATTAAGTCCCTGCCCTTTGTACACATCGCCCGTCGCTCTAAGCGATTGGATTAGTTAGTGAGTTAGTGATGTCCTCGGATCGGCCCAGGTGGGGTAGGAGAAGGCCCTGGCAGAGCGCCGAGAATTTAAAGATTATTGTTGAAATTTGCATTAAGCATGTATTTAGCTACTGCTAAACATCCAAAAATTTAAGGCCCAAGGCCAGGGGCACCAGGGAGGCAAGTAGTTCCTGAAAGACACAGAATGAGTCTGGATCATGCATTTGCAGCACCCAAGAGGTTTTCATAACCCCTTACATTTAAAGATCAATGTTGACATTTGCATTAAGCATGTATTTAGCTACTGCTAAACTTCAACAAAATTATAGGCCCAAGGCAAGAAGCATAAGTTTTCCTCATATTAGAATTGTCACGATGCCGGCTGGCAGGTAGTGGATCCTCTGTGCCAGAGAGGGATTGGCGTGGACCGTGCTAGTGGACCGGTTCTAAGCCACTACTGGTTTTCACCAGAGCCCGCCGCAAAGCGGGATGGTCTTGCTGCGGCGGTAGTGACCAGGTCGTATCCACTAGCAACGGCTCACCTCTCTGGCTGCTGAAGATAGGCGCGGTACAAGGGAGTAGGCAGAAGCAAGGTCGGACGTAGCAGAAGGTCGGGGCAGGCAGCAAGGATCGTAGTCAGGGGCAACGGCAGAAGGTCTGGAACACAGGCTAGGAACACACAAGGAACGCTTTCACTGGCACAATGGCAACAAGATCCGGCAAGGGAGTGCAGGGGAAGTGAGGTGATATAGGGAAGTGCACAGGTGAACACACTAATTGGAACCACTGCGCCAATCAGCGGCGCAGTGGCCCTTTAAATCGCAGAGACCCGGCGCGCGCGCGCCCTAGGGAGCGGGGCCGCGCGCGCCGGGACAGAACAGACGGAGAGCGAGTCAGGTACGGGAGCCGGGGTGCGCATCGCGAGCGGGCGCTACCCGCATCGCGTATCGCATCCCGGCTGGCAGCGGAATCGCAGCGCCCCGGGTCAGAGGATGTGACCGGAGCGCTGCAGCGGGGAGAGTGAAGCGAGCGCTCCGGGGAGGAGCGGGGACCCGGAGCGCTCGGCGTAACAGTACCCCCCCCCTTGGGTCTCCCCCTCTTCTTAGAGCCTGAGAACCTGAGGAGCAGACTTTTGTCTAGGATGTTGTCCTCAGGTTCCCAGGATCTCTCTTCAGGACCACAACCCTCCCAGTCCACTAAAAAAAAAGTTTTCCCTCTGACCTTTTTGGAAGCTAAGATCTCTTTGACAGAGAAGATGTCCGAGGAGCCGGAAACAGGAGTGGGAGGAACAGATTTGGGAGAAAAACGGTTGAGGATGAGTGGTTTGAGAAGAGAGACGTGAAAGGCATTAGGGATACGAAGAGAAGGAGGAAGAAGAAGTTTATAAGAGACAGGATTAATTTGACACAAAATTTTGAAAGGACCAAGATAGCGTGGTCCCAACTTGTAGCTAGGGACACGGAAGCGGACATATTTAGCGGAGAGCCATACCTTGTCTCCAGGGGAAAAAACGGGAGGAGCTCTTCTTTTCTTATCCGCGAACTTCTTCATGCGTGATGAAGCCTGTAAGAGAGAATTTTGGGTCTCTCTCCATATGATGGAAAGGTCACGAGAAATTTCATCCACAGCGGGCAGACCAGAGGGCAAGGGAGTAGGGAGGGGGGGAAGAGGGTGACGGCCGTACACCACGAAAAATGGGGATTTGGAGGAAGATTCAGAGACCCTGAAGTTATACGAGAATTCGGCCCATGGGAGGAGATCTGCCCAGTCATCCTGGCGGGAGGAAACAAAATGTCGCAAATAATCACCCAAGATCTGGTTAATTCTTTCTACTTGTCCATTGGACTGGGGATGATATGCAGAAGAAAAATTTAATTTAATCTTGAGTTGTTTACAGAGAGCCCTCCAGAATTTAGACACGAATTGGACGCCTCTATCCGAGACAATCTGCGTAGGCAACCCGTGAAGACGAAAAATGTGTACAAAAAATTGTTTAGCCAACTGAGGCGCAGAAGGAAGACCAGGAAGAGGGATGAAATGTGCCATTTTGGAGAATCGATCAACGACCACCCAAATAACAGTGTTGCCACGGGAAGGGGGTAAATCAGTAATAAAATCCATACCAATCAGAGACCAAGGCTGTTCGGGGACAGGCAGAGGATGAAGAAAACCAGCGGGCTTCTGGCGAGGAGTCTTATCCCGGGCACAGATAGTGCAGGCTCGCACAAAGTCCACAACATCCGTCTCCAGAGTCGGCCACCAATAGAAGCGGGAGATGAGTTGCACAGATTTCTTGATGCCCGCATGACCTGCGAGATGGGAGGAGTGACCCCATTTGAGGATTCCGAGGCGTTGGCGTGGAGAAACAAAGGTCTTTCCTGGAGGAGTCTGCCTGATGGAGGCAGGAGAAGTGGAGATCAGGCAGTCAGGTGGAATGATGTGTTGCGGAGAGAGTTCAACTTCTGAGGCATCCGAGGAACGAGAGAGAGCATCGGCTCTAATGTTCTTATCGGCAGGACGAAAGTGAATCTCAAAATTAAATCGGGCAAAGAACAGAGACCACCGGGCCTGGCGAGGATTCAGCCGTTGGGCAGACTGGAGGTAGGAGAGGTTCTTGTGGTCGGTGTAGATAATAACAGGAAAACTTGATCCCTCCAGCAGATGCCTCCATTCCTCAAGTGCTAATTTAATGGCTAGAAGCTCTCGATCCCCGATGGAGTAGTTCCTCTCCGCTGGAGAGAAGGTCCTAGAGAAAAAACCACAAGTGACAGCATGCCCGGAAGAATTTTTTTGTAGAAGCACAGCTCCAGCTCCCACTGAGGAGGCATCAACCTCCAATAGGAAGGGTTTGGAAGGGTCAGGTCTGGAGAGGACGGGAGCCGAAGAAAAGGCAGACTTGAGTCGTTTAAAGGCGTCTTCTGCTTGAGGAGGCCAGGACTTGGGATCAGCATTTTTTTTGGTTAATGCCACGATAGGAGCCACAATGGTAGAAAAATGTGGAATAAATTGCCTGTAATAATTGGCGAACCCCAAAAAGCGTTGGATAGCACGGAGTCCGGAGGGGCGTGGCCAATCTAAGACGGCAGAGAGTTTGTCTGGATCCATCCGTAGTCCCTGGCCAGAGACCAAATATCCTAGAAAAGGAAGAGATTGGCATTCAAACAGACATTTCTCAATTTTGGCATAGAGTTGATTGTCACGAAGTCTCTGAAGAACCATACGGACATGCTGGCGGTGTTCTTCTAGATTGGCAGAAAAAATTAGGATATCGTCCAGATATACAACAACACAGGAGTATAACAGATCACGAAAAATTTCATTGACAAAGTCTTGGAAGACGGCAGGGGCGTTGCACAGGCCAAAGGGCATGACCAGATACTCAAAGTGTCCATCTCTGGTGTTAAATGCCGTTTTCCACTCATCCCCCTCTCTGATGCGGATGAGGTTATAGGCGCCTCTTAAGTCCAATTTAGTAAAGATGTGGGCACCTTGGAGGCGATCAAAGAGTTCAGAGATGAGGGGTAAGGGATAGCGGTTCTTAACCGTGATTTTATTAAGACCGCGGTAGTCAATGCAAGGACGTAGGGAGCCATCTTTTTTGGACACAAAGAAAAATCCGGCTCCGGCAGGAGAGGAGGATTTACGGATAAAGCCCTTTTTTAGATTCTCCTGGACGTATTCAGACATGGCAAGAGTCTCTGGGGCAGAGAGAGGATAAATTCTGCCCCGGGGTGGAGTAGTACCCGGAAGGAGGTCGATAGGACAATCATAAGGCCTGTGAGGAGGTAGAGTCTCAGCTTGTTTTTTGCAGAAAACATCCGCGAAGTCCATATAGGCCTTAGGGAGACCGGTTACTGGAGGAACCACAGAGTTACGGCAAGGGTTACTGGGAACCGGTTTTAGACAGTTCTTGGAACAAGAGGACCCCCAACTCTTGATCTCCCCAGTGGACCAATCCAGGGTTGGGGAATGAAGTTGAAGCCAGGGAAGTCCAAGGAGAATTTCCGAGGTGCAATTGGGAAGGACCAAAAGTTCAATCCTCTCGTGATGAGATCCGATGCTCATAAGAAGGGGCTCCGTGCGGAAACGTATGGTACAGTCCAATCTTTCATTATTTACACAATTGATGTAGAGGGGTCTGGCGAGACTGGTCACCGGGATGTTGAACCTGTTGACGAGGGAGGCCAAAATAAAATTTCCTGCAGATCCAGAGTCCAAGAAGGCCACAGTAGAGAAGGAGAAGGCAGAGGCAGACATCCGCACAGGCACAGTAAGACGTGGAGAAGCAGAGTAGACATCAAGGACTGTCTCACCTTTGTGCGGAGTCAGCGTACGTCTTTCCAGGCGGGGAGGACGGATAGGACAATCCCTCAGGAAGTGTTCGGTACTAGCACAGTACAGGCAGAGGTTCTCCATACGGCGTCGTGTCCTCTCTTGAGGTGTCAGGCGAGACCGGTCGACCTGCATAGCCTCCACGGCGGGAGGCACAGGAACAGATTGCAGGGGACCAGAGGAGAGAGGAGCCGAGGAGAAGAAACGCCTCGTGCGAACAGAGTCCATATCTTGGCGGAGTTCCTGACGCCTTTCGGAAAAACGCATGTCAATGCGAGTGGCTAGGTGAATAAGTTCATGTAGATTAGCAGGAATTTCTCGTGCGGCCAGAACATCTTTAATGTTGCTGGATAGGCCTTTTTTGAAGGTCGCGCAGAGGGCCTCATTATTCCAGGACAATTCTGAAGCAAGAGTACGGAATTGTACGGCATACTCGCCAACGGAAGAATTACCCTGGACCAGGTTCAACAGGGCAGTCTCAGCAGAAGAGGCTCGGGCAGGTTCCTCAAAGACACTTCGGATTTCCGAGAAGAAGGAGTGTACAGAGGCAGTGACGGGGTCATTGCGGTCCCAGAGCGGTGTGGCCCATGACAGGGCTTTTCCGGACAGAAGGCTGACTACGAAAGCCACCTTAGACCTTTCAGTGGGAAACAGGTCCGACATCATCTCCAGATGCAGGGAACATTGGGAAAGAAAGCCACGGCAAAACTTAGAGTCCCCATCAAATTTATCCGGCAAGGATAGGCGTAGCCCAGGAGCGGCCACTCGCTGCGGAGGAGGTGCAGGAGCTGGCGGAGGAGATGACTGCTGAAGCTGTGGTAGTAACTGTTGTAGCATAACGGTCAGTTGAGACAGCTGTTGGCCTTGTTGCGCTATCTGTTGTGACTGCTGGGCGACCACCGTGGTGAGGTCAGCGACAACTGGCAGAGGAACTTCAGCGGGATCCATGGCCGGATCTACTGTCACGATGCCGGCTGGCAGGTAGTGGATCCTCTGTGCCAGAGAGGGATTGGCGTGGACCGTGCTAGTGGACCGGTTCTAAGCCACTACTGGTTTTCACCAGAGCCCGCCGCAAAGCGGGATGGTCTTGCTGCGGCGGTAGTGACCAGGTCGTATCCACTAGCAACGGCTCACCTCTCTGGCTGCTGAAGATAGGCGCGGTACAAGGGAGTAGGCAGAAGCAAGGTCGGACGTAGCAGAAGGTCGGGGCAGGCAGCAAGGATCGTAGTCAGGGGCAACGGCAGAAGGTCTGGAACACAGGCTAGGAACACACAAGGAACGCTTTCACTGGCACAATGGCAACAAGATCCGGCAAGGGAGTGCAGGGGAAGTGAGGTGATATAGGGAAGTGCACAGGTGAACACACTAATTGGAACCACTGCGCCAATCAGCGGCGCAGTGGCCCTTTAAATCGCAGAGACCCGGCGCGCGCGCGCCCTAGGGAGCGGGGCCGCGCGCGCCGGGACAGAACAGACGGAGAGCGAGTCAGGTACGGGAGCCGGGGTGCGCATCGCGAGCGGGCGCTACCCGCATCGCGAATCGCATCCCGGCTGGCAGCGGAATCGCAGCGCCCCGGGTCAGAGGATGTGACCGGAGCGCTGCAGCGGGGAGAGTGAAGCGAGCGCTCCGGGGAGGAGCGGGGACCCGGAGCGCTCGGCGTAACAAGAATCATAGTTGTCCCCCAGATTAGGCAGCATAGATGTCACCCAGATTAGGCAGCATACATGTCCCCCAGATTGGGAGCATAGTTGGCCCCCAGATAAGGAGCATAGTTATCTCCCAGATTAGGCAGCATAGATGCCCCCCAGATTAGGAGCATACTTGTCCCCCAGAGAAGCAGCATAGATGTCCCCCAGATTAGGAGCATACTTGTCCCCCAGATTAGGCAGCATAGATGTCCCCCAGATTAGGCAGCATAGATGTCACCCAGATTAGGCAGCATAGATGTCCCCCAGATTAGGCACCATAGATGTCCCCCAGATTAGGAGCATAGTTGTCCCCCAGATTAGGCAGCATAGATGTCACCCAGATTAGGCAGCATAGATGTCCCCCACATTAGGAGCATACTTGTTCCCCAGAGTAGGCAGTATAAATGTCCCCCGGATTAGGAGCATACTTGTCCCCCAGATTAGGCAGCATAGATGTCCCCCAGATTAGGCAGCATAGATGTCCCCCAGATTAGGAGCATAGTTGTCCCCCAGATTAGGCAGCATAGATGTCACCCAGATTAGGCAGCATAGATGTCCCCCAGATTAGGCAGCATAGATGTCCCCCAGATTAGGAGCATACTTGTCCCCCAGAGTAGGCAGCATAGATGTCCACCAGATTAGGAGCTTAGTTGTCTCCCAGATTAGGAGCATAGTTGTCCCCCAGATTAGGAGCATAGTTGTCCCCCAGATAAGGAGCATAGTTGTCCCCCAGATTAGGCAGCATAGTTGTCCCCCAGATTAGGCAGCATAGATGTCCACCAGATTAGGAGTTTAGTTGTCTCCCAGATTAGGAGCATAGTTGTCCCCCAGATTAGAAGCATAGTTGTCCCCCAGATTAGGCAGCATATATGTCACCCAGATTAGGTAGCATAGATGTCCCCCAGTTTAGGCAGCATAGATGTCCCCCACATTAGGAGCATAGTTGTCCCCCAGATTAGGCAGCATAGTTGTCCCCCAATTAGCGCGGGCCAGTCAGAGCCAATTAAAGGGCCGTATGTGGCAAGCGGGCCGTACAATGTCCAGGTCTGCCCCAGAGGGTTTCATAACCAACCACAATAGAGAAAATTTTGTTGTAGGAGCATGGTCAATCTACTCAGACCCATCTGTCATTGGTGGCTGGAACTCCTGGCTGATCCATCCCTGATTCATCTTGACAAACGTCAGTCTCTCCACATTTTTAGTGGACTGACGAGTTCGCCTTTGGGTGACTATGACCCCGGCTGCACTAAAAACCCGCTCTGATGGCACACTACTGGCCGGGCAGGACAGCTTTTCCAGGGCAAACTCTGCTAGTTGCGGCCATAAATCGTGTTTGGCTGCCCAGAAGTCCAGCGGATCTTCAACGGTTGTTGGCAGGGTCATGTCGAGGTAAGCCACCACCTGCTGGTTCAGGTCCTGCTCCATGTCCACCTGCTGCTGATGAGTAGCTTCACTATGCGGCTGAAGGAAGCTACTCATCAGCGACTGTAGACTCAGGCTGCTGCTAATTGAGCCGGTACTGCTACTGCCACCCCTCCCCGCCCCAGCAGCCGTGGCAGTGGAAGGTGAGCGCAGAGGGCCCCCCCGAGTCAGACCTGCGAGCGGATGGACCATGTGGCCGATAGGCATCGGCCAACCGACTCCGTAGAAGCTCCCTGAAGTAGGTCAGTTTGTCCTCCCTCTCAGTGGGTGTAAAAAAGGCCCCCATTCTGGGCCGGTAGCGAGGGTCTAATAAGGTGGAGATCCAAAAGTCATCACGCTGACGAATTTTGACAATTCGGGGGGTCACTACGCAAGCAACTCAGCATGCATCGTGCCATTAGTGATAGTGACTCGCTGGGACTACCTGCCTCCATCTCGACTGCATACTGCCACGGTGTGTCTGGGTCCTCTGTCTCGCCTCCCTCGTAATAACCCTCCAGCTCCTCTGGCTGCTCCTCCTCTCCTGTCCAATGACCAGAAACACCGGCCATCTCATCCACCGTAAACTGTGCTCCGCTCTGCCCCTCATCATCCTCCTCCAGTTCATCCCCCACAGGACTCATGTAGCCTTCTGATGTATGCGCAACGTCTCCATTGCCGTCACCAGCAATGTTTTCAATCATTTTTTGGAGTAAATGTAGTAGTGGAATTACGTCGTTCATGGCGTAATTCGAGCGGCTAACAAAAAATGTGCCTTCCTCAAAGGGCCTCAGCAAACGGCAGGTGTCACGTATGAGCTGCCACTCATTCACATTGAAGTTACACAGGGGAGTACTCCTATCTGCTTGTATTATCAAAAAATCTGTGATGGTTTTTCTTTTTTCTTTGTTCATATAGTCTGTCCAACATATGGAGGGTGGAATTCCAACGTGTGGCAACGTCAACGTGTGGCAACGTCACAAAAAAGCCATCACTATGTTGTGGGATACCGTTCTGACGCAGCAGCTCAAGCAAAGTGTGCTTGGCGGTGTACGAGTGGCTAAAATGCATGCACAGTTTCCTTGCCATTGTCAGGATGTCTTGCAAATGGGGTGAAGACTTAATGAACTTCTTGACAACCAGATTCAACACGTGTGCCATGCTGGGCGAATGGTTCACACTTCCTTGTCGCAGCGCGGCCACAATGTTCTTCCCATTGTCGGTCACCATGGTTCCCATTTCCAGATTTCGTGGAGTAAGCCATACTCGGATTTCTTCCCTAATGAACTTCAGCAGTTCCTCCCCTGTGTGACTCCGTTCGCCAAGGGAAACCATGTGAAGGACGGCTTGACACTGCTGTTCCCTACACACGTGGTACGATGAAGGGCCACCGTGATTTGGAAGTGCAGTGGAGGCCGAGGACACGGGGGAGGAGGAGGCGCACACTGTAAAAGGACCAACTGCCTGGGAGCGAGAGCGTGGAGGAGGAAGCGGTGTGACCTGTCCAAGTTGCTGTTGTGGCTGTGCAGGAACAACATTTACCCAGTGGGCCATAAAAGACATGTATTGTCCCTGCCCATAGTTACAGCTCCACACGTCGGCGCTGCCGTGCACTTTTGAACACACCGACAGGCTCAAGGACTGGCCAACCTTCTCTTGTACAAACTTATGCAGGGCTGGTACTGCCTTCTTCGCAAAGAAATGACGGCTTGGGACTCTCCACCTCGGCTCGGCACAAGCCATCAATTCCCTGAAAGCTGCAGAGTCCACCAATTGGAAAGGGAGGGACTGCAACACCAGCAACTTGGACAGGAGCACATTCAACTTCTGTGCCGTTGGATGAGTGGGCGCATACTGTTGTCTCTTGGACATGGCGGAATGGCTGACTAGGAGTGAAAGAAGCAGGAGCGCAAGAAGGAGGGTTTGACACAATGCTCCCTTCGGCTGAGGTGGTGGAGCCTTGGCTGGATGACAGAGGGAGCGGATGGCCACTTGGTGATGCGGCATGCTGGACCACTACATCGGAGCCACAGTCATCCCAGGCCGCTTTTTGGTAGCGAATCATGTGTTGACGCAGGGCCGTGGTGCCAAGATTGGGACCCTGGCCACGCTTCACTTTCTGCCGATAGATTTTGCATGTGACTACGCTAAGGTCCTCCGGATTCTTTATGAAGAACAACCAAACAGCAGAGTAGCTTATTTTCCCACCCGCAGTCCGCACTATTTCACTGCTATTGGTGCCGTCTCCAGGAACCCCTGTTCCACTACCTCCCTGAATGGTAGCTTGCCGCGAAGCAGGGGGTCTCCCCTTGGCACGTTTGGCTCCTGAATTTCCACTACTGCCACCACCACGCTGATTGCCAACCGTGCTACCGCCTTGCTGCCTCATAGACAAAGAGCAAATCTCTTCTCCTGATGATGATGAAGCCCCGGCTTCTGCATCCGGCTCCCAATTGCAATCGGCTTCATTATCATCAAAAGATGTGTGCACTTCAGTTATGTCCTCCTCGTGTTCCACAACAGTGTCTGCCTCAGGACCCTGAACAATTGAAAAACTGCCTCCCACGTCACTCTCCGCATCACTACTTGCCCGCCTTGCGGAGCAAGCGACGCATGTCTCCTCACATTCTTGGCTGCCCATTAGCTGCTGACTGTCCTCTATTGGATCGTCCTCAGTAAATAGTGGAGCTGAACCCAAAGCATGAGATACTTCTTTGGGAGAGGGAAAAGCATAGGACAAAGGCAATGGGATTACGGGGACTGCTCCCGGGCCATGCCAACTGAGGGTTGTGTCTGAGGAACCCACCGACTCTTGACTGGGGTTGTCACATGTCGCTTGTGATGATGGGATTGACTTTGCAAACCAATTGACGAGGAGAGATGGGTCGACGACACGACCGCTGGGTGTTAACGGGAGCTCAGGCCTATTGCTGTGACTCCTGCTGCCACTCGCCCCAAGTCTGCTGCCAACTCTGCCTGACATATGTAGGCCTCTGCCCCTTCTCTGTGCACGTCCTGGCACTTCCCTGCCTGACATACTTAGTGCGTTTATGATAGTATAGAACAGCAGCAGGCGATTACTTACGGCTGTCCTTTCAAAGTATATAGGCCCTAGACAGAATAACAGTTACTAAATAGTACACTCCTTTGTTGTATGTATGCCCTTTGCACTGATGAGCGCACTGGTATACACCCAGCAGGTGTATACTAATGTGTGGAATAGCACTGAATTTAGCACAGAGACAGAATAACAGGTAGTAAATAGTACACTACTTGGTTCTATGTGTGCCCTTTGCAATGATGAGCACACTGTTAAGCGTATTTATACGCAGAAAAAAACTCTTTTTTGTTGTTGCATACGCCAGCCGGTGTATACTAATGTGTGGGATAGCACTGAATTTAGCACCGAGACAGAAATACAGGTACTAAATAGTACACTACTTGGTTGTATGTAGGCCCTTTGCAATGATGAGCGCACTGTTAAGCGTATTTGTACGCAGGAAAAACTTTTTTTTTCTTTCATACACTGGCAGGTGTATAACGTGTGGTATAACACAAAATTTAGTACAGAGACAGAAAAAAAGGTAGTATATGGCACGCTATTTGCTTGTATGTAGGCCCTTTGCAATGATAAGGCCACTGTTAAGCGTATTTGTACGGAGGAAAAACTTTTTTTTTTCTTTAATACACCGGCAGGTGTATAACGTGTGGTATAACACTGAATTTAGCACAGAGACAGAAAAAAAGGTGGTATATGGCACACTATTTGTTTGCATGTAGGCCCTTTGCAATGATAAGGCCACTGTTAAGCGTATTTGTACGCAGGAAAAACTTTTTTTTTTCTTTAATACACCAGCAGGTGCATAACGTGTGGTATAACACTGAATTTAGCAGAGACAGAAAAAAAGGTAGTATATGGTACGCTATTTGCTTGTATGTAGGCCCTTTGCAATGATAAGGCCACTGTTAAGCGTATTTGTACGCAGGAAAAACTTTTTTTTTCTTTAATACACCGGCAGGTGTATAACGTGTGGTATATCACAGAATTTAGCACAGAGACAGAAAAAAAGTTAGTATATGGTACGCTATGTGCTTGTATGTAGGCCCTTTGCAATGATAAGGCCACTGAAAAAGCGTATTTGTACGCAGGAAAACCTTTTTTTTTTCTTTAATACACCGGCAGATGTATAACGTTTGGTAACAGGTGAAAAATGGTAAAAAAGCACTTAAGTCCACACTAATATGACTTATTTCTGAACAGCAACAGGACCCAACAGTGCAGAACCACAAAAAAAAAATCCAGGGATTAAACCCTAAATTGCACTCTGTCACACAATTCTGAGCAGCAGAAGATTTGTGGAGCAAATAAAAATAAACTCAATTGGGCTGAAAAATGAGGAGATAAGATGCTTCAGAAAGTTCAGGCAGCTTGGAGATCTGTATGAGGCAGCTGACAGCTATCTGCCCCTCTCTGCTGCAATGCTCAATAACGTGAATAAGAGGTTTAGCTATCAATGATCCTTCTCAGTGTAACAGCACAGCACTCTGCACTCCTGTCTTTCCCTAATGCTGATGTGACTAGCAGTTGCAGTGTAATGCTGTGGTATGAGCTATTCACACACACACACAGTCCTGTCCTCTCTATCTGAGTGCATAGATGAAATGAAGAGAGGCAAGATGGCCGCCGATTATATAGTGGCTGTGACATCACAGGGGTCAGTGAACACTGATAGGCTGCATCTCACATGTGATTCAGGGTCAGCCCACCTACCTTCATTCCCGCTGCTGTTTCCCGCCCTCCCATAATCCCCTGCCCCATGTACTCAAATGTGGATTCACCATCTTAGGTCTCCAATAGCCTGGATTGCTGTAAAATGGAGTTTAATGAAGCGAGTCGCGAGTTTTCATTGCGTATATTCGCATGGATGTCAGACAGGCCACTAAAATATGATTGGGCACCTCCGGGTTCTATAACACCTTAGCCCAAAGTCTACCAGCTTTTTTCCGGTTTCGATGGGATGTACCATTTCCTTAGTATGGCATATAATTGGGATATAGATCTGTCCTGTCCAGAAGGGAGTCAAACTCGTAAGGAACAGATTCATTTATCAAGTCACAGTGTTTAGAGAAGAAGTGTGAGTTAAGCTGGTTGTATTGCAGGTAATGGGATTGCGTAACATTAAATTTAGTTGCTAAGTCAGACATTGTGCACCATCGTTTCTCCGTTCCATCCATTAGATCACCCAAAGTGTTGACCCCTTCCAACCCGCACAGACCAAACAGCATTTTCATAACCTGTTGGGAAATCAGGGGTGTGTAAGGGTGAGAGGTGCTTTGAAACAAGGTAAGAGCAGCTCATGCATTTTCTAAGGGTTTTCCAGGTTGCAATAGTGTCCCTAAAGAACAGGGATCCCTTGATAGCGTAGCGAGGAGAAAGGACAATGCAAAAGATCTAAGGAGCACCATGGAGTTGCCTATTGTGATTTCAAGGATGTATTAGAATATCTGTAGGTGTTCTGGAAGCAGTCCATAATGTGACACATAACCCAGGCCAAATTGTAACCCCTTATATCTGGGAAATTCACCCCCATCCCACCATCCCAAGTGGAAATAATGAGAGTACGTAAAGCAATCCTGGGTTTCTTGCAAAAACATGTGAAAGGTATAGATGAAAGTGCTCACCACATCTTATGGCAAAACATTTCTTCAAGCTTTATTTACATTGAAGGGTGCAGCGGGGGATGGAGAAGCAGGACAACATGATGGTAAAAGGCAGGGGGAAAAAAGACAGACACTGGGATGATATTTCACACCAAACGGTGCTGTTACGCCGAGCGCTCCGGGTCCCCGTTCCTCCCCGGAGCGCTCGCCTCATCCTCGTTGTTGCAGCGCCCCGGTCAGATCCACTGACCGGGTGCGCTGCGGTCCCGCCTCCAGCCGGGATGCGATTCGCAATGCGGATGGCGCCCGCTCGCGATGCGCACCCCGGTCCCCGTACCTGACTCGCTCTCCGTCGGTCCTGTCCCGGCGCGCGCGGCCCCGCTCCCTAGGGCGCGCGCGCGCCGGGTCTCTGCGATTTAAAGGGCCAGTGCACCAATGTTGGTGCCTGGCCCAATCTTCCCAATTAGCTTAATTAGTTTCCACCTGTGCACTCCCTACTTATACCTCACTTCCCCTGCACTCCCTTGCCGGATCTTGTTGCCCTTGTGCCTAGTGAAAGCGTTCCCTTGTTTGTTCCTAGCCCGTGTTCCAGACCTCCTGCCGTTGCCCCTGACTACGATCCTTGCTGCCTGCCCCGACCTTCTGCTACGTCCGACCTTGCTTCTGTCTACTCCCTTGTACCGCGCCTATCTTCAGCAGTCAGAGAGGTTGAGCCGTTGCTAGTGGATACGACCTGGTCACTACCGCCGCAGCAAGACCATCCCGCTTTGCGGCGGGCTCTGGTGAAAACCTGTAGTGACTTAGAACCGGTCCACTAGCACGGTCCTCGCCAATCCCTCTCTGGCACAGAGGATCCACCTCCTACCAGCCGGGATCGTGACAGTAGATCCGGCCATGGATTCCGCTGAGGTGCCGCTGTCAAGTCTTGCCGACATTTTCACGATGATCACCCAACAAAATCACCAGCTGGCATACTTGTCCTCCGTGAAACAGCAACTGAAGTCACAGTTACAGCAGCTGCTGCCACTGACACAGCAGCTGCAACTGCAACAACCATCTCCTCCGCCGTCTCCTGCAACTCCTCCGCAGCGTCCGGCCATGGATTCCGCTGAGGTGCCGTTGTCAAGTCTTGCCGACATTTCCACGATGATCATCCAACAAAATCACCAGCTGGCATACTTGTCCACCGTGACATAGCAACTGAAGTCACAGTTACAGCAGCTGCAACTGCAACAACCATCTCCTCCGCCGGCTCCTGCAACTCCTCCGCAGCAACCGGCCGCTCCTAACCCCTGCTTGTCCCTGCCGGACAAATTTGATGAGGACTCTAGACTCTGCCGTGGTCTCCTTTCTGGAAAGGCCTTGTCTGGGGCCACACCACTCTGGGACCGCAATGATCCTGCCACAGCCACAGTCCAGTCCTTCTTCGCTGAGGTCCGTGGTGTCTTCGAGGAGCCTGCCCGAGCTTCTTCTGCCGAGACTGCCCTGCTGAACCTGGCCCAGGGTGTTTCTTCCGTTGGCGAGTACGCCATTCAGTTCCGTGCTCTTGCTTCCGAGTTGTCCTGGAATAGTGAGGCTCTCTGCGCGACCTTTAAAAAAGGCCTATCCAGCAACATTAAAGATGTTCTGGCCGCACGAGAGACTCCTGCTAACCTACATGAACTCATTTATCTTGCCACTCGCATTGACATGCGTTTTTCCGGATGGCGTCTGGAGCTCCGCCTGGATATGGACTTTGTTCGCACGAGGCGTTTTTTCTCCCCGGCTCCTCTCTCCTCTGGTCCTCTGCAAACCGTTCCTGTGCCTCCCGCCGTGGAGGCTATGCAAGTTGACCGGTCTCGCTTGACACCTCAAGAGAGGACACGACGCCGCATGGAGAATCTTTGCCTGTACTATGCCGGTACCGAACACTTCCTGAAGGATTGTCCTATCCGTTCTCCCCGCCTGGAAAGACGTACGCTGACTCCGCACAAAGGTGACACAGTTCTTGATGTCAACTCTGCTTCTCCACGCCTTACTGTGCCTGTGCGGATATCTGCCTCTTGTCACGATGCCGGCTGGCAGGAGGTGGATCCTCTGTGCCAGAGAGGGATAGCGAGGACCGTGCTAGTGGACCGGTTCTAAGACACTACTGGTTTTCACCAGAGCCCGCCGCAAAGCGGGATGGTCTTGCTGCGGCGGTAGTGACCAGGTCGTATCCACTAGCAACGGCTCACCTCTCTGGCTGCTGAAGATAGGCGAGGTACAAGGGAGTAGGCAGAAGCAAAGTCGGACGTAGCAGAAGGTCGGGGGCAGGCGGCAAGGTTCGTAGTCAGGGGAGATAGCAGAAGTTCTGGTACACAGGCTTTAAACACACAAAACGCTTTCACTAGGCACAAGGGCAACAAGATCCGGCAAGGAAGTGCATGGAAGGAGGATAGATATAGTCAGGGACCAGGTGGAAGCCAATTAAGCTAATTGGGCCAGGCACCAATCATTGGTGCACTGGCCCTTTAAGTCTCAGGGAGCTGGCGCGCGCGCGCCCTAGAGAGCGGAGCCGCGCGCGCCAGCACATGACAGCAGGGGACGGGAACGGGTAAGTGACCTGGGATGCGATTCGCGAGCGGGCGCGTCCCGCTGTGCGAATCGCATCCCCAACGGCCATGACAGAGCAGCGCTCCCGGTCAGCGGGACTGACCGGGAAGCTGCAGAGAGAAAGACGCCGTGAGCGCTCCGGGGAGGAGCGGGGACCCGGAGCGCTAGGCGTAACAGTACCCCCCCCTTAGGTCTCCCCTTCTCTTTATCCGGTAACTGCCTCCCCTGGGATGAGGACACCGGGAAAGGATGGAGGGATTCCTCAACGGCAGGCAGAACAGCAGGAGTAGGAATGGGGAGAGAGGGCAGAGGGCGAGACCTGGCACGGGGCAGTGTGACACCAGGACGAGGGCCATGCGGGGACACAGGGGCTTGCCTGATGGGACTGGGAGGGGGGGAGAGGCATTTCCTGTGGCAGGCAGAGTCCTTAATGACCTTAGGGGGACCGGATACAGGAGGAACCACAGGGTCACGGCAGGGAGTACTGGGAACCGGTTGAAGGCAGTCCTTGGAACAAGAGGGGCCCCAACTCTTGATCTCCCCAGTGGACCAATCCAGGGTTGGGGAATGGTGTTGAAGCCAGGGTAGTCCAAGGAGAACTTCAGAAGTGCAATTAGGAAGGACCAAAAATACAATTTCCTCGTGATGAGGTCCGATGCACATTAGGAGGGGCTCCGTGCGGAAACGCACGGTGCAATCCAACCTGACTCCGTTGACCGCGGAAACGTGGAGTGGCTTGACAAGACGGGTCACCGGAATGCGGAATTTATTCACTAAGGACTCCCGAATAAAATTCCCAGAAGCTCCAGAGTCCAGGCAGGCCACGGCTGAGAGGGAAGAGCTGGCTGAAGTAGAAATCCGAACAGGCACCGTGAGACGTGGAGAAGCCGACTTAGCATCAAGAGACGCCACACCCACGAGAGCTGGGTGCGAGCGTGCGTTTCCCAGACGTGGAGGACGGATTGGGCAATCCACCAAAAAATGTTCAGTACTGGCACAGTACAGACAAAGATTCTCTTCCTTACGGCGATTCCTCTCTTCCAGGGTCAGGCGAGACCGATCCACTTGCATGGCCTCCTCGGCGGGAGGCCTAGGCGCAGATTGCAGTGGAGACTGTGGGAGAGGTGTCCAGAGATCTAAGTCTTTTTCCTGGCGGAGCTCTTGATGCCTCTCAGAAAAACGCATGTCAATGCGAGTGGCTAGATGAATGAGTTCATGCAGGTTAGCAGGAGTCTCTCGTGCGGCCAGAACATCTTTAATGTTGCTGGATAGGCCTTTTTTAAAGGTCGCGCAGAGAGCCTCATTATTCCAGGATAGTTCAGAGGCAAGAGTACGGAATTGTATGGCGTACTCGCCAACGGAGGAATTACCCTGGACCAGGTTCAGCAGGGCAGTCTCAGCAGAAGAGGCTCGGGCAGGCTCCTCAAAGACACTTCGAATTTCCGAGAAGAAGGAGTGTACAGAGGCAGTGACGGGGTCATTGCGGTCCCAGAGCGGTGTGGCCCATGACAGAGCTTTTCCAGACAGAAGGCTGACTACGAAAGCCACCTTAGACCTTTCAGTAGGAAACTGGTCCGACATCATCTCCATGTGCAGGGAACATTGCGAAAGAAAGCCACGGCAAAACTTAGAGTCCCCATTAAATTTGTCCGGCAAGGACAGGCGGAGGCTAGGAGTGGCCACTCGCTGCGGAAGGGGTGCAGGAGCTGGCGGAGGAGATGGTTGTTGCTGCTGTAGCTGTGACTGTACTTGCTGTAGTTGTGACTGGAGTTGCTGTGTCATGGTGGTCAAGTACGACAGCTGGTGATCTTGTTGGGCGATCTGACGAGCTTGCTGGGCGACCAGCGTAGGGAGGTCAGCGACAACTGGCAGAGGAACTTTAGCGGGATCCATGGCCGGATCTACTGTCACGATGCCGGCTGTCAGGAGGTGGATCCTCTGTGCCAGAGAGGGATAGCGAGGACCGTGCTAGTGGACCGGTTCTAAGACACTACTGGTTTTCACCAGAGCCCGCCGCAAAGCGGGATGGTCTTGCTGCGGCGGTAGTGACCAGGTCGTATCCACTAGCAACGGCTCACCTCTCTGGCTGCTGAAGATAGGCGAGGTACAAGGGAGTAGGCAGAAGCAAAGTCGGACGTAGCAGAAGGTCGGGGGCAGGCGGCAAGGTTCGTAGTCAGGGGAGATAGCAGAAGTTCTGGTACACAGGCTTTAAACACACAAAACGCTTTCACTAGGCACAAGGGCAACAAGATCCGGCAAGGAAGTGCATGGAAGGAGGATAGATATAGTCAGGGACCAGGTGGAAGCCAATTAAGCTAATTGGGCCAGGCACCAATCATTGGTGCACTGGCCCTTTAAGTCTCAGGGAGCTGGCGCGCGCGCGCCCTAGAGAGCGGAGCCGCGCGCGCCAGCACATGACAGCAGGGGACGGGAACGGGTAAGTGACCTGGGATGCGATTCGCGAGCGGGCGCGTCCCGCTGTGCGAATCGCATCCCCAACGGCCATGACAGAGCAGCGCTCCCGGTCAGCGGGACTGACCGGGAAGCTGCAGGGAGAAAGACGCCGTGAGCGCTCCGGGGAGGAGCGGGGACCCGGAGCGCCAGGCGTAACACCTCTACCTTCTCTACTATGGCCTTCTTGGATTCCGGATCTGCAGGAAATTTTTTTTTGGCCTCTCTTATCAACAGGTTCAACGTCCCTGTGACCAGTCTCGCCAGACCCCTCTACATCAATTGTGTTTACAATAAAAAATTGGACTGTCTCGTGCGTTACTGCACGGAACCCCTCCTAATGTGCATCGGACCTCATCACGAAAAAATTGAGTTTTTTTTCCTCAGGTTCTTTGGCCCCAAGAAGAGGGGGAGACCCAAGGGGGGGGGTACTGTTACGCCGAGCGCTCCGGGTCCCCGTTCCTCCCCGGAGCGCTCGCCTCATCCTCGTTGTTGCAGCGCCCCGGTCAGATCCACTGACCGGGTGCGCTGCGGTCCCGCCTCCAGCCGGGATGCGATTCGCGATGCGGGTGGCGCCCGCTCGCGATGCGCACCCCGGTCCCCGTACCTGACTCGCTCTCCGTTGGTCCTGTCCCGGCGCGCGCGGCCCCGCTCCCTAGGGCGCGCGCGCGCCGGGTCTCTGCGATTTAAAGGGCCAGTGCACCAATGTTGGTGCCTGGCCCAATCTTCCCAATTAGCTTAATTAGTTTCCACCTGTGCACTCCCTACTTATACCTCACTTCCCCTGCACTCCCTTGCCGGAGCTTGTTGCCCTTGTGCCTAGTGAAAGCGTTCCCTTGTTTGTTCCTAGCCCGTGTTCCAGACCTCCTGCCGTTGCCCCTGACTACGATCCTTGCTGCCTGCCCCGACCTTCTGCTACGTCCGACCTTGCTTCTGTCTACTCCCTTGTACCGCGCCTATCTTCAGCAGTCAGAGAGGTTGAGCCGTTGCTAGTGGATACGACCTGGTCACTACCGCCGCAGCAAGACCATCCCGCTTTGCGGCGGGCTCTGGTGAAAACCTGTAGTGACTTAGAACCGGTCCACTAGCACGGTCCTCGCCAATCCCTCTCTGGCACAGAGGATCCACCTCCTACCAGCCGGGATCGTGACAGGTGCTTTCTCAAGTCCTCAATGAAGTCAATCATCTTCACCTGTTTAAGTACAGGAAGGAAAGGGGGAGGGAAAGTATTTGTTGCCAACTGCAACAAGTAAAAAACTTACAGGATTGAAATACCAGTTATAAAATTCAAAACTGTAAAAACCTGTACTCTAAACAAGTGGTATGTAGCTTCAAAACATCATAAAAAGACATTAAGTTCATTTTTTTCATTAAGGCCGAGGGGCCCCTGTTGCTTTCAATCGGGAGATCCACAGCGCTTCACGCTTTAACAGTTTCTGGTGTAGGTCTACGCCTCTAGGAGATCATTTGACCCTTTCAAGACCAAAAAAACAGACTAAGGTGCGGTCAAATGCATAATAAATCTGGTTGCTCCCACCCCAGTTTGTAGGGAATGCAAATGTTCTTTTATTCTCACAAGCAGCTGTCTCTTGGTCTTCTCCACATAGTACATCCCACATGGACATACCAGGGCATATACCACTTTTGGAATCCTTCAAGAGACAAACTCTCTAACAGTAATGTGAACACAGCCTAAGCGAACAGATTTGCCAATAATCATTTGACTGCGAATAAAGCAAGTTCCGCATGTGAAATTGCCTACTGGAACACATTTATTTAACCAATTCTTTTCTTTATTCTGTTTCTTCATTGCAGACACTTTTTTAACCCCTTAAGGACCAAGCCCATTTTAACCTTAACCCCTTGGGGACGGAGCCCATTATGACCCTCTGGACGGAAGCATTTTTGGCAAATCAGACCACTGTCACTTTAAGCATTAATAACTCGGGGATGCTTTTACTTATAAATTTGATTCCGAGACTGTTTTTTCGTGACATATTCTACTTTATGGCAGTGGTAAATTTTTGTCGATATTTGCATCATTTCTTGGTGAAAAGTTCAAAAATGTTATGAAAAATTTGAAAATTTAGCATTTTTCAAACTTTGAAGCTCTCTGCTTGTAAGGAAAATAGACATTTCAAATAAATTATATATTGATTCACAAATACAATATGTCTACTTTATATTTGCATCATAAAGTTGACATGTTTTTACTTTTGGAAGACATCAGAGGGCTTCAAAGTTCAGCAGCAATTTTCCAATTTTCCACAAAATTTTGAAAATCTGAATTTTTCAGGGACCAGTTCAGTTTTGAAGTGGATTTGAAGGGCCTTCAAATGAGAAATACCCCACAAATGACCCAATTAAAAAAACTGCACCCCTCAAAGTATCCAAAATGACATTCAGTAAGTTTGTTAACCCTTTAGGTGTTTCACAGGAATAGTAGCAAAGTGAAGGAGAAAATTCAAAATCTTCATTTTTTACACTTGGATGTTCTTGTAGACCCAGTTTTTGAATTTTTACAAGTGGTAATAGGAGAAAAAGCCCCCCCAAATTTGTAATCCAATTTCTTTAGAGTAAGGAAATACCTCATATGTGTATCTCAAGTGTTCGGCGGGCGCAGTAGAGGGCTCAGAAGGAAAGGAGCAACAATGGGATTTTGGAGAGTGAATTTTGCTGTAATGGTTTTTGAGGGGCATGTCCCATTTAGAAAGCCCCTATGGTGCCAGAACAGCAGAAAACCCTACATGGCATACCATTTTGGAAACTACATCCATCAGGGCACGTAACAAGGGGTCCAGTGAGCCTTAACACCCCGCAGGTGTTTGACGACTTTTCATTAAAATCGGATGTGTAAATGAAAAAAAAAATATTTCACTAAAGTGCATTTTTTCACCCAAATTTACCGTTTTTACAAAGGGTTATGGGAGAAAATGCCCCCCAAAATTTGTAAGCCCATCCCTTTTGAGTATGGAAATACTCCATGCAAGGACGTAAAATGCTCTGTGGGCGAACTACAATACTCAGAAGAGAAGGAGCACCATTGAGCTTTTGGAATTCTTTTGGAATGGTAGTCAGGGGCCATGTGCGTTTACAAAGCCCCCTGTGGTGCCAGAACAGTGGACCCCCCACATGTGACCCCATTTTGGAAACTAAACCCCTCACAGAATTTAATAAGGGGTGCAGTGAGTATTTACACCCCACTGGCGTTTGACAGATCTTTGGAACAGTGGACTGAGCACTTTACTTCCACATATGGGGTATGTTCTTACTCAGAAGAAATGGGGTTACAAATTTTGGGGGGATTTTTTTCTATTTTCCCTTATGAAAATGAAAAATTTAGGGTAACACCAGCATTTTAGTGAAAACATTTTTTTTTTTCATTTTCCCATCCAAATTTTATGAAAATTCGTCAAACACCTGTGGCGTGTTCAGGCTCACTATACCCCTTGTTACGTTCCATGGAGGGTGTAGTTTCCAAAATGGGGTCACATGTGGGTATTAATGTTTTTGCGTTTATGTCAGAACCGCTGTAAAATCAGCCACCCCTGTGCAAATCACCAATTTAGGCCTCAAATGTACATGGTGCGCTCTCACTCCTGAGCCTTGTTGTGCGCCCGCAGAGAATTTTATGCCCACATATGGGCTATTTCCATACTCAGAAGAAATTGCATTACAAATTTTGAGGGTCTTTTTTTCCTTTTATTGCTTGTGAAAATAAAAAGTATGGGGCAACAGGCTGGTGTAGCCCCCAACTTTTCCTTTTCATAAGGGGTAAAAGGAGAAAAAGCCCCCCAAAATTTGTAGTGCAATTTCTCCCGATTGTGGAAATACCCCATATGCGGCCCTAAACTGTTTCCTTGAAATACGACAGGGCTCCAAACTGAGAGAGCGCTCCATCCACATGGGGGGACAGTGTAAAGGGGTGTATATGTAGTGTTTTACCCTTTATTTTGTGTTAGTGTAGTGTAGTGTTTTTAGGGTACATTCGCACTGGCGGGTTACGGTGAGTTTCCCGCTAAGAGTTTGAGCTGCGACGAATAATTTGCCGCAGCCCAATCTTGAAGCAGGAAACTTACTGTAAACCTGCCTGTGTGAATGTACCCTGTACGTTCACATGGGGGGGCAAACCTCCAGCTGTTTCAAAACCACAACTCCCAGCATGTACTGACAGACCGTGCATGTTGGGAGTTGTACTTTTGCGACAGCTGGAGGCACACTGGTTGGAAAACCTTCAGTTAGGTTCTGTTACCTAACTCAGTATTTTCCAACCAGTGTCCTTCCAGCTGTTGCAAAACTACAACTCCCAGCATGTACTGACAGACCGTGCATGCTGGGAGTTGTACTTTTGCCACAGCTGGAGGCACACTGGTTGGAAAAACTTCAGTTAGGTTCTGTTACCTAACTCAGTATTTTCCAACCAGTGTGCCTCCAGCTGTTGCAAAACTGCAACTCCCAGCATATACTAATCGTCGAAGGGCATGCTGGGAGATGTAGCTATGCAACAGCTGGAGGTTATGCAACTACAACTACCAGCTTGCCGAGACAGCTGTTTGCTGTTTGGGCATGCTGGGATTTGCAGTTTTGCAACATCTGGAAGGTTACAGATTATAGACCACTGCACAGTGATCTCCAAACTGTGACCCTCCAGATGTTACAAAACTACAAATCCCAGCATGCCCAGACAGCAAAGAGCTGTTTGGGCATGCTAGGAGTTGTAGTTTTGCAAGATCTGGAGGGATACAGTTTAGAGACCACTGTATAATGGTCTTAAACTGTATCCCTCCAGCTGTTGCAAAACTACATATTCCAGCATGCACAAACAGCTGTCTGGGCATGCTGGGAGTTGTAGTTTTGCAACATCTGGAGGGCTACAGTCTCAGACTGTAGCCCTCCAGATGTTGCTAGGCAACTTACCGGCTTCCGTAGGATCCAAGGAGCTGCCGATCACAGTCGCCGCCCGCCGGTCTCCGTCGCCCGCAGCCTCCGGACAGGTAAGTGGATCGTCGGCGCCCGGTCCCCTTTGGTTCCCCGTTCTGCCCCGCCTTTTGTTGGTGGGCAGGACAGGAAAAACGAAAATTAACCCCCTGCCACCTCACTCCTATCCCTTCAGGGGGATCGTAGGTGTCTTAGACAACCGCGATCCCCCTTATATCTGGGTCACCATAGACCCGTATGATCCGGAATCGACGCAAATCGCAAGTGTGAATATACTTGCGATTTGTGCCGATCGCCGACATGGCGGGGTCTAATGACCCCCCTGGGCATTTGCACAGGGTGCCTGCTGATAGATATCAGCAGTCACCCCGGTCTGGTCCCCGCCGCGCGTCTTAACCCCTTAAGGACCAGGCCATTTTACACCTTAAGGACCAGAGCGTTTTTTGCAATTCTGACCACTGTCACTTTAAACATTAATAACTCTGGAATGCTTTTAGTTATAATTCTGATTCTGAGATTGTTTTTTCGTGACATATTCTACTTTAACTTAGTGGTAAAATTTTATGGTAACTTGCATCCTTTCTTGGTGAAAAATCCCAAAATTTGATGAAAAAAATGAAAATTTTGCATTTTTCTAACTTTGAAGCTCTCTGCTTGTAAGGAAAATGGATATTCAAAATAAAACATTTTTTGGTTCACATATACAATATGTCTACTTTATGTTTGCATCATAAAATTTATGAGTTTTTACTTTTGGAAGACACCAGAGGGCTTCAAAGTTCAGCAGCAATTTGGAAATTGTTCACAAAATTTTCAAACTCGCTATTTTTCATGGATCAGTTCAGGTTTGAAGTGGATTTGAAGTGTCTTCATATTAGAAATACCCCACAAATGACCCCATTATAAAAACTGCACCCCCCAAAGTATTCAAAATGACATTCAATAAGTGTATTAACCCTTTAGGTTAAAAAAAAAATGTTTTACCTAAAATGCTTGGTTTCCCAAAAATTTTACATTTTTAAAAAGGATAATAGCAGAAAATACCCCGCAAAATTTGAAGCCCAATTTCTCCCGATTCAGAAAACACCCCATATGGGGGTGAAAAGTGCTCTGCTGGTGCACTACAGGTCTCAAAAGAGAAGGAGTCACATTTGGCTTTTTGAAAGCAAATTTTGCTCTGGGGGCATGCCGCATTTAGGAAGCCCCTATGGTGCCAGAACCGCAAATAAAACCCACATGGCATACCATTTTGGAAATTAGACCCCTCGGGGAACGTAAAAAGGGGTAAAGTGAACCTTAATACCCTACAAGTGTTTCACGACTTTTGCATATGTAAAAAATATATATATTTTTTACCTAAAATGCTTGGTTTCCCAAAATTTTTACATTTTTAAAAAGGGTAATAGCAGAAAATACCCCCCAAAATTTGAAGCCCAATTTCTCCCGATTCAGAAAACACCCCATATGGGGGTGAGAAGTGCTCTGCTGGCGCACTACAGGTCTCAGAAAAGAAGGAGTCACATTTGGCTTTTTGAAAGCAAATTTTGCTCTGGGGGCATGCCGCATTTAGGAAGCCCTGATGGTGCCAGGACAGCAAAAAAAAAAACCACATGGCATACTATTTTGGAAACTAGACCCCTCGGGGAACGTAACAAGGGGTAATGTGAACCTTAATACCCCACAGGTGATTCACAACTTTTGCATATGTAAAAAAAAGAAAAAATTTTTACCTAAAATGCTTGGTTTCCCAAAAATTTTACATTTTTAAAAAGGGTAATAGCAGAAAATACCCCCCAAAATTTGTAACATAATTTCTCCCGAGTACGGCGATACCCCATATGTGACCCTAAACTGTTGCCTTGAAATACGACAGGGCTCCAAAGTGAGAGCGCCATGCGCATTTGAGGCCTAAATTAGGGAATTGCATAGGGGTGGACATAGGGGTATTCTACGCCAGTGATTCCCAAACAGGGTGCCTCCAGCTGTTGTAAAAGTCCCAGCATGCCTGGACAGTCAGTGGCTGTCTGGTAATACTGGTAGTAGTTGTTTTGCAACAGCTGGAGGCTCCGTTTTGGAAACAGTGGTGTACCAGACGTTTTTCATTTTTATTGAGGAGGGGGGCTGTGTAGAGGAATGTGTATATGTAGTGTTTTTTACTTTTTGTTTTATTTTGTGATAGTGTAGTGTTTTTAGGGTACAGTCGCACGGGCGGGGGGTTCACAGTAGTTTCTCGCTGGCAGTTTGAGCTGCGGCAGAAATTTTGCCGCAGCTCAAACTTGCAGCCAGATACTTACTGTAATCCTCCGCCCATGTGAGTGTACCCTGTACGTTCACATTGGGGGGGGGGGACATCCAGCTGTTGCAAAACTACAACTCCCAGCATGTAGGGTCTATAAGTGCATGCTGGGAGTTGTAGTTTTGCAACAGCTGGAGGCTCCGTTTTGGAAACGGTGGCGTACCAGACGTTTTTCATTTTTATTGGGGGAGGGGGGCTGTGTAGGGGAATGTGTATATGTAGTGTTTTTCACTTTTTATTTTATTTTGTGTTAGTGTAGTGTTTTTATGGTACAGTCGCACGGGCGGGGGTTCACAGTAGTTTCTCGCTGGCAGTTTGAGCTGCAGCAGAAAATTTGCCGCAGCTCAAACTTGCAGCCGGATACTTACTGTAATCCTCCGCCCATGTGAGTGTACCCTGTACATTCACATTGGGGGGGGGGGGGGGGACATCCAGCTGTTGCAAAACTACAACTCCCAGCATGTACGGTCTATCAGTGCATGCTGGGAGTTGTAGTTTTGCAACAGCTGGAGGCACACTGGTTGTGAAACACCGAGTTTGGTAACAAACTCAGTGTTTTGCAACCAGTGTGCCTTCAGCTGTTGCAAAAGCTACAACCCCCAGCATGTACGGACAGCGGAAGGGCATGCTGGGTCTTGTAGTTATGCAACAGCTGGAGGCATACTACTTTGGCTGGGGATGCTGGGGATTATAGTTATGCAACAGTTGGAGACACACTGGTTTGCTACTTAACTCAGTGTGCCTTCAGCTGTTGCAAAACTACAACTCTCAGCAGTCACCGACAGCCAACAGGCATGCTGGGAGTTGTAGTTATGCAACCAGCAGATGCACCACTACAACTACCAGCATGCACTTTAGCTGTTTTTCCATAGAAAAAATGTGCCTCCAGCTGTGGCAAAACCATAAGTCCCAGCATGCCCATAAGGGAATGCTGGGAGTTGTGGTGGTCTGCCTCCTCCTGTTGCATAATTACAGCTCCCAGCATGCCTTTTTGCATGCTGGGAGCTGTTGCTAAGCAACAGCAGGAGGCTGTCACTCACCTCCTGCTGCTGCTGATCGACGCTGCAGGTCAGTCCTGCCGCCGACGCCGTCGCTCCTGGGGCCCCGATCCCAACATTAACGCCGGGGATCGGGGTCCCCAGCACCCGGGGTGCACGTCCCGCACCCGCTCACGTCCTCCGGAAGAGGGGCGGAGCGGGTGCGGGAGTGACACCCGCAGCAGGCGCCCTGATTGGTCGGCCGGGAATCCGGCCGACGAATCAGGGCGATCGTGAGGTGGCACCAGTGCCACCTCACCCCTGCAGGCTCTGGCTGTTCGGGGCCGTCTCTGACGGCCTCGATCAGCCAGTAATTCCGGGTCACCGGGTCACTGGAGACCCGATTGACCCGGAATCGCCGCAGATCGCTGGACTGAATTGTCCAGCGATCTGCGGCCATCGCCGACATGGGGGGGCATAATGACCCCCCTGGGCGATATGCCGCGATGCCTGCTGAACGATTTCAGCAGGCATCGAGCACCGGCTCCCCTCCGGCTAGCGGCGGGGGGCCGGGAATGGACAGGACGTACTTCTACGTCCTCGTTCCTTATGGACTCGGAAACGGGGGCGTAGGAGTACGTCCATTGTCCTTAAGGGGTTAAATAACAGGACGCAAGGGCGTATGCATACGTCCTTCGTCCCCAACAGGTTAAGGACCAGGCCAATTTTATTTTTGCGTTTTTGTTTTTTCCTCCTCGCCTTCTAAAATCCATAACTCTTTTATATTTCCATCTACAGACCCATATAAGGGCTTTTTTTTGCACGACTAATTGTACTTTGTAATGAAACCTCTCATTTTACCATAAAATGTATGACGAACCCAAAAACATTTTGGAGGGTTTTGTTTTCACACTGTGCACTTTTTGGTAAAAATTACATGTGTTCTTTATTCTGTTGGTCAATACAATTAAAATGATACCCATGGCTAGATACTTTTATATTTTTGTACCGCTTAAAAAAAAATATCTAAAACTTTTGTACGAAATCAGTAATCTAAAATTGCCCTATTTTGACCACCTATAACTTTTTCATTTTTCTGTATATAGGGCGGAATGGGGGCTCATTTTTTGCACCGTCATCTGTACTTTTTGTTGATAGTACATTTGCATATATAAATCTTTTAGATAATTTTTTATTAATTTATTTTGGAATAAAATGTGACAAAAAGGCAGCATTTTTGGACTTTTTTTTTATTTTTTACGTTTACGCTGTTCACCGTACGGGATCATTAACATTATATTTTGATAGTTCAGACATTTATGCACGTGGCGATACTGAATATGTTTATTAAAAAAAAAAAAACTTTTTGGGGGTAAAATGGGAAAGACTGACAATTTTCGTTTTTTTGGGGGGAGGGGATTTTTCACTTTTTTTATTTTTACATTTTTCAACAGTTTTTTTTTTACACTTTTTATGTCCCCATAGGGGACTATCTATAGTAATCATTTGATTGCTAATACTGTTCAGTGCTATGCATAGAGCCTAGCACTAATCAGTATTATCGGTGACCTTCTTCTCTGGTCTGCTCGATCTCTGACCAGAGGAGTAGACCCGAGGAGACGGACGGAGGCAGATGAGGGGACCTCCATCTGCCATCTGCCAATACAGATGATCGGATCGCCGCTGCAGGGCTGCAGGCGATCCGATCATCTATTTTAACATGCGCATTGCCACAGATGCCGTGATCTGTACTGATCACGGCATCTGAGGGGTTAATGGCGGACATTCGCGTTATCGCGGATGTTGGCCATTACCGGCAGGTCCCCCGTGTATGACGCGACTGCCGTGTATGACACGAGCACCGCTCCGAAGCTCGTGTTCATACACAGTATGTAAATGTACGTTCTGTTGCGCGAACTACCGCCAAGCCAGGATGTACATTTATGTCCGTAGTCATTAAGGGGTTAATCATATCACCAATGGTTAGATTTTTTTTATATGTTATGACAGGCATTGTAGATGTATATTCTGTCAAATCATCATCTTGCTGTAGGATGAACCAATTCCGTTTAAAGGGGTACTCCCACCCTAGACATCTTATCCCCTATCCAACCCCCGCATTATTGTTTGCAGCACCCACCTGTGTTCTCACCGGAACCGCTGGAGGGTCTGAGTCGCGACTCCTGGAACGGAAGTCCGTGACATCAGGACTCCGCCCCCGTGTGACGTCACGCCCGTCCCCTCAATGTAAGTCTATGGTGAGAACACAGGTGGGTGCCGCAAGCAATAATGCGGGGGTCCCCAGCGGCGGGACCCCCATGATCAGACATCTTATCCCCTATCCTTTGGATAGGGGAGAAGATGTCTAAGGAGGGAGTACTCTTTTAAAGGGGTACTCCGGCGCTTATACATCTTATCCCCTATCCAAAGGATAGAGATAAGATGCCTCATCACGGGGGTCCCGCCGCTGGGGACCCCCGTGATCTTGCATGCCGCACCCCGTTAGAATCAGTCCCGGGAGCGTGTTTGCTCCGGGTCTGATTACTCTTGATCACGGGGATGGAGCATTATGATGTCACGGCTCCGCCCCCTCAATGCAAGCCTATGGGAGGAAGCGTGACAATTCCCAGATGCTTGCATTGAGGGGGCCAAGGGTGACGTCACACGAGGGCGGAGCCGTGATGTCACAATGCTCCATCCCCGTGATCAACAGTAATCAGACCCGGAGCTAAGATGCTCTGGGGACTGATTCTAACGGGGTGCGGCGTGCAAGATCACGGGGGTCCCCAGGGGCGGGACCCCCGCTATCAGGCATCTTATTCCCTATCCTTTGGATAGGGGATAAGATGTCTTAGTGCCAGAGTACCCCTTTAACCCCTGTAGGACCACAGCGTTTTTTGCACATCTGACCACTTTCACTTTCAGCATTAATAACTCTGGGATGATTTTACCTATCATTCTGATTCCGAGGGTCTTTTTTTGTGGCATATTCTACTTTATGTTATTGGTAAAATTTTGTCGATACAGTTTCTTAGTGAAAAATTCAAAAATTTGATGAAAAAATTGAAAATGTTGCTTTTTTCTAATTTTGAAGCTCTCTGCTTGTAAGGAAAATAGATATTCTAAATAAATTATATTTTGATTCCTAAATAAAATATGTCTACTTTATGTCTACATCATAAAGTTGAAATGTTTTTACTTTTGGAAGGCATCAGAGGGGTTCAAAGTTCAGCAGCAATTTTCCAATTTTTCACAAAAATTTCAAAATCAGAATATTTCAGGGACCAGTTCAGGTTTGAAGTGGATTTGAAGGGCTTTCTTATTAGAAATACCCCACAAATAACCCCATTATAAAAACTGCACCCCTCAAAGTATTCAAAATGACATTCAGTAAGTGTGTTAACCCTTTAGGTGTCTCACAGGAATAGCAGCAAAGTGAAGGAGAAAATTCAAAATCTCAATTTTTTACACTCACATGTTCTTGTAGACCCAGTTTTTGAAAATTTACAAGGGGTAAAAGGAGAAAAATCCTCTCAAAATTTGTAACCCAATTTCTCTCGAGTAAGGAAATACCTCATATATGTATGTCAAGTGTTTGGCGGGTGCAGTAGAGGTCTCAGAAGAGAAGGAGCGACAGTGGGATTTTGGAGAGTGAGTTTTTCTGAAATGGTTTTTTTGGGGGAATGTCGCATTTAGGAAGCCCCTATGGTGCCAGAACAGCAGAAAAAACCCCACATGGCATACCATTTTGGAAACTACACCCCTGAAGGCACGTAGCAAGGGGTCCAGTGAGTCTTTAAACCCCACAGGTGTTTGACGACTTTTCGTTAAATTTGGATGTGTAAATTTTCCCAAATTTACCATTTTTATAAAGGGTAATGGGAGAAAATGCCCCCCAAAATTTGTAACCCCATCTCTTCTGAGTAAGGAAATACCCCATGTAAGGATGTAAAATGCTCTGCGGGCGAACTACAATGCTCAGAAGAGAAGGAGTCACATTTGGCTTTTGGAAAGCAAATTTTGCTGAAATTGTTTTGGGGGGGCATGTCACATTTAGGAAGCCCCTATGGTGCCAGAACAGCAAAAATACCGACATGGCAAACTATTTTGGAAACTACACCCTTCAAGGAACGTAATAAGCGGTACAGTGAGCCTTAACACCTCACAGGTATTTCACGACTTTTTGTTAAAGTTGGATGTGTAAATGAAAAAAAAAAAATCACAAAAATGTTTTTTTTTTCCCCAAATTTTTAATTTTTACAAGGGGTAATAAAAGAAAATTACACCCAAAATTTGTAACCCCATTTCTTCTGAGTATGGAAATACCCCATGTGTGGACTTCAAGTGCTCTGCTGTCAAACTACAATGCTCAGAAGAAGAGGAGCGCCATTGAGCTTTTGAAGAGTGAATTTGTTTGGAATGGAAGTCAGGGGCCATGTGTGTTTACAAAGCCCCCCCCCCCCCTGTGGTGCCAGAACTGTGGACCTCCCCACATGTGACCCCATTTTGGAAACTACACCCCTCACCGAATTTAATAAGGGGTGCAGTGAGCATTTACACCTTACTGGCATTTGACAGATCTTTGGAACAGTGGGCTGAGCAAATGAAAAATTACATTTTTCATTTTCACAGACCACTGTTTCAAAAATCTGTCAGACCCCTGTGGGGCATAAATGCTCACTGTACCCATTATTACATTACATGAGGGGGGTAGTTTTCAAAATGGGGTCATATGTTGGGGGGGTCCACTGACCTGGTACCATGGGGGCTTTGTAAACACATGTGGCCTTCAATTCCAGACAAATTTTCTTTTCAAAATCCCAATGGCGCTCCTTCTCTTCTGGGCATGGTAGTTCACCCGCAGAGGACTTTACATCCACATATGGAGTATGTTCTCACTCAGAAGAAATTATGTTACAAATTTTGGTAGGCTTTTTTTCCTATTTCCCCTTGTGAAATGAAAAATGAAAAATTTTGGGTAACACCAGCATTTTACCATTCAAATTTAATGAAAATTCGTCAAGCACCTGTGGGGTGTAAAGGCTCACTATACCCCTTGTTACATTCTGTGAGTGGTGTAGTTTCCAAAATGGGGTCACATGTCGTTATTTATTTTTTTGCATTTATGTCAGAACTGCTGTAAAATCAGCCACCCCTGTGCAAATCACCAATTTGGGCCTCAAATGTACATGGTGCGCTCTCACTCCTGAGCCTTGTTGTGAACCTGCCGAGCATTTTACGCCCACATATGGGGTATTTCCGTACTCAGGAGTAATTGCGTAACAAATTTTGGGGGTCTTTTTTTCCTTTTGCCAGCATGTTAGTGTAATTTTTCTTTTTTTTTTTTTTTTTTTTACACTAACAGGCTGGTGTAGACCCCAACTTTTCTTTTTCATAAGGGGTAAAAGGAGACAAAGCCCCCAAAATTTGTAGTGCAATTTTTCCCGAGTACGGAAATACCCCATATGTGGCACTAAACTGTTTCCTTGAAATACGACAGTGAGAGACCGCCATGCGCATTTGAGGACTAAATTAGGGATTGCATAGGGGTGGACATAGGGGTATTCTACGCCAGTGATTCCCAAACAGGGTGCCTCCAACTGTTGCTAAACTCCCAGCATGCCTAGACAGTCAGTGGCTGTCCGGGCATGCTGGGAGATGTAGTTATGCAACAGCTGGAGGTACGCAACTACAAATCCCAGCATTCAGAGACAGCTGCTTGCTGTTTGGGCATGCTGAGATTTGCAGTTTTGCAACATCTGTAGGGCTACAATTTAGAAATCTCCAAACTGTGGACCACCAACTGTTTAGAAATCTCCAAACTGTGGACCACCAGCTGTTGCAAAACTACAAATCCCAGCATGCCCAGACAGCAAACTGCTGTTTGGGCATGCTAGGACTTGCAGTTTTGCAACATCTGGAGGGCCACAGTTAGAAATCACTACCAGTGATATCCAAACTGTGGCCCTCCAGCTGTTGCAAAACTACAAATCCCTTCATGCCCAAACAGCTGTCTGGGCATGCTGGGAGTTGTAGTTGTGCAACATCTGGAGGGTTACAGTTTAGAGACCACTGTATAGTGGTCTCAAACTGTACCCTCCAGATGTTGCTAGGCAACTTACCGACTTCCGTCGGATCCACGGAGCCAGCCGCACGACATCGCCGGACTCCGATCTCCTCCACCGATCGTCGCCAGCAGCCTCGCCCGTGGGATAAGAGGACGTCAGCGCTGGTCCTCTGTTGTTTCCCTGTTCTGCCCTGCCTATTGTGGGTGGGCAGAACAGGGAAACCGAAAGTAATGCCCCCGCCCCCCGATTTGCTACTGGTGGTCGCGTCTAGACCACCAATAGCAGGGATAGGAGGGTTGTCACCCCTGCCACCTCACTCCTATCCCTTCACGGGGATCGTGGGTGTCTTTGACAACCGCAATCCCCCTTATTTTCCTGGTCACCGGGTCACCATAGACCCGTATGACCTGGAATCGGAGTAAATTGCAAGTGTGAATACATCGCCGATATGGGGGGGTCTGATGACCCCCCTGGGCATTTGCGCGGGGTGCCTCCTGATAGATATCAGCAGACACCCCACGTCTGGTCCCTGCCCGGCACGCGGCAGGGACCGAAATTCCCACGGGCGTACAGGTACGCCCTTGGTCCTTAAGTACCAGGAAGCAAAGGCGTGCCTGTACGCCCTTGGTCCTTAAGGTGTTAATGATGTCTCTGATTATAGTGTTCATAGGACTGTTGTCAAAGGAGAAACAGAATTTGGGGTCTATTTTGTCCCTTTTATCTATTGCTATTAAGCAGTGTTTGTCTGGACTTCTTTCCTTCCTTATTGAAAGCTTCAGTTACCACCTTTTTGAGATATTCTCTTGCATACGACCGTTCAGCCAGTTCTTCTGCCTCTTTAAAGTATATTTCATTTTCATTATTTATACATTTTATTCGCACTAACTGGCTGTAAGGTATGCTATTTTTAGTATTTTGGGGGGGTTCAAGCTTTCATAATGTAAGAGAGCATTTTTGGATGTATTTTTCCTAAAAGTGGTTGTTTTCAAACAGTTATCAAAGATATAGATACTAACATCTAGGGATTCCAGACTTTTGCCATCAAACTGATATGTGAAAAACATGTTAGCATCATTAGTATTATTCACGTAGGAGATAAAACTCTGGAATTTCTTTCCAGCACCATCCCACACCACAAATACGTCATCTACAAAGCATAGGAATAGTCTTATGTGGTATGTGAATGGATTTCTGGGACTGAATATGAAATATGACATTCCTGTATAGCCTGTACACCCGCATCTTGAGGGATGCGGGTGTACAGGCTTTCAACGTAAATCAAAGCCAATTGAAATATATTCTGCCATGCAAAGTCCTCTAAGGCGGCGATCAAATCGTCGGTATCTCTTATACAGGTGGGTAGTTCTTTCAATATTGGAGATAAAAGCCAATATAGGTAAGCAGATAGGGCCTCAGTCACTGAGCCAATCCCAGCCACTATGGGGCAGCCTGGGGGTTGGCTCAGTGACTTATGGATTTTAGAGAGGATACATATATATACATATATATATTTATATATATATATATATATATATATATATATATATATATATATATATATATAACACTCAACGTGTGTGTGTATGTATGTATTTATGTATGTATGTGTGTATGTTCCAGCATCACGTCCAAACGGCTAAAGATATTAACATGAAACTTGGCACACATGTTACTTCTATGTCAGCAACAAACATAGGATAGGTGATTTAACCCTTACTCACCCTCATTTCCCAGGGGCGGGTTTATGTTTAAAGTCCCATACAAGTCAATGGGAAATATATGTTACTGCATAACTTCCAAACGGCTGGAGATATTTCGATAATACTTGGTCACATGTTACTTATATGTCCACTTAAAATATAGGATAGCTAATTTAACCCTTAACTACCTCTATTTGTGAGGGTCACAGTTTTTGTTTAAAATCCCATGCAAATCAATGGGAAATGTATGTTCCCATATAACTTCCGTACATCTGGAGATATTTCAATATCTGGTACACATATTACGGGTCGCGATATGAGGACGGGAAAGGAGGTCGGGATAGGAGGACGGGATAGGAGGTCGAGATAGGAGGATGGGATAGGAGGTCAAGATAAGAGGTCGCGAAAGGAGGACGGGAAAGAAGGATGGGATAGGAGGACGGGATAGGAGGACGGGATAGGAGGCCAGGATAGGAGGTCGAGATAGGAGGTCGAGATAGGAGGTCGAGATGTGAGGACGGGAAAGGAGGATGGGAAAGAGGTTGGGATAGGAGGTAGAGATAGGAGCTCGAGATATGAGGACGGGAAAGGAGGATGGGATAGGAGGTCAGGATAGGAGGTCGGGATAGGAGGTCGAGATAGGAGGACGGGATAGGAGGACAGAATAGGAGGACGGGATAGGAGGTCGGGATAGGAGTACGGGATAGGAGGATGGGATAGGAGGGCGGGATAGGAGGTCGGGATAGGAGGTCGGGATAGGAGGTAGGGATAGGAGGTTGGGATAGGAGGTCGAGATAGGAGGTCAGGATAGAAGGTCAGGATAGGAGGTCGGGATAGGAGGACGGGATAGGAGGACATATAGGAGGACGTATAGGAGGTCGGGATAGGAGGTCGAGATAAGAGGATGGGATAGGAGGTCAGGATAGGAGGTCTGGATAGGAGGTTGGGATAGGAGGTCGGGATATGGGGTTGGGATATGACAACAATATATGAGGACTGGATATGAAGTCAAAAGCTTCCTCCTTTGTTTATTTTCCTCCCCAACACGGATTAGGAACGAAAAACTGGGCAACGCTGGGTATTCAGCTAGTAAATATATAAAACTCAATGTGTGTATGTATGTGTGTGTGTGTGTGGGTATGTTGCAGCATCACGTCCAAACGGCTGAAGCTATTAACATGAAACTTGGCACACATGTTACTTATATATCAACAACAAACATAGGATAGGTGATTTAACCCTTACGCACCCCCATTTGCCAAGGGCGGGGTTTTTGTTTAAAGTCCCATTCAAGTCTATGGAAAATATATGTTACTGCAGAACTTCCAAACGGCTGGAGATATTTCAATAATACTTGGTCACTTGTTACTTATATGTCCACTTAAAATATAGGATAGTTAATTTAACCCTTAACTACCCCCATTTGTGAGGGTCGAGGTTTTTGTTTAACTCCTTGGGGACGGAGCCCATTATAACCCTAAGGACGGGAGCATTTTTTGCAATTCTGACCACTGTCACTTTAAGCATTAATAACTCAGGGATGCTTTTACTTTTCATTCTGATTCCGAGATTGTTTTTTCGTGACATATTCTACTTTATGTTAGTGGTAAATTTTTGTCGATACTTGCATCGTTTCTTGGTGAAAAATGCCAAAATTTGATGAAAAAATAGAAAATTTTGCAATTTTCTAACTTTGAAGTTCTCTGCTTGTAAGGAAAATAAACATTCTAAATAAATAATATTTTGATTCACATATGCAATATGTCTACTTTATGTTTGCATCATAAAGTTGACATGTTTTTACTTTTGGAAAACATCAGAGGGCTTAAAAGTTCAGAAGCAATTTTCCAATTTTTCACAAAATTTTCAAAATCGGAATTTTTTAGGGGCCAGTTCAGTTTTGAAGTGGATTTGAAGGGCCTTCATATTAGAAATACCCCATAAATTACCCAATTATAAAAACTGCACCCCTCAAAGTATTCAAAATTACATTCAGTAAGTTTGTTAACCCTTTAGGTGTTTCACAGGAATAGCAGCAAAGTGAAGGAGAAAATTCAAAATCTTAATTTTTTACACTCGCATGTTCTTGTAGACCCAGTTTTTGAAATTTTACAAAGGGTAAAAGGAGAAAAGGCCCCCAAAATTTTTAACCCAATTTCTCTCGAGTATGGAAATACCTCATATGTGTATGTCAAGTGTTCGGCGGGCGCAGTAGAGGGCTCAGAAGGGAAGGAGCGACAATGGGATTTTGGAGAGTCAGTTTTGCTGAAATGGTTTTTGGGGGCATGTCGCATTTAGGAAGCCCCTATGGTGCCAGAACAGCAAAAAAAAAAAAAACACATGGCATACTATTTTGGATACTACACCCCTCAAGGCACATAACAAGGGGTCCGGTGTGCCTTAACACCCCACAGGTGTTAGACGACTTTTCGTTATATTCGGATGTGTAAATGAAAAAAAAATTTTCACTAAAGTGCAGGTTTTTCCCCCAAATTTACCATTTCTACAAAGGGTAATGGGAGAAAAATCCCCCCAAACTTTGTAACGCAATTTCTCCCGAGTACGGAGATACCCCATATGTGGCCCTAAACTGTTGCCTTGAAATACGACAGGGCTCTGAAGTGAGAGAGCACCATGCGTATTTGAGGCCTGAATAAGGAATTTGCAGTAGGGGTGGACCTGGTTAAAGGGTGAGGCTTGTCTCCACCAAAACCCTACAGCAGTGTTTCCCAAACAGGGTGCCTCCAGCTGTTGCAAGACTTCCAGCCTGCCAGGACAGTCTATGGCTGTCCGGCAACACTGGAAGTTGTGGTTTTGTCACAGCTGGAGACGCCGTTTAGGAAACACTGCCGTATGAGACGTTTTTCATTTTTATTGGGAGTGGGGGTGGGGGGTTGGGGGGGGATTAGACATGTAAGGGGGTGTATGTGTAGTGTTTTACTTTTTATTATTTGTTAGTGTAGTGTAGTGTTTTTAGGGTACATTCACACAGACAGGGGTTCACAGTAGGTTTCCTTGAAGGAAACCCACTGTAAACCCGCCCGTGTGAATGTACCCTGTACATTCACATGGGAGGGGGGGCGCCCCAAGGGGGGGGGGGGGGCGCCCCAAACCTTCAGCTGTGGCAAAATAACAACTCCCAGAATGCACTGACTGACTGTACATGCTGGGAGTTGTAGTTTTACAACAGCTGTAGGCACACTGGTGGGGAACCACTGAGTTAGAAAACAGACTCTAGCTCAGTGATTCCAACCCATGTGCCTCCAGCTGTTGCAAGACTATAACTCCCAGCATGTACGGTCTGTTAGTGCACTCTGGGAGTTGTAGTTTTGCAACAGCTGGAGGCACACGGGTTGAAATCACTGAGTTAGGAAACAGACTATAGCTCAGTGTTTCCCAACCAGTGTGCCTACAGCTGTTGCATAACTACAATTCCCAGCACGGCCAGACAATCAGGGATGCTGGACGTGTAGTTCTGCAATATCTGGCCCTTCAGATGTTGCAGAACTACAACTCCCAGCATGCCTGGACAGTCTGGGCATGCTAGGAGTTGTAGTTATGCAACTACTGGGGAAGAACAGTGGCCTCCAAACTGTAGCCCTCCAGATGTTGCAAAACTACAACTCCAAGCATGCCCAGACTGTCCTGGCATGCTGGGAGTTGCAGTTCTGCAACATCTGAAGGGCCAGATATTGCAGAACTACACGCCCAGCATCCCTGACTGTCTGGGCATGCTGGGAGTTGTAGTTTTGCAACATCTGGAGGGCTACAGTTTGGAGACCACCATATAGTGATCTTCAAACTGTGCCACTTCAGATGTTGCAAAACTACAACTCCCAGCATGCCCAGACAGTCAGTGCATGCTGGGAGTTGTAGTTTTGCAACATCTGGAGGACCACAGTTTAGAGACCACTACACAGTGGTCTCCAAACTGTGACCCTCCAGATGTTGCAAAACTACAACTCCCAGCATGCCCAGACAGCCTTTGGCTGTCTGGGCATGCTGGGAGTTGTAGTTTTGCAGCTTTTAGAAGGCCACAGCGAAGATCACTTACCGCGATCTTCACTGCAGCCTTCTCAGCCGCACTTTCCGGCCGCCGCTCCTCCTGTTCGCGTTGCTTGTTCCTGCCGCCGCTGCTCCTGGATGCCGCCGCCTCCGCCGCCGATGTCGGTCCGGGTAAGCCGGGCCATGTCCTTCACCTCGCCGCCAGTGTTTCCCCCGCTCTGTGCCGACTTCGATCGGTGCGCAGAGCGGGGGGAAATGAACTGTAACCCCCCGCCACCCTCCTGCCATTGGTGGTCAGCCTGACCGACCAATGGCAGGGGATTGGAGGGGGTGGCAACATTGCCACCTCGCTTCTATGCTTTAGGCTGTTCGGAGCTGTCTCTGATAGCTCCGATCAGTCTTATTTTCCGGGAGATCGGGTCACCAGTGACCCAATTTGCCCGGATCGAGGCAAATCGCAGGTCTGAATTGACCTGCGATTTGCTGCGATCGTCGATATGGGGGGGTCTCAGGACCCCCCTAGGCATTGCCACGGGATGCCTGCCGATAGATATCAGCAGGTATCCCGGTCCGATCACCGCCCGGCGAGCGGAAGTGATCGGAAATACGGAGGGCGTATGGATACGCCCTCCGTCCTTAAGTGACGGGATGCGAGGGCGTATGCATACGCCCTTCGTCCCCAAGGAGTTAAAGTCCCCTGCAAATCAATGGGAAATGTATGTTCCCACATGACTTCCGTACGGCTGGAGATATTTCAATTCCTGGTACACATGTTACTTATATGTCAAATAAAAAGATATGATAGTTAACCTGTTAAGGACCCATGGCGTTCTAGCGGCCTCTAGCGGGTCGGGCTTGGTTGTTAGAGGCCGGGACCTGTGGCAAATAGCGCGCGGCACTGATTACGGTGCCATGTGCTATTAACCCTTTAGATGCCACGTCCAAATTTGAACGTTGCGTCTAAAATGTAAGTAAAACATTGGCGGTTAGCTCAGGGGTCTGTTCGCGATCGCTGCAGCGAAATCGCAGCATCCCGAACTGCTGAGACACAGCAAGAGGGTCCCTTACCGCTGATCACAGAGCCACGCGCTATTAACCCTTTAGACGCGGCATTTAAATTTGAACGCCGCATCTATAATTAAAGTAAACCATTGCCGTTTAGCTCAGGGGGCTGTTCAAGATCGCCGCGGCGAAATCGCGGCATCTCAAACAGCTGAGACACAGCAGGAGGGTCCCTTACCTTGCCTCCTGGTGTCTGATCGCCGAATGACTGATCAGTGCCTGAGATCCAGGCATGAGCAGTCAAGCGGCAGATCATTGATCAGTTGTTTCCTATGAGAAACCACTGATCAATGTAAAAGATCAGTGTGTGCAGTGTTATAGCCCCTATGGGAGCTATAACACTGCAAAAAAAAAGTGAAAAGAAAAAGTGAATAAAGATCATTTAACCCCTTTCCTAATAAAAGTTTGAATCACCCCCTTTTCCCATAAAAAAAACAAAAAAACAATGTAAATAAAAATAAACATATGTGGTATCGCCGCGTGCGGAAATGTTCGAATTATAAAACTGCACGGTCAATGGCGTACGCTCAAAAAAATTCAATCAAATAAGTCATATCAATGCAAAAATGATACCGCTAAAAACTTCAGATCATGACGCAAAAAAATAACCCTCATACCGCCCCATACGCGGAAAAATAAAAAATGTTATAGGGGTCAGAAGATGACAATTTTAAACATATAAATTTTTCTGCATGTAGTTATGATTTTTTCCAGAAGTACGACAAAATCAAACCTATATAAGTAGGGTATCATTTTAAACGTATGGACCTACAGAATAAAGAGTAGGTGTCATTTTTTACTGAAAAATGTACTGTGTAGAAACGGAAGCCCCCAAAATGTACAAAATGGCTTTTTTTTCAGTTTAGTCTCACAATGATTTTCTTTTCCGTTTCGCCGTAGATTTTTGTGTAAAATGACTGACATCATATGGATTTTTAGGTGCAAAATTGAAAGAGTTATGATTTTTTTAAGGTAAGGAGGTAAAAACAAAAGTGCAAAAACAGAAAAACCCAGTCCTTAAGGGGTTAAATTAACCCTTACCTACACCCTTACGTAAAGATGGGTTTTTGTTTCAAGTCCCATGCGAGTATATGGCACTTCCAGTACCTTACTCCACAAGCTCCGCTCTGCATCTCCTGGTGAATATGTCAATACGGCTTGCAAGTCACACCCCATCTCACAAAGAGAGGAGGTCAGAATAGGATGTCGGGACAGGATATGGGATATGGGGTTGGGATATGACAACAATATATGGGGATGGGATATGAAGTCAAAAGCTTTCTCCATTGTTGATTTTCCTCCACAACAAGGATGAGGAAGGAAAAACCAGGCAGTGCCGGGTACTCAGCTACTATATATATATATATATATATATATATATATATATATATATGAATATATGTGTGTGCGTTTTTATCGGGAATGATGGAGTAAGCTTCTTTGCTTCTGTATGTTTACTCAGCATAGTACGTAAATTGTTAGCTATGTTTTGGGTGAGATCAGTATTTAAAGGTTCATACACAGCCCTATTAGATAACTGTGTTTCTATCTCTCTATCGTGGTCTGCCGAATACCAAATGACCACAGATCCTCCCTTATCTGCCTTAGAAATAAGGATATCTTCACATTTGGCTTGCTCTTTAATAGCTTTTGTTTCTTGTGGGGATAGATTAGGGACAGGTTTTGGATATATAAGATCTGTTTTGTCTCTCATTACATTTCCATCTAATTGAGCAAGAATTTGTGTATATTCTACATCACTCTGAGTGAAAAATTTCACTACAGAAAATCCCAAGTCCTATTGTGCAAGGACTGTCACATTCTGTTGTGTTTTTCTCTGATAATTATTTATTTGCATTTTTTTTTAAATTTAGCTTCCTTATAGCTTTGTATAGGTCGACTTCAAACAGGTCAAACTTAAAGGGCTCTGTGATACCGAAATTCAGACCCTTATTCAGGGCTGAGACACAAGTCCAGACAATGGAAGATCAATCAGGTTAATAATGATGGTGTTAGTCAGTCCGGACTCCATGTCACATTCTTCTTCCTATTTTTTCCATCTCTCCAAGCGGGCTTTATATTGCCTACTGCCCCCCTGACGTGTCCTCTTCCTAAAGGGCTGGAACCAGGTACAGGATTTGAATCTTCATTTCTATCTGCCTTAGTATTCTTTAGAGATGAGCGAATTTTTGAAAAATTTGATTTACAGAATTTTTCCCAAAAATTTGTTTCGGTACGAATTTATTCTCAGAGAATCACTATTAGAAATGGCTATTTCTGGCCTACAGAGTCTCAATAGAGGTGAAGAACACTTAGCCTTGTTGTAACACGCATAGGGTGTGTGCTAGGTTAGTGAAATAATACTGTTACGCAATATGACATGCAGATCAGAGGCATCGCTATTAGAATCACTGTCACAGAGCAGCACAATGACAGAGCCTGGAGGTGGCACCAGTATGAGGAGACCATATAGTGGCTGAATGACACAGTGTGGAGGTGGCGGCAGCATGAGGAGAGAATATAGTGGCTGAATGACACAGCGTGGAGGTGGCAGTAGCATGAGGAGAGCATATAGTGGCTGAATTACACAGCCTGAAGTTGGTGGCAGCATGAGGAGACCACATAGTGGCTGAATGACACAGCCTGGAGTTTGCGGCAGCATGAAGAGAACAATTACTGGCTGAATGACACAGCCTGGACATGGGGGAAGCATGAGGAGACTATAGAGTGCCTGAATGACACCGTGTGGAGGTGTCGGCAGCATGAGGAGACCATATAGTGGCTGAATGACCCCGTGTGGAGGTGGCGGCAGCATGAGGAGACCATATAGTGTCTGAATGACATAGCATGGAGTTGGCGGCAGCATGAGGAGACCATGTAGTGACTGAATGACACAGCGTGGAGGTGGCGGCAGCATGAGGAGACCATATAGTGGCTGAATGACACAGCATGGAGGAGGCGGCAGCATAAGGAGACCATATAGTTGCTGAATGACAAAGCGTGGAGGTGGCAGCAGCATGAGGAGACCATATAGTGTCTGAATGACATAGCATGGAGTTGGCGGCAGCATGAGGAGACCATGTAGTGACTGAATGACACAGCGTGGAGGTGGCGGCAGCATGAGGAGACCATATAGTGCCTGAATGACACAGCATGGAGGTGTCAGCAGCATGAGGAGACCATATAGTGGCTGAAAGACACAGCGTGGAGGTGGCAGCAGCATAAGGAGAACATATAGTGGCTGAATGACACAGCCTGGAGTTGGCAGCAGCATGTAGTGGCTGAATGACACAGCCTGGAGTTTGCGGCAGTATGTAGTGGCTGAATGACACAGCCTGGAGTTTGCGGCAGCATGAGCAGAACATATAGTGGCTAAATGACACAGCCTGGAGGTGGCAAAAGCATGAGGAGACCATATAGTGGCTGAATGACACAGCCTGGATTTGGCAGCAGCATGAAGAGAACATATAGTGGCTGAATGACACAGCCTGTAGGTGGCGGAAGCATGAGGAGACCATATAGTGGATGAATGACACAGCCTGGAGGTGGCAGCAGCATTAGGAGAACATATGGTGTCAGTGTGAGACAGCTTGAACACAAAAAAGAAAAATAGTCAGCACAACCACCTAATACACGGGTGCATGCTGCTGTGGCAAATACAAAGTATACAAAAAAGAAGGTTGCAGCAGCACTCTTGGTCAAATAAATGGAGGCTATTAGCACACTTTTTGATGAAAATGTGTCCCCCATCCAGGCCGCGGAGGTGGCCTCTTGTCGGATTGGACCCTAACATGCTTAATGTCCTCACCTCTGCTGTGCATATGGCCTCTGACTGGGTGACATGCAGGATCCACTATCAATTTAAAAACCTCCGGTGAAACAGGGAGGGGTGCACGGCTAGAGAGGGTGCACTTCCCTTAACTTGCATAGCAAAAGCACAAAATGAAAAATAGCCAGCACAACTACCTAATACACGGGTGCGTGCTGCTGTGGCAAATACAAAGTATACAAAAAAGAAGGTTGCAGCAGCACTCTTGGTCAAAAAAATGGAGGCTATTAGCACACTTTTTGATGAAAATGTGTCCCCCATCCAGGCCGCGGAGGTGGCCTCTTGTCGGATTGGACCCTAACATGCTTAATGCACTCACCTCTGCTTGGCATACGGCCTCTGACTGGGTTACATGTAGGATCAACTATCAATTTAAAAACCTCCTTGGAAACAGGGAGATGTGCAAAACTAGAGAGGGTGCCACTCCCCTTAACTTGCATAGCAAAAAAAAAATAAAGAAAAATAGCCAGCACAACTACCTAAAACACGGGTGCACGTTGCTGTGGCAAATACAAAGTATACAAAAAAATGAAGGTTGCAGCAGCACTCTTGGTAAAAAAATTGAGGCTCTTAGCGCACTTTTTGTTCAAAAGCTTAGAGCTGGCATTAGCATGAGGAGAACATATGGTGGCAGAATGAGACAGCCTGGAGGTGGCATTAACATGAGGAGAACATTTGGTGGTAGAATGAGACAGCCTGGAAGTGGCATTAGCATGAGGAGAACATATTTTGGCAGAATGAGACAGCCTGGAGGTGGCAGCAGCAGCATCAGGAGTCCTGAAAGTAAACCGATGACAGAGTGGGGGGGGTGGCTGGCAATACCATTGCCCGGTGACAAAGGTGGGTGAAAAAAGGAGAATTTGGCACAAAATGTGTGGCATCAGGCGGGTGGCAGGAGCAGAATAGTAGCTGAGGCAGGTAGGCAGAAGAAAACGGTCTCATTTGTGATAGTGTTAGTGTGCACAAGTAAGTATTGAGGATATGCATTACGTAAAACTTATCTTTTAATAATATGCTGAGGAGAAAATATATGGACCCAAATTGTTTTTTTTTAAATCAAACAAATGGAAAGGTGTGCAAAAAACACCAAGTGCCACTGTTGTGGTTCGTGGCTCTGCCACCGTGTGGTCTAGTGAATACAATATATTCACAGACCAGGTGCATAGACACTTAGCTGAGCAGTATTACTGGAGACCAAAAGCATTCATAGCACCCCACAGACAAAACTATTTGTTAGGAATTTTGGAAGAGTTATAGCCTAATATCCCATACACAAATTAACACAACACACCCAAATACTGGCAGAAATAATGATGTTTAATAAACAACACAAAAGAATATAACTGAAAATACTTATGCCCTTATGGCAAGTATCAGCAACAAAGAAAGTTTGAAAAGGCTGCAGTTCTTTGCAAGATCAGGCTCAAACAGGAAGTTGAAAGGGAGCTGGTGAGGTTGGTGTTCAGCAGAAGAAAGAGAGCTTGGTCCCCTTTACAACGCCTTTTTTATTATGTTGTCTCCGCCCCTTATCCATCCCACAGGTGGTCTTTGTCCCCTGTGAACTTGCCTAGGAGACCCCTGGTAAGAGACTGCATCTTGCCTTTGTCTAACTAAATCCATGTGGCTTTCTGGTAGAGGATCATAAAATAGACTGCCATAACAGCCACCCACACCACCAAGTATTGATGTGATGCAAAGACCTCTAAAAGGTGGAAGGGAACAAAGTATGGTTCATTGTAACCGGTGGGTGTAAAAACTTTCCCGTACTCTTGCATTATTAATTCCCTTCTTGGTAAGTGTTACTCGCCCGCAAAAAGGACTGCCCCACACAGGAACCTCTCCCTATTTTCACCTACAAACACTGCCATTTCCCAGCTTTTTTTGGTGGAAATTGGGATTGGTTCCTGTGTGGGGCCACCCTTTTTAAGACGAGTAAAATTTTCCTTGAAAAGGCGGAAGGGAACAATGTATTGTCCATTGTAGCAGGTGGGGGTAAAAACTTCCCCTGTAAGGCCCTACTCTCACCCTATTTAATCCCTTCTTGGCAAGTGTTACTCAACATAATAAGGGCGGCCCCACACAGGAAACTCTCCCTATTTCCACCTAAAAATCCTGGGAAATGGCAGTGTTTGCATGGGGAAATAGGGAGAGGTTCCTCTGTGGGGCCACCCTTTTTTCGGGCGAGTAACACTTGCCAAGAAAGGAATTAATAATGTAGGGCCTTACAGGGGAAGTTTTTAACCCCACCGGTTACAATGGACCATTCGTTGATCCGTTCCACCTTTTAGAGGTCTTTGCATCAAATCACTACTTGATGGTGTAGGTGGCACATGGTGTTTTTTGCATAGCATTCCATTTGTATGATTTCAAAAATATTTGGGGTACATATATTTTATTTTAATTTTATTTTATGTAAGTTTTACATAATGCATAGCCTCAATACTTACTTGTGGTCTGATGCGGAGGAATGTCTGTAACTGGGGAGCAGTGCCTTAAATATGTTTAGCACTATCCATATTTATGAAATGTTGGTGTGACACCGTGGTTAATCTGCTCTGATGCATAAGGCATTGGTGGGTGGAAAACCTGGCTGATCCATGCCTGATTCATCTTCACAAAGGTCAGTTTCTCCACATTTTTCATGGACAGATGAGCTCTTCTTGGGGTCACTATGGCCCCCGCCGCACTAAACACACGCTCTGATGGTACACTACTGGCCGGACAGGACAGCTTTTCCAGAACAAAATCTGCTAGTTGCAGCCACAAATCAAGTTTGGCTGCCCAGAAATCCAGCAGATCTTCAAGGTGTGTTGGCATGTTCATGTCAAGGTATACCACCTGCTGGTTCAGGTCCTGCTCCAGGTCTACCTGCTGCTGATGAGTTGCTTCACTATGCGGGTAAAGAAAGCTACTCATCAGCGACTGTAGACTCAGGCTTCTGATGGAGCTGGTACTGCTCCTGTCACCCCAACCCCTCCCAGCAGCCATGGCGGTGGAAAATGAACGCAGAGGGACCCCGAGTCAGACCTGCGAGAGGATGGACAATGGCGCAGATAGGCATCGACAAACTGACTATGTAGGATGTCTCTGTAGTAGGTCAGTTTTTCCTCCTTCTCAGAGGGTGTAAAAAAGGCCCCCAATCTGTTCTGGTAGAATTGGGTGGAGAGCAAGAAGTCATCCCGCTGCCGAATTTTGACAATCATTAGATAATACATTTCGAGTAAGCCATGATTCAATTTCTTGATAAATGACTTTTAACAGTCAAACCAAGAATCTTTTATTGAAAAGAATAATGATAGCAGTACAAAAGGCAAAAGATAAATAGTGAAATGCCTTTTCAGGCATAAAATCACATAAGAACAGATAAAACAGAGAACATGGAGGTTACATCATCTCGTTGGTTCGCACAGAAACAGAGAACATATGCATGGAAAACAGTACAAATACAGGGCAATGGCAGGATCGGTCGTCCCAAACAGTCGCCTCAAGCACATATAATACCTAGTAAAATTCCCCGCCCCCCAGTTCAATATAGAGAAAGGCAATTCTGCATAGGTGGGCAATAAGAGGAGGCCTGCCATTCTTCCCATAATCTATCAAAATATTCCACCCTGTTCTCACGAATGGCAGACAATTTTTCACAAAGCATAATAAAGTTAACTCTATCGATAACCTTCTGAAACGACAATAACGGGGATTTCCATTGGGCCGCTATATGAATCCTGGTAGCCATAAGAATGAATTGAGCCATTCGAAAGGTGCGGAATGGCATCCTACTGGGTCTGTTGCTTAAAAGACAAAAAGATGGGGAACTGGGCATGCGGTCACCAAATAAATCTACCAGGACCACATGAACCCTTCTCCATAATTGCGCTACCGTAGGGCAGCTCCACCAAATATGATGCATAGAACCAGTAGTCTGACATCCCCTGAAGCAAAGAGGAGACACCGATGGGTATAGTGTGTGCAATCTAGAAGGGACCATATAGACTCTATGTAGGATTTTAATAGATGTCTCCATCAAGGAGACCTGCCAACTACCCTTACTAATAGCCGTGCAACAAGCATGCCATTGGGGCAAAGATAGGGTCACACGGAGGTCACGTTCCCAGGCTACCATGAAGCGCAGTTTAGTATCAGTAGGGGGAGCATTTAGATGAGCATAAATGCGAGAAAGTATGCCTGGCAACGTAGGACCATAAAGCAAGGCTGCTTCATAGAATGTAGTATGTACCTGAAAGCCCTTAGGTCCCAATGAGGAGTAATATGATAGGATTTGAAGGGCCCGGAAATATTCCCCAGGCGGGAGTGTATGTATAGAGCAGAGTTGTGTTATGGTGATCAATTGTTTACCCACCAGCAGGTCAGATAATCTAGTTAGGTTAGCAGAGCGCCACCAAGAATATAAAGCAGTGGAAATGCCAGGTTGAAAAGAGGGATTAGAAAGAAAGGGGAGGAGGGGAGGTATAGGGGACTGCAGACGGAATTTGAAGCGAACCAGACGCCAAAGAGACAAGGAAAACAGAGTGATTTGCGCCAAAGAGGAGAGAAGAGCTGAGACAGGACAAGAGGACCACATCAAGGCGGAAAAAGAGTAGGGAGAAATAAGGGATGCCTCCAACCCCACCCATCTAGGGGCATTTTGCGTGGCGTGTGTGAGGGCCAATTGGGCTAGGCGAGCAGCATAGTAATATTTCAACAGGTTGGGAACCGATAGGCCACCCACCCTTTTATGATAATGCATAACAGTCTTATTAATGCGGGGTCGTCTCCCATTCCAGATGTAATGGGAAATAGTGTGTTGAAGAGAGCATATGTCTTTTTTCACTACCGGGATGGGAAGGGAGCGGAACAAATACAGGATGCGTGGAAGAATAACCATTTTGCATACATTTATGCGGCCTATCCATGAGATATGGGGTACCGTCCACTTGGGGTATGGGGTACCGTCCGCTCTAATAGAGCGAAATAGTGGAGGATAGTTTGCCGCATATATAGCTTTAATGGATGTAGTAAGAGTAACACCTAGATAGGACAGGCCTTGGGAGGAATCATGAAACCCAAAATTTAATGAAATCAATTGACGTGTCAAAGGTGGGACATTGCAATACATAACCTCCGATTTAGCCACATTCACCTTCAACCCCGACAGCCCAGCAAACCTATCCAAGAGGGTGAGTAAATTAGGTAAAGTAACTAAAGGATTCGTTAACGTCAGGAAAAGGTCATCTGCAAATAGACTAGTTTTATATTCCAGCGAACCCACCACAAGGCCCTTAATGTCAACATTGTCTCTAATAGCAACCGCCAAGGGCTCCATCACGAGCGCAAAAAGTGCCGGTGAGAGGGGGCATCCCTGGCGCGTTCCCCTCCCTATAGATATAGATGAGGGTGAAGTGGAGGGCAGCTTCAAGTAGGCCGTTGGGGCCGAATAAATGCCACGCAACATGTTAACAAAGGGACCCGAGATGCCAAATTTCGACAGTACCTGAAACAGGTAGGGCCACAAGACCGTATCAAAGGCCTTTTCTATATCTAGCGCTAGGGCGACCATGGGAGTTTTAGTTACATCTGAATAGTTGATAAGGTTTAAGATCTTCCTGATATTATCTGGGGCTTGTCGGCCTGGGATAAATCCCACCTGGTCATGGTGGATAAGAGAGGGCAAATAGGAATTAAGTCTAGAAGCAAGAATAGAGGTAAGTAGTTTAGAATCGACATTAAGAAGAGAGATAGGACGATAGTTAGAGGGTAGAGTGTGGTCCTTAGAGGGTTTAGGCAACACAGTGATCAAAGCATCAAGAAATTCAGAGGGAGGTTTTGCGCCAGAAAAAAGGGAGTTGAAAAAGGAAACAAGATGAGGAATTAGCAAAGAGGAAAAGGTTTTAAAGTAGGAGGCAGAAAATCCGTCCGGGCCGGGAGACTTGCCCAATTTAAGATGGTCAATGGCCCATTCTACCTCCTCCACCGTGATGGGTCCGTTCAAGGCCTCCCGGTCCAAAGCAGATAAAGATGGGAGAGACAATTGAGAGAAAAAAGCATTGAAAGAAGCAGAATAATTAGGGGGAGAGGGAGGAGCCGAGTAGAGGTGAGAATAGAAGGAAGAAAAAGCCTCATAAATACGATCAGGGTGGGATGTGCGGAGACCCGGTCTCAACTGAACACTATGTACCCGGTTAAATGAGGAAGTTTTCTTAAGCATAGCCGCGAGCAACCTGTCAGGTTTGTTAGCCAACCTATAATAGGTTGCACCCGTCCACCTCAAAGCTTTCTCAACCTTAGTAGAAAGCAGGGCATCCAATTGCAACCTAGTATCCGCAATAGACTTATAAAGATAGGGGGTAGGATCCTGCTGATGGGCAAAAACCAATCTAGACAATCTGGCCTCCAAGGCCGCCTGGACTCTAGACCTATCTCGCTTAATACCCGAGGCCGTAGAGATCAGGCGTCCGCGGATGTAAGCCTTATGGGCCAGCCACGTCCAATGCGGAGACGATTGTGGGGAGCTATTTAAAGAGAAGTAGGAAGCAATATCACTCTCCAATTGGGTTTTAATTCTAGGCATAGTCAATAGAGACTCGTTAAGTCTCCACCTAAATGGTAATATGAGAGTGGACATAAAATTAAAGACTGACAATACCAGATCATGGTCCGACCATGACACGGGTACATGACGAGCATAGACCAGCTTAGACACCGTCGTAGCGTTGACCAAGATCCAGTCTATCCTCGTGTAGTGGCGTTGGACCGGGGAATAATAGGTATAACCTCTACTGGCACCGTTATGTTCCCTCCATGTGTCCACAAGAGAGTGCATAGCAAACAGATTGGATAATAAGCGTTGTTGAGTCCCCGACCTACGAAACTGAACCATATTAGAACGGTCCAACTTGCCATTATAAACAAAATTAAAATCACCTGCCCACAACAATGTCTCATAAGTCAGGGAGTCAAGAATGGAACACATATCTCTAAAGAATAAAATAGGGTTGTCGGTGGGGGCGTAAGTATTCACAAGACAGATAGTTTTCCCATACAGAGTACCTAAAATAATTAGATAACGACCTTCAGGATCCCATTTCGCCTCCGTCACCTCAAGTGGAAGGGAGTTGTGCAAGAAAATAGCAACTCCTCTACACTTAGTGGTAAAGGACGCCCTGTACATTCTTACAAAAGATTTATGAATAAAACTAGGGTAACAAGTCACAGTAAAATGCGATTCTTGTATACAGACTATGTCAGGTTTGAGGCGGACATATGTATGGAAAGCCATTTTCCGTTTGTTAGGGGAGTTAAAGCCCCTAACGTTATGCGATATTATCCTACACATAATGGGTAAAATTAAAAAAGCAAAATATAAAAGGAGAAGGCAAACCATCACCCACATATACTTTACAATAGGCGACGACCGACCCTGTTACACTGCCTCCATCACAAAAGAAAGGTGTAGCTGGTAAACCTCCTGAAACAAAAGAAAAGACAAAAACAAACCAAATAGAACAAATCAAAACAATACAATACTCAGGAAAGGCGGTCCAGGATATCATCTGAACCATCGTACTTCCTGTGCCCCAATCGGGACAGGTGAGGCGCAACAGTCCACATTGCGTCTAGCCAGCTAAATAGGTGACCCAAGTAAAGGCACCAGGTCAGCCCAGAGAGGAGCTAGAAAGGTAAGGACAAGGGAAGAGACGAAAAGCAGGATGAGGAAGAGAGAGAAGCAGGAGCAGTCTAAAGAGGAGAACAGGGAAATCTAGAGGGAAAAAGGTGGGGGAAAGAAAAGAAAAGAAACGTAGAGGATCAGAGTGTAGGTAAAAGGCAACAGAGACTAAGTCTCAAGTACACAAGTCCCGGGCAGCTTGGCAAAAAATAGGTGCGGATCCAGCAGGTAAAGTCTCGCTGAGCAGGAGAATTCTCATATGCTTAGTAAACATTATTAAAAAAAAAAAAAAAAAAAAAAATGGAAAGTAAGTGAATATCCACTGTCAGGACTAGAGGCCATATTGAAAAACAAAGAAAAACTCAATCAAATCAGGGGGCAAAAAGCAATCCACAACTTGCCAATGGGGGTGTACAGGTCACTTCAAGTAGGTTGGCGTGACTCCCGTGAGGGAGGTCGGTCCCGCTTAGCCTGCGGTGCCGGAGTCCAGGTTCTCGACGGCCGAGGCACTCTTGGAGGCAAGGGGGGATTCTCCACTAATGGTACACGGGCTTGCAGCAAAATATCCTGTGCCTCTTGCAGGGAACGCACAGTATGTAGCTTGCCTTTCAATTGGAACGAAATGGAAAACGGAAAGCCCCACTTGTATTTTATCTGCTCGCGTTGTAGTGCGAGGGTGACAGGACGGAAGTCCCTACGGCGGGCCAACGTGGATGGAGCTAGGTCCGAATATATATGCACCGAGGGAGGCATCCCAGGGAGCACCGGCAAATTACGGGTCGCAGACAGCAGGACATCACGGACCTCGGGGTAGTGTAGCTTGAGGACGACATCCCTGGGTAAGTCAGGGCCTCTTGGCTTAGCTAAGGCACGGTGAATGCGGTCAAAACGGAGCATTTCCGGCTCCAACTGTGGGGCAAGCTCAAAAAATAAAGATGTTACCGTTTTAGAGAGGTCCACATCGGGTTCAGGGAGACCGCGTATCCGCAAATTAGCCCTTCGTGAGCGATTTTCGAGGTCCTCTAACTTGAGCTCAAAGTCCCGCAGCTGTGTTGCATGGTCATCAATGTCCCTCCTGTCCTCCTCCGCTGCGTCCGCCAGCACGTCCAGTTTGGCCTCGTTGTCTGAAACTCTCCTGCCCAAATCCTGCAGCTGGGAGGTAAAATCATCCACCGCCTTAGACAGGGCTGAGTGAAACATCTTCTTAATGCTCCGAAACATGGCCGTTGGTGTTAAGTCGGCGGGTTCTGCAGGCTCCTCCCCATCTGAAAGGCCTGCCGGAGAAGTGTCTCTCCCCGTCGCCATCTTGGAGCGGGCCCCGGAGCGGAATAAGTCCGGAATTGATTGAGAGAGGACCTGAGAATTGCGGAGAGATCCCCTTCTGCCTGACCGGGGCATATTCAGGAATCGATGGGTAAGTGGATCAGCGTCTTGGAGCCGAATTTCGGCGCTAAGTGAGGCTTAAAGACGCGTGTGGCGCGGAGCTCACATCACCTACGTCCTACTCCGTGAGCTGCGCGCATGCGCCCCCCGATAAATGACTTTTAGCAGTTCCTACCCTGTGTGACTCCGTTTGCCAAGGCAAACCACATGAAGAACAGTGTTACCCTGCCGTGTCCTGCACACATGGTAGGCAGGAAGGGCACTGAGACTTGGTGCAGTGGAGGCTGAGGACATAGTGGAGAATGAGGAGGCGGATTCGCACACTGTCACAGGTAGAGATGTCATGAATTGTTCGCCGGCGAACAGTTCCCGGCGAATTTAGCATGATCGCGTTCGCATGGCCGGGCGAACATATGTGAAGTTCAATCCGTCCCCTATACTTTAACATTGCAGTAAACGTTGACCCTGTGAGTCAGAGTCAGCAGACACATTACAGCCAATCAGCAGCAGTCCCTCCCTTCCAGACACTCCTACCTCTTGCACGGACACCATTTTACCTTCATTCAGCATGCTGCAGGCTTAGGAAGTGGAGGGTCAGAGAAGCTGCTCCTGCTGTATAGGGAAAGCGATAGCTAGGTTGCTGCTAGGTGGTGTATTCAGGGTCCAGTTTACTTCTAAAGCACTAGTGTAACATCTGCTTTAAGGACAGCACCCGAAAAATACCTTTTTAGGGCTGAAAGATATCAGTCCATGTGTCTTGCAACAGCTGGAGGCACCCTGGTTGGGAGGGAACCGCTGGTTAAAAGGGGTACTCCAGTATAAAACTTAAGTTCCTTCAAGCAACTAACTACTACAGTATTCAAAGGGCTGAAAGATATCAGTCCGTGTGCTTTGCAACAGCTGGAGGCACCCTGGTTGGGGACCACTGCTTTAAAGGGGAACTTCGCTGGCAAGCTTTTTTTCTTTAAAGCAACTAACTACTACAGTATTCAAAGGGCTGAAATATATCAGACCGTTTGTTTTGCAACAGCTGGAGGCACCCTGGTTGGGGACCACTGCATAAAAGGGCAACTCCGCTGGCAAGCTTTTGTCTTTAAAGCAACTAACTACCACAGTATTCAAAGGGCTGAAATATATCAGTCCGTGTGTTTTGCAACAGCTGGAGGTACCCTGGTTGGGGACCACTGCATAAAAGGGGAACTCCGCTGGCAAGCTTTTTTTCTTTAAAGCAACTAACTACTACAGTATTCAAAGAGCTGAAATATATCAGTCCATGTGTTTTGCAACAGCTGGAGGCACCCTGGTTGGGGACCACTGCTTAAAAGGGGAACTCCACTGGCAAGCTTTTTTGCTCATTGTCACACTAGTGCAAATCAGATTTGGTGTGACAGTTGTGCAAATAAAAAAAAAAAAAAAAACTTTTTTCGCTGTTAAAGAAAACCAGTCATCACTGTCAGTTCACGTCACAGTTGCCAGTTTTTTTTGCCGGCAGGGAAAATTGTGTCACTCTAGTGCAAATCCCATTAGGTGTGACAGTTGTGCGAATAAAAAAAAATACCTTTTTTGGCTGTTAAATAAAACCAGTCATCAATGTCATTTCACGTCACAGTTGCCAGTTTTTTTGCCTGCAGGGCAAATTGTGTCACCCTAGTGCAAACCACATTTGGTGTGACACTTGTGCAAATTTAACCAAAAAAATGACAGACAGAGGAAGGCTACCCCGCAGGGGCCATCGTGGTGCTGGGTTTCCTTTGGCCCTAGAATGGCCAGTGTTCAGAGGCCACGTACCCTGGACCCCCAAAGTTCTGAGGACTTAGTTGACTGGCTATCACAAGACACCCAATCTACTACAGCTTCCGCTCGGAACCTTGACACACCATCCTTCTCCTCCTCTAGCTTAGCTTTGGGCACCTCTCATGCTACCACTTGCCCGCCTGCCGCCACCACCAACACTAGCACCACAGCAGCTTTACTTGATCCGATCCGAGTTATTTACACATCAGTTTGAAGACATGAGTGATGCGCAACCATTATTGCCAGAGGATGTAGTTAACAGGGATTGTCTCAGGCAGCATTACACACATGGACGTATGGTGTGATGATGATGTTGTACCCGCTGCTGCTTCCTTTATTAAGGTGTCAGATAGTGGTGAAGGTGTTCATGATGACGATGTGTCCGTGGATGCCACGTGGGTGCCCGCTAGAAGAGAAGAAGAGGGGGAAAGTTCAGATGGGGAGACAGAGAGGAGGAGGAGACAAATCGGAAGCAGGGGGAGGTCATCGCAAGTGTCACGATGCCGGCTGGCAGGTAGTGGATCCTCTGTGCCGGAGAGGGATTGGCGTGGACCGTGCTAGTGGATCGGTTCTAAGTCACTACTGGTTTTCACCAGAGCCCGCCGCAAAGCGGGATGGTCTTGCTGCGGCGGTAGTGACCAGGTCGTATCCACTAGCAACGGCTCACCTCTCTGGCTGCTGAAGATAGGCGCGGTACAAGGGAGTAGACAGAAGCAAGGTCGGACGTAGCAGAAGGTCGGGGCAGGCAGCAAGGATCGTAGTCAGGGGCAACGGCAGGAGGTCTGGAACACAGGCTAGGAACACACAAGGAAACGCTTTCACTGGCACGATGGCAACAAGATCCGGCAAGGAAGTGCAAGGGAAGTGAGGTGATATAGGGAAGTGCACAGGTGATCAGACTAATTGGAACCACTGCGCCAATCAGCGGCGCAGTGGCCCTTTAAATCGCAAAGACCCGGCGCGCGCGCGCCCTAAGGAGCGGGGCCGCGCGCGCCGGGACAGGACCGACGGAGAGCGAGTCAGGTACGGGAGCCGGGGTGCGCATCGCGAGCGGGCGCTACCCGCATCGCGAATCGCATCCCGGCTGGAGGCAGTATCGCAGCGCCCCGGGTCAGTGGATCTGACCGGAGCGCTGCAGTGAGGAGAGTGTAGCGAGCGCTCCGGGGAGGAGCGGGGACCCGGAGCGCTCGGCGTAACAGTACCCCCCCCCCCCTTGGGTCTCCCCCTCTTCTTAGAGCCTGAGAACCTGAGGAGCAGACTTTTGTCTAGGATATTGTCCTCAGGTTCCCAGGATCTCTCTTCTGGACCACAACCCTCCCAATCCACTAAAAAAAAGGTTTTCCCTCTGACCTTTTTTGATGCCAGAATCTCTTTGACGGAGAAGATGTCCGAGGAGCCGGAAACAGGAGTGGGAGGAACAGATTTGGGAGAGAAACGGTTGATGATGAGTGGTTTAAGAAGAGAAACGTGAAAGGCATTAGGAATACGAAGAGAAGGAGGAAGAAGAAGTTTGTAAGAGACAGGATTAATCTGGCACAAAATTTTGAAAGGACCAAGATAGCGTGGTCCCAACTTGTAGCTAGGGACACGGAAGCGGACATATTTAGCGGAGAGCCATACCTTGTCTCCAGGAGAAAAAATGGGAGGAGCTCTTCTTTTCTTATCCGCGAACTTCTTCATGCGTGATGAAGCCTGTAAGAGAGAATTTTGGGTCTCTCTCCATATGATGGAAAGGTCACGAGAAATTTCATCCACAGCGGGCAGACCAGAGGGCAAGGGGGTAGGGAGGGGGGGAAGAGGGTGACGGCCGTACACCACGAAAAATGGGGATTTGGAGGAAGATTCAGAGACTCTGAAGTTATACGAGAATTCGGCCCATGGAAGGAGATCTGCCCAGTCATCCTGGCGGGAGGAAACAAAATGTCGTAAATAATCACCCAAGACCTGGTTAATTCTTTCTACTTGTCCATTGGATTGGGGATGATATGCAGAAGAAAAATTTAATTTAATCTTGAGTTGTTTACAGAGAGCCCTCCAGAATTTAGACACGAATTGGACGCCTCTATCCGAGACGATCTGCGTAGGCAACCCGTGAAGACGAAAAATGTGTACAAAAAATTGTTTAGCCAACTGAGGCGCTGAAGGAAGACCAGGAAGAGGGATGAAATGTGCCATTTTGGAGAATCGATCAACGACCACCCAAATAACAGTGTTGCCACGGGAAGGGGGTAAATCAGTAATAAAATCCATACCAATCAGAGACCAAGGCTGTTCGGGGACAGGCAGGGGATGAAGAAAACCAGCGGGCTTCTGGCGAGGAGTCTTATCCCGGGCACAGATAGTGCAGGCTCGCACAAAGTCCACAACATCCGTCTCCAGAGTCGGCCACCAATAGAAGCGGGAGATGAGTTGCACAGATTTCTTGATGCCCACATGACCTGCGAGATGGGAGGAGTGACCCCATTTGAGGATTCCGAGGCGTTGGCGTGGAGAAACAAAGGTCTTTCCTGGAGGAGTTTGCCTGATGGAGGCTGGAGAAGTGGAAATCAGGCAGTCAGGAGGAATGATGTGTTGCGGAGAGAGTTCAACTTCCGAAGCATCCGAGGAACGAGAGAGAGCATCGGCCCTAATGTTCTTATCGGCAGGCCGAAAGTGAATTTCAAAATTAAATCGGGCAAAGAACAGAGACCACCGGGCCTGGCGAGGATTCAGCCGTTGGGCAGACTGGAGGTAGGAGAGGTTCTTGTGATCGGTGTAAATAATAACTGGAAATCTTGATCCCTCCAGCAGATGCCTCCATTCCTCAAGTGCTAATTTGATGGCTAGAAGCTCTCGATCCCCTATGGAGTAGTTCCTCTCCGCGGGAGAAAAGGTCCTAGAAAAAAAACCACAAGTGACAGCATGCCCGGAAGAATTTTTTTGTAGAAGAACAGCTCCAGCTCCCACTGAGGAGGCATCAACCTCCAATAGGAAGGGTTTGGAAGGGTCAGGTCTGGAGAGCACGGGAGCCGAAGAAAAGGCAGACTTGAGTCGTTTAAAGGCGTCTTCCGCTTGAGGAGGCCAAGACTTGGGATCGGCATTTTTTTTAGTTAAAGCCACGATAGGGGCCACAACGGTAGAGAAATGTGGAATAAATTGCCTGTAATAATTGGCGAACCCCAAAAAGCGTTGGATAGCACGGAGTCCGGAGGGGCGTGGCCAATCTAAGACGGCAGAGAGTTTGTCTGGATCCATTTGTAGTCCCTGGCCAGAGACCAAGTATCCTAGAAAAGGAAGAGATTGGCATTCAAACAGACATTTCTCAATTTTGGCATAGAGTTGATTGTCACGAAGTCTCTGAAGAACCATACGGACATGCTGGCGGTGTTCTTCTAGATTGGCAGAAAAAATCAGGATATCGTCCAGATATACAACAACACAGGAGTATAAAAGATCACGAAAAATTTCATTAACAAAGTCTTGGAAGACGGCAGGGGCGTTGCACAGGCCAAAGGGCATGACCAGATACTCAAAGTGTCCATCTCTGGTGTTAAATGCCGTTTTCCATTCATCCCCCTCTCTGATGCGGATGAGATTATAAGCACCTCTTAAGTCCAGTTTAGTAAAGATGTGGGCACCTTGGAGGCGATCAAAGAGTTCAGAGATGAGGGGTAGGGGGTAGCGGTTCTTAACCGTGATTTTATTAAGACCGCGGTAGTCAATGCAAGGACGTAGGGAGCCATCTTTTTTGGACACAAAGAAAAATCCGGCTCCGGCAGGAGAGGAGGATTTACGGATAAAGCCCTTTTTCAAATTTTCCTGGACGTATTCAGACATGGCAAGAGTCTCTGGGGCGGACAGAGGATAAATTCTGCCCCGGGGTGGAGTAGTGCCCGGGAGGAGGTCGATAGGACAATCATAAGGCCTGTGAGGAGGTAGAGTCTCAGCTTGTTTTTTGCAAAAAACATCCGCAAAGTCCATATAGGCCTTAGGGAGACCGGTTACTGGAGGAACCACAGAGTCACGGCAAGGGTTACTGGGAACCGGTTTTAGACAGTCCTTGGAACAAGAGGGCCCCCAACTCTTGATCTCCCCAGTGGACCAATCCAGGGTTGGGGAATGAAGTTGAAGCCAGGGAAGTCCAAGGAGAATTTCAGAAGTGCAATTGGGGAGGACCAAAAGTTCAATCCTCTCGTGATGAGATCCGATGCTCATTAGAAGGGGCTCCGTGCGGAAACGTATGGTACAGTCCAATCTTTCATTGTTTACACAATTGATGTAAAGGGGTCTGGCGAGACTGGTCACTGGGATGTTGAACCTGTTGACGAGAGAGGCCAAAATAAAATTTCCTGCAGATCCAGAGTCCAAGAAGGCCATAGTAGAGAAGGAGAAGGCAGAGGCAGACATCCGCACAGGCACAGTAAGACGTGGAGAAGCAGAGTAGACATCAAGGACTGTCTCTCCTTTGTGCGGAGTCAGCGTACGTCTTTCCAGGCGGGGAGGACGGATAGGACAATCCCTCAGGAAGTGTTCGGTACTAGCACAGTACAGGCAGAGGTTCTCCATGCGGCGTCGTGTCCTCTCTTGAGGTGTCAGGCGAGACCGGTCGACCTGCATAGCCTCCACGGCGGGAGGCACAGGAACGGATTGCAGGGGACCAGAGGAGAGAGGAGCCGAGGAGAAGAAACGCCTCGTGCGAACAGAGTCCATATCTTGGCGGAGCTCCTGACGCCTTTCGGAAAAACGCATGTCAATGCGAGTGGCTAGGTGAATGAGTTCATGTAGATTAGCAGGAATTTCTCGTGCGGCCAGAACATCTTTAATGTTGCTGGATAGGCCTTTTTTAAAGGTCGCGCAGAGGGCCTCATTATTCCAGGATAATTCTGAAGCAAGAGTACGGAATTGTACGGCATACTCGCCAACGGAAGAATTACCCTGGACCAGGTTCAACAGGGCAGTCTCAGCAGAAGAGGCTCGGGCAGGTTCCTCAAAGACACTTCGGATTTCCGAGAAGAAGGAGTGTACAGAGGCAGTGACGGGGTCATTGCGGTCCCAGAGCGGTGTGGCCCAAGACAGGGCTTTTCCAGACAGAAGGCTGACTACGAAAGCCACCTTAGACCTTTCAGTGGGAAACTGGTCCGACATCATCTCCAGATGCAGGGAACATTGGGAAAGAAAGCCACGGCAAAACTTAGAGTCCCCATCAAATTTATCCGGCAAGGATAGGCGTAGACCAGGAGCGACCACTCGCTGCGGAGGAGGTGCAGGAGCTGGCGGAGGAGATGATTGCTGAAGCTGTGGTAGTAACTGCTGTAGCATAACGGTCAGTTGAGACAGCTGTTGGCCTTGTTGCGCTATCTGTTGTGACTGCTGGGCGACCACTGTGGTGAGGTCAGCGACAACTGGCAGAGGAACTTCAGCGGGATCCATGGCCGGATCTACTGTCACGATGCCGGCTGGCAGGTAGTGGATCCTCTGTGCCGGAGAGGGATTGGCGTGGACCGTGCTAGTGGATCGGTTCTAAGTCACTACTGGTTTTCACCAGAGCCCGCCGCAAAGCGGGATGGTCTTGCTGCGGCGGTAGTGACCAGGTCGTATCCACTAGCAACGGCTCACCTCTCTGGCTGCTGAAGATAGGCGCGGTACAAGGGAGTAGACAGAAGCAAGGTCGGACGTAGCAGAAGGTCGGGGCAGGCAGCAAGGATCGTAGTCAGGGGCAACGGCAGGAGGTCTGGAACACAGGCTAGGAACACACAAGGAAACGCTTTCACTGGCACGATGGCAACAAGATCCGGCAAGGAAGTGCAAGGGAAGTGAGGTGATATAGGGAAGTGCACAGGTGATCAGACTAATTGGAACCACTGCGCCAATCAGCAGTGGCCGCAGTGGCCCTTTAAATCGCAAAGACCCGGCGCGCGCGCGCCCTAAGGAGCGGGGCCGCGCGCGCCGGGACAGGACCGACGGAGAGCGAGTCAGGTACGGGAGCCGGGGTGCGCATCGCGAGCGGGCGCTACCCGCATCGCGAATCGCATCCCGGCTGGAGGCAGTATCGCAGCGCCCCGGGTCAGTGGATCTGACCGGAGCGCTGCAGTGAGGAGAGTGTAGCGAGCGCTCCGGGGAGGAGCGGGGACCCGGAGCGCTCGGCGTAACAGCAAGGAGCTAGTGGCACAGTCAGACAGCATGCATCGGCACCCGGGGTCAGCCAAACGGGACGCCAATCAAAGCATGCTGTTGCCGCCACCAGAATGGCGTCATCGCAGAGCTCAGCAGTGTGGCATTTTTTGGTGTGTCTGCCTCTGACAACAGCGAGGCCATTTGCAACCTGTGCCAGAAGAAACTGAGTCGTGGGAAGTCCAACACCCACCTAGGCACAACTGCTTTGCAAAGGCACATGATGTCACATCACAAACGCCTATGGGATCAACACGTCAGTACAAGCAGCACACAAAGTCAAAGCCGCCATCCTCCTCCTGGTCCAGCATCTTCAGCCAGGTCAACCACTGCTGCCCTCCTTGCTCCCTCTCAACCATCCGCCTCTCCGTCTCTCGCCTTGAGCAGTTCCTGCTCATCTGCCCACAGTCTGGTGTCTGTCAAGGAGATGTTTGAGCGCAAGAAGACAATGTCTCAAAGTCACCCCGTAACTAAGTGCTGCCTAATATGGGGGAATCTATGTGCTGCCTAAAGAGGGGCTCTAACTATGTGCTGCCTAACATGGGGGAATCTATGTGCTGCCTAAAGGGGCGATCTAACTATGTGATGCCTAAAGGGGGGATCTAACTATGTGCTGCCTAAAGGAGTCTCTAACTATGTGCTGCCTATTATGGGGGAATCTATGTGCTGTCTAAAGGGAGGATCTAACTATGTGATGCCTAAAGGGGGGATCTAACTATGTGCTGCCTAAAGGAGTCTCTAACTATGTGCTGCCTATTATGGGGGAATCTATGTGCTGTCTAAAGGGGGGATCTAAGTATGTGATGCCTAAAGTGGGGATCTAACTATGTGCTGCCTAACATGGGGGAATCTATGTGATGCCTAAAGGGGGGATCTAACTATGTGCTGCCTAAAGGGAGGCTCTAACTATGTGCCGTCTAATATGCGGGCATCTATGTGCTGTCTAAAGGGGGGATCTAACTATGTGATGCCTAAAGGGGGGCTCTATGTGCTGCCTAAAGGGGGCTAAAGCACGTTATTCCAAACCATTTAGGAATGTTAGGTGATTTATGCCCTTTATGGATTAAAACCAGACTCTGCATCAACTATGTAATTTTCCATGGGAGTTTTGCCATGGATCCCACTCCGGCACGCCACAGTCCAGGTGTTAATTCCCTTGAAACAACTTTAAAATCACTATTGTGGCCAGAAAGAGTCCCTGTGGGCTTTAAAATTTGCCTGCCCATTGAAGTCAATGGCGGTTCGCCCGGTTCGCGGACTTTTGCGGAAGTTCGCGGTTCGCAAAACGAAAATGTTATGTTTGCGACATCACTACCTAAATTGCGGGCACCAAAGACCATACCTAGACACTCTCGGAGCAATGAGAGTTTGTCTGTTCCAGAGGTACCAACGTATGTACCTAGGCCCTCTCGGAGCAATGAGAGTTTGCCTCCTGCGCAGGTACCAACATATGTACCAAGGCCCTCTTCCGACGTGGAGAGTTTGCCTGCTTCCAGGGTACCGACGAAAGTGTTTTGCCCCACTCCTGATTTGGCAATGGTGCTAAAACCCTATGCACCAACTGTGATCCTGGCCAGTAAGCCTCTGGTCACCTTGAATCCTACTTTTGCCCATTCTACTCTCACCAATGTGGTGTGGGAGAGTTACATTAACTCTTCGCTTGCTCCAGATGTTGGCAGATATAGAGGATCTACAAGAGGCACAAAAAGATTCAGGAGAAATGTCTTTTGAAGGACTGTAAAGTAATGTTTATTGCTTTTCTATGCTAACCACTTTTGTTTTCAGTAACCAAGTTCAAGACATGTGCCTAGCAGCATTGTGCTAAGATTGTTCCAGTTTCTAGTTCAGCAACGTAAGCATCAAGCTTTGTGCCTGACCATCAGGTCAAGAGACTCCTAGCCAGTAGGAGATTCGTAAGTTTTATGCCCGGCTGAGTGGGGTAAAGCCGTGTTTCTCATAGACTCCTAGTGTAGGTGGACTGCAGATCCTTACACATCCATTCTCTGTACATAACCCTATATTTATAGGACTCTCTTACTAAAATGTGCACTTATCTGGTGTATGCACCTGAACCTTGTTGGAGTGTTAATAAATGTATAATGAAAATGTATATTGTTCCTGTACACAGAAAAATAGCTTTGTGTCTGTGTACATAAAAAGTAAGTAAAGTTTGTACACAGAAAATTGTCCGCTATATGCACGTGTACACAAAAAACAAAAATGTAAATAACTCTTGTACACATGTACATACAAAGGTCTCACATTCAAGTAACACTTGGGAATTGTAACCTATTGATTCCTGTAGCCAATTCCTGCCACTGTTAGGTACACTCATGTTTCTTTTCTCCTTCTTACGTGTGTGAGATGCTCTACCTGGCCAGTAGGTGCTCTTGCGAGTATAGAATAAAACACGCATTTCTAAAGGTAACCTAGATATGTTATATTGTTGTGTTCTAGTGGTAAGTAGCGTGTAGCCGATAGACCCTAGTAGCCATCCTTATTGGTAGATAGCCTTGGGCAAGCCAATATACCCTTCTGTGTACTAACAGGTGACTTATCGTGGCAAAAAGAAGAATGTGGTGAGATTTCAAAATGTTTAGACAGCTTGAGACTAAATGTATAGAAAGCTGTGTACTAATGTATAGTTAGCCTCATAAATGTTCTAGAGAGCTATATGTAAATGTGTAAGGAGCTAGAAACTAAAGGTTAGATAGCTTCATCAATGTCTAGATAGTTTCCTTAATGTCTTGATAGCTTCAATATTGTCTAGTCAAGATACTAGTAGGAGTATCCAGAGAATGTAAATGTGTGTAATGTTTACTTAGGTTTTGTCAAGATGTATAGAAAGAAAAATGTTATATGTATAATCCTGTTCTAGCCCTAGTTCCTCTGCCTTAGGGGACAGGCGTCGAGGTCGACTTATCTTAAGTAAGGGGTGTCCCAGTACCGTATTATATACGTTACCTGTATAGAGGTCCCCATAGCCAGAGTCCCTAGGACGTCGGGGTCCCTCTTTTGTAGATCTCCCCTTGTCACCTCACACGTAGTCTATGACTATATAGCAGTTCTATTTATCCCCTTAAGGACTGAGCCCTTTTTCACCTTAAGGACTTTTTTTGCTATTCTGACCACTGTCACTTTAAACATTAATAACTCTGGAATGCTTTTAGTTATCATTCTGATTCCGAGATTGTTTTTTCGTGACATATTCTACTTTAACATAGTGGTAAAATTTTGTGGTAACTTGTATCCTTTCTTGGTAAAAATTTGAAACTCTAGCATTTTTCTAACTTTGAAGCTCTCTGCTTGTAAGGAAAATGGATATTCCCCCAAAAAAATGTTTTATTCACATATACAATGTGTCTACTTTATGTTTGCATCATAAAATGTATGTGTTTTTACTTTTGGAAGACACCAGAGGGCTTCAAAGTTCAGCAGCAATTTTCCAATTTTTCACAAAATTTTGAAACTTGCTTTTTTTCAAGGACCAGTTCAGCTTTTAAGTGGATTTGAAGGGTCTTCATATTAGAAATACCCCACAAATTACCCCATTATAAAAACTGCACCCCCCAAAGTATTCAAAATGACATCCAGTCAGCATTTTAACCCTTTAGGTGTTTCACAGGAAAAGCAGCAAAGTGAAGGAGAAAATTCACAATCTTCTTTTTTACACTCGCATGTTCTTGTAGACCCAATTTTTGAATTTCTGCAAGGGGTAAAAAGGAGAACATTTTTACTTGTATTCGAAACCCAATTTTTCTCGAGTAAGCACATACGTCATATGTCTATGTTAATTGCTCCGCCGGGCGCAGTAGAGGGCTCAGAAGGGAAGGAGCGACAAATTGTTTTTGGGGGTCATGTCACCTTTAGGAAGCCCCTATGGTGCCAGAACAGCAAAAAAAAAAAACACATGGCATACCATTTTGGAAACTAGACCCCTCGGGGAACATAAAAAGGGGTAAAGGGAACCTTAATACCCCACAGGTGATTCACGACTTTTGCATATGTAAAAAAAAAAATGTTTCTTAAAATGCTTGGCTTTCCAAAAGTTTTTCATTTTTAAAAAGGGTAATAGCAGAAAATACCCCCCAAAATTTTAAGCCCAATTTCTCCCGATTCAGAAAACACCCCATATGGGGGTGAAAAATTCTCTGTTGGCGCACTACAGTTCTCAGAAGAGAGGAGTCACATTTGGCTTTTTGAAAGCAAATTTTGCTCTGGGGGCATGCCACATTTAGGAAGCCCCTATGGTGCCAGAACAGCAAAAAAAAAAAAAAAAACACATGGCATACTATTTTGGAAACTAGACCCCTTGGGGAACGTAACAAGGGGTAAAGTGAACCTTAATACCCCACAGAAGTTTCACGACTTTTGCATATGTAAAAAAAAAAATTTTTTTTTCCTAAAATGCTTGTTTTCCCCAAAAATTAACATTTTTAAAATGGGTAATAGCAGAAAATACCCCCCAAAATTTGAAGCCCAATTTCTCCCGATTCAGAAAACACTCCATATGGGGGTGAAAAAGTGCTCTGCTGGCGAACTACAGGTCTCAGAGGAGAAGGAGTCACATTTGGCTTTTTGAAAGCAAATTTTGCTCTGCGGGCCTGCCGCATTTAGGAAGCCCCTATGGTGCCTCGACAGCAAAAAAAACCCCACATGGCATACTATTTTGGAAACTGGACCCCTCTAGAAACGTAACAAGGGTTAAGTGAACCTTAATACCCCACAGGTGTTTCACGACTTTTGCATATGTAAAATAAAAAAATATATTTTTTACCTAAAATGCTTCTTTTCCCAAAAATTTTACAATTTTAAAAAGGGTAAAAGCTGAAAATACCCCCCAAAATTTGTAACACAATTTCTCCCGAGTACGGCGATACTCCATATGTGACCCTAAACTGTTGCCTTAAAATACGACAGGGCTCCAAAGTGAGAGCGCCATGCACATTTGAGGCCTAAATTAGGGATTGCATAGGGGTGGACATAGGGGTATTCTACGCCAGTGATTCCCAAACAGGGTGCCTCCAGCTGTTGTATAACTCCCAGCATGCCTGGACAGTCAGTGGCTGTCTGGTAATACTGGGAGTAGTTGTTTTGCAACAGCTGGAGGCTCTGTTTTGGAAACCGTGGCGTACCAGACATTTTTCATTTTTATTGGGGAGGGGGGTAGGGGTATGGGTGTAGGGGTATGTGTATATGTAGTGTTTTTTACTTTTTATTTTATTGTGTGTTAGTGTAGTGTAGTGTTTTTAGGGTACAGTCACACGGGCGGGAGTTCACAGTAGCTTCTCGCTGGCAGTTTGAGGGGGGGGGGGGGGGCATCCAGCTGTTGCAAAACTACAACTCCCAGCATGTACGGTCTATCAGTGCATGCTGGGAGTTGTAGTTTTGCAACAGCTGGAGGCACACTGGTTGTGAAACACCGAATTTAGTAACAAACTCAGTGTTTTGCAACCAGTGTGCCTTCAGCTGTTGCAAAAGCTACAACCCCCAGCATGTACGGACAGCGGAAGGGCATGCTGGGTCTTGTAGTTATGCAACAGCTGGAGGCATACTACTTTGGCTGGGGATGCTGGGGATTGTAGTTATGCAACAGCTGGAGACACACTGGTTTGCTACTTAACTCAGTGTGCCTTCAGCTGTTGCAAAACTACAACTCTCAGCAGTCACCGACAGCCAACAGGCATGCTGGGAGTTGTAGTTATGCAACCAGCAGATGCACCACTACAACTACCAGCATGCACTTTAGCTGTTTTTCCATAGAAAAAATGTGCCTCCAGCTGTTTCAAAACTATAAGTCCCAGCATGCCCATAAGGGAATGCTGGGAGTTGTGGTTGTCTGCCTCCGGCTGTTGCATAACTACAGCTCCCAGCATGCCCTTTTTGCATGCTGGGAGCTGTTGCACCTCCTGCTGCTCCGGGCACAGGTCAGTCCCGCCGCAGCCGCCGCCGCTCCGGGGGCCCCGATCCCAACATTGACGCCGGGGATTGGGGTCCCCAGCTCCCGGGGTCTTCTTCCCGCACCCGCTCACATCCTCCGGAAGAGCGGGTTGCGGGAGTGACACTCGCAGCAGGCTCCCTGATTGGTCGGCCGGGAAACCGGACGACGAATCAGGGCGATCGTGAGGTGGCACCAGTGCCACCTCACCCCTGCTGGCTATGGCTGTTCGGGGCCGTCAGAGACGGCCTCGAACAGCCAGTAATTCCGGGTCACCGGGTCACTGGAGCCCCGATTGACCCGGAATCTGCCGCAGATCGCTGGACTGAATTGCCCAGCGATCTGCGTCCATCGTGACCCCCCTGGGCGATATGCCGCGATGCCTGCTGAATGATTTCAGCAGGCATCGGGCACCATCTCCCCTCCAGCTAGCTGCGGGGGGCCGGGATTTGACAGGACATACCCAAACGTCCTGAGTCCTTAAGGACTCAGAAAAGGGGCCGTTTGAGTACGTCCTGCGTCCTTAAGGGGTTAAAATTAGCATAAGTATAGGTGTATATACATATACTTCAGACAAGTAGATGAAGAAAAAGTCGGCAAACTCACCAGGCTTCGTTCAGGAGTTCTTCTTTAATGCAAAATACTCACAATACAAATATTACAGTGGAGGGAGAGGGATCAGTGTGGGGGGTATCGATGCTTGACAACAGAACTGTTTCACACTATATACGTGCTTCTTCTCGCCCCCAGAGGGCAGACATTACCTGTCTTTCATATATATATATATATATATATATATATATATATATATATATGTAGATTTAGTTGTTTACCTGTTCGGAGCATAGCAGGACCTGCAAGTCACATGACTAGCTTGGAACTCTATGGTTTTGCTTTAGGACCTTTGGAGGTTTCCGTGACGTATTCCCCCACAATGCATTGTAACGGTGAGTGACAGTCGTTACGGACCAATCCAAAACGGCCGGCCGGCCCCTGACCGCGCCATCTTGATCGGTCTCTTCTCTCTTGGGTTGCTGACTCTGGAAGAGGTAGGACCTCCGCAGCTTACAAGACGTTTTTGCTAGGCTAAAGCCTTGTGGCCTAGGCGTATAACCTAGCGGATAGACTAAGCAATTCCCCGCTACTCATTGCAAGATCACTGGACCTAATAACTCCCCTAAATCCAGCAGATCTCTGCTATACAATTCCTTAAAAGCTAAATTGGGCTTACATGATCCCAACCGACTGTCAATTGCTGCTCAAATCCTATGTAAAGAGACTCTGTTATCTGGACTGTTGCTGTTACCTCATGCATAGAAGTTCATCAGTAAAAGTTCCTGCAAGTTTTCAGCTACAGCGGTTGTGGACAATCCTTTATTCCTGCATCACCTATTGCTCTTGAGAAGGGTGGCAATAGGCCTATCACGAAACACAGTATTTAACCCTCACCCTGGCGTCATGAGTGACAAGGGTTAACAGCGCCCTTAACTATTCAGAAATGCAACACCCTAGTTACTATACACCCCACAAGTCAACATCCTCCCATCCGCCACCACAAAACCATGTGGCATCATCCTCAAAAGACTGGAGGCTGTTATAGCTGCCATATGTTCTTCAACTAAACACTGAGTAAAGATTTTGAATACTTATATAATTGCAATATTTAGTCTTTTCTTATCAATAAATTAGTAAATATTTCCGACATTCAGTTTTCTCCTTGTCATTATTGGGTACTCAGTGTAGAATGATGGAAAAACTTAAGCAAAACATAACAAAATATTAAATATAAATTGAAAGCATCTAAAATTGTATGTGAGCCGGTGGGCTTTGTATGCCATGACTGCTTTTTAGTCCCAGTTCAGCCCTAGTGGTAAGCCTATGTAAGCAGGGCCGGCCTTAGGGGTGTGGGAGCTGTGCGGCCGCACAGGGCGCCATAGCAACAGGGGCGCCGGGCGGCCGACACAGCTCGCACCAAGTATACATAATTTGTATTGCCCGACGCCCGGGATTTAGCCCTGCTTCGTGCAAGCAGCGCTAAATGCCGGTGTAATGAAGAAAACTGTGCCCTGTAGCGGAATGTGACCCTCCGCACAGGGACACAGTTTTCTGCTTTGCGGGCTGCTCCCTCTCATTACATTCCCACTACCCTCTCTCAACTGTGTCCCTATGCGGAGGGTCACATACCGCTTCAGGGCACAGTTTTCTTCATTACACCGGAAGGCTTCACTTACCCCGACCTCCTCCGCGTCTCCGATTGGCTGGTGGCCCAAGTCTGAAGAGGGACGTCGCACATGTGACGTACCTCCGCAGACCCGCACAGGACATCAGTGACGTCACTTGTCAGGGCGCCGCCGGAGAGAAGAGAAGCAGGTCAGGTAAGGTTGTCTATGTGTATGTGTAGGTGTCTGTGTGTGTGCATGTGTGGTTGTCTGTGTGTGTGCGCATGTGTGGTTGTCTGTCTGTGTGTGTGTGCATGTGTGGTGTGTGTGTGTGTGTGTGTGTCGGTGGGGGGAGGGGGGATGGGGGAACGACAATGCTACCAACATTGGGGAACCTGTTACTACCTAATGTGGGGAAACTGCTTCTTCCTAATGTGGGGCTATACTGCACCTAATGTGGGGAGCTATACTGCACCTAATGTGGGGAGCTATACTGCCAAACTAATGTAGGGAGCTATACTGCACCTAATGTTGGGAACTATACTGCACCTAATGTGGAGAACTATAATGCACCTAATGTGGGGAGCTATACTGCACCTAATGTGGGGGAACTATACTGCATCTGATTAAGGGGGATATGGGACTGATTAAGGGGGCAGGGGAATGATTAAATATTAAAAATATATATTTGTTACAAAGATTTTTTTCCTCTTTGTGTATGTTTATGGGGTAATAGGGGGGGGGGTGCCACAAGGTTAGCTCGCACAGGGCGCCTGAACACCTAAGGCCGGCCCTGTATGTAAGGCTGAGTTCACAGTTCACATATGTCTGGCATCCGGCATAGGTGAACTCAGCCTAGATCTCGACACAACTGATGCCACAACTGATGACAATTTTTTATTAGTTGTATGGCATTCGGCATGCATTGTTTCTGCACGGCAGAAAGGGAAATGCAGCAAGCTGCGTTTCCCTGTCCAATGCCCTCAGGCGTGTCCAACCATCCGGCGTCAAAATTGAGACGCTGGATGATTGTGAACTGTCCCATTAAAATGAATAGGATCAGTTCTAGCATCAGTTTCCCTCCGGTGCACGCCGGAGGGAAACTGTGTCGGATGCCTGATATATGTGAACCCAGCCTTATTTCTTTATACAAGAAGTCTTTTGTTTCTGTATAACTGACCCAGATTTATCCCAATTGATAGAGGAAAAATATAAGGACAAAAGTGTTGAAACAGCTATACATAACACCTACAGGAGCTTTTAGTTCATCCCATTACATATCCATATGCATTAATATGGAGTTGGTCCAAACTTTCCAGTTAACAGCTTTACCACTTTTCCCTACGCTCACAGCCAGGCAACACATCAGCAGCTTTGACAACAATATCGGATGAGAGGTCCTGGCTCACCTTCCCTTTTCTAGTGTATCCCAAAGGGTATTCATTGGGGTTAAGGTCAGTCAGGATCTTTCACACCAAAATGTCTTGGTTTGCTAGAGAATTAAAATTTCTGAGGTCCAAGCCAACCCCTAAAAAAACACTCCATAGCATTATCCCTCTGCAACCAAACATTACTGTAGTCAGGCATTCAATGATCCCTTTGAATCCCAGACTTGCCAAACAGACTGCTAGATAGAGATGTGTGATTCATCACTTTCAAGGAATACATTTCTACCGCCTCAGAGTCCAGTGGCAGAATACTTTTTTTTTTACCACCCAATCTAATGCTTGGTCATGTATGACTTACATGCAACTGCTAGGCCATAGACACCCAAGCCATGAAGCTCCCAGCGGGGCACATTTTTTGTGCTGATTTTAATGCCAGATGAGGTTTGGTTTCTGCAGTTATTGAGTCAACAGAACATTGCTTCCACTTTTCAATAACACCATTTGTGAAACACCTAGGACGGAAGACATTACATGAACTGACTTGTTGCAGTGGTGGCTCCTTTTACAGTGTCATGCTGGAATTCAGTGAGCTCTTTAGAATGACCCATTTAAAAAAAATGTTTGCAAAGGCAGACTTAATTGATAGGTGCTTGATTTTATACCCTTGTGGCAATAAAAGTGAATGAAACACTTGAATTAAATTATTAAAGTTTCACTGTCATTTGTAAATCTTTTGACTTGTTTTCCAGACATGTCAAAAGTTTGGATTGCATCGCTCCTGAGACCTACTCCGATCGCAAGTTATGACCCTGTGAAGTGTGTGGTAGCTCCACTGCCTCTCTGGCTTCCAAATGTGACCAATTCACTACAGGGGTACTCCACCCCTAGACATCTTTCCCCTATCGAAAGGATAGGGGATAAGATGTCTGATCACGGGGCTCCTGCCGCTGGGACCCCCGCAATCTCTGCCCAGCACCCGGTGTTCATTCAGAATGCTGAGTGCGAGCGGTGGGGGTCGTGACTTCACAGCCATGGCACTCGTGACGTCATGCCACACCCCCTCAATGCAAGTCTATGGGAGGGGGGGTGGCAGCTACCACGCCCCCTCCCATAGACCTGCATTGAGGGTGTGGGGCATGACGTCACGAGGGGCAAAGCCGTGACGTCACGACCTCCGCTCCAAGCGGAGTACCCCTTTAAAGTCTATGATGAGTGAATCGGGTGTGAGTGCCAGAGAGGGCGCGAGGTTCATGCTGCCGTGCACTTTGCCCAGCTGTAACCTGCGATCACAAGAGGGTTTCAAGGTTGAGACCCTTGTCTGAAGGATGTGTCAAAAGTTTTTACAAATGACATTCGGCCCAATGCTTTTTTCCATATAGTGTAGTTTGCCAGATTGAAAGTGTCACCATGCTACAACTTCAGTATTGTGATGCGATATAAGAAATAGATCAGATATGACACAGGCACATTGAATTCCTTATTGGAACACAATAATTTAAAGTTTAGTTCTGAGTAGGATTTCACTTTAAACTCCTGGTAATATTTATGGTAAATATGTTTATGTCTACTTTCCTATACATTCTGACTTGGAGAGGAAATGGTCTGCAGGCAACACTAATGAAAAATGTAATGTAGATAAGGATCCTTCTATAGATGATTTATTAATGTACAGAACAGTTCAAAGAAAAAGTTGTGCTTCTCATTTTAAAATTAGTTGTGCCATTAATAATAGATGAATTTCTGGGCTCTACTATTTTCCATGTTTTTTTCCCTCTTCCTATATTAACTTAAATTCATCATCGCTACGTTGTATTTTTACATCTCTATGTTAAAGACATTCAGTAAATCAAGGAACGGCACCATGGGAAGCAAATCTTTATAGGTGTAACATCACCAAAATTGTGACAGTAAAAAAAAAGGCATTGAAATGTGTGAAGCTGCATAGTCATTGAGCTCAATATCGGGAGTTATGATTTTCAGAAAATGTTAGCAGGAAAAAAAAATATTTCCAATCAAATTACTGGCCATAAAATTCCTAGGAATATGTGAATCTAAGTTTCATTTACTTTTTTGAGGCTTCTTATCTTCTCTAGAATTTTCTAGCTATAGAATTACAGTGACATCTACTGGAACAATACAACAACAACACAATGTATTTCGGCAAAATCCTTATATTATTTTTATTAAAAATGATAAAATAAATAAAGTTTAAAGAAGAAAAAAACAACCACTCTCTGACTTTTAATAATGTAATGCCATCTCCAAAGGACCACTCTAATCTTTTTTGGACAGAAAAGATAAAATGGAACTCCAAAGGTGCAGTTTGTCTTAGTACAGGTTAATTGTGGTGCAGTACTTACAACATTATATTATACATCAATGAGGTACTATTAAAGGGGTTCTCACTTTTAAAGGGGTTCTCCGGTGCTTATACATCTTTTCCCCTATCCAAAGGATAGGGGATAAGATGCCTGATCGCGGGAGTCCCGCCGCTGGGGACCCCCGGGATCATGCACGCAGCACCCCGTTTGTAATCAGTCCCCGGAGCGTGTTCGCTCCGGGACTGATTACAGTCGACCACCGGGCCGGCGGCGTGTGACGTCACGCCTCCGCCCCGGTGTGACGTCAAGCTCCGCCCCTCAATGCAAGCCTACAGGAGGGGGCGTGATAGCTGTCACGCCCCCTCCCGTAGGCTTGCATTGAGGGGCGGAGCATGACGTCACATGGGGGCGGAGGCGTGATGTCACACGCCGCCGGCCCGGTGGTCGCCTGTAATCAGTCCCGGAGCGAACACGCTCTGGGAACTGATTACAAACGGGGTGCCACGTGCATGATCCCGGAGGTCCTCAGCGGCGGGACTCCCGCGATCAGGCATCTTATCCCCTATCCTTTGGATAGGGGAAAAGATGTGTAAGTACCGGAGAACCCCTTTAAACAGCCAGTAAGGTTGTAATGTTTTTGTGTCTATAATCCTTTTCATTGATGGCAAGCAGAGATCATAATAAAGGGGAAGAGCTGCAATATTATATACACTTATGTGAATTCAAGTAGAGAAAAAAACAGACATGATTGCACATCCACAACATGCACCTTGATCTAAAGCTTCTCAGCAACATTTATTAAACTAACAGGTCGTTAGTGATCATGAAGTGCACGGCCACTAGCCATATCACGGCCACCTGTAGCGGATCCCTAACATCCCTAGCTTAAAATGGCAGCGGACCGAGCGGCCCATTGACTAAGGCTGCACATTCCCCTACAAACTTTTAGAGCTATATCAATCACCCAATGCAGGACTTGAAGACAATAGCATTCATACTGATTCATTCACAATTCATAATGGTATTGCTCAAGAATGTTCCCTTTGGCCACCATTGGGTCAAATGTAGAGATCAAGGAAATGACCATCACTGATAGTGATTTTAACCTCATAACACCTAAGGACATATACATCATTCATTGGAGCATTAAATGGCTTATCGGCCAAACAAAAACATATTCACTTTCCACAGGATAGGGAATAAGTGTCTGATCGTATGCAGTCCCACCTCTGGCAACCAATATTCTGGGTACTATTAATAGACCCTGGCTCTATCTTATATAACAGATAGTTAGTTTTATGCCTATCCCATGCAAGCTTAAAGGGGTACTCCGCTCTAAACATCTTATCCCCTATACAAAGAATAGGGGATATGATTTTAGATCGTGGGCATCCCGCTTGCAGCTTCCGCTATTCATGTCTATGGGAGGGGGCGTGATGGCTAGTACATAACCGTCACGCCTCCTCCCATAGATGTGAATGGAGGGGGCATGTAAGCTGTGTTCATCGGATGACAGGGGTGCCGCAGCAGAGATCATGAGGATACCCAGCGGCGGGACCCCCGCAATCTAACATATTATTCCCTAGCCTTTGGATAGGGGATAACATATTTTCAGCGGAGTACTCCTTTAAATTTCTTCACTGTATTTGCAGCTAACACTAGTTTATTAGCTCTTCTCTGAACTCTCTCTAGAGTATCTATATCTTTCTGGAGTAAGGTAGATAGAAGACAGAGTGCCGTCTTCTATCTACCTTACTCATATTGCTGACCGTGGTCTGGTCTTGAGGACAGAGCACCCCTGGACTTTTTAAAGTTCATCACAGTGCACCACTCATTTTCTTTACTTGTGGTATATCTTTCTGGAGATACAGCCTCCAGTACTGCGCACAATACTCCAAATGAGGTCTCATCAGTGTTCTGTACAGCGGTATGAGCACTTCCCTCTTTCTACTGCAAAGACCTCTCCCTATACACCCAGGCATTCTCCTAGCATTTCCTGCTGCTATATGCCATTCTGCTTACCTTTAAGTCTTCTGAAATAATGACCCCTAAATCCCTTTTCTCAGATACTGAGTTCAGGACTGTGTCAAATATTTTATATTCTGAGCTTGTGTTTTTACACCCAAGGTGCATTATCTTGTACTTATTCACATTAAAGGGGTACTCCACTGGAAAACCTTTTTTTTTAATCATCTGGTGCCAGGAAGTTAAACAGATTTGCATATTACATCTATTAAAAAATCTTAACCCCTCTAGTATTTATCAGCTGCTATATGCTACACAGGAAGTTTTTTTTCTTTTTGAATTTCCTAACTGTCTGACCGCAGTGCTCTCTGCTGACCACTGTGGTCAGACAGAAAGGAAATTCAAAAAGAAAATAACTTCCTGTGGAGCATATAGCAGCTGATAAGTACTAGAAGGATTAAGATTGTTTAAAAGAAGTAATTTACAAATCTGTTTAACTTTCTGGCATCAGTTGATAAAAAAAAATGTTTTGCAGGGGAGTACCCCTTTAAATCTCACCATTCCTCTATTTTACCTAAATTCTTTTCCATTTGGGGTATCCCTCCAGGAACATCAAACTTGTTACAAATCTTTGTGTTATTAACAAATAGACAAATACCTTATAATCAAGACCTTCTGCAATATCACTAATCAAAATACTAACCCCTTAAGGACTGAGCCCTTTTTCACAATTTCAATAACTCTAAAACGCTTTTACCGAATATTCTGATTCTGAGATTGTTTTTTTCGTGACATATTCTTCTTTATTTTGGTGGTAAATTTTCAGCGTTACTTGCATCCATTCTTGGTGAAAAATCCCCAAATTTCATGAAAATTTAGAAAATTTTGCATTTTTCTAACTTTGAAGCTCTCTGCTTGTAAGGAAAATGGATATTCCAAATAAATTTTATTTTTATTCACAAATACAATATGTCCACTTTATGTTGGCAGTTCTGACTAATGGCAGGGGATAGGAAGAGATCGCAGCACTGCGACCTCACTCCTATCCCTTAGGATGATCGGGGCTGTCACTGACAACTCCGATCATCCCTATTTTCTGGGTGATCGGGTCACCAGAGACCCGATCAGCCCAGAATTGGAGAAAATTGCATGTCTGAATTGACATGCGATTTTCTCCAATCACCGACATGGGGGGGTCTCAGGACCCCCCTCGGCGATGTGCCGGGATGCCTGCTGAATGATTTCAGCAGGCATCCCGATCTGTTCCCCAACCGGCTAGCGGCGGGGACCGGAATTCCCACGGGCGTATCCATACGCCCTCAGTCCTTAAGGACTTTAAAACGGGGGCATATGGACACGCCCGCCGTCCTTAACAGGTTAAACAGAATGGTTCCCAGAACAGATCCCTGAGGTCCCCACTGATAACAAGACCTCTCTCTGAATATACTACATTGACTACAACCCTCTGTTGTATGTTCCTCAATCACTGCCTAATCCATTCCACAATGGTCCAAGCTCAAATACTGCAGTTTATTGATAAGTCTTCTATGTGGGACAGTATCAAAAGCCTTACTAAAATCTAGATACGCAATGTCTACTGCACTACCACCATCTATTATTTTAGTTACCCAATCAAAAAAGTCTATAAGATTGGTCTGACATCATCACCCCGAAGTTAACTCTTGTTTCTCTTCTTGCAATCCATGTGATTTTAGATGTTCCACAATGAAAACCTTAAAGAGGTTATCCACCATAAGGTGATTTTAGTACTTACCTGCCAGACACTAATGGACATGCTTAGGATTGATCTGTGCTTGTCTTGGAGCTAAATGGCTGTGTTGTCAGATTACCATAATGCTGTGGCTATCTTTTTGTGAACTGGCTATTTCCTGTTGAAGTTTCCTCCCTTAAACGACAAGTCCCATAATACCTTGTTTGTAAATGTGAGGTAACTTTTTTCCTTCCCACACATCACCCATTGAAGCACAAATAAGCTTCATTCCATGCAAAAGACCAGTGTTTTCCAATTAGGGTGCCTCCAGCTGTTGCAAAAATGCAATTACTTGCAGGATGATCTCCCTCCCCCCCCCCCCCCCCCCCCCCCAGTGGTCACTGCACCCACTCCAATTCCCTGCAGCCCTGTGGGAAATGATTTTATCTCACCCATTGGTTGCTCGCCCATTGAAGCAGACAGGCTCCCTGTCATCACCTGACTAGTGATGTAATGTCTCGGGCCACACTGCAACCTGGGAAAACCTGAGACGACACTCATTTTGTATGCTGCTAAAAATGAAATTTGGGGCAAAAATCATAGAAGAATTGCGAGAACACCATGAAATACAGGTACAGAGACTATATTGTGAACTACACTTACTTTACTGCCCCTGTAGCATAGGCAAATAAAAAAAATCCTGGAATACACTTTTAAGTATGGTCTCCATTAATTTACCCACTATTGATGTCAGATTTACGGGTTTATAGTTTCCAGATTCATCCCTACTACATTTTTAGTAAATGGGCAATTTTGCTAATTCTTTGAGCCTGCAAGGCTTCTTTCTTAAAGAGACTGCCAAATTTAACTTATAAGGGTTGGGGAAACCCTTCCAATCACCATAAGTCCCTGCAAGAGATGGGCTGAAGGTTCTATAATCCCCTTGTTAGGATAAGCAAAGATACCGACCAGATTAAGTGATGACATGGATCAGCACTATGATAAGGTTCCATTTTGAGCTTGCAATGAGACCCACTTTCTTCTATGTTTGCCCCTGCCCAATAACCCTAAAGAAGCTATCTCAATAACCTTTAATGGCCCCAGGCTATACTAAGCCCCATACATAGCATACTGTAAAACTTCACAAGAAATAGCATTTTTTTCCTTTTAAATAAATTATAGTTACTTTAAAATAATTCCACTTAAAAAAAAAATTGTATTCTTAAAACATACCCCATACAGCTATGTTGGTGTAAATGACTGATCTGGAGTGTGTTTATGCAAAAACAAAAATATCTCTTCATCCTGAAGCTTAAAATAGTCCTAAACTTAAACAGTCGAAACTTAAAAAAAAAAAAAAAAAAAAAAAAAAACACTATTCTTGTCAAATATGACATCAAAGCTCAGCCTCATTTAAAACAAAAAGCAGCCATGGACCAGAGTTGAGCCATTTCTATAAAAAAAAAAAAAAAAAAAAGCCTTATGTTCTAATCTCAGAAAACCCCTTTAATGATTTTGTTAAGCATAAACTATATTAAAGTGTGTGAAACAAATGACTATATTTAAAATCTTAGAATATCTCTTTAATTGCCAAGATTCTCTAATTCCATTAGTGTTCTTTGCAATGAACAAAGTGTAAAAGTATTTAAATTATTTACCTTTCTATGCAGACACAAGCGTCCTCCAGCCAATTACCATGAGATATGGGTTTTAAAAGAACTATTTGTGTTGTATTTGTACCTCCACATTTACAATTAGTAATGCTATTAATGGCTCCTGTACTTAGTGTTACTAATTATATTGCTATGAAATAAGGGTTTTAAAAATAGAACTTGCCATCAACTACCAATTAATGCCTAATGAGAGCCATAAACCAGACACTGGAATGAATTTCAAAATTATTGCGACTTGTGTTGCTCTAGAAAGCACAACGCGATGTGGCCAAGCATACTAAGAAGTGATGAGGATGTTTCACAACAATTTATTATAGTCTGCATACCCTTACAAGGTTCCAGACCTAAAGACAATTCTGAATTAAAATAGAAGAGTTTTGTGGTGAAATATGGTGCCAAGCAGAGGCGTAACTTGTAGCTTCTGAGCCCTGATGCAAAATCTACAACAGGGCCCCATGCACCAATTATAATAATGGTAATATAGTCTCCAATGGGGCAGATGTGTTTTAGGGCTCCCTTAGGCTACATTTGCACCCCCTATAGCTATGCCCCTGGTGCCAAGTCAAAATAGGAAAAGTAAATTTTCTTTAAATTCAAAATTTGAAGAATTGGCAAAGATATGCTAGTCTTATGTTGTTTTACTAAACTAATAATAAGCCGAAATAGACCGAAAAATTGTGTTTCTAAGGTGCTCATATACATAAGAGCAAAGTTTACTGATCCTTTCAATTTTGGCAGGACTGGATGACTACCTGAAGGGGATTTGCTGACTCTTAGTGACAGATGTAAGCAGAAAGAAGGATGGGGCCTGTTAGATATAAATTAGCCCAGTCCTTGGTTTTATTTAATAGAAGATAAGCTGTCAGAGTAGGTAAGTAGGGGCTTATTTCCCTCTCCCTAAAAATTAGCCAACCGTTTTTGAAGAAAATTGTGTACAGAAAAGAAAAACAATTTTCCATAAAACATCCAAAACATACAAACCAGAATTAAATAGTTAAATAAATGATCAATTAAATATTTTATGCAGATTAACAAATTTGGGATCCAATACTTATTTCACTATTTCAAGTAAAATGCAAATCACTTCATAACTTATTTGAAATTAGTTTTTCTGGCTCTTGCTGTTCAAATAAACCTACCATTAAAATCATAGACTGATCATTTCTTTGTTAGTGGGCAAATGTGCAAAGCCATCAAGCAATTTTTTGCCTCCACTGTATATACAAGTCTATCATATACTGTAAATACAAGTCTATCATATGTTTATCATGAAGTCAGACGGCTGTTTTGCACAGTAGTAATAATGAATATTTAAAGAGTACCTGTCACTAAACTAAACTTTTAATATATTGTTCCTTATGTAATTATAAGACAATGTGCTATTTACTTGTTTAAGTTCTCAAACTTTATATGTTTTTAATGTGATTGAAAAAACAGCCACTAGGTGGCTCTGTTCTGTTCCTTACAACAAGTCAAACAGTTAGTTTGGCTTCCTCTCGGCCTGACAGGAGACTAAACTCAGGAAGTGCATGCAGGGCATGGCAAGACAGCTCTTGCAGCATTCAGTGATGTCGCGCCTGCTGCGGATCCCCACTTTCTCCTGCCAAGAGCTCTCACACTGTAAGCAAGAGAAAAGTTTGATACAGAGCTTTTTAAAGCTCAGCATTTTTTTTTAAGGGCAGCAGGGGTGTTAGGAGTAGTTAGGGAATATAATCTGAGTTAGTTTAGAAAATATGGTTTGATGACAGGTAGAGAAGGGTGAATCGAAGCTGATGAAGTTGAATTTAGTCCGAATTTAATGAAAAATTTGATTCTAAACGAATCCGAATTTCCTCGCGCTTCGTGATAGCAAATTGCTTCCTTCATTATTTTGGGCGGGACGGGGGGGGGGGGGGCTAAAATGGTGGTTACACGTGTGAGGACATGGGGCAAGGAAGTCTGGGAAGGCGGATAGGTGGTATGACCCTGAATCACATGGCGGCATGGCCAGCCAGCCCTGTTATGTCACAGTCCTATATATTCAGCAGCCATTGCCGAAGACGGGCATTTCCTGAGAGAACAGAGACTGTGTGTGCACATTAATCAGCATTGCTGACAATACAGAGCTTTACATCAGCAAATTCATTCACGTGAAGCCCACATTCGTTCTGGCTAGAGAGAGAGCAGACACTGTGTAGTCACTAATCAGTGTTACTGACAATTCAGATCAGCACAGGGGAAATCCATTGACCTCAATCCCGCATCACTGCAGGCAGGGAGAGTTCAGAAGTCGTTTCATAGTGTGCCATCTGAGTTCAGAACTGGGAGCAATCCCCATTCAAAGACTGCAAGCAACCATAGTGCAGGCAGGGACAGTTGAGAGAGTGAGAGAGAGTACGCTTTTTCCTGTTGCAACCGTATTGGGGTGCATTACTGTAAAAAATATACGCACTCAAGAGTTCTATGTTTTTTCTGGTTAAAGCTAAAAGGGGGCAGTAAGTGTAAAAGCACTAAAAGACTTATGCACTCGCTTATTTCTGGTGCAACCGTACTGGGGCGTATTACTCTAAAAAAAAGTAGTAAATTTGAGTAGCCGTATTAGTCCAGTGATGCAGATGCAAATCAAAAAATGTTGCAGTATCTTGTAATACCTTTTTTATTAAACTAACAGAATTTTGTAGAGACAAGCTTTCGGGATTCCTCCCTTTATGAAGTCCAAAGCAAATCTAAACTCACAAACCGACAATTTATGGCCTATCTTAGTGTGAATTCTCCACATCTATTGTCTTAATCCCTGCATATTTGTGAGATGTAACCTGTGTCTTCTACTTGTGAGCTTAGATTTGCTTTGGACTTCATAAAGGGAGGAATCCCAAAAAAATAAAAAATAAATAAATAATATATATATATATATATATATATATATATATATATATACACACACACACTCCTCTGCTGTACATATTCTCTGTTTCAAGCGTACAGTGGCTTGTTAGTGTAAAATCAGGGATATATACACACATTGATTGCTCCGCAAGTTTCTGTTGCAGCCGTATAGGGGCATATTTCTCTATCAAAAGTAAAATATTGATGCACTCCACCGTTGTACGTATTTACCGTTGAAAGCATATAGTGGCCTGTTAGTGTAAAAGCAGAAATATATACACACATATTGTATAAAAAGTAAAATATAGACACACTACGCTGTTCTACAAGTATGTCAGGCAGAGAAGTGCCAGGCCGGGCACAGAGGAGTGGCGAAGGCCTAAATTTATCAGGTGCAGGCAGAGGTCGCAGCAGAGTAGGGGCTCATGACAACAGGAGTCCCAGTGAAAGGTCTGAGCTCCTGGTGTCAGCTAGCGGTTGTGTCTCGACCAGCAACCCAGCAGCAGTCAATGATTGGTTAACTCGGTCATCCACTTCATCCAAAGTGACATCCGACACCCCCAGTAGCACAGTCAGTCAGTGCGGACTGTTGGGGGAAAAATCAGCTACTCGGCGGTGTGGCAGTTTTTTGTCAAGCATCCGGAGGAGGTTAACATGGCCACATGTAAGATATGTCGGCAGAAGTTGAAGCGTGGCCAGGGTCCCAATGTTGGCACCACGGCCCTGCGTCAACATATGAAGCATCACAATAAAGAGGCCTGGGAGAATCGTGGCTCGGACGTGGTGGTCCAGCCTGCGGCATCACCCTGTTTCAGCCAGCCAAGGCTCCACCACCTCAGCTGAATGGAGTTGTCTGTCATTCCCATCTTCTGTTGGTCCAGATGCTCTTGCTCCTCCTGCTTCTTGTCAGTCATTCCAGCATCAATCCATCACAAAGTGATTTCCAAGAGATAGCAGTATGCGCCCACTCATCCAAGAGTGCAGAAGCTGAATGAGCTCCTGTCCAAGTTGCTGGTGCTGCAGTCCCTCCTTTTTCAAGTGGTGGACTCTACACCTTTAAGAGAACTAATGGCTTGTGCAGAGCCGAGGTGGAGAGTCGCAAGCCGTCGTTTCTTTTTGAAAAAGGCAGTACCAGCCCTGCACAAATATGTAGAACAGAAGGTGGGACAGTCCTTGAGCCTGTCGGTGTTTACCAAAGTGCATGGCAGTGCTGACGTGTGGAGCTGCACTACGGTCAGGAACAATACATATCCTTAATGGCCCACTGGGTGAATGTGGTTCCTGCACGGCAACACAAGCAAATTGGCCAGGTCACGCCGCTTCTGCCTCCACGCTCTAACGCCATTGGTCCTGTGACAATGTCCGACTCTGCCTCCTCATCCTACACCATGTCCTCAGTCTTCACTGCATGGACAAGTCACAGTGTCCCTCCAACATACAAAGTGTGCAGGGCACGGTGGTGTCACGCTGTTCTTCACCTGCTTTGCCTTGGCGAACGGAGTCACACAGGGGAAGAACTGCTCAAAGTGATTCATCAAGAAATTAAATCATGGCTTTCTCCACAAAAACTGAAAATGGGAACCATAGTGAGCGACAATGGGAAGAACATTTTGTCTGCGCTGCGTCAAGGAAGCCTGGGCCATGCACCCTGCATGGAACACATGTTCAATCTGGTTGTCAAGTGGTTGCTAAAGTGTTCCGCACATCTACAAGACATACTAACAATGGGAAGGATACTTTGCATGCACTTCAGCCACTCATACAGTGCAAAGCACACCCTCCTTGAGCTGCAGCGTCAGAATGGCAACCCCCAAGATTGTCTGATATGCGACGTTTTCACCCGTTGGAATTCCACCCTCCATATGTTGGACAGACTAGACGAACAGAGAAAGACCATCAACAATTACTTGATGATCCAAGCGGATAGGGGTACTCCCCTGTGTAACTTTGATGTCAACCAGTGGCAGCTCCTACGTGACACCTGCCCTTTGCTCAGGCCCTTTGAGGAAGCCACATTATTTGGCAGTCGCCAGGATTACAGGATGAACTATGTCATTCCACTGCTTCATTTCCTAAAACAAATGGTGGAAACATTAGCTGGTCAGGGCACTGCGCCTAATCTCATCACGGCCACATGAGCCCTGAGTGGGCTGAACTGGAAGAGGAGGAGGAGGGGGACATGTGTAACAAAATGGGTGGTTATTATACTCAGCTGACATGAGTGGAGGAGCAGGAGCAGCCAGAGGAGCTACAGGGGGATGAGAAAGACGAGACAGAGGACCTAGATACACCGTGGCAGTATGCAGTAGAGATGGAGGTAGGGAGTACCTCCGAGTCACTTGCACAAATGCCATGATGCATGCTCACTTGCTTGTCCTAGTGACTGCCAAATTGTCAGCTTGTTGGACCCTCACTACCGGCACAAAATGGGGGCCTTTCTTACACCCACTGAGAGGGAGGACAAACTGACCTATTACAAAGACATCATACTTAGTCAGTTGGCCGTTGCCTATCTGCGCCATTGTCCTTCCTCTTGCAGGTCTGACTGGGGGTGCCCTCTGCGCTCACGTTCCACTGCCATGGCTGCTGGGGAGGGGTGCAGTGGCAGGAGCAGTACCAGCTCCATCAGCAGCAGCAGTCTGAGTCTACAGTCATTGATGAGTAGCTTTCTTTACCCGCATAGTGAAGCAACTAATCATCAGCAGCAGGTAGACCTTGGGCAGGACCTGAACCAGCAGGTGGTGGCATACTTGGACATGACCTGAACCAGCAGGTGGTGGCATACTTGGACATGACCCTGCCAACACATATTGAAGATTCGCTGGACTTCTGGGCAGAAGAATTGTATTTGTGGCCGCAACTAGCAGAGTTTGCCCTGAAAAAGCTTTCCTGCCTGGCCAGTAGTGTGGCATCAGAGCGGGTGTTTAGTGCAGCGGAGCCATAGCAACCCCAAGGAGAACTCGTCTGTCCATGAAAAATGTGGAGAGACTGACCTTTTTAAAGTGAATCAGGCTTGGATCAGCCAGGATTTCCACCCACCAATGATTGATGCAACAGATTAGATTATCCATGGTGCCACATAAACACTTTTACAAAAGAGATCGGATTCTTCTGCCTACCTGCCTCAGCTACTACTCTGATCCTGCCACGGCCTGATGCCACACATCTGATGCCAAGTGCTCCTTCTTTAACCCACCTTCGTCAACAGGTACTGCTATTGCAACCCACCGCCCCACTCTGTCACCAGGGAAGGACATCTCATGCTGCTCCTGTCACCTCCAGGCTGTGTCATTATATGCTCTCCCCATGCTGCTGCCACCTTAATGCTCTGTAATTGTGCCGCCCTATGGTCTCCTCATTGGACTTGTGCACTAGAAAAATTTTCGTTTAGTTTCGTTTCGTTTTTTTCGTTTTTGAAAAAAAATTTGGTTTGGTAATATTTTCGGTTTTGATTTTTCGGATACATTCAGTATTCCCGTGTTCGGTTCGATTTTTTTCAGATACATTCGGTATTCGTGTACATTCGGTAAATCTTTTTATTCTTTTTTTGGACTTTAGCGATCCTAAAAAATCATGGAGATACCTTTTTTATAAAAATTTCATAGGGTACCATAAAAAAATAATAATAAAAAAGATACAGTAGTGATGAAAAAAATTGTATCTAACAAAATGTATCTTTTTTATTATGAAATGTTTATAAATTTTTAGACAGGGATCAATTTATGTGAGCGGGTAAAGCACAAAAAATGTAGCCGACAATAATAAAAGTGTATTGTGTGCATTTTTCACTTTCTTTTTAAACAATTTTTTAGGTAGTACACACTGTTCCATGATGGGAGAAGTAGTTACCTGTACTAATTGATAGATCTCCGGGGTCCCTTGCGATCCTCTTGTATAATGTATAGATGCGGCGGCAGCTCTTCTATGGTTCCCTGCACTGCCGTATATATATATACACATATTCATATTTCCCGCAGAGCTGTGATTGGCCAGATGTTTCCAGCCAATCACAGCTCTCTGTGAGAAATAGGAGTATGTGTATATATACGGCCGTGCAGGCGACCATAGGAGAGCGGCCGCCACATCCATACATTACACAGGAGCATCACCGCGGGTGTCAGGAGTGATACCCGTAGTGATCTTTCCTTTACTACAACTACTACTACTCCAAACATGGTACAATCTGCTCCATGCTGGGAGCTGTAGTATCTGCATTAATAGACAGATCGCAGTGGGTGTCAGAAGTTACACTCGCTGCGATATGTCTATTAATGCAGGTACTACAGCTCACAGCATGGAGCAGAGTGTGCAGAGTGTGCTCCATGTTGGGAGTATTAGTACCTGCAATAAGGGACAGATCCCAGCGGGGGTGTCTACTGACACCCGCTGCGATGGTCCTTATGTGAATGTCGGGATCAGCTGTTCTCAGGGCTACAGAGCCGGGAGAACAGCTGACGCTGAGCCGTAGGTATACATCGTATATCTACTGCCCAACAAGAACTTACAGTGAGCCTGCAATGTGTATACAGTATACACATTGCTGGCTCACTTAACCCCTTGCTGAGCTGTACGCTATGCACAAGCCCAGCAAGGAAAGAGTTAAATTACACTGCTGGACAGTGTAGGTTAACCCTTTGGGCGGTATACACTATATACAGCTATCTATATATAGCTGTATATAGTGTATACAGAAGATGAAGTCCGCTTACTTCCCTCAAGTACCGGGCAGGTCTGTGTAGCTCCGTCCCCTAGTGATGACGTCATTAGGGGCGGAGCTACAGAAGGGAACAAGGCTAGTTAATCTGAAGCTCTGTTCACATTGTCCGTTTTGTATAATGTGAACAGACCCTTCTGGCAGTGTCTACCCAGTCAGGGAGACTCCAGCTGTTGCTAAACTATAACTCCCAGCATGCCCAGAAAGCCAAAGGCTGTCTGGGCATGCTGGGAGTTGTAGTTTTGCACCAATTGGTGGCTCCCTGTTTGGGTAGACATTGCATCATGGGTGCTGTGCTCTCCCCAGCGGACAGCGCCAAAAATGTCATAACCAATTTTTCGGGTTTTTTTTCTTCTCGTTTCAGATCCGTGTATGCAGAGGATTACTGCGGATTTGATGGATTACGGTGGATTATTTTTCTTTTCTTTTAATAAAATGGTTAACGAGGGCTGTGGGGGAGTGTTTTTTTAAATAAAATATTTTTTTCAATGTGTTGTGTTTTTTTTAATTGAATTTTCAGGCTTAGTAGTGAAAGCTGGTCTTATTGACTGAATCAATTACTAAGCCAGGGCTTAGTGCTAGCCCCCAAAACAGCTAGCGCTAACCCCCAATTATTACCCCGGTACCCACCACCACAGGGGTGCTGGGAAGAGCCGGTACCAACAGGCCTGGAGCGTCAAAAATGGCGCTCCTGGGCCTAGGCGGTAACAGGCTGGCGTTATTTAGGCTGGGGAGGGCCAGTAACAATGGTCCTCGCCCCCACCCTGGTAACATCAGGCTGTTGCTGTTTGGTTGGTATTGTGCCGAGAATGAAAATACAGGGAACCCTATACGTTTTTTTTATTTTATATAAATAAATAAAAAACGCATAGGGTTCCCCGTATTTTCATTCTCAGCACAATACCAACCAAACAGCAACAGCCTGACGTTACCAGGGTGGGCGAGGACCATTGTTACTGGCCCTCCCCAGCCTAAATAATGCCAGCCTGTTACCACCTAGGCCCAGGAGCGCCATTTTTGACGCTCTGGGCCTGTTGGTACCGGCTCTTCCCGGCACCCCTGTGGCGGTGGGTACCGGGGTAATAATTGGGGGTCAGCGCTAGCTGTTTTTGAGGCTAGCACTAAGCCCTGGCTTAGTAATGGATTCAGTCAATAAAACAGCTTCCACTACTAAGCCTGAAAATTCAATAAAAAAAAAAACAACACATTGGAAAAATTATTTTATTTAAAAAAACACTCCACCACAGCCCTCGTTAACCATTTTATTAAAAGAAAAAATAATAATCCACCGTAATCCATCGAATCCGCAGTAATCCTCTGCATACACGGATCTGAAACGAGAAGAAAAAAAACACAAAAAAATGGTTATGACATTTTTGGCGCTGTCCGCTGGAGAGAGCACCCATGATGTAATGCCTACCGAAACAGGGAGCCACCAATTGGTGCAAAACTACAACTCCCAGCATGCCCAGACAGCCTTTGGATGTCTGGGCATGCTGGGAGTTGTAGTTTAGCAACAGCTGGAGTCTGCCTGTCTGAGTAGACACTGCCAGAAGGGTCTGTTCACATTATATAAAACGGACAATGTGAACAGAGCTTCAGATTAACTAAACTTGTTCCCTTCTGTAGCTCCGCCCCTAATGACGTCATCACTAGGGGCGGAGCCACACGGACCTGCCCGGTACTCGAGGGAAGTAAGCGGACTTCGTCTTCTGTATACACTATATACAGCTATATATAGATAGCTGTATATAGTGTATACCGCCCAAAGGGTTAACCTACACTGTCCAGCAGTGTAAGTTAACTCTTTCCTTGCTGGGCTTGTGCATAGCGCACAGCTCAGCAAGGGGTTAAGTGAGCCAGCAATGTGTATACTGTATACACATTGCAGGCTCACTGTAAGTTCTTGCTGGGCAGTAGATATACGATGTATACCTACGGCTCAGCGTCAGCTGTTCTCCCGGCTCTGTAGCCCTGAGGACAGCTGATCCCGACATTCACATAAGGACGATCGCAGCGGGTGTCAGGAGGAGTGACATCCGCTGGGATCTGTCCCTTACTGCAGGTACTAATACTCCCAACATGGAGCACACTCTGCTCCATGCTTGGAGCTGTAGTATCTGCATTAATAGACATATTGCAGTGAGTGTAACTTCTGACACCTACTGCGATCTGTCTATTAATGCAGGTACTACAGCTCCCAGCATGGACCAGAGTGTGCTCCATGTTGGTAGTATTAGTAGTTGTAGTAAAGGAAAGATCACTGCGGGTATCACTCCTGACACCCGCTGAGATGCTCCTGCATAATGTATGGATGCGGCGGCCGCTCTCCTATGGTCCCCTGCACGGCCATATATATACACATATTCCTATTTCTCAGAGAGAGCTGTGATTGGCTGGAACCATCTGGCCAATCACAGGTCTGCGGGAAATATGAATATGTGTATATATACGTGAGTGCAGGGGACCATAGAAGAGCGGCCGCCGCATCTATACATTATACAAGAGGATCGCAAGGGACCCCGACGATCTGTCAATTAGTTCAGGTAACTACTACTCCCATCATGGAACATGCTGGGAGTAGTAGTACTACCTAAAAAATGTAAAAAAAAAAAAAGTGAAAAACACGCACACAATACATTTTTATTATTGTCGGCTAAATTTTTAGTGCTTTACCCCCTCACATAAATTGATCCCTGTTTAAAAATGAATAAATATTTCATAATTAAAAAAAGATACATTTCGCTAGATACATTTTTTTTACATCACTACTGTGTCTTTTTTATAAATTTATTTTATGCTACCCTACGAAATTTTAATAAAAAAGGTATCTCCATAAGTTTTTAGGATCGCTTAAGTCCAAAAAAGAATAAAAAGAATACCGAATGTATCCGAAAAATCAAACCGTATCTGTATCCTTTGTATTATTTGTGTTACTAGAATGATTTCTTTACGTTCACATACGGATAACGAATGCATTTGTTATTTACCGCATGCATTCGGTAAATAACGAAGGCATTCGGTAAATAACGAATGCATTCGTTATTGTGCTATTCGTATAATCGTGGCTATTCGGGAATGTTCAAAATATGTTTTAGTGCATTCGGATCGGTCCGGATGCCCGAAAACGGTAAAATTCGGTAAATTAGACATTCGTGCCGAACTGAATTGCACATGTCTACTCCTCATGCTGCTGCCACCTCCAGGCTCTGTCATTGTGCCGCCCTATGGTCTGGTCATGCTGCTGCCACCTCCAAGCTCTGTCATTGTGCCGCTCTGAGGCCTACATAGGCTGCTGCCACCTCCAGGCTGTGTCATTGTGCCCCCATGTGATCTCCTCATGCTGCTGGCCCATTACATTTGTTAATCTCTTGTAAATCTTCAATTGACATTTTAAAAAAGGATTCTAATAGAGACGCCAATAATCTGCATGTCATACTGAATAACAGTGTTATTTCACTACCCCAGCACACTCCCAATGCATTTTACGGCAAGACAAAATGTTCTACACCCCTATGGATCCTCTCTGTAGCGCGGAAATAGATGTTTTTAATAGTGATTTGCCACAAATATATTCGGATCAAACCAAATTTTGGGGGGAAATTCGTTGAATTGGCCGAATCAAATTTTTTAAAAATTCGCCCATCACTAATGACAGGTACACTTTAAATAATACAAATAACTAAAGCTTAAGTTACCATAGATTGGGGACGATGTCCCTTAAAAAGGGGGTGCTTTATAAGCTGGTAAAGGTATAAGTCATCTGGACCATTTGCAATAGTAACATGATAAACTGATGTCAGAAAAGGTAATTGGCAAGCCGAACATTTACATAATGTGAATTTGTCTTTTTCTAAGGAGGTGGCTGCAGTAACTGACTGTCTTAGTGTGCTTTTTCTCACTTTACAGGGGAAAAATGTTATATAATAACTATTAGGGCAAATACTAGTCCTTTTTTTTTTAATTGTCTTAATTAGGGATGAGCGTATCGAATCTGATGAATCCAAATTCATTGAAAATTTCAGGAAAATTTTTGTTCATAACGAATGCGAAAATCGCCACGAATTGATGGCACAAATCACTTCATTAAACTTCATTAAATGCGGTCCAAGCTCCAGGGCATCTAAAATGGCAGATCCACATGTGAGGATATGGGGCAAGGAATCCTGGGACGGCGTTAACAAGGGTCAGCGGAATGACCTTGAATCACATGCATCATGCAGCCCATCAGCAGCCAGCCACCCCTGTGATCTCACAGCCCTATATAATCGGCAGCCATTTTGCGGCCAGTCACTTCAGCCTTTTATTGCAGAGGGATAGAGAGAGAGAGGGACAGACAGCGCTGTGTGTTGCACAGAAAATAATTTTTACTGCAGCGATTCACCTCCCAGTCACATCAGCATTCTTTTGCAGAGAGGGAGAGAGAGCAGTGTGTTGCACAGAAAAGCTTTTTTACAGAAATGATTCACCTCAAGCCTAAATCCAGCCTAAAAGCACTGATAGGAAAGTGAGTGAGATTGAGAGAGAAAGTGCAATTTTTGGTGTAGTACACAGTGACTGTACAACAACTGAAAAGCTAATATCAGCCAGCCAGTTAGGGTGAGCAGAGCAGTAAAAGCATATTATCCTCTATTAAGTGTAACCTGAGTGTATATCTAAGTGGTGTACCATTTTGTTCCTGTTAAAGTCTTAAGGGCATAGATACTGTGAAAGGCCAGCCAAAAGTACACACCTGCTGGTGTTGTGGACCAATACTGTTTTAAGCGTACTGGAGCGCATCGTGTTCCCCTCATAATTGCATACCTTATACGTACATCTAAGTGGTGTACCATGTTGTTCTTGTTAAAGTCTTAAGGGCATAGATACTGTGAAAGGCCAGCCAAAAGTATACACCTACTGGTGTTGTAGACAAATACTGTTTTAAGCATAATGGAGCGCATTGTCCTCACCTCATAAGTGCATACCACATACATACACCTAAGTGGTGTGCCATTTTGTTCCTGTTAAAGTCTTAAGGGCCTATATATTGTGAAAGGCCAAGCAAAAGTACTCACCGGCTGGTGTTGTACACAAATACTGTTTTAAGCGTACTGGAGCGCATTGTCCTCCCCTCATAAGTGCATAACACATACATACACCTAAGTTGCGTACTATTTTGTTCCTGTTAAAGTCTCAAGGGCCTAGATACTGTGAAAGGCCAGGCAAAAGTACACACCTGCTGGTGTTTTAGAGAAATACTGTTTTAAGCATAGTGGAGCGTATTGTACTCCCCTCATATACGCACTAAGTGTGTCTGGCAGAGAAGTGCCAGGACGTACACAGAGGAGTGGCAGAGGCCTAAATTCATCAGGCAGAGACCGCAGCAGACTAGGGGCGAGTGGCAGCAGGAGTCGCAGCGAGAGGCCTAAGCTCTCGGTATCAGCTAGCGGTTGTGTCTCAACCAACAACCCATCTTCTGTCATCGATTGGTTAACACGGTCATCCACTTCATCACAAGTGACATCCGAAACCCCTAGTCAACAGTCGGCTGGTTCCTCAGACACAACCCTCAGTTTGCATGGCCTGGGAGCAGTCCCTGTCCTCTCATTGTCTCTTTCCTATCCTGTTCCCTCCCCTACAGAAGTGTCTTATGCTGTGGGATCAGCTCCACTATTTAGTGAGGATGATCTACTAGAGGACAGTCAGCAGCTACTGCCCAGCCAAGAAGTGGAGGAGACATCCGCCGCTTCATCCGCAAGGAGGACAAGTAGTGATGAGGAGAGTGCCGTGGGTGTGGTGTTGCGAGCGTTCAAGGTACTGAAGCAGATACTTTTGAGGAACCTGAGGAGGACATCAGTGATGTGCAGACACAACTCGATGATGATGAATCCGATTGCACTTGGGAGCCGGATGCAGAAGGGGCTTCATCATCAGGAGAAGAGGGTTGCAGGTTGCCCGTGAGGCAGCAGCTGAGCCAGCAAGATGGTAGCATGGTTGGCAGTCAGCATGGTGGCAGATGTGGAAAGTCTGGAGCCAAATGTGCCCAGTGTAGACCACCTGCTTCGCGGCAGCCTACCTTCACGAGAGGTAGTAGAAAAGTGGTTCCTGGAGTCAGCGGCAGTATCTGTCAATCAGTGCAGACTGTTGGGGGAAAATCAGCTACTCGGCGGTGTGGCCGTTTTTCATCAAGCGTCTGGAGGATGCTAACCTGGCCACATGCAAGATGTGTCGGCAGAAGGTGAAACGTGGCCAGGGTCCCAATGTTGGCATGACGGTACTGCGTAAACATATGCAGCATCACCATTAAGCAGCCTGGGAGAACCGTGGCTCTGATGTGTTGGTCCAGCCTGCTGTATCACCCAGTGGCATGCCGCTCCCTGTTTCAGCCAGCCAAAGCTCCACCACCTCAGCCGAAGGGAGCTGTGTGTCATTCCCATGTTCTGTTGCTCCAGATGCTCCTGCTTCTCCTTCTTTGAATCAGTCATTCCGCCAGCAATCCATCTGTGAAGCCATGGCCAAGAGACAACAGTATGCGCCCACTCATCCAACTGCGCAGAAGCTAAATGAGCTCCTGTCCAAGTTGCTGGTGCTGCAGTCCCTCCCTTTTCAAATGGTGGACGCTGCACCTCTTAGAGAACTGATGGCTTGTGTCAAGCCGAGGTGGAGATTCCCAAGCCATCATTTCTTTGCGAATAAGGAAGTACCAGCCCTGCATAATTTTGTGAAACCGAAGGTGGGCCAGTCCTTGAGCCTGTCCGTGTGTAACAAAGTGCACAACAGCGCCGACGTGTGGAGCTGTGACTATGGTCAGGGACAATACATGTCCTTTACGGCCCACTGGGGGGATGTGGTTCCTGCACAGCCACATCAGCAAGTTGGACAGGTCATACCGCTGACACCTCCATGCTCTCTCCTCACCCTCCACCATGTCCCGAGCCTCCACTTCACAGACAAGTCTCAGTGCCCCTTCAGCATACCGTGTGTTCAGGACAAACCCTCATGCTGTTCTTCACATGGTTTGCCTTGGCGAACGGAGTCACATAGTCATTCATCAATAAATCGAATCATGGCTTATTTCAAGAAAACAGGAAATGGGAACCATGGTGACCGACAACGGGAAGAACATTTTGTCTGCGCTGCGACAAGGAAGCCTGAGACATGCGCCCTGCACACGTGTTTAATCTGATTGTCAAGCAGTTTCTGAAGTGTTCCTAACAATGGGAAGGAAACTTTGCATGCACTTTAGCCACTTGTACACTGCAAAGCACACCCTCCTTGAGCTGCAGTGTCAGAACGGTATCCCCCAACATAGTCTGATTTGATCCTTTTCCACATGTTGGAATTCCACCCTCGAAACAGGGAAAAGCCATCATCAATTTCTTGATGATCCAAGTCATGTGCGCCATTGTCCATCCTCTCGCAGGTCTGACTCGGGGGGCCCTCTGCGCTCACCTTCCACTGCCATGGCTGCTAGAAAGGGGTGGGGTGGCTGGAGCAGTACCAGCTTCATCAAAAGCCTGAGTCTACAGTCACTGATGAGTAGCTTTCTTCACCTACATAGTGAAGCAACTCCTCAGCTATAGTATGTATTGAGAATACGCATTACGTAAAACTTAACTTTTAATAATATTCTTAGGATATAAAATATATGTACCCAAATCCTTTTTTGAAATCTAACAAAAGGAAAGGTGTGCAAAAAACACCATGTGCCACCTACACCACCAAGTATTGATGTGATGCAAAGACCTCTAAAAGGTGGAAGGGAACACTGTATGGTCCATTGTAACTGGTGGGGGTAATCACTTCCCCTGTAAGGCCCTACTCTCGCATTATTAATTCCCTTCTTGGCAAGTTTTACTCACCCTAAAAAGGATGGTCCCACACAGGAACCTCTCCCTATTTCCACCTATAAACACAGGGGTGACTGGCTGTTGATAGGCTGCATGCTGCATGTAATTCAGGGTCATCCCGCCTACCCTTTTTCCCGCCTTCCCAAGATTATTTGCCCCATGTCCTCACATGTGGATCCGCCATTTTAGATGCCCTGGAGCCTGAACTGTACTAAATGTAGTTTAATTAAGCAATTTGCACAATAGAATTGCGGCAATATTCGCATTCATTGCCAATCAAATTTTTCCTGAAAATCGTAAAGAATTCGGATTCATCAGATTCGATTTGCTCATCCCTAATCATGGCATCTGAGGGGTTGATGATGGACATAAGCACGATCGCTGAGGTCCACCATTACCGGCAGGTCCCTGGCTGCTGATAGCGGACGGAACCTGCCTTGCATGATATGAGTACCGTTTTGGTGCTCAGGTAATGTACAGGACGCAAATGTACATCCTGCTGCGCGTAGTACCAGCGCATCAGGATGTACATTAATGTCCATTGTCCTTAAGGGGTTTAAAGCTTTTTTTTTAAATACTGTATTTATCTTATGTTTTTTAAGTCTCCATAGGAGACAATTTATACCAATCTTTGGATTACTATTACTGTTCAGTGCTATGCATAGTCATCTAGTTTGCTTATGTGGGCAGACTATACAAGAAGATCCCTGAAATGGCAGGGAGCAGGATAGCAGAACTCTGCTGCTTTTCTCACTCGTTAGACCCCCATGATCATGCTGCAGGGGTCCTCTGAGTGAATACAAGCATCACAACTTTATATGCCATGATCAGTATTCATCACCACATGTGAAAGGTTAATTTTGGGCATCAAAATGACCCCTGATGTCCACAATTAGTGGCCAACTATAATATGAGTACAGCTCTTGCACTTGCCTCATAGTCAAAATGCCTCTTAGAACATAAATGTACGCCCTATGTGTTAGGTTCCAGGACACCAGGATGTATTTAGGATTATCTTTAAAGGGGTACTCCGGCCCTAATACATCTTATCCCCTATACGAAGGATAGGGGATAAGATGTCTGGTCACGTGGGTCCCGCCGCTTGGGACCCCCGCAATCCGTCATTGCGCACCCACCTTTGTGAGCTCTCCGCAGCACTGGTGGCTGCAAATGTATAGCGTGATGACCACGGGGCCAGAGTATCATGAGGTCACAACTTCGCCCCATGTGATGTCACGTCCCGCCCCCTCAATGCAAGTCTATGGAAGGGGGCATGATGTCCCCTGCACCGCCCATCATCAGCCACAGAGTAAAAAACGGTGGTGCTGCAGATTGCGGGGATCCCAATGATCTATCATCTTATCCCCTATCCTTTTCATAGAGTACTTACCCCATATATTTATATATATATATATATATATATATATATATATATATATTTCAGTGAGTATATTTATATTCAAAGTACATATATATGAATCTGTGATCATGCTTTATCCTAGATTATTTGAAATTTTTTGAATTGTAAAATGTTAATTAATCACCAAAATGTGAAAGACAAATGGAAGGGTGGATTTTCCATATTACCATAATAATCTGTCTAAATGGAACACCAAGACTGCCCTCAAATCAGGAATTTGTGTCTGTCTTGAAGGTTTATACAAAGTAGACCAAATTCTTCCTGTGAGTGAGAAAGCAGCAGGACGTGTCTCCCTTCAGAATCATTTCCAATGCTAATAATTAGGAAACAGCAGGTGCTGTATTAAAAGCATTACTTGGCACATCCTCTCCATCCAAATACCTTCTCACACATCCATCCCCAGTGACCGCAACAGAAGCAGGAAGCTGATTTTGAAATGAAATCCAGGTTGCTTGTTTGGCAGCAAAACTACACTGCCGCTGAACCATCTGGCTGACCCAGGCATATCAGTTTCTAGTAGAAGCAGCCAATATGCATATCATTTGAAAGGGATAAAAATTCAATGGATATCATTACCACGGCAAAATACATCTAACTGCTTATAAATATGTAAGAACGGTAAAGTATTGAAAAAGCTAAGGGAAGATCGACAAAGTAAGGAGATATTTCATAAATGGCATTTTTCCAATAAGAGAGAGCCATGTAAACTTAATTCGGCACAATGTTAAAAAGATCAAAGATTTAAAAAAAAAGGTTGCAAATATTATTTAAAGTGGGCAATGCATTAATGTTCTAAACAGTTGTGTATTACCTTCAAACAAAGAGACTTGATCTATTTTGCAAGGAAGAAAGGGAAAAAATGAACATACTTTCATAAACTATTAGGCTTCAGCTGCTAACAATGTCTGCAATCATGCAGTATGCGCTGCCTGAGCAATCCTGCTGTTCCCTATTGAAATGATTGGGATACATGCAGGTAAATTACCACCTATCAGACTTGATCGTGGACATTGTTAGCGGCTGATCCTCTTGGTACAAAAGTGACTGATCCTGATTTGGCCAGGTTCAACAATCTAAGTAGTGCTTTGGGTTTCCTCTCTAATGATAATGTGATAAGTTAAAGGCCACCTGTCTTTATGTAAGCCTTAATTATCATCCACTTTTAGTACGGAAAACTGTAAAAATGAAGGAACGCACAGAAAGCACTTTTTTTGTGTGTGTGTTTTGAATGTTCTTTAAATGGTTTCTTTGGCAGGAGAGATTTTCATTCATTTTCTTTAACTTATTTGTTAACAGAAAATGTTTTGGATACTTAAATTAAAATCCATTTTGGTATTTTAAAATTTTAGTTTTAAATTACAATACTAAACATTTTTTACCAGAGGGAAAATCTTTTTCTTTGATTTTTTTTTTCACAATAAATTCTTTCAGTTTTCATCCCAACAGAGAAACTACCTAGACTAAAGGTCATTGAAGTTATCATCCTGGTCTGAGAATTTCATTATTTTGATTATTTAAATATTTGAGATGCAATAGGTCTTATGTGAGTAGATTTAAATATTGCATATTGGTTACCAAATTTGGGTTGCAGAAATTGCACCAAGATTTGGCAACAAAGTACAATAACTAATGTTAGTGAATATGTTTTCAGAAATCCCATCATGCACTCTCAATGGAAAAAGAGAAATCTGGGAGGAAAAAATTTCTGACAGCACATTTGGTAACCAATCTACAAATATAATAATTGGCCCTGGATCTGGACTGTTTTTTTTAAGTATAGTGCTATGATACCCTGCTGAAGACCCCAAAGGGATCTACATAATTTGCAGACTTCATTTTTTTGTTTATAATGTGGTTTATAAACCATTATGGCCAAATTAATTATTGGAGAAAGTGTATATGGCTATGTACCTTGGATGTAATTCTAGGGATGTAGTTTTGGAGGTTTTGCTGCCCTTAGCGTCCCTCTAATCTTATGTTGAATATGTTTTCAAAGGGTTTTCTGGGCTAATAAAAGTGTACAGTGACATCAATGGGCACTCCAATCAGGGATTCTGGAGTAGCTGTGCATTCAGGGTTCGTCTGTTTTTTTTTGTTTTTTTTTTTACTTTTTGTGCCGAATAGACCCTGAGCAGGTTGGAGCACAACTGACAGATCCCATTGACTTGTCTGAGGTCTGTTGGGTCTTCGGTGTTTTATGGAGTCGAGCGTGTAAAAAAAGATCGTTCATGCAGTATTTTTTTTTTTTTTCTCAACTCACATCCTTCCAACGGACTGAACGCCGCAGCTTCCTTTACTGTGGCTTTACAATGCCTGCATGAACATAGCTTTACCTGTAGTTAATAAGAAACTAAACTCACCTGTCTCAACTTTGTCTGTCCTCACATGGCTTCATTAGCCTGTTTTTTATGCTTAAGCCCTAGAAGGCACATTATGTAAATATATGGCTTTTAAGGTATTTACCACATATGAAATTTTTTTTTTTTTATCTCTAAAAGCAGGATGCATATTTTGTGGCTATTGATAAGTTAGATACGATTAATTGTTTTATATTCTTTGAAAACAAATCAAATAATTGTAAATCTACAACTAAACAATGCTAAAAAAAAATTATAAACATATTTGGAAATCCTTAATTTTACAGGTCAAAATGTTGTCAAGACATTTGCTACTCATACAATGGTGAAGAATCTTCCAGAACTTGGTGAAAACAGAAAAAAATTGATAAGAGAACTCAAAATGTGGCAAATAATCCCAATAAAACATTAAAGGAACTTTAGGCTGACCTGGAGACATCTGGATTATCAAAGCATTGTAGAGCACAATGGGATCCAAAGTATACCAAAACTTGATTTGAGTCGAACAAAATGGGTAGTAGAGCAGAATAAAATACTCAATGATAGATAATAAATTAGCTATTGCTACTAGTTGGAAAACTCAATGTTTTCCTTTGAACTTGGTCAAGTAGTTATTGAATTGGATTATGACTAATGATACAGTAAGATGTCCAACCTTCCTATAGACTTACAAAAGCCTTTGATGCATAACATATTTAGATGACTCTCTTTACCTTATATTACCATTTACTATTGATTTTATGTATATGTTCTATGCACACCGGCAATCAAATAAGCTTTAAAACCCAAGTAAAACCCTGTCTAAGAGCTCTTAAAGGGGTACTCCACTGCCATTGGGATTCGGCATTTTGTTCCAAACGCTGGGTGCAGGCTGCGGGGGTCATGATGTCACACCACGCCCCCTCCTATAAACTTGCATTAAGGCGGCGTGGCATAACGTCATGAGAGGAGTGGCCGTGATGTAACAATCCCTGCAGCCCGTACCCAGCATTCTGAATAAAATGTTCCAAACACTGGGGCAGTGGAGTACCCCTCTAAGCCTTGTAAACCACTGCTAGGAAAGTATTCAAGTAGTTTTAAAGTGGTTTTAAGGCTATGTCAATTTCAAAGTTACGAAGATATGTGATAACCCATGGTAACTAACAGCTTGTTTAAAAGCATACTGCACTAGTGGATTTTGTATACTTTGTAACACTAAACTAAAGCTGCATAAAGTAGCCCTTTTTGTTGGCAGATGCCTGCCAGTGTTAAAATGCACACAGAGGTATGGGAAGATGCAATTGATTTTTCCAAGCATTCCAACAATTCTCTCGTTTTCGGATTGCAACAGGATTGGCGACGCAGTGTCTTAAAAAATTTAAGAAACAGTAAGTAGCAAAGAAATTGCTTTTGTAAACATTAAAAAGTTAAAAAATGTTTTAACTTTTCTCCCTTTTATTGAGTTTCAACAGGTTTTGAGTATGACAACTGAAAAGGCAATGGATTTTTTTAAAGCATTCCAAAAAATCTCAAAATAGTGAAGAATAAATTGTTTTTGTATGAAAAGCAAAAGAAAATGATTTTTCTTTTTTTGCGAGTCATGGATTGTGTAGGTGTGGCTAGTAGTACTAGCAAGGGTGATGGAAAGGTAGTAGTCATAGTAGTCAGCAGAAAGCAGGCAGCGATGGACTAGTGTTCGAGTAGCCAGCAGACAACAGGCATTGGTAAACTAAAGATTCCTTTACCCAGGCCACCACCACCTGACTGTGTGGAAGGCTTTTTTCTCAAGCCTGCAGATGCAGCATGGTTGCCATCATCTGCTCCTGAGCAGATCAGACCAACTGGCCTACATCAGGTACATTTGACAGATATTCTGGCTCATCCTCACCATCCCCACCACTCCTCTCAGTAAGAAATTTGTAGGTCTGATCATTGGCTCCTTGCTCCCCTTCAGCATATCCATCATAATGCCTTACAATCTCACACCACACTTACCACCATCAGTCCTACTAGTGTGATGCTTAACCAGTGCTTCAACCTTTACCACCTCTGCAACACACTCCAAAGGATTACTGTGACACAACTCCTTGTGCCTTCTGCTTAGCACTAGGGTGTGGGGGGGGGGGTGAACAAAGACAGAGATGATGGAACAGATCATTTAAAACAGACATTTCAACCGTGGCTTGTAACTATAGATGATGAGGAATTCTACTAACACTTGGCTCCTTCCTCCTTATGAGATGATGAGAATACGTCGACCAGTCCACATTGTTAACTTCCAAAACCCCACAAACTCTGAAAGACTGTGGCAACTTGCTTATGCTACTACTAACACCAGGCATCGGACTGCTGCTGCTAAGTGCACTGGGCCTGGGCAAATGAGTGGTGCCTATAGAGCTGGCATTGCCACCAACATGCTTTCTGGCAGAGGACATGGCAGGGGAGTTCTTTTCTCTACCCCTTCCTTGGACAACCATTTCTTGCCAATATTTGAAATGTTATGTTTTTGGGGTGATTTTGCACTCAACAAGTAGCCAAGTGACGAAGAAATTGTTAGTCAATTTTCACTCTCAATGTTTTTAAATGTGTATTTATGTTAAACCCAGGTAGAAATAATATACGTTTGAATAAAACCAGAAAATACATGTGACTTGACCTGAAATGTCTATTCTGTTTTCACTTTCAATGCTCTCAGTGCATATTTATGTTAAACCCAGGATGAAATGCTATATGTTTGATTAAACCCAGAAAATACAGGTAACTTGGCCATAAATTTGCATTCCATGTTCACAACAATTTTAATGCGTAATCATGTTCAAATACAGGTCAATCCAATGCTTTGCTCAGCTTGCTAGGTATTTTCATGTGATAGCTTTTATAGGCTTGTTCTGCAGTCAAACTGCAAATTTTTGGAGTTCTGGACAAAGTAGTTCAGGTGATAGTTCGCTGCCTGAGGCCAGCCCACTGCTCAATTCTTTGCTCAGCTTGTAATGTGATAGCATTTTTTTGGGCCCATTCTGCAGTGACACTGCTGGGTTGGCTCAGATTTATAGTGCAAAACTGGACATAGTAGCGCAGGTGACACAGATCACTGTCTGTTGTCAGCCCATTGTTCGATGCTTTGTTTAGCTTGCTTTCAAATTCCATTGGATTTATGAAGGGTTTCTGAGATTAGCAATTCCTGTGCACTACTTTCTTTCAGCTTTCTCTCTCCAAGATGGTGGTTGCAATGCAGTGCATAGGGCTTTACTAGCCTTTTAAAACCTACCCCTATGCTGTCTACTGATTCACCTGGGAGCTGATTGTTATATGATCTTGCTGCTAGCTGCAAGGTATCCTGGGCTACCCTGTCATCATCTCAGTGTTCCCAGTATTTCCTTCATTCAATCAGGTGCCAAATCACTATGTGTTGCTCTCTGTTGCTAGGCTTGTACGAGTCAAGCCTGGCAAAATTTGAAAACTTGGCGAGCTGCTGTCACCCCAACTTTTTATCTCAATCCAACTGAAAGTATTTGAAGAATTCCCTGCAAACATGTAACGTTAAGAGAATTGTCAAAGAAAATACCAGCAGAAATGTACAAGAAGCTCACAGATGGCAGGAAAAAAATGGGGACTATAATTGTTGCCAGAGGTTTTGCAACCAAATTTTGGTTTTAAAGAATGCTTTGAAGGAAAACTGTCATCACAGTCACTTGAACCAATCAGTGGTACTGGCTGGTAGTGCAGGTGACGCTGATTAAAATGATGCCTTCCATGCTCGGATCCGTCCATGCGTTCACCAGTCATCTTCTTTTTTAAATATGCTAATGGCAGGATTACGAACCGAGCCTCGCGCACTGTGATGTCAGTGCTGTTCGTCCAGCACTTGGCTCGGTTAATGAGTATTCATTTCCTCCCTCCCCTTCTCCCCCTCCTCCAGCGCTCTCTAAGCAGTTCTGTAAGCATATTTATAAAAAAAAGAAGATAAAGGGTGAACGCAGGGATGGATCTGGGCAAGGTAGGCATGATTTTAATCAGCGTCCCTGCACTACTAGCCAGTACCAATGGTTAGTGCGGGTGACTTTGCTGACGGTTCAATCTGTGGATGTCACATGTAGAAAAATCCAAAGAAGGCAATTAAAAGCTCACACCTCCTGACACAGCTAAATTCAGTGAATCACACAGTGGGGGCAGGGCTTCGCAATATTCATTGCCTGTGACTCACACATTCTAGTGAAGTGGAGTCACTAAGCCCCGCCCCCTGAGAAGCCTCGCACCCACTGCATGATTCACTGAATTCAGCATTGGATCTTCTGGGGGACATATCTCAGGACATACTGGACATATTTAAGTAAGTGACCCCTCGTTGGACTCCTATTCACCCACACTATAACCCAGTGTATAAGGTTTAGTGTGGGTGAACAGGCTGACAGTTTTCCTTTAATACAAAACATATACAAAATATACACAAAATAATAATAATAATAATAATATATTCACAAAAAACTGCAGCAAGATAGCATCATCTCAATAACATCATCCTATAACCAACCCCATTATGCTAAAACAGTAATTTTTATTAATTCAGACCATTTAGTGCACTCGTCCCCAGGGTGAGAAACCCGTAGGCCTCATGGTTTTGTAGATGATCACCGGTATCACCAACCATGTTTCTCAAAAAACAGGTGCAAATTAATGTTGTGACATTTAGTTACCTGCTGAGTGGATCAGAGAACACCAGGAGTAAGGGCATTGCTTGATTCGAGAACATGTCCGAAGATTGAAAAAAAATTGTAAATTAAAAAGATTGTAAAGAAAGTAGCTGAACCTAATGTTTGTTGTGTGGAGCCCGGTCTAAGCAGGGAGGAAGAGCAACACAGAGTAGAACAAGTGAGCTGGAACTATTTTTTTTTCTAAAAATTTATTTTATATTTTATCTGTATGTACTAAATACATGTGGACATATATAGGTAATGGTAAATCTGTGTGCAAAGAGGCTGTACAATCCCATGCAAAGTCCTTGAAGATCTACGCTATGGAGATATAGGCATTCTGAGTGCTGCTGTGTAGTGCTCCACATAGTTTAATATTTGTATGATATGTGTTTTATAAATTTAAAATATTTATCCCGATATGGCCGAACTAGCTACCGGAGCCTATGTATGGCTATATTATTACTCAACATTTCTGGTAATAGAGAGTGTTGGAAAACCCATCAAATCATTTTTCTTAAATTCTATTTCCCTATTTTTTTTTGTTTGTATCCAGTACTCACGAAAAAAAACACCAATCACCAATAGATGGATGTCGGCAAACAGCACAGTCACAGTCACCAGGCCCAGACACAATGCAGTGAATGGATGGAATTGCTTCTGACCTGTTTACTGTGCGGTGTGGGCCTATGGCAGAGCCAAACAGCTGATTTTAGGGATGTACCCAGAAAACTCCAGGCTATGTGTATTTTGCCAGACATGGAACTATTGCTCCATACATGACCTATGTGGGACCAAAAGTAGCTCGTTTTTACCTAATCTGGATTCTTCCTTGTTTGCATTAACAATGTGAACACGGGAAACCCGCTCACCCTCTAACCGGGAAGAGAATCCGGGAGCATGGATATCCACAGTGCAGGGGAGCAAGCAGTCATCAAGAAGAAGTAGTCCAGCGCTCATGGGATGATGGATAAAATAACATAATTTTTATCGAAGAACCCTTAAAACAGCATACAGATACGTACAATGGAGCTAAGCTTAGCTTCATGGTATGTGTCTGTATGCTGTTTTAAGGATTTTTCATTAGGGAAAACCTAAGCTGTTTTTCTCCTTTATGTACCCTGTAGCAGCCACATGGGCTACTCTTATGATACTTTTTTTGCTTCTGATCATGTTTTCTAAAGAAAAACATGCTTTCTTGGTTAAATAAACTCAGTATAACACAGTTGTACAGTCATTTTATAGATTTGCTGTCTAATGTCTGGACAGAGGAAAAATAGAACAATGTAAAGGCAGTAGAAATGGAAGAACATGTTTTGCATTAAGCAGATTTTATTATCACAGTGGCAGGTTTGACTAATCCCAGTAATATCATGCCCTAAGCACTTATGTTCACAAAAATATATCCTTGCCAACAAAATATTGTTTTATGCACCAAGTGGCTATCTCAAGATAGTTTGTGCTGTCAGATTAAATTAAAATATGTTCCACCATATCAATAGTACTGACAGTGTCACCAGGCCACCTCTCCCAGCAGATTTAATTATCAGTTTTGAATAGAACAGATACGAGTGATAACCGGATACTAATAGGCATTTGGCATAAAACAATGAAATCTTCCTGGCACAGAAATCACTTGTATATTTTGCTATATGTGAGAAAGTTATTTTAGAAATAAACATCTGCACAAATGACTTCAGATCACTCACATGTTAAAATAGAAGATATAATTATTCCAATTACATTCCATAAATTATAGGACTTCATTCAAATATGAAATAATACAGGCTGATCTCCATAATTTGAGTATAGTAAATGATTTACAGCACAATTACAATAATAATGTGAATGCATGTTTGAAAAATACAGTATGGCAACAGGCATGTGAAATTGCATTAATTGCATTTGCGCACTTTTGCCATTTGAATGAAGAATTTGTAAACATGTTTATGAATAACTGTATACTATATGTGTGCATTTAAACATATTAAATACAGTCCTTATACAATGAGTTACTGAAATTTCTAAATTATTCAGATGCTTGTTTATGAGCCTTTATCTTTAGGTATCAAGTCCTGGTGTTTTCACCCAACAATATACTAGAAGAGGGTTGTGGCATGTTAGCCATTTATACAACTAAGAAATATAATTGATATCCTTTTTTGCTGGATATACTGGGCATTTAAAAATTCAAGTATTCAGGACAGCTTAGGTCTTTTCCTTTAGGCACTGGAGACACTAAAGTGGATTAATTAGCAAAATATATCAAATAAATATATATATAGTTTATCAATTGCACAGATGTCTTGAGATACATTCATCAAGATGCCAAATGAGGTCATTTAATTAAATAAAAGGAAGAAAAGTATGATATAATTCGACACTGCTCTGAAGAAAGCTTCAAGAATTTTATAAAAATAAGTCAATTTGCTACCATAAAATAAAGTAAAATGGTTACATAAAATGTGGCTAGCAATAACGTGTTTCTGGAGCAGCCTTTTCCTTCACCAGATTTATATAACAGTTCTAAGTACATGGTAAAAGGAATATGCAAAGAAGCTCATCACACCAACGTCACAGCTGCTTTCCACATTCCTTTTCCAAAAATGTCCAGTGGAGTGCTAATGGCCTTTGAATCTCGACACACCAGAAATGGTGTCTCCATAAGGAGAGTACTTACCCCCTATATACGTGGTATATATACAAAAATAGCACCAAAGGTTCTAACACAAGCAAATATCATCCTGTTGAAGCAATATATAAACATAGAATATATTGAATATACTAAAGAAATTAAGCAAGGACAGAGGCTTACAGCACATTAAGCCGGCGATGCACATAGTGTAAATAACAGGAATCCTACGGTCACTGAGAGAAAGTGTTAAATCAACATCCAACCATAGTGCAGCATCCCCAGTTGTCATGGTAAATCTGTGGAACAGGTTGAAGGTTACGTGCAGGGCTGGGCCAAGACATTGTGCTGCTTAAGTCCAAGAGTAAAATGCTGCCCCCCCCCCCCACCCCACAAAAAAAAGAAAGTTTTTTCAGAGTTCACAATTCCTAATCCCCTCCCATCTGTCCCTGACACTAACTATCTCTATCCCTGTTTTCATTTTTATGTAAAACCCCATTTAATTACCTTTATAATAGCATCTTTGGTAGCTCAGTGTTGAGTTGTTTGCGAGGGCAGGAAGTGGGCGTGGCCCGGCATGCGCAACGTTGTGTGAAGCCTGGCCGTCCGGCTTCCGCCTGTCTCTCTCTCCTGCATCTGAGAGACTGCAGCTCGCGTGCTCCAATGAGAAGAGGGAGATGCAGGGGGCGGGGAAATTTAAATTATGTGTGGCGTGCATGCACGAGCACTGTGCTCGCTCTCTGCCTGTTTCATATACAGGCAGAGAGCGAGCGGAAGACGTGCATTTCGGACCACGCTGAACCACGCTGTCCAGCCAGCAGTGGTCCGAACGTCCCCGACGTGAGGAGGGGAAAGTTATTTCTAGACCATCGAGGGTGACACCTAGTGGCCAGGATTTCAAATGTAAAATAAAGAGTGAAACATACATTTTTTTTATGACATATATTAGAAAGATTTTTATTTAGGTATAATCTATTTAATTTGAAAAATGATGTTTAATGAGAGTACCCATTAAAGGTAAAAAACTTGAAAAAGAGATGTTCAGACCCCTAAAACTTTGTATTTTTCTTCATCTACAATGCTATGTTTCTTTTTTTCACCGTGAGCTGAAGTTTTTAACAATACATTTGCATATATATGACTTTTTGGTCACTTTTTCTACATTTCTTACAGGACATGATTTTTTTGTGTTCATGCCACTTACCATGCCTGATCAAGAACACCATAATTTAATAGTTCGGACACACGCAGCAATACCAAATATGTTTTTTTTTTTTTTTTTTACAGTGTTTTATTTGAAAAAATGGGAAAAGGGGGTGATTTAAACTTTTAATGGGGGTTATACATTTTAAAAACAATTTTTACTTTTTGAAAACATTAGAGGGCTTCAAAGTGTAGCAGCAACTTTCAAAATTTTCATGAAAATTGCTAAATCTGAAGGGACAGATGTTACAGAACTACAACTCCCAGCATACCTGGGCCGTCTAGGCATGCTGAGAGTTGTAGTTTTGCAACATCTGGAGGGCTAACGTTTGGGCACCACTGTAATAGTGGTCTCCAAACTGTGACCCTCCAGATGTTGCAAAACTACAACTCCCAGCATGCCCAGACAGCCTTTGGCTGTCTGGGCATGCTGGGAGTTGCAGTTTGGCCACCACTAGGAAAGCAGCAGTAAAGATCGCTTTACTGCCACCTACCTTTATGCTCCGTGCCGTCGCCTCCCTACCTGCACCGCTGATCTCCGCTGATGCCACCGATGAACGCCAGTCCCTTCTTCTTCTTCTTTACAGATATTCAGGGGTGGGCAGAGAGGGTGGTTTCCATGGCAATCCCCCGTCTTCAACTGCCATTGGTCAGAACTCAGTGCTGACTAATGGCAGGGGATAGGAGTAGGTTGCACCACTGCAACCTCGCTCCTATCCCTTAGGATGATTGGGGCTGTCACTGACAGCTCCAATCATCCCTATTTTCCGGGAGATCGGGTCCCCAGAGACCCGATCAGCCCGGAATTGCAGAAAATTGCATGTTTGAATTGAAATGCGATTTCCTGCGATCACTGACATGGGGGGGGGGGGGGTCTCAGGATCCCCCTCGACGATGTGCCGGGATGCCTGCTGAATTATTTTCAGCAGGCATCCCGGTCCGGTTCCCGCCCGGCTAGCGGCTTTACAACGGGGGCATATGGATACGCCCGCAGTCCTTCAGAGGTTAAATTATGGACATCGGAGCCAGCTCCAATGTCTGTCAGTACCAGCAGATGTCAGCTGCTGATAGCAGCAGGAATCTGTCGGTTATGACGTGGACCCGACCAGCAGGCCTGCGCCATATTCCCCTCACCCAACCCATGACGTACCAGTACATCATGGGTCGGGAAGGGGTTTAAAATCTTCTTGGGGTGGCAATATGGCCCTAGTTACGTGACATTGCATCCAATCAACAGGCTCTACAGTGAAACTATAGTTGATTCAGCAAGGAAAAATAGCATCTTTCTGAACATGAGTATATGTATAGAATGAGCAATGGAATAAATAATAGTAAATTGAGTTAATAAGCATAACGTTAAAATTACATGAATTCTATGGAATGTTGCAGTGTGAATATATAAATTAAATGGGAAACTTTGAAAACTGAGTTCTCAAGTCCTGACTGAAAGGATTAACAGAATATACAGCCAGGCATATGAGGATAAGGACAGAGTCTAGTCTCGGGAGGGGCACTATCAGACTATGTTATCACAAGGAATGTCCACATGGAAAATCTCCATGCGGACATTCTCCTGGAAGTGGTGCGCCGGCGTAACATGACGACACTAGGACCACTTGGAAATGTGCCGTCTCATAGATGGCAGTGCATTTCGGTGGTGTGGAGTCCACATGTCATCTATTCTCTCTGCAGGCAAGCCATTAGAATTTCCGCACCAGATGTTTCCATGAAATTCTGCGATGTGAACAACACAGCATAATGCCATTGAATTCTGCATGGAAATTCCATTGTGTAAACATAGCCCCATAGTACTTTGTGTTTTGGTGGACAGAAAATGAGGTGTTGGGGGTGAAGGTGGATTCATTTAAACATTTAGGGTACGTTCCCACATACGGCTTAAGTAACATATTTAACACTGCGCAAAATCGTCTGCGCATTTTCCGATGATCATGCACACAGGGCTAGCCGGCGGCAGCTCTGTGTTTTCAGTGAAGATTGGAGGTGGAGCCACTCGCTGGCGTGACATTGACCCACAGCTCCACCTCTGCAGCGCCGGTGGCTTGCCCTGTGTGTATGATCATCGGAGAATATGCAGACGATTTTGAACAGCGTAAAATAGGCTGCGTAAGCGGTAATTGGGAATGTACCCCTAAAATAGAATGTACGGAGTGGAGGCTCACACATCTCTAGCCTGCACTCACCCCTGGAGGAATAGATGACAACTGATGGTCCCTTATATGCCACAGGGGTGATAGTAGCAGGCTAGAGATGTGTGAGCCTGCACTTCGTACATTCTATTTTAAATTATTTTAAATGTCTGTGTTTTTCCTGTGTAAAACAAAGATTATTTCATTTTTGCAACCTAGTTAGTGTGTGATATTCCATGACTGCTTGTTTTTTTTTCCTTTCTTCTTTTTGTACATACACACACATCTATCATACATACACACATCTACCATACCTACACATATCTGCCATACATGTGAACATCTATCATACACACATCTGTCATAAGCACATATATCATACATACGCACATCTATCATATGCACATCTATCATATGCACATCTATTATACGCACATACATCATACATATACACATCTATCATACACACATCTACAATATGCACACATCTATCATATGCACAAATTGATCATACATACACACATCTACAATACGCATAAATCTATCATATGCAAAATCTATCATACATACACACATCTATCATACGCACACATCTATCATACATACACACATTCATCATATGCCCCCATCTATCATACATACTCACATCTATCATATGCACATCTATTATACGCACATCTATCATATGCACATCTATCAGACATACACATCTGTCATACTGACAACACATACACACATCTATTATACATACACACATCTATCAGACATAAAAACACACATCATACACACACATATATAATACAATACCCCTCCATCTCTCCTCACCCTCAGGGCATCATTCCTGCGGAGATCAGGTTGGCTGAGGCTGCTCTGCTTCAGTGTAGCAATGTTGGAGGCAGGGAGTAGGGGAAAGAGTAGGGGAAACATCAGTAGGGGCTTAAAGCAGATGTGCATGCCTGTGCGGGGCATGTTTGCTCCCAGCAGCCCCTGGCTTCTTCAGCCCTGTCCTCTGCCCTGCCCTGGTTTTTAAAGCGGCTGCACTGGCGCGATCGTAGTAAAAAAAACTGCTGGCAGTGATCACAGCATATAGGAAAGTGGTGGGCGGACTCTCAAGGGGGGGGGGGGATTGAGGGAACAATAGGTAGTACCACACACTACCTTCTGTTCTCTATTCTCATATGTGGTCTGACTTTTCAGTAGTAGTTTTACCCAGTGCTTTATTATTTGGCACATAATTTTACATTTTGTTTTTATAGCCCACGTGTATAACCTCTAGCCCATATTGGCCTTAAGGACCAGGACAATTTTCGTTTTTGCACTTTCCTTTTTTCCTCTTCCCCTTCTAAAAATCATAATGCTTAAAATTTTGCACCTACAAACCCTTATAAGAGATTGTTTTATGGTCACCAATTGTACTTTGTAGTGACCTCAATTACAGTGCATAGTGAAAGTATTCGGCCCCCTTGAACTTTTCGACCTTTTGCCACATTTCAGGCTTCAGACATAAAGATATAAAACTGTAATTTTGTGTGAAGAATCATCAACAAGTGGGACATAATCATGAAGTGGAACAAAATGTATTGGATATTTCAAACGTTTTTAACAAATAAAAAACTGAAAAATTGGGAGTGCAAAATTATTCAGCCCCCTTAAGTTAATACTTTGTAGCGCCACCATTTGCTGTGATTACAGCTGTAAGTCGCTTGGGGTATGTCTCCATCAGTTTTGCACATCGAGAGACTGAATTTTTTGCCCATTCCTCCTTGCAAAACAGCTCGAGCTCAGTGAGGTTGGATGGAGAGCGTTTGTGAACAACAGTTTTCAGTTCTTTCCACAGATTCTCGATTGGATTCAGGTCTGGACTTTGACTTGGCCACTCTAATACCTGGATATGTTTATTTGTGAACCATTCCATTGTAGATTTTGCTTTATGTTTTGGATCATTGACTTGTTGGAAGACAAATCTCTGTCCCAGTGTCAAGTCTTTTGCAGTCTCCATCAGGTTTTCTTCCAGAATGGTCCTGTATTTGACTCCCTCCATCTTCCCATCAATTTTAACCATCTTTCCTGTCCCTGCTGAAGAAAAGCAGACCCAAACCATGATGCTGCCACCACCATGTTTGACAGTGGGGATGGTGTGTTCAGGGTGATGAGCTGTGTTGCTTTACGCCAAACATAACGTTTTGCATTCTTGCTAAAAAGTTCGATTTTGGTTTAATCTGACCAGAGCACCTTCTTCCACATGTTTGGTGTGTCTCCCAGGTGGCTTGTGGCAAACTTCAAACAACACTTTTTATGGGTAGCTTTCTTCTTGCCACTCTTCCATAAAGGCTAGATTTGTGCAGTACATGACTGATTGTTGTCCTATGGACAAAGTCTCCCACCTCAGCTGTAGATCTCAGGTGGATTCTATTTATCATCATTAGTCATTTAGGTCAACATTGGATCATTCAGATATCCTCACTGAACTTCTGGAGAGAGTTTGCTGCACTGAAAGTAAAGGGGCTGAATAATTTAGCACTCCCAATTTTTCAGTTTTTTTTTTTTTTTAAGTTTGAAATATCCAATAAATTTCGTTCCACTTCATGATTGTGTCCCACTTGTTGATTCTTCACAAAAAATTACAGTTTTATATCTTTATGTTTGAAGCCTGAAATGTGGCAAAAGGTCGAAAAGTTCAAGGGGGCCGAATATTTTTACTATGCACTGCATACGGTTACAAGGATACCAAATTTATGTAGGTTTTATTTTATTATACTACTTTAAAAAAAATATAGCTACATGCACCAAAATTTGCAATTTTGGACTATATTTTTATGTGTACACTGATATTATATTTTAATAGTTTGGACATTTAGGCATGTGGCAATGTCACGTATGTTTATGTTCATTATTTATTACATTATTTTATTTAAAATATGGAAAATTGAAACTTTTATTAGGAAGGGGTTAATTCGCTTTTATTAACTTTTTTACACTTTATTTTTTAAATACTTTGTATGAATAATCTAAAACCGAGTCAAATGCATTTTAATCCAGACCTTCAAAAGAAACACGCTGTGTGTATCTAGCCTGAGGATATGTTCAGACAAGAATGTAGATATGTTGCAGAATTTTTCTTCCCTTACAAATCTGTAGCATTTCAGTCCAGTGTGAGCACCCTAAGCCTATGTTCACATAGGTGAATGTCTGCACATAAAATTTCCATGTGCTAGGTTAGCTCGAAAATGCGGTGTCTTAGAGGTGGCAATGTCTATGACATGTCTATTCTTTCTGCAGACACCGAAATTTTAATTTTAAATTCTGCAATGTAAACAGTACAGCAGAATCCCATTGAAATAAATGGGGCTCTGCTGCTGCGGAATCTTCCAATGTGGAATTCTGCACGGAAATTCAATTGTGTGAACATATTTAGGATTTACAGAATTTATGATGTTCTGTAATCTCCTAGAATACCATGGGGGACATATTAAAAAACTACTGTAATTTCTGCTCCTTTTTTTTCTTCTCACATTTTCAAAGGTCTCTTGTGCTAGCCTTGAAAATATGTCAATATGCAAAAATGTATTTCTGTGCCACTTATAGTATTGTTCAAACTAAATTTGCCAAGTTTGTTACCAAAATTTATTGGGGGGGGGGGGGAATAAATGTATACAGGCAAGATTGCAATGAAGGGACCAGTCAATTGCAGCAGGACATCACTCCTGAGATCAGTTTGAGTGAGTTGCTTGTCAGTTGAAGGTATGGGTTAGTCAGGCAAGGTGTTTATTCAAGGGTAGTTTGATGTACAGGAGATGTGGCGCTAGATTGTTATTATCACCAAGGTCTGTCAGGTATGCTCTTGTTGTGTGTCATTTTTCTAACGCCTAATAGCTGGGACTGGATAGTTTTATATTATGCCTGATAGGTATCTATTGGTTTCCCTCTTACCACGATGTCATAGGCAAGTATGTCAAAGAAGCATTTATCTGCTTGTATATCAGTTTGAAATTGTTTTCAATGCCGACTCGTTTATTACAGAATAAGAAAGTCTACCACAGGGCTTTGGTACCAGGCATTGATTACTAGGCTAGCTAGTTCACAGATTCTTTATTTCAGTCTCAATTCAGAGGGTAAAATTAGGGGGTTCGTGTTAGGGTATGTGGTATTGGTTCATCATTATAAACCCACTTAACCCCTTAAGGACCGAGCCATTTTATACCTTAAGGACCGGAGCGTTTTTTGCAATTCTGACCACTGTCACTTTAAACATTAATAACTCTGGGATGCTTTTAGTTATCATTCTGATTCCGAGATTGTTTTTTCGTGACATATTCTACTTTAACTTAGTGGTAAAATTTTATGGTAACTTGCATCCTTTCTTGGTGAAAAATCCCAAAATTTGATGAAAAAAATGAAAATTTTGCATTTTTCTAACTTTGAAGCTCTCTGCTTGTAAGGAAAATGGATATTCAAAATATATTTTTGTTGGGTTCACATATACAATATGTCTACTTTATGTTTGCATCATAAAATTTATGAGTTTTTACTTTTGGAAGACACCATAGGGCTTCAAAGTTCAGCAGCAATTTTGAAATTTTTCACAAAATTTTCAAACTCACTATTTTTCAGGGACCAGTTCAGTTTTGAAGTGGATTTGAAGGGTCTTCATATTAGAAATACCCCATAAAAGACCCCATTATAAAAACTACACCCCCTAAAGTATTCAAAAAAACATTCAGTAAGTGTATTAACCCTTTAGGTGTTGAACAGGAATAGTAGCAAAGTGAAGGAGAAAATTCAAAATCTTCATTTTTTACACTCGCATGTTCTTGTAGACCCAATTTTTGAATTTTTGCAAGGGATAAAAAGGAGAAAATTTTTACTTGTATTTGAAACCCAATTTCTCTCGAGTAAGCACATACCTCATATGTCTATGTTAATTGTTCGGCGGGCGCAGTAGAGGGCTCAGAAGGGAAGGAGCGACAAATGGTTTTTGGGGGGCATGCCGCATTTAGGAAGCCCCTATGGTGCCAGGACAGCAAAAAAAAACACATGGCATACCATTTTGGAAACTAGACCCCTCAGGGAACGTAACAAGGGGTAAAGTGAACCTTAATACCCTACAGGTGATTCACGACTTTTGCATATGTAAAAAAAATATATATTTTTTTTACCTAAAATGCTTGGTTTCCCAAAAATTTTACATTTTTAAAAAGGGTAATAGCAGAAAATACCCCCCAAAATTTGAAGCCCAATTTCTTCCGATACAGAAAACACCTTGCATGGGGGTGAAAAGTTCTCTGCTGGCGCACTACAGGTCTCAGAAGAGAAGGAGTCACATTTGGCTTTTTGAAAGCAAATTTTGCTCTGGGGGCATGCCGCATTTAGGAAGCCCCTATGGTGCCAGAACAGCAAAAAAAAAACACATGGCATACCATTTTGGAAACTAGACCCCTCGGGGAACGTAACAAGGGGTAATGTGAACCTTAATACCCTACAGGTGTTTCACGACTTTTGCATATGTAAAAAAATATATATTTTTTTTACCTAAAATGCTTGGTTTCCCAAAATTTTTACAATTTTAAAAAGGGTAATAGCAGAAAATACCCCCCAAAATTTTAAGCCCAATTTCTCCCGATTCAGAAAACACCCCATATGGGTGTGAAAAGTGCTCTGCTGGCGCACTACAGGTCTCAGAAGAGAAGGAGTCACATTTGGCTTTTTGAAAGTGAATTTTGCTCTGGGGGCATGCCGCATTTAGGAAGCCCCTATGGTGCCAGGACAGCAAAAAAAAAAACACATGGCATACCATTTTGGAAACTAGACCCCTCGGGGAACGTAACAAGGGGTAATTTGAACCTTAATACCCTACAGGTGTTTCACGACTTTTGCATATGTAAAAAAAATATATTTTTTTACCTAAAATGCTTGTTTTCCCCAAAATTTTACATTTTTTAAAAGGGTAATAGCAGAAAATACCCCCCAAAATTTGAAGCCCAATTTCTCCCGAGTACGGCGATACCCCATATGTGACCCTAAACTGTTGCCTTGAAATACGACAGGGCTCCAAAGTGAGAGCACCATGCGCATTTGAGACCTAAATTAAGGACTTGCATAGGGGTGGACATAGGGGTATTCTACGCCAGTGATTCCCAAACAGGGTGCCTCCAGCTGTTGTAAAACTCCCAGCATGCCTGGACAGTCAACGGCTATCTGGCAATACTGGGAGTAGTTGTTTTGCAACAGCTGGAGGCTCCGTTTTGGAAACAGTGGCGTACCAGACGTTTTTCATTTTTATTGGGGAGGGGGGTTGTATAGGGGTATGTGTATATGTAGTGTTTTTTACTTTTTATTTTATTTTTTGTGGTAGTGTAGTGTAGTGTTTTTAGGGTACAGTCGCACGGCGGGGGTTCACAGTAGTTTCTCGCTGGCAGTTTGAGCTACGGCAGAAAATTTGACGCAGCTCAAACTTGCAGCCGGATACTTACTGTAATCCTCCGCCCATGTGAGTGTACCCTGTACGTTCACATTGGGGGGGGGGGGGGGGAACATTCAGCTGTTGCAAAACTACAACTCCCAGCATGTACGGTCTATCAGTGCATGCTGGGAGTTGTAGTTTTGCAACCGCTGGAGGCTCCGTTTTGGAAACAGTGGCGTACCAGACGTTTTTCATTTTTATTGGGGAGGGGGGCTGTGTAGGGGTATGTGTATATGTAGTGTTTTTTACTTTTTATTTTATTGTGTGTTAGTGTAGTGTAGTGTTTTTAGGGTACAGTCACACGGGCGGGGGGTTCACAGTAGTTTCTCGCTGCCAGTTTGAGCTGCGGCAGAAATTTTGCCGCACTTCAAACTTGCAGCCGGATACTTACTGTAATCCTCCGCCCATGTGAGTGTACCCTGTACGTTCACATTGGGGGGGGAACATCCAGCTGTTGCAAAACTACAACTCCCAGCATGTACGGTCTATCAGTGCATGCTGGGAGTTGTAGTTTTGCAACAGCTGGAGGCACACTGGTTGTGAAACACAGTTTGGTAACAAACTCAGTGTTTTGCAACCAGTGTGCCTTCAGCTGTTGCAAAAGCTACAACCCCCAGCATGTACGGACAGCGGAAGGGCATGCTGGGTGTTGTAGTTATGCAACAGCTGGAGGCATACTACTTTGGCTGGGGATGCTGGGGATTGTAGTTATGCAACAGCTGGAGACACACTGGTTTGCTACTTAACTCAGTGTGCCTTCAGCTGTTGCAAAACTACAACTCTCAGCAGTCACCGACAGCCAACGGGCATGCTGGGAGTTGTAGTTATGCAACCACCAGATGCACCACTACAACTCCCAGCATGCACTTTAGCTGATTGTGCAAGCTGGGAGTTGTAGTTACACAACAGCTGAAGGTACACTTTTACATAGAAAGAATGTGCCTCCAGCTGTTGCAAAACTACAAGTCCCAGCATGCCCATAAGGGCATGCTGGGAGTTGTGGTGGTCTGCCTCCTGCTGTTGCATAACTACAGCTCCCAGCATGCCCTTTTTGCATGCTTGGAGCTGTTGCTAAGCAACAGCAGGAGGCTGTCACTCACCTCCAACGATCCTCGCTGCACCAGGTCAGTCCCTCGTCGTCTCCGCCGCCGCCGCTGCTCCTGGGGCCCCGATCCCAACAGGGGCGCCGGGGATCGGGGTCCCCAGCACCCGGGGTGCACGTCCCGCACCCGCTCACGTCCTCCGGAAGAGGGGCGGAGCGGGTTGCGGGAGTGACACCCGCAGCAGGCGCCCTGATTGGTCGGCCGGTAATCCGGCCGACGAATCAGGGCGATCGTGAGGTGGCACCAGTGCCACCTCACCCCTGCTGGTTCTGGCTGTTCGGGGCCGTCTCTGACGGCCCCGATCAGCCAATAATTCCGGGTCACCGGGTCACTGGAGACCCGATTGACCCGGAATCCGCCGCAGATCGCTGGACTGAATTGTCCAGCGATCTGCGGCCATCGCCGACATGGGGGGTCATAATGCCCCCCCTGGGCGATATGCCCCGATGCCTGCTGAACGATTTCAGCAGGCATCGGGGACCGGCTCCGCTCCAGATGGTTGCGGGGGGCCGGTAAAACACATGACGTTCTCATACGTCATGTGTCCTTAAGGACTCGGAAATGGAGACGTATGAGAACGTCATGTGTCCTTAAGGGGTTAATCCTACCAGGTTAACTTTTTGCCCACTAAAGGCGTGCCCTCCGTCGCGGTCATTGGGCACAAATCTGACTGTTAGTGTAATGTTTTTCCATACAGGTACGTACAAGTACAGACCAAAAGTTTGGACACACCTTCTCATTCAGAGTTTTCTTTATTTTCATGACTATGAAAATTGAAGATTCACACTGAAGGCATCAAAACTATGAATTAACACATGTGGAATTATATACATAACAAAAAAGTGTGAAAATATGTCATATTCTAGGTTCTAGACACCTTTTGCTTTGATTACTTCTTTGCACACTCTTGGCATTCTCTTGATGAGCTTCAAGAAATGAGCTTCACCTGAAATGGTCTTCCAACAGTCTTGAAGGAGTTCTGAGAGATGCTTAGCACTTGTTGGCCCTTTTTGCCTTCACTCTGCGGTCCAGCTCACCCCAAACCATCTTGATTGGGTTCAGGTCCGGTGACTGTGGAGGCCAGGTCATCTGGCGCAGCACCCCATCACTCTCCTTCTTGGTCAAATAGCCCTTACACAGCCTGGAGGTGTGTTTGGGGTCATTGTCCTGTTGAAAAATAAATGATGGTCCAACTAAACGCAAACCGGATGGAATAGCATGCCGCTGCAAGGTGCTGTGGTAGCCATGCTGGTTCAGTATGCCTTCAATTTTGAATAAATCCCCAACAGTGTCACCAGCAAAGCCCCCCCCACACCATCACACCTCCTCCTCCACACCAGCACACCTGTGAAGTGAAAACCATTTCAGGTGACTACCTCTTGAATGTCAACAAGAGAATGCCAAGAGTGTGCAAAACAGTAATCAAAGCAAAAGGTGGCTACTTTGAAGAACCTAGAATATGACATATTTTCAGTTGGTTCACACTTTTTTGCTATGTATATAATTCCACATGTGTTAATTCATAGTTTTAATGCCTTCAATGTGAATCTACAATTTTCATAGCCATGAAAATAAAGAAAACTCTGAATGAGGTGTGTCCAAACTTTTGGTCTGTACTGTATGTATTGCTGTAATCACGAGCACGAGTGTGAAGCCCTGAACACAAGTGTAAAGCCTATTTATGGCTGTATTTGTGTGAGGGGCGGGAGAATCTCCACCCTCCACACGTCCAGACGTGGCATCAAGTAGTTGTGGGTAGGGCTGGGGGTATATAACGCCCCCACTCCTAAGGGAGGGGCGTATGTGACATTTTGCGGACCCCTCCTAACTCCACCTTTTTTAAAGTCAATCCATTACAGAGGATGCCCACTAAAGGCCTCTGTCGTGGTCATTGGGCACAAATCTGACCGCTATGTTTAGTGTAATGTTTTTCCATACAGGTTCGTATGTATTGCTGTAATCATCAAGCTCTGAACACAAATATATTAAATAGTGTGTGTTAAAGAGAGGGGTAGTATCACTGCCAAGAAATATATATACAGTGCATAGTGAAAGTATTCGGCCCCTTTGAACTTTTCAACCTTTTGCCACATTTCAGGCTTCAAACATAAAGATATAAAACTGTTATTTTTTGTGAAGAATCAACAACAAGTGGGACACAATCATGAAGTGGAACGAAATTTATTGGATATTTCAAACTTTTTTTAAAAATAAAAAACTGAACAATTGGGCGTGCAAAATTATTCAGCCCCTTTACTTTCAGTGCAGCAAACTCTCTCCAGAAGTTCAGTGAGGATATCTGAATGATCCAATGTTGACCTAAATGACTAATGATGATAAATAGAATCCACCTGTGTGTAATCAAGTCTCCATATAAATGCACCTGCACTGTGATAGTCTCAGAGGTCCGTTTAAAGCGCAGAGAGCATCATGAAGAACAAGGAACACACCAGGCAGGTCCGAGATATTGTTGTGGAGAAGTTTAAAGCTGGATTTGGATACAAAAAGATTTCCCAAGCTTTAAACATCCCAATGAGCTCTGTGCAAGCAATAATATTGAAATGGAAGGACTATCAGACCACTGCAAATCTACGAAGACCTGGCCGTCCCTCTAAACTTTCAGCTCATACAAGGAGAAGACTGATCAGAGATGCAGCCAAGAGGCCCATGATCACTCTGGATGAACTGCTGAGATCCACAGCTGAGGTGGGAGACTCTGTCCATAGGACAACAATCTGTCGTGTACTGCACAAATCTGGCCTTTAGGGAAGAGTGGCAAGAAGAAAGCCATTTCTTAAAGATATCCATAAAAAGTGTTGTTTAAAGTTTGCCACAAGCCACCTGGGAGACAAATACAGGACCATTCTGGAAGAAAACCTGATGGAGACTGCAAAAGACTTGAGACTGGGACGGAGATTTGTCTTCCAACAAGACAATGATCCAAGACATAAAGCAAAATCTACAATGGAATGGTTCACAAATAAACAAATCCAGGTGTTAGAATGGCCAAGTCAAAGTCCAGACCTGAATCCAATCGAGAATCTGTGGAAAGAACTAAAAACTGCTGTTCACAAATGCTCTCCATCCAACCTCACTGAGCTCGAGCTGTTTTGCAAGGAGGAATGGGCAAAAATGTCAGTCTCTCGATGTGCAAAACTGATGGAGACGTACCCAAAGCGACTTACAGCTGTAATCGCAGCAAATGGTGGCGCTATAAATGTGTAATCGCAGCAAATGGTGGCGCTATAAATGTGATATAAAGTCCCCTTTATATCACAAAGTATTAACTTAAGGGGCTGAATAATTTTGCATGCTCAATTTTTCAGTTTTTTATTTCTTAAAAAAGTTTGAAATATGCAATAAATTTCGTTCCACTTCATGATTGTGTCCCACTTGTTGATTCTTCACAAAAAATTACAGTCTTATATCTTTATGTTTGAAGCCTGAAATGTGGCAAAATGTCAAAAAGTTCAAGGGGGCCGAATACTTTCACTATGCACTGTATATATATATATATATATATATATATATATATATATATATATATATGTGTGTGTGTGTGTGTGTGTGTGTGTGTGTGTGTGTGTGTTTGTGTTTTTTGCCAGCCATACTACCCCTCCCTGATAGTTTGACTAATAATGTTATCATTATATTTAAATATTGTTATTACTAATAATATTTGCCAAAAGTGGTAAAATCATATCAAAAAATAAAACCTTTGAAGCATAAAGTACTAGTTGCAAACTGAATTGTGAACACTAGATGGCAATATACTCAAAGGTGAAGAAGATACATTTACCAAAGCATTTTAATCCTACTGTCCACATTTATTTTGTTGCTTGCTGCATGTAAACCATTTGCCCGTCATTTTTTAACAGATTGGAAAGCCAGTCTGGAGTACGCAAAGTGTCTGCTGCAGTGTTCACCAATCGATGTGCCTCCACCCGATGTAAAACTACAACTCCAAGCATGCCCGGACAGCCAAAGGCTGTCCGAGCATGCTGGGAGTTGTAGTTTTGCAACAGCTGGAGGCACACTGTCAGGAAACACTGGTCTATTGACTGGATGAATGAAACATTCTAACCAACTGAAATAAGCTGTTTGGTGACCCTCTCTACTTTTAGTAAGCAATTTATGTATCTGTCCTAGTCTGACTTTAGCCATTTTTCAGTAAAAGCATTAAAGTCAAACATTAGTGTCAATTATTGATTATTTCCAGCAATATTACACAGACAATGTTAAAAGACAAAGCATTATCAGCTAGTTTTCCATCACAAGATCCGACATTATAAATGTATTCTACTGCCAGTATGTTATTGATCTGCATCTCAAGGGATCTTTCCTTTTCTTCAATTCACAGAAGCCACAATTTAAGGAAACATTTGTCTAGAATAGTACAGTAAAAAGTGATGCAGCTGATACAAAACAATTCACAATATGCTGGGGGAATATTTTCTATTCCCAGGATCAATAAAATGAGTTGAGGCGACCAATCTATGGGGCAATTTAATACTGCGGAGATTAGGTTTTTACATTCCACCCAATATGGTTGTATAAGAGGGCAATTCCATAAAATGTGATATAAAGTCCCCTTTCGTCCACACTTTCTCTTTATGTGAAGAACCAGGGAAACCTTTGGCTATTCTATCCGGGGTGTAATACCAATGAGATATTCTCTTAAAGGCTGATTCTGCATGTGAAGAACATTGAAGAGCTTTATGCGAATATTTAATCCCTTAAGGACCACATTTATTTGTTTTTCATTTTAGCACTTTCGTTATTTCCTCCTCACCTTCTAAAAATCATAACGCTTTAAATTTTCCACCATTTTTGTGCCCCCCAATTTTAATTTGTAATGACATCAATAATTTTACCACAAAATCTACGACAAAACCAGAAAAAAATATATTTGTGGGGCTAAATTGGAAAAAAAAATAAAAAAAGCATTTTGTAAATTTTGAGGGCTTTATTTTCTACAAAAAAAAAATGACACCTTATCTTTATTCTGTAGGTCCATAAGATTAAAATGATACCCAACTTGTATAGGGTTGATTTTGTCTTACAACTGGAAAAAAACATAACTACATGCACGAACTGAGCCCGCATCATACCCGCATAGTCCTGACTGCTATGAGCTGCCAGGACCCGTAGCTAATGCCGGACATCGCTGTTCAACTGTGATCGCCGCGTCTCAATATAGCATTCCGGGCAGCTCAGTCGAGCTGATCGGGGCCACTGCGGTAAAACCGCAGTGTCCCGATCAGCTGTTGGGACACGAGGAGGGTCCCTACCTGCCTCCTCAGTGTCTGATCACCGATTCACTGCTCCGTGCCCGAGATCCAGGCAGGAGCAGTGGAGCGCCTATAACACTGATCAATGCTATTCTATGGCATTGCATTAATCAGTGTCTGCAATCAATGTATTGCATGTTATAGTTCCCTATGGGGGCTATAACATTGCAACAAAAAAAGTATAAAAAATTGTCAATAAATGGGAATTAACCCCTTCCCTAATAAAAGTTTTAATCACCCCCCTTTTCCCATTAAAAAAACTATGTAAATAAAAATAAATATAAACATATGTGGTATCGCCATGTGCGTAAATGTCCGTACTATAAAAATGCATTATTAATTAAACCAGACAGTCAATTGCATACACGTAAAAAAATTCCAAAGTCCAAAATAGTGTGTTTTTGGTCACTTTTTATACCATAAAACTGAATAAAAAAGCGATTAAAACAAAAAGGGTACCGATAAAAACTTTAGATCACAGCGCAAAAAATTAGCCCTCAAACATCCTTGTATGCTGAAAAATAAAAAAGTTATAGGTGTCAGAAGGACTTTTTAAACATATTAATTTTCGTGCATGTAGGTATGATTTTTTTCCAGAAGTAAAACAAAATCAAACTTATATAAGTAGGGTATCATTTTAGTCGTACGGACCTACAGAATAAACAGAAGGTGTCATTTTGACCGAAAAAATACACTGCGTAGAAACGGAAGCCCCCAAAATTTACAAAATGGCGTTTTTTCTTTTCAATTTTATCCCACAAATATTTTCTTTCCGGTTTTGCTGTAGATTTTTGGGTAAAATGACTGATGGCATTACACAGTAAAGTTGATGGCGCAAAGAACAATCCCCCATATGGGTCTGTAGGTGCGAAATTGAAAGGGTTATGATTTTTAAAAGTTAACTAGGAAAAAACAAAAGTGCAAAAGGGGAAAAATGATAATTCTTTAAGGGGTTAATATTAGGCATTCCAATTCCTTAGGCAAGTTTTGAGTTAGTAATTATGGTAGCAGATAACCTTGGTTTTTTCTCAGCCCATATAAAATATGAAACAATATAATTTATTTTCCTGAAAAAGGATTCTGGGAGGTATATAGGTAGTGTCCTAAATAGATACAGTGGCCCACATTTATCATTGTAGGTGGAAGTGAAGCATTTTTTTTTTTACCTTTTCATTGTGTGCAGGTAATGTGTAGGAGCACCAAATGTATTAAATGTTCACAGAGCATTTGATAAATTTTATGCAGGTCACATTTTCTGAAATTTCTCTCTTCACATACACCAAAAAGCTACGCCAGGTCTGGGATGGTGTAGTTTTATACACTTTTCAGTGGCTTTGTGCCTTTTTTACAAAAAGGCGCAGTTCATAAATTTCAGTCCACGGCATACGCTGAATTGAAAAGCGTGTACTGCTACTCCAAAACATCTGGAATAACTAAAATATTCTACCACCAAAAGGCACAAAATAACACATACTGCACCAAAATAGCGCCTTTTGTACGCAGAAAAAAAGGTGTAAACTCATTGATAAATGTCAGCCAGTATCTTTGGTAATAAAAACATTTTAAGTTTAGCAACTCTACCCACCCATGAGATTTCATGTTCAGAGACTCAATAGTTGCAAGTAGGAGGATGTAATTTTTGCAATACAGAGAAGAGAAAGGGTAAGACAGACATCATCCGCATATAGGGAAATGCCATGATCTCTAGCACTAATACCCAATCCAGAGATCCTATCATCTAGCCCGACCTTGTGGCTCCATAGATAGGATATATATTAAAGGGAAAGAGGAAACCCCTGACTTGATCCATTTGTAATATTGAATTCCTCAGATAAGGCACCATTGGATAAGACCCGGGATAGGGGATAAGATGCCAGGGGCGGAGTACCCCCGTAATTCACCTATACAGTATACCTCCAGCTGTTTCACCAGTTCAACTCTCAGCTTGCCCTGACATCTATTGGCTGTCAGGGCATGCTGGGAGTTGTAGTGGGGAAACAACTGGAGGCACACTGTGGTGAAAACAGTATCTGTGTTACGGCGATGGCCACAGCTGCTGCACATCCCGCTCCCCCGAACCCTGCCGCGCAGGGCAGTCCTAGCGCAGCACTGCTTAGCAGCAGTGGCGCATGAAATTCCACCTCACACCGGGAGCCGGGGCCAGCGTGCAAGGTCAGGGAGCCTGCGCGCATCTTCTTTGTTCAAAGCGCTCTCTCCCGCCCGTCTGATTGACAGGCAGGGAGCGAGCGTAGCCTGACTAAATTCGGACTGATGCCCGGCTGGGATCGGTCCGAATTCATCTGTGACGTCACAGCAGGCTGCAGCCGGCCATTAGGAGGGAGACCCCTAGTGGCCGAATTTCAAAATCAAAATAAAGTGTTTTAGTTACAAAAAAAATAATTAAAGTAAATTAGAAATATGTTGTAGTACATCAGTACTACAACATAAAAAAAAAGTTCATGACAGTGCCCATTTAATGTTTCCTATATGCTTAACCCCTTAAGGACGCAGGACGTAAATGTACGTCCTGGTGAGGTGGTACTTAACGCACCAGGACGTACATTTACGTCCTAAGCATAACCGCGGGCATCGGAGCGATGCCCGTGTCATGCGCGGCTGATCCCGGCTGCTGATCGCAGCCAGGGACCCGCCGGCAATGGCCGACGCCCGCGATCTCGCGGGCGTCCGCCATTAACCCCTCAGGTGCCGGGATCAATACAGATCCCGGCATCTGCGGCAGTTCGCGATTAAAATGAACGATCGGATCGCCCGCAGCGCTGCTGCGGGGATCCGATCATTCATAACGCCGCACGGAGGTCCCCTCACCTTCCTCCGTGCGGCTTCCGGCGTTTCCTGCTCTGGTCTGTGATCGAGCAGACCAGAGCAGGAGATGACCGATAATACTGATCTGTTCTATGTCCTATACATAGAACAGATCAGTATTAGCAATCATGGTATTGCTATGAATAGTCCCCTATGGGGACTATTCAAGTGTAAAAAAAAAATGTAAAAAAATGTAAAAGTAAAAGTAAAAAAAAAGTGAAAAATCCCCTCCCCAATAAAAAAGTAAAACGTCCGTTTTTTCCTATTTTACCCCCAAAAAGCATAAAAAACATTTTTTATAGACATATTTGGTATTGCCGCATGCGTAAATGTCCGAACTATTAAAATAAAATGTTAATGATCCCGTACGGTGAACGGCGTGAACGAAAAAAAATTTAAAAAGTCCAAAATTCCTACTTTTTTAATACATTTTATTAAAAAAAAAAATTATAAAAAATTTATTAAAAGTTTTTTATATACAAATGTGGTATCAAAAAAAAGTACAGATCATGCCGCAAAAAATGAGCCCCCATACCGCCGCTTATACGGAAAAATAAAAAAGTTATAGGTCATCAAAATAAAGGGATTATAAACGTACTAATTTGGTTAAAAAGTTTGTGATTTTTTTTAAGCGCAACAATAATATAAAAGTATGTAATAATGGGTATCATTTTAATGGTATTGACCCTCAGAATAAAGAACACATGTCATTTTTACCAGAAATTGTACGGCGTGAAAACAAAACCTTCCAAAATTAGCAAAATTGCGTTTTTCGTTTTAATTTCCCCACAAAAATAGTGTTTATTGGTTGTGCCATACATTTTATGATATAATGAGTGATGTCATTACAAAGGACAACTGGTCGCGCAAAAAACAAGCCCTCATACTAGTCTGTGGATGAAAATATAAAAGAGTTATGATTTTTAGAAGGCGAGGAGGAAAAAATGAAAACGTAAAAATTAAATTGTCTGAGTCCTTAAGGCCAAAATGGGCTGAGTCCTTAAGGGGTTAAAGATTATAGGCCAATCATACCATGCTGTAATTCACTTCCCTCGGATCAGATAAACACTTATGTTTAAAACTTATTCAGGCATACTGTTCTGTTCTTCTCCTTTCACAGGGACACTTTATTTTATATTTTCCTTGTTCCTGGAAGTCAATAATTCACTATTCATAGCTGACAACTGTGTCTGTTTATTATTTTTAATTGAGTTATCTGTATTTCTAATTTCATTGAAAATAATAAGTGATGCAGGTTGTTTTAATCAGATGATTGACTGTAGTGAAGCCCTTGTATCAGTAACCAGTAAGTATGGGCACTTTTCTGTGATTTTCTGAGTCATTTTTGTTCCATTTTTCTGTGATTTTTTTCTGTAATGTTAGGCAGTGTCCGCACAGAAAATTTCCAGATTGCCCCTGACAGCGGACACGCCGTCACTAGGACCACTTTGGAATGCTCATAGACAGCAATGCATTCTGTGCAGAGTTCGCAGAAATAATAGACATGTCTATTCTTTCTGGGGACACCAGAATTTTAATTTCCATGCCCAATGTTTCCAGCGTGGAAATTCTGTTATATGAACAGCGCAGCAGAATCCCATTGAGATCAGCTGCAGAATAGCCATGCGGAATTCACATGCAGAATTCCAAACAGAATTGTGAACATAGTGTAGAGACAAGAGACTAAGGACCCTTGAGTGAGTTGCAAGCTTAAGTATTTTGGCCAAAATATCAAATAATACCTCAGTCCACATTCCCGGCACAATCACATTCAGACATATACATAAATCGCTGTCTGTGTGCGGACAAAATTTCTGTTGCCGTGTATAGCTGTACTCCACCAAGAAAGATTAGGTGATGCTAAACATCAGCTTGCAGAATCAATTCACTATAGAAGTAATAATGGAGCTCTCACCCAAGATTTCTTGAGGCTTGTGGGTACTTTTTATTCAGTCATTTTTTCACATATGGCAAGTACATCTTACAGGAGAGCAGACAGATGGAATGCGGGGGGTACTCAGGACATCACATGGGGCGACGGTCCGTATCACGCGGTCTGCGCTTCGTCCGACCCCAGAACATGTGAGGTTGCCGAACTGGTGAGTTTAAATAACACATGACTAATAACTATAATGATACAAAACTAAGCAAAGAAAAGGTAACACTTTGTGCACCAATAGTATGTGAGTTAAAACCTTGAAACAGCAAGGAACAGCCTTTTCTTTTGAAGAGAATTAAAGAAACGCATAGGTTTCCTGGTGGTCATTTAGACCTAAAGGACCGTTGGCCTCCAGCCGGAGGATCCATCGGGCTTCTATTATAAAGAAGCAACTGATATCCGCCCTTTCCGGGAATACCACTTACAACTCTCTCTAGGGCAGCAAAGCAGGCAGCATTAACATCACTATTCTGCTTCTCAGCCATATGTGCTACAAAGCGTGCTGAACTGACCCCATGTCCTCAGAGATCGAAAGTGTTCTCTTATCCTGTGAAAGAGGGGGCGTTTTGTTTTGCCTATGTAGTATAAGCCGCAAGTACAGATTAGGCTATATACTACATAGTTGGACCTACAAGTGATGCATTGTTTCCAGAGATGAGCAAATTGAAGCTGACGAACTCGAATTCATTACGAATTTCAGGAAATATTAGATTTGCAAAGAATGCGAATATTGCAGCGATTCTATAGCGCAAATCGCTTCATTAAATTCCATTTACTGCGGTACAGGCTCCAGGACACCTAAAATGGTGGATTCACATGTCAGTACATGGGGCAAAAAACGCTGGGAAGGCGGGAAGGCTAGGCAGAAAGGGAGGTAAGCGGGATGACCCTGAATCACATGCAGGATGCAGCCAGTCACCCCTGTGATGTCACAGTCCTATATAAACGGCAGCCATAATTCCAGCTCCTCACTTCATTACAATACACTGCAGAAGGATCATAGGACGCAGAGCCTGTGTGTGTGTTTTACAGCAGAGAAAAGTGCAGGCCAGCAGCGTTTAACATCCTCCTAGTCACATCAGCGTTCTCGTGGACAGAGAACATTGTTTTTTTCCCTAAAAGGGATTTTTACTGCAGCTACAGGCATTAACCACCCAGTCATTTTCTTCGGTATAGTATTACAGAGAGGGGCAGATAGGTGTGTGTTGCTTTATACATTTCAACAAGCCGCATCAACTTCATAAACCTTAGCAGAGGAGGCAGGAATAATTTTTCTGCTCAATTCAGTGTCTTTGTTCCACAAAAAATCATCTGCTGGTTATACTAGTCTGTAGATGGTATAATACACAGCAGTCTATTCCTTATGGTCTTTGACAGAGTGCAATTTTGTGTTTAGTACACAGTTTTTTTTTTGGCTGAAGCCCTGTTGTGTATTGCTGGTGTTTTACAATTTTTTTTAAGGATACTGTAGAGCATTTTTCTGCCCTCATAAGTGCATACCGCATACGTACATATAAGTAGTTGTTAGGATTCGGCAGGCTGGATGTGGATCCTCTGTGTCAGCGAGGGATTGGCGTGGACCGTACCGGTGGACCGGGTCTAAGCTGCTACTGGTATTCACCAGAGCCCACCGCAAAGCAGGATGGTCTTGCTGCGGCGGTAGCAACCAGGTCGTATCCACCGGTAACGGCTCAACCTCGCTGACTGCTGAGAAGACGTGGGACAGAAGGACTAGACAGAGGCGGGGTCAGACGTAGCAGAAGGTCAGGGCAGGCGGCAAGGTTCGTAGTCAATGGTAACGGCAGAAGGTCTGGAAACACTGGTAAGGCAATCACAAGGCACAAGGGCAACAAGATCCGGCAATGCTGGGAAGGGGAAGTGAGTTTATAAAGGCGTGGAGCAGGTGGGAGCTAATGACACTGATTGGGCCAGGCACCAATCATTGGTGCACTGGCCCTTTAAATCTTAGAGAGCTGGCGCGCGCGCCCTAGGGAGCGGAGCCGAGCGCGCCATGACGTGACAGCCGGGGACCGGGACAGAAAAGTGGATTGGGATGCGATCCGCGAGCGGGCGCGTCCCGCTATGCGAATCGCATCCCCGTCGGCAGTGTGAGTGCAGCGCTCCCGGTCCGCGGGTCTGACCGGGTTGCTGCAGAGAAGGGAACGCCACGAGCGCTCCGGGGATGAGCAGGGACCCAGAGCGCTCAGCGTAACAGTAGTGTCCTAATTTGTACCTGTTAATCTGTCAAGGGCCTACATACTGTGAAAGGACAGGCAAAAGTAATCACCGGCTGGTGTTTTACAAAAAATACTGAGTTTTTAGGCATATTGTAGCACATTTTTTGCCCTCATCGGTGCATACCGCATACATACAACTAAGTAGTGTACTATTTTGTACCTCTTAATCTGTCAAGGGCCTACATACTGTGAAAGGACAGCCAAAAGTAATCAACGTCTGGTGTTTTGCAAAAATACAGAGTTTTTAGGCGTACTGTAGCACATTTCTCTGCCCTCATAAGTGCATATCGCATATGTACATCTAAGTAGTGTACTATTATAACCTGTTAATCTGTCAAGGGCCTAGATACTGTGAAAGGCCAGCCAAAAGTGCAAACCTGCTGCTGTTCTAGACAAATACTGTTTTAAGCTTAGTGAAGTGTATTGTACTCCCCTCATATACGCACTAAGTATGTCAGGCAGAGTAGGGAAATTTCAATTTCAAAATCCTTCATTTCAATTTCACTCAGGCAATATATGGTTTACTGATGCTGCTGGGCCTGGGTCTGGGAATAAAATTTTTGTTATGGTTGCACTAGCTACACAAAATCTTCAGTTTAAATTTCAGAATTACATAGTTACATAGTTAGTATGGTTGAAAAAAGACATACGTCCATCAAGTCCAACCAGGGGATTGAAGGGAAGGATGTAAGGGGATAAGGGAAAGGGATGTAGTTTTATAATTCTGCATAAGCATTAATGTTATTTTGTTCCAGGAATGTATCTAACCCTGCTTTAAAGCTGTTAATTGTTCCTGCTGTGACCAGTTCCTGAGGCAGACCGTTCCATAAATTCACAGTCCTCACGGTAAAGAAGGCGTGCCGCCCCTTTAGACTAAACCTTTTCTTCTCCAGACGGAGGGAGTGCCCCCTCGTCCTTTGGGGGGGTTTAACCTGGAACAGTTTTTCTCCATATTTTTTGTATGGGCCATTTATATACTTATATACGTTTATCATATCCCCCCTTAAACGTCTCTTCTCAAGACTAAACAATTGTAACTCCTTTAATCGCTCCTCATAGCTAAGATGTTCCATGCCCCATATTAGTTTAGTCGCGCGTCTCTGCACCCTTTCCAACTCCGCAGTGTCCCTTTTATGAACAGGCGACCAAAACTGAACAGCATATTCCAGGTGAGGCCGTACCAATGCTTTATAAAGGGGGAGTATTATGTCCCTGCCCCTCGAGTCCATGCCTCTTTTTATACATGACAATATCCTGCCGGCTTTGGAAGCAGCAGCCTGACATTGCATGCTATTTTGTAGTCTGTGATCTACAAGTACACCCAGATCCTTCTCTACCAGTGACTCTGCCAGTTTAATCCCCCCTAAGACATACGACGCATGCAGGTTATTAGTACCCAGATGCATAACTTTACATTTATCCACATTGAACCTCATTTGCCAAGTGGATGCCCAGACACTTAGTCTATCCAAGTCATCTTGTAACTTATGCACATCCTCTATAGACTGTACCGTGCTACAAAGCTTGGTGTCATCTGCAAAGATAGAAACAGAGCTGTTAATACCATCCTCTATATCATTGATAAATAAATTAAACAGCAGCGGGCCCAGTACTGAACCTTGGGGTACACCACTAATAACCAGGGACCAATCAGAGTACGAATCATTTACCACCACTCTCTGGGTACGATCCATGAGCCAGTGTTCAATCCAGTTACAAACTAAAGTTTCCAAGCCCAAGGACCTTAACTTACCTGTCAGATGTCTGTGAGGGACAGTATCAAATGCTTTGGCAAAATCCAGAAACACTATATCCACAGCCATTCCTCTGTCAAGGCTTCTACTCACTTCTTCATAAAAGCAAATTAGATTGGTTTGACAACTTCTATCCTTAGTAAACCCATGCTGGCTATCACTTATAATACTATTATCCCCTATGTATTCCTGTATGTAATCCCTTATAAGTCCTTCAAACAATTTACCCACAATGCACGTTAGACTTACCGGTCTATAATTGCCTGGCGAAGACCTAGAGCCCTTCTTGAAGATTGGTACCACATTAGCCTTGCGCCAGTCCCTTGGCACAATACCAGACACCAGAGAATCTCTAAATATCATGAACAAGGGTACAGATATTACTGAACTTACCTCTCTAAGAACTCTTGGGTGTAGTCCATCCGGCCCTGGAGATTTGCTAACATTTACTTTACTTAACTTACCTTGTACCATCTCTACATTAAGCCAGTTCAATACATTATATGATGTGTTACCAGCACTGACCTGACCAATGTCAGCTCCTTCTTCCATAGTATATACAGAACTAAAGAACCCATTCAGTAGCTCCGCCTTCTCTTGATCGCCCGTGACAACCTCCCCATTATCATTACAACCTCCCCATTATCATTAATTTGTTAATCTTTGGGATTGTGAAGCCCTAGTGTCTACTTATGCTGTTGCCAACTCCTGGCTGTGCCATTCAGACACTATATGGTCTCCTCATGCTGCCAACACCTCCACGCTGTATCACTCAGCCACTATATAGTCTCCTCATGCCTCAGCCAACTACAGGCGGTGTCACTCAGGCAATATATGGTTTACTGATGCTACTGGGCCTGGGTCTGGGAATAAAAGTTTTTTTTATGGTAGCACTAGCTACCCAAAATCTTCGGATTACATTTCAGAATTCATCTTTAAATCTTAGGGATTGTAAAGTCCTAGTGTCTACTCATGCTGCTGCCAACTCCTGGCAGTGCCATTCATACACTATATGGTCACCTCATGCTGCTGCCACCTCCACGCTGTGTTATTCAGCCGCTATAGGATCTCCTCATGCTGCTGCCACCTCCATGCTGTGTCATTGAGCCACTATATAATCTCCTCATGCTTCCGTCCCACCTCCATGCTGTGTCATTCAGGCACTCTATGGTCTCCTCATGCTGCCGCCACCTCTACGCTGTGTCATTCAGCCACTATATGGTCTCCAAAAAATTTCCCCACACAAATGGTATCTTTTTGGTTGTGCCATACATTTTATGGTAAAATTAGTGATTTCTTTACAAAGGACAACTGGTCACACAAAAAACAAGCCCTCATAGTTGTCTGTGGATGAAATTCTAAAAGAGTTATGATTTTTAAATGTAAAAAAAAAAATTGCTGAGGCCAAAATGGGCTGAGTTCTTAAAGGGGTACTCCACCCCTAGACATCTTATCCCCTATCCAAAGGATAGGGGATAAGATGTCAGATCGCCGTGGTCCCGCTGCTGGGGAGCCCTGGGATCCCCACTGCGGCACCCCGCCATCATTACTGCACAGAGCGAGTTCGCTCTGTGCGTAATGCCGCGCGATACGGGGGACTGAGCAGCGTGACATCATGGCTCCGCCCCTCATGACATCATGGCCTGTCCCCTTAATGCAAGTCTATGGGAGGGGGCGTGACAACCGCCACGCCCCCTCCCATAGACTTGTATTAAAAGGGGCGGGTCATGATGTCATGAGGGGCGGAGCCATGACATAACGATGTTCCGGCCCCTGTACTGCCCATCATTACGTGCAGAGCGAATTCGCTCTGTGCTGTAATGAGAGCGGGGTGCCACAGCGGGGATCCCAGGGCTCCCCAGCAGCGGGACACGGCGATCTGACATCCTATCCCCTATCCTTTGGATAGGGGATAAGATGTCTAGGGGCGGAGTACCTCTTTAAGGGGTTAAAGATGTGTTTGTTTTATAATTGTAGAAAAATGACTTGTAAAACTTTAAATAAAATGTAAAAGATTTTAAATTAATAATTTTGATACACATAAGCCAGATAAGAAGTACTGAATGGAAAGTAACTTATGGCATGAAGGACATTTCCAAAACAATCTGCATGTCATACTGAATAACAGTATTACTTCGCTAACACAGCACACTCCCTATGCCTGTTACGACAAGGTAAGGTGTTCTATACTCCTATTGATGCTCTCTGTAGCCCAGATATAGCCTATTCTAATCGCAATTTGCCGCAAATATATTTGGACCAAACCTAATTTTTTCGGGAAATTCGTTGAATCGGTCGAATCAAATTTTCCAAAAATTTGCGCATCTCGAATTACAGTGACAGGAGCCTGTATACTTTCTTGTTTGTCACAGCAGTGAATAAAGGGGGTACTCTGTAACATACATTGTTTGTAAGGTTGAAAAAAAAAAAAAACAAGAGTCCAATCTAAAACCCTACTGTGTTGATCCAAAGGAACACAAAAATCCTCCATGAGGCTGAAGAAAAAATTCCTTCACAACTCTAATATGGCGATCAAAATAAATTCCTGGATCAATCTATAAATTCTATCCACATAAATCTAGTATCCATAACTTGTAATATTATATTTTTTTCAGAAAAAACATCCAGGCCCCACCTTGAACTTGTTTATAGAGTCAGACCTCACAATATCATGTGACAGAGAGTTTCATATTCTCACTGCTCTTACTGTAAATAATCTCTTTCTGTGATGATGGTGAAACCTTTTTTCCTCTAGACATAGAGGATGCCCCCTTGCCTTGGTTACTGGCCTAGGTATATAAAAAGATCATTAGAAAGATCTCTGTACTGTCCATTCATATTTTTTACATTGTGATTAGTGTTGAGCGGCATAGGCCATATTCAAATTCGCAATTTTTCACGAATATAAGGACGAATATTCGTCATATATTCACTAAATTAGCATATTCGTAATATTTGCGAAAATTTGCACGCCAGTCTCACGCAGTAGTATTAGAGCCTTGTTTACACCACACAAGCGGGAAGCAGAGAGGGATGATTACTGTGATGTGTACTGTGAAAAAAATTATAATAATAAAAAAATATTTGTAATTGCGAATGTATAGTGCTATAATCGCAAATATTCGTGAATTCGCGAATATGCGATATTCGCGAATAAAACTCACATTGCGAATATTCGCGAGCAACGCTAATTGTGATCAGATTGCCCCTAAGATGTTTTTTTTATCTCTAAATTAAATACCCCCAAGCTCAATAACCTGTTTTATACTCTAATCCACCCATACTATTAAATATCTTGGTCACCCTCCTCTGCACCCTCTCCAGTTCAGCCATGTCCTTCTTATATACAGGTGCTATTACTACAGGTGGTAGTGGTAGTCTCTGTGTGGGGCACATCCTGACACGGGCTTTGCAAAATAACTGAACACTTCTTTACTAAAATAACTTGGCAATATAAATATTTTACAAACTTTGTAGGAAAAGTGTATTGAATCCAGTACTGCAATGGTGCATGGGAGGGGTAGTCCTCTTTAACTGTAGGGCAGACAGGTACATGTGGGGATAATAAGAAGACAAATCTCATATTTAGCCTTGCTTCAAATGTAAGAGTAGTCACAGTCCTGAAATGCTCTACTAAGGAAATCAGGCGGGGGGGGGGGGGATGATGTAACACAGAGGGCGATAGAGGGGGGGGAGTTAAAGTGGCATAGACAGTATCAAGAGGAGGATGAAATGGCACAGGTTAGGACCGGGGGGGGTGGAAGATGTGACACACAGAGTGATAAATAGGGGGGATGGAAAAGCATGGGGCAATAAAGGGGGAATGCAATGGAACAGGGGGATTTTAAGAGGGGAAGGAATGAAGTGGCATTGGGGGATCAAGAGAGGGGAATGAAGTGACACTAGTGGGAGGATTAAATTGCACAGAGAGGTGATGAAAGGGGGAAAGGAAATGGTACAGGGGAGATAAAGGGGTATGAATTGGCAGAGGGGGGTTATGAAGGGGTATGAAATAGCATAGGGTGGTGATAGTCACATTGCTAGGGTGCACATAGCATAGGGTGGTGATAGTAATTGTGCGACGAGGGGTGTGTCACCAAACTATGCATGTCTAAAACAAATGTCACCAACATAAAAAGTAAGCTCTGCTGTACCGGGATACTGCAAGTTAATACATTGTCCAAACTAATCACATAACAGTGTTTGAACTGCACACAAAAAAGTACTGGTAAATATTGCATACATTTTGTAGAATGTAACACATTCAAGACCAAAGCATATGGTACCTTTGTAAAGATTTGTAAATAGTTCATTCAAAAAATATCCAAAAAAAAAATACAATACTAAAGTGAAGATGGTGTCTCCTTTGCAGTAATAACAGCTTTCACTCTTCTGGGAAGACTACAAGATTTAAGAGTGTGTCTGTAGAATTTTTTTCTCACAAATTTTAAAGCATACAATTTTCCGAATATATCTTTGCCTACTGAAGCATTAAATTTCCCTTTTCTGGAACCAAAGGACCTAGTCCAACCCCTAAAGAAGAAAAAAACAATCTTCTAGCATTATTCTTCCTCTACCAAACCATACAGCTGCCACAATGCTGTAAGGCAGGTAGCATTCTCTGTGCATTTCTCAAACCCAGACTTGTGAGACAGAGAAGTGTTGTTTGTCACTTCACAGAACATGTTTCACTGTCCAAAAAGTCCAGTCATGGGATGCTTTACAGCATATAAGGCTTCCATGCAGCTTCTTGGCCATGAAAACCCATGCCAGAAAGCTGATTTTAGGAGGTTTGGAACTTGGCAGTTATTGAGACAGCAGAGTATTGGTGGCTTTTATTCACAATGCGGCTCAGCACTTGGTGGCTCTGCACTGTAACTTTATGTGGTCTCCTATTTATGTAGTTGATGCAGTTTCTATAGGCTTCCACTTTTTAAAAATAATATTCACAGTTACTGAAAGAAATTTCATTTGCTGACTGTTGTCCCAGAAGACTGTGAAAACAGAAATTGTAGTCTGATGTGGAATTCCAGATAAAAAGCCTTTTCTCCTTTATTAATTCATTTAAAAAATGCATATCCAGTGATAAAAAATATATGTTAATGTAAAACAATATGGTTTGTAACACATGTGGTTTGGGCACCATATTTGCTTCTCTATGATCATTTGAATTATTCCTGTTTTACTTTTCATCAATAACCTATCTTCCATCCAATGTCAATGTTAGCTTTGTTTTTGTTTTATAAATGTTGTCATCGATTTTGTGTTAGTCGTGGAGTGCAATGTTTCCTTAGTGCCTGGCCTCCTGGATCAGAACATTCTTCCTTATATAGTGCTTTCTGTTTAGTGATGGGTTCATTTAATTCCACAATTACAAATTATATTTTTTCTCTTTATTTGAAATAAAATGGATGAGAACATATCCCAGTAGGATTACTGTTGAAGTAAATGAAATGTTACATGAAACAATAAATTATTAGACACCAATTAATATTTTTTATGATACTATTAAAATTAGCCCATATTTTTTCACTTACATTTGGACAACATGAGCACAGAAAAGAGAAAAAGAAAAGTTAAAGAGATTTACAAATGGTAGTTTATACTGTGGATCATACCATTTAAAATGTATCAGATTATTTTGTCTATATTGTCAATAAGTTTCCGATCAGTTTCTGTCAGGACCGACTAGGGGAGAGAGGGAGAGTGAGCCCTAAACTGACCCTAAAAAAACTCTCCCTGCCTACTTGCCCATCCATCCTAACTGATGGATCGACATCTGGGTGCTGTTCCCTCCCTGCGCTAAAGTGCAGTGTTGTAAAAACATATAGTAATACACAGTCGGTCACGAGCTAGAAACATTACAGGAAAATAGAACACTATAAATACTGGACTCAGATAACTAACATAAACAGATAAAGTTCAGAGGACACAGATCAGTAAGTAAGCAAGCACAGAGGACACTATAGACCAATGGTAAAGCACAGAGGAAACACTAATTCAGTGATCATTTACTCTCTGATCAGTTCATGTACTAACAAACTATAAAGATCAGATCAACCAAACAGGATATAAACATAGAATACTTCACACTGGACACAGATAACTAACAGGTTAGGTCCAGAACACAAGACTTGGAAACGGATGAGCCAGCATAGACTCCATATATAAACAGGAATTATAAAATTCAGAGCACAGGTAACACTTGACCAGAACGGGATGAGTAAGAATAGACTCCAGGAACAAACATGAATAAACTCAATCCCCCCAGAAAACCTCAAGTAGACACAGGAATATCTTGATACTAAAACTCAATCTCCCAGAGTCCAGCATGGAGCACGGAGATATCTAGTACTTAATCTCAGAAAACAGATACAAGGGTGAACAGCTACTTAGCAGAAAGGGCATACTAATCCTAAAAACCGACTCATCAAACACAGATAAAAATCTACCATGAGCATGCTATATAACCATGGCTAAAAAACCAGAACATCTCAAAGATAAATACAAAGTGCATGCTGAGGCAGAAATAGTAGCATTAAAGCACAAACAGACAAAGAGTGTTGCACAAATAACTTCATAGCAGCATGTCAATCACCAGCCCAGAACCTAGACTGAGCTGGAGATGTCATGACACACTCGCACAACCATTGGGTGAAAGGATGAAAGCTATAACTATTCCCTAGCCAGGAAACGTCAAACTGTTCAGATACAACCTAAATCCAATGGCCGTGTCTGAACATAACCAAGACAGACATTACAGTTTCCTAGAAATGTGTCAGGTTCCATTTAACAAATGTGGGCTTTAACTTAGTAGTATACTAAAAACTGTATAGCAAGGCATATTAAAGCATATTAAACAGCAGATTTTCTGCATGGAATTCCACATGAAGATTCTGCATGAATTTTTAACTAATACACTTCAATTAGATTTTGCTGTCCCATTCGCACAGCAGAATTTCTGCCTCAGTATTTTCTCTGCAGGCATTTCATTGAAGTGAATGGGCAATTTATTTCTGCAGAATTTTCATGCAGAATTCCATGCAGGCAAGGTTCAGGCCGTGCTCACACGACGGAAATTAGGTGCGGACTTCCGCCTGCAATATCTGCATGGAGTCCCAGGATTCTGCTGCACTGTGCACATGGCGGAATTTCCGTAACAGATGTTTCTGGCACAGAAATTCCATTTTCCATGTCTGCACAAATAATAAACAAATTTATTTTTTGTGCGGAGTCCACACAGAATGCATAGCCGTCTATGAGATGGTGCATTCCATGATGTCTTAGTGCCGGAAGATTGTGCTGGCGCCCCGCACTGTATGGAAAATCTCCGTGTGGACATTCCGCTGTGTGAACATGGCCCCAAACATCAGAATTCTGCGCTGAACATTGCATGAAAATTATGCATAAATTTAGAGCCCATTCACATCAATGGAATTCTTGCTGCAAATTTATGCAGAATTCAGTGCAGAAATTCTGCCATGTGAAACCGGCCTTATGGTATTGCTGCAGCAGAAATTCTGCAGCAGAAATTTTGCTGTGTGAATGGGACACTGTGATCCCATTGCAGTGTATTGGCTATAAATTCATGCAGAATTTTAATGCAGAATTTCATGAAGAATTCATTACAGAGCTTCTGCTGTGTGAACACGGCAGAAATTCTGGACAGAATTCTGCATTCATTTTCTGAGCTAAATTCTGCCTAAATGCATTACCCATTCACTTTAATGGTATTCCGTATGGTCATTTACACAGCAGAATTTCTGATGCAGAATATTTGATGTGGAAATCCTGCTTTCCACACTCCAGAAAGTCTGGTCTTATATTTTTCCGGACTTTGGCTGCCAAATCCCATTGAAGTCATTGGGGATTAAAGGGGTATTCCAGGCAAAAACTTATATATATAGATATATATATATATATATATATATATATATATATATATATATATATATCTCAACTGGCTCCGGAAAGCTAAAAAGATTTGTAAATTACTTATATTAAAAAATCTTAATCCTTACAATAGTTATTAGCTTCTGAGGTTTTCTGTCTAACTGCTCAATGATGATGTCACGTCTCGGGAGCTGTGCATGATGGGAGAATATCCCCATAGGAGCTGGACAGCTCCCTAGACGTGAGTCATCAGAAAGCAGTTAGACAGAAAACAGCAACTCAACTTCAGAAGCTAATAACTATTGGAAGGATTAAGATTTTTTAATAGAAGTAATTTACAAATCTGTTTAACTTTCCAGAACCAGTTGATATATAAAAAAAAGTTTGGGCCTGGAATACCCCTTTAAATCTGTGCGGAATTTGTGCAGAAATCATGCAGAATGCATGTGAAATTCATGCGGAATTCCACATGTATTCTAGCTTGTTAAAAGCATCCAGATTACACAACATGAATTCAGCATAAATTCTACCTCAATTCCCCATCAGTTCTGCCAATGTGAAAAAGATGTGGAATTCGTCAAAAAAAAATAAAAAAAATTAAAAATGCGGGTGCGAAAGTTATGCTGAGTTAAAAATTGCTGAATTCTTCACATAACCATGAATGCGGATGCAGAGTTCATGCAGATAGGGGTAAACTCTGTATATCTGCATGAATTCTGCATCCGCAATGGTTCTGTGTAGAATTTGTGCAGAATTTGTGCAGAAAATTCCACATGGATTCCGCATGATTCCGTATCTTAGTAAAAAGATAGATTTTATTTAATTGAACATTGATAGTTTGTGCGGATTCCTGGTGGAATCTGCATGCATTCCGCACAAATTCTGCACAAATTCAAAAGAAAATCAGCCCCATTGACTTGGGTGGAATTCTGCAGCCAAAGTCCAGAGAAATATAAGACCATACTTATATTTTCCTGGACCGTGGCAAATAGAATTTCAGCAGCGAAATTCCGCATGCGGAAATTCTGCTACATGAATGACATTGCGGAATCCTATTAAAGTTAATGGGCAATAAATTTAGGTTGAATCCTGTTGAAATGTATACTTGTTTTGCCTGTTGTATTTTAGTCTCATTGACTCTTTGCTTTTATGGAGTGACCCAAGCTGTGTAATGTCTCCCCCTCTCTGATGCGATGCAATATTGCTCCATGGTGTTCTTGTTACGAAAGAAAATACTTAATAAAGAATTACTTTGAAAATTGAGGTTGAATTTCGTGCTGAAAATTCACGAGGCCTAAGACTTTGTTCACATGCCAGAATTTTTGCTTGGAATTCTGCATGGATTCATAGCCAATATACTTTAATGGGATTCTGCTGTCCCCTTCACTCAGCAGAATTTCTGCTGCAGAAATTCCATTGAAGTGAGTTGGCTACAAATTCATGCAGAAGTTTTAATATAGAATTTTTATGCAGAATTCAGTGCAAAAATTCTGCCATGTGAACCTGGCCTAACAGTACAGTATACACCAGTAAAGGGATGACTTGTGATTTTTTTTTTATATAACTGTTTATTTATTGTTTTCAATTTTTCAAAAACAAAATCACAACAATAAGGCTAGGTTCTGACTGCGGAATATCCGAGTTCCGAGCTCCGCCTGTGCTGACTGAATTAGTCGGCGCTAGGACCGAGGGGACACTGCAGTCTCCTATAGACGGCTATGTGTTCCGCTAGGATTTTCGCCTGAAGAAAGAGCAACCCCTTTCTTCAGGCGGAAATTTTCTAGCGGATTTTTCATCCGTATTTTCCGCTTCACAAATTCCGAAGTGTGAATTTGTGAATGGAAAACCATTCACTACACTATGCATTATAGTAAGCGGAATTTCTGCCGGAAATTTCAAAGCGAAAATTCCGGCGGAAATTCCGTAGTCTGAACCTAGCCTTAAAGAGCAGAAATAAAAGGAACAATAGATAACATAAAGTCATACATACAAATGCAAAAGAGCAACTGAACCACTCATTCTACATGTTACCAAAATAAATGGTTCAATTCCTACAAGCTTCCTAAAGTATCTAAATAAATATGACATACACTACACAGGTTAATAGCACATGCAATGGCCAGATAAATGGTCAAAGTGCTAATGTGCCTAGCCTTACCATCCCCTGTTTTTCATCAAGACATATCACAATACCGATTCAACACATTATCACAACATGCTACCAAAATTCTTCTTAGACTAAGTTACAGCCCAACCAGTGGATGGTGACATAGACACAAAAAAGTGGGTATAAGTTACTGCAAAATCACGTTGTTGTTTTGTAAATCTGTTCATTTTGTGCCCATAGCTCATAAGATGTTAAGTGCCAAGAACATCAGTAAAAGGAAGAAAAGTGCCCTTTAACAAAGTACATGCTAATTACATTTTTATTTTAACGCGCCAATTAACCCCTTAAGGACCAAGCCCATTTTGACCTTAATAACAGGGCCAATTTTATTTTTGTGTTTTCCTTTTTTCCTCCTCGCCTTCTAAAATCCATAATTCTTTTATATTTCCAATAAAAAAGGGAGTTAGGGGGCTCACACTATTAGTTCATTAACCCCTTAAGGACTCAGCCCATTTTGGCCTTAAGGACTCAGACAATTTAATTTTTACGTTTTCATTTTTTCCTCCTCGCCTTCTAAAAATCATAACTCTTTTATATTTTCATCCACAGACTAGTATGAGGGCTTGTTTTTTGCGCGACCAGTTGTCCTTTGTAATGACATCACTCATTATATCATAAAATGTATGGCGCAATCAAAAAACACTATTTTTGTGGGGAAATTAAAACGAAAAACGCAATTTTGCTAATTTTGGAAGGTTTTGTTTTCACGCCGTACAATTTCTGGTAAAAATGACATGTGTTCTTTATTCTGAGGGTCAATACGATTAAAATGATACCCATTATTATATACTTTTATATTATTGTTGCGCTTAAAAAAAATCACAAACTTTTTAACCAAATTAGTACGTTTATAATCCCTTTATTTTGATGACCTATAACTTTTTTATTTTTCCGTATAAGCGGCGGTATGGGGGCTCATTTTTTGCGCCATGATCTGTACTTTTTTTTGATACCACATTTGTATATAAAAAACTTTTAATACATTTTTTATAATTTTTTTTTAAATAAAATGTATTAAAAAAGTAGGAATTTTGGACTTTTTAAATTTTTTTTCGTTCACGCCGTTCACCGTACGGGATAATTAACATTTTATTTTAATAGTTCGGACATTTACGCACGCGGCGATACCAAATATGTCTATAAAAAATGTTTTTTACGCTTTTTGGGGGTAAAATAGGAAAAAACGGACGTTTTACTTTTTTATTGGGGGAGGGGATTTTTCACATTTTTTTACATTTTTTTTTACACTTGAATAGTCCCCATAGGGGACTATTCATAGCAATACCATGATTGCTAATACTGATCTGTTCTATGTATAGGACATAGAACAGATCAGTATTATCGGTCATCTCCTGCTCTGGTCTGCTCGATCACAGACCAGAGCAGGAGACGCCGGGAGCCGCACGGAGGAAGGTGAGGGGACCTCCATGCGGCGTTATGAATGATCGGATCCCCGCAGCAGCGCTGCGGGCGATCCGATCATTCATTTTAATCGCGAACTGCCGCAGATGCCGGGATCTGTATTGATCCCGGCACCTGAGGGGTTAATGGCGGACGCCCGCGAGATCGCGGGCGTCGGCCATTGCCGGCGGGTCCCTGGCTGCGATCAGCAGCCGGGATCAGCCGCGCATGACACGGGCATCGCTCCGATGCCCGCGGTTATGCTTAGGACGTAAATGTACATCCTGGTGCGTTAAGTACCACCTCACCAGGACATACATTTACGTCCTGCGTCCTTAAGGGGTTAAAGTATATGCCGAGGTTTCTGCGTTACACGTAACTCCACGTGTAGAAAATGAATACAATGGAAGTAAGGAGGGTTGCAGACCTCAAAGTATATACTTACCATGTATAATGTGGTGCAATAGATAAGACCTCTAGGTATACATTAAAAGTGTAGATGGTATGGTTTAAATAAATAGGATATAATGCAATGAGGTGATAAAATATGGTAAAAATAAGAGTAATGCAATGTGGTAAAATAAAATGTACAGACTAGTTGTATAGATAATCATAAAATGTATAATATTTATTTATTAGATAGTTACATAAATAGTCTCAGCAGGGCCCTTGCTGTAGACTAGTATATAAAATAATAATTGACAGTTGAAATAGCATAAGAGTGATTAAAAAAAAGTTCATATAGCAGCCACCTCTATTGAACTTGAGTTGTATTTAGTCAATTCCGGACGTTTCTGTTATCTAACCTGTATTAGCTGCAGTCTTAGAGTAACAGTGGCAGTTTGATGGTGTTATAATCCAGGAAAGAAAATATAGCGATAGTAATGTAGCAGGTAAGGGTCCAAAAGAAATATAGTAGCAAGCAAAGATCATTGGTGCTACTGCACCACTCACCGCTTCATTTAGGTCGGGATGGTAGCCCCTGGTGTGCTGGGCTCCTCGTCGCAGGCTGGCTCGGCTGGGCAGCCGACACAATTTATGTGGGGCACATATGAGTGCTCGATCTTGTAAATGGAGTCGCGGCAAACAGGCAGGCTGGTGAGTGGATGCAGGCAATGCTTGTGTGTGAGACAGCGTGCACACGCCTTATGTTTCCATCTACAGACCTCTATTAGGGCTTGTTTTTTGCATGACCAATTGTACTTTGTAATGAAATATCTCATTTTACCATAAAATGTACAGCGTACAGAAAAAAATATTTTTTTAGGGAGAAAATTTAAATGAAAACCACAATTTTGCACATTTCGGAAGGTTTCATCTTCATACTGTACACAAATGACGTGTTCAATATGATTAAAATGATACCCATGGCTAGATACTTTAATATTTTTGGGCTGTCATCAGAACTTTTTATCGATACCATATTTGCATATATGAAATTTTTAGATAATTTTTTATGATTTTTTTGGGAATAAAATGTGACAAAAAAGCAGCATTTTTGTAACTTTTTTTTTCTTTTTTTTACGTTTACGCCGTTCACCAAACGGGATAATTAACATTATATTTTGATAGTTCAGACATTTGATAGTTCAGAGTTTCCAAATGTGTTTATTTAAAAAAAATACGCTTTTCGGGGTAAAATGGGAAAAACTGACAATTTTAATTTTTATTGGGGAGGGGATTTTTCTTTTTTTTGTTTTCTTTTCTTTTTATATATTTTTCTAAATTTTTTTACACTTTTTTTGTCCCCATAGGGGACTATCTATAGCAATCATTTGATTGCTAATACTGTTCAGTGCTATGCATAGGACATAGCACTGATCAGTATTATCAGCTATCTTCTGCTCTGGTCTGCTCGATATCAGACCAGAGCAGGAGATGCTGGGAGACGGACAGAGGCAGGTGAGGGGACCTCTGTCCGCCATAATAGATGATCGGATTGCATTTATCTATTTTAACATGCGCACTTCTGCAGATGCCGTGATCTTTACTGAGGGCTTAATAGCGGACATCCACACGATCGCGGATGACGGCCATTACTGGCAGGTCCCCGGCTGCTGATAGCAGCCGAAACCTGCCGTGTATGACGCGAGCACCGCTCCGATGCTCGCGGTCATACACAGGACGTAAATGTACTGTAACACTCACGTTTCTGAAGACAGGAACCCCAGTGGATGTGGATCCGCTGGACCTACGTGACAGATGACTCGAACCATACCAGGAAGCGGAGTCTAAGGTGCCGCTGGTTTTCACCAGAGCCTGACGCAAAGCGGGATGGACTTGCTGCGGCAGGCGGCACCCAGGTCAATACCCCTTGCACGACTCAACCACACAGGCAGCTGAGGAGATGAGAGGCACAGGAGGGATAAGGCAGCTCATAGTCTGGATAGCAGAAGGTCAGGGCAGGCGGCACAGTAGCATGGTCAAAGCGAAGCAGGAGTTCCGTAGACAGGCGGCAGAGGAGCAAGGTCAAGTCACAAGAGCAAGAGATCTCATACACGGCAAGGCAATACTGAGGAACGCTTTCTCAAAGGCACAAGGCAACAAAGATCCAGCAGGGAACTGAGGAGGGTGGAGGAATATATAAATGAGCCACAGGTGGCTTACACTAATGAGTGTACTGGCCCTTTAAATCTTAAAGCTCCAGCTTCAGCCCAGGGGAGAAGGTCGACCCAATCATCTTAGCGAGCTGAAACAAATTGCCAAAGATAAGTCTCAAGGATTTGATTAACCCTCTCCACCTGACCATTGGACTGAGGGTGGTAGGCCGAGGAGAAGTCCAGATTGATGTCCAGACGGTTACAAACGGCTCTCCAGAACTTAGAGACAAACTGCAAACCTTGATCCAAAACAATATGCTGAGGAAGACCATGTAAACGAAAGACATGCAACAAGAAGTAATTTGCCAGCTGCGGGGCAGAAGGAAGACCTGGTAGAGGAATGAAATGAGCCATCTTGGAACACTGATCTATAACGACCCAGATGACAGTGTTATTATGAAAAGGTGGCAAATCGCTGATGAAATCCATGGCAATATGGGACCAGGGAGTCTCTGGAATGGGTAAAGGCTGTAAGAGTCCTGCAGGTATTTGTCGAGGAGTTTTGTCACGAGCACAAGTTTCACGGGACCGAACAAAATCAGAAACATCACGTACAAGATGGGGCCACCAGTAGTGCCGAGAAATAAGAAGTAGAGTCTTGCATATTCCTGCTGTCAAGATGTCCTGCTGTCAAGGAAGAATGACCCCATTTCCGGACCTTGCGTCTCAATCTGACGGGCACAAAGGATTTTCCCGGAGGAACTTGCTGAATCTCGGCAGGAGCGTCAGGAATAATATGCCTAGGCGTGGAGTCCAAACCAAGGAGGTCAGAGGACCTGGAGAGAGCATCAGCCCTGATGTTCTTGTCTGCTGGACGGAAGTGAATGAAGAAGTTGAACCTAGAAAAGAACAGTGACCATCTTGCCTGGCGGGGGTTCAAACGTTGAGCAGACTGAAGGTATATAAGTTTCTTATGATTTGAGTAGATGCTGACCAGATGAGAAGAACCTTTCAATAAATGTTGCCATTCATCCAAAGCTAGCTTGATAGCGAGGAGTTCACAATCTCCATTCAAGTAATTATAGAAGAAACCACAAGTTACACTATTGCCCTTGGCGTTTTTCTAAGTGACCCACTCCAATAGATGAGGCCTCAACCTCCAAAGCAAAGGGCGTCTCCGGATCAGGTCTTGTGAGCACGGGAGCAGAGGGAAACGCAGATGTTAAATGGGAGAAGGCCTCCTCAGTCTCTTGAGGCCAAGATTTAGGATAAGATACCTTTTTAGTGAGAGCCACAATTGGAGCAACCAAGGTTGAAAAATGTGGGATAAACTGACAATAATAGTTAGCGAATCCCAGAAACCGTTGAATAGCATGTAGGCCCAACAGACAAGGCCAATCCAATACTGCAGACAATTTATCTTCATCCATCTGCAGGCCCTGATGAGAGACAATGTAGCCAAGAAACGGAAGACTAGATTTCTCGAACAGGCATTTCTCCAGTTTGGCGTAGAGATGATTCTTCCGTAGACGCTGAAGAACCAGACGAACATGAATACGATACTTCTCTAGGTTGGAAGAGAAGATCAGGATGTCATCTAGATATATGACAACACAGGTGTAGAGAAGATCATGAAAGATATTCTTGACGAACTCTTGAAAAATGGCTGGAGCATTGAAGAGACCAAAAGGCATTACAAGATACTCAAAATGTCCATCACGAGTATTGAATGCCTTTTTCCATTCATCTCCCTTGCGGATACTTATGAGGTTAAACGCACCGCACAAGTCAAACTTGGAGAAGACCTTGGCCCCACGTAGACGGTCAAAAAGTTCTGAAATAAGAGGTAGAGGGTGACGATTCTAGACCGTGATTTTGTTAAGTCCCCTGTAGTCAAAACATGGACAGAGTGAGCCATCCTTCTTCCCTACAAAGAAGAAACCTGCTCCAGCAGGAGCAGAGGACTTATGGATAAATCCCTTTTGGAGTTTCTCCTGGATATACTCAGCCATGGCTTTGGTCTCAGGAACTGAAAGAGGGCATATCCTCCCATGAGGAGGAGTGGTACCAGGCAGAGGATCAATAGGGAAGTCGTAAGGACGATGTGGAGGCAGAGACTCAGCTTGTTTCTTGCAGAAAACCTCAGAGAAATCTTAGTAAGGTGGCAGCAGGCCAGGTAAATGAGGAAGACGAAAAACAACTTTACGCATGACAGGTTGGAGGCAAAAATGTTCACAGAATTGTCCCCAGTTAATTATTTCTCCAGTTCTCCAATCCAGTTGCAGGTAATGGCGTTGCAGCCAAGGAAGGCCAAGAAGAATCTCAGAAGTACAGTGTGGGAGAACATAGAATTCAATCTTTTCTTTATGCGATACTCCCACTTGCATCATGAGAGATTCAGTACAGAAGTGAACCTTAACGACGAAAGACGTATATTTACTTCCTCCGCTGGCTCCCGCGATAGGACCGACCCGATATGACCCCGAGTCATATCGGGTTGGTCCCGGCGGCCATCAAAGGCCGGTGATGCCCTGTATTAACCCTTCAAACGTGGCGATCAAAGCTGACCGCCGCATCTGAGTGAGCTGCAGTGAAATCGCGGTGTCCCAAACAGCTAACAGGACACCGGGAGGGATCTTACCTGCCTCCTCGGTGTCCGATCTGCGAATGACTGCTCCGTGCCTGAGATCCAGGCAGGAGCACTCAAGCGCCGATGACACTGATCACAGGCTTGTTATTACACACCAGTGATCAGAGTAAAATATCAGTGTGTGCAGTGTTATAGGTCCCTATGGGAGCTATAACATTGCAAAAAAAAAGTTAAAAAATAAGTGTTAATAAAGATCATTTAACCCCTTCCCTAATAAAAGTTTGAATCACCCCCCCTTTTCCCATTAAAAAAAATAAAACAGTGTAAATAAAAATAAACATGTGGTATTGCAGCGTGCATAATTGTCCGAACTATTAAAATATATTGTTAATTAAACCGCACGGTCAATGGCGTACACGTAAAAAAAATTCCAAAGTCCAAAAAAGCGTATTTTGGTCACTTTTTATACCATTAAGAAATGAATAAAAAGTGATCAAAAAGTCAGATCAAAACAAAAATGGTACCGATAAAGGGTGACATTTATCAATGTTTGCTTATGTATTCCTTTTTTTAGTTAGTTTTTTCTTACTATTTTTTTGCTTATGTGCGACTTATTTATCAACTGCTTTCAGCCTGTTGATAAATCTCTTTCACTTAAGCACTTTTTCTTTTTTTTTTTTTTGCTTTGGTAGTTGCTTTTTCTGCTCCATGTCTGAGCTGGAGTAAATTTAGTAGGTTTTTTCATGTGATGCAACTTTTTGCTTTGGTAAGCAAGATTTAAATTTTTTGCTTAGGACACTGAACATGCAAAAAGTCGTAGAAAAAAGAGCGTAGTCGCACGTGCGACTTTTCTGTGACAATTTTAAGCAAAAAAAAACTACTAAATGCTTTGATGAATGTCCCCCAAAAACTTCAGATCACGGCACAAAAAATGAGCCCTCATACCACCCTATACATGGAAAAGTAAAAAAAAAGTTATAGGGGTCAGAATAAGACATTTTTAAATGTATACATTTTCCTGCATGTAGTTATGATTTTTTCCAGAAGTATGACAAAATGAAACCTGTATAAGTAGAATACCATTTTAACTGTATGGGCCTACAGAATAATGATAAGGTGTCATTTGTACCTAAATATGCACTGCATAGGAACATCAGCCCCCAAAAGTTACAAAATTGCATTTTTTCTTCGATTTTGTCACACAATGATTTGTTTTTCCATTTCTCCGTGGATTTTTGGGTAAAATTACTGGCACTGCAAAGTAGAATTGGTGACACAAAAAATAAGCCATAATATGGATTTTTAGGTGGAAAATTGAAAGGGTTAGGATTTTTATAAGGTAAGGAGGAAAAAATTTAAATGCAAAAACTGAAAAACCCTGCGTCCTTAAGAGGTTAACAGATGAGATGAACAAGGGCTTGGCAAGCCAAGTAAGAGGAAGATGATACTTGCGGAATAAAGCTGCATCAATAAAGTCACCTGCTGATCCAGAATCCAAAAATGCTGTAGCGCTGAAGGAAGATTTGGCAGAAGCGAAGACTTATACAGGAATAGTTAAGCGTGAAGGTGCGGACGAACTGTACAGTCCTTGAGAAGGTGCTCCGGGCTAGCACAATACAAACACAAATTCTCATTGCGTCGTTGTGACCTCTCCTGTTGCGTAAGACAAGAATGATCTCCTTCTATAACCTCTTTGGCAAGAGGCGCAAGAAACTGAAGAGGTGGATGTTGAAACACGTGTGTCAGGGGGGCAGGTTCCCTCTCTAAGCGCAATTCCTCCTGTCTCTCGGCAAAGCGCACATCAAGGCGTGTGGCCAAGTGGATACTTTCTGTCAAAGAAGATGGAGGATCACGTGCTGCAAGAACATCTTTAATCCTGCTTGACAGTCCTTTTTTGAATATGGCACACAAGGCCTCTTCATTCCAGGCAAGTTCAGAGGCTAGAATGCGGAATTGAACCGCGTAGTCACCAACGGTAGAATTCCCTTGACAGAGTTTCAGCAACGCCGTCTCAGCTGAAGAGGCACGTGCAGGTTCCTCAAAGACACTGTGAAATTCTACCACGAATACAGACAAATTGGAGGATACTGGATCACCATGGTCCCAAAGGGGTGTAGCCCTCCATCTCTATTTTGCTTGGGGCCCCCAAATTCCTTCAAATGGCCCTGGTAAAAAGAGAGGGTGAGGGAATGTGCCCCTAGTATAGCACAGCTAGTAAACAGGTAATATCAAAGTGAGTTGCACTTAGCCAGTACTGTTGTGCTCAAAGCAATCTATATTGGAAGATTTGCACCTTTAACCCCTTAAGAACCAAGGACGTACCGGTACGTCCTTGGTCCTGCTCCCGTGATATAACGCATCATATCACGGCGGGCCCGGCGTCATAGTGAAGCCGGGACCCGCCGCTAATTGCGCGCAGCGCCGATCGCCGCACGTTATTAACCCTTTAGCCGCGCGCTCAGAGCTGAGCCGCGCGGCTAAAAGCAAAAGTGAAACCATGCCGGTTAACTCAGTGGGCTTTTCGGGATAGCCGCGGCGAAATTGCGGCATCCCGAACAGCTTACAGGACAGCGGGAGGGCCCCTACCTGCCTCCTCGCTGTCTGATCGCCGGATGACTTCCTATGAGAAACCAGTGATCTTTGATAATGATCAGTGTGTGCAGTGTTATAGGTCCCTATGGGAGCTATAACACTGCAAAAAAAAAGTGAAAAAAAAAGTGAATGAATATCATTTAACCCCTCCCCTATTAAAAGTTTGAATCACCCCCCTTTTCCCATAAAAAAAAACACAGTGTAAATAAAAATAAACATATATGGTATCACCGCGTGCGGAAATGTCCGAATTATAAAAATATATCATCAATTAAACGCTTGGTCAATGGCGTGCGCGCAAAAAAATTCCAAAATCCAAAATAGTGCATTTTTGGTCACTTTTTATATCATTTAAAAATGAATAAAAAGCGATCAATAAGTCCTATCAACCATTTTAACTGTATGGGCCTACAGAATAATGATAAGGTGTCATTTGTACCTAAATATGCACTGCATAGGAACATCAGCCCCCAAAAGTTACAAAATTGCATTTTTTCTTCGATTTTGTCACACAATGATTTGTTTTTCCATTTCTCCGTGGATTTTTGGGTAAAATTACTGTCACTGCAAAGTAGAATTGGTGACACAAAAAATAAGCCATAATATGGATTTTTAGGTGGAAAATTGAAAAGGTTAGGATTTTTATAAGGTAAGGAGGAAAAAATTTAAATGCAAAAACTGAAAAACCCTGCGTCCTTAAGAGGTTAACAGATGAGATGAACAAGGGCTTGGCAAGCCAAGTAAGAGGAAGATGATACTTGTGGAATAAAGCTGCATCAATAAAGTCACCTGCTGATCCAGAATCCAAAAATGCTGTAGCGCTGAAGGAAGATTTGGCAGAAGCGAAGACTTATACAGGAATAGTTAAGCGTGAAGGTGCGGACGAACTGTACAGTCCTTGAGAAAGTGCTCCGGGCTAGCACAATACAAACACAAATTCTCATTGCGTCGTTGTGACCTCTCCTGTTGCGTAAGACAAGAATGATCTCCTTGTATAAGCTCTTTGGCAAGAGGCGCAAGAAACTGAAGAGGTGGATGTTGAAACACGTGTGTCAGGGGGGCAGGTTCCCTCTCTAAGCGCAATTCCTCCTGTCTCTCGGCAAAGCGCACATCAAGGCGTGTGGCCAAGTGGATACTTTCTGTCAAAGAAGATGGAGGATCACGTGCTGCAAGAACATCTTTAATCCTGCTTGACAGTCCTTTTTTGAATATGGCACACAAGGCCTCTTCATTCCAGGCAAGTTCAGAGGCTAGAATGCGGAATTGAACCGCGTAGTCACCAACGGTAGAATTCCCTTGACAGAGTTTCAGCAACGCCGTCTCAGCTGAAGAGGCACGTGCAGGTTCCTCGAAGACACTGTGAAATTCTACCACGAATACAGACAAATTGGAGGATACTGGATCACCATGGTCCCAAAGGGGTGTAGCCCTCCATCTCTATTTTGCTTGGGGCCCCCAAATTCCTTCAAATGGCCCTGGTAAAAAGAGAGGGTGAGGGAATGTGCCCCTAGTGTAGCACAGCTAGTAAACAGGTAATATCAAAGTGAGTTGCACTTAGCCAGTACTGTTGTGCTCAAAGCAATCTATATTGGAAGATTTGCACCTTTAACCCCTTAAGGAGCAAGGACGTACCGGTACGTCCTTGGTCCTGCTCCCGTGATATAACGCATCATATCACGGCGGGCCCGGCGTCATAGTGAAGCCAGGACCCGCCGCTAATAGCGCGCAGCGCCGATCGCCGCACGTTATTAACCCTTTAGCCGCGCGCTCAGAGCTGAGCCGCGCGGCTAAAAGCGAAAGTGAAACCATGCCGGTTAACTCAGTGGGCTTTTCGGGATAGCCGCGGCGAAATTGCGGCATCCCGAACAGCTTACAGGACAGCGGGAGGGCCCCTACCTGCCTCCTCGCTGTCTGATCGCTGAATGACTTCCTATGAGAAACCAGTGATCTCTGATAATGATCAGTGTGTGCAGTGTTATAGGTCCCTATGGGAGCTATAACACTGCAAAAAAAAAGTGAAAAAAAAAGTGAATGAATATCATTTGACCCCTCCCCTATTAAAAGTTTGAATCACCCCCCTTTTCCCATAAAAAAACACAGTGTAAATAAAAATAAACATATATGGTATCACCGCGTGCGGAAATGTCCGAATTATAAAAATATATCATTAATTAAACCGCTTGGTCAATGGCGTGCGCGCAAAAAAATTCCAAAATCCAAAATAGTGCATTTTTGGTCACTTTTTATATCATTTAAAAATGAATAAAAAGCGATCAATAAGTCCTATCAATGCAAAAATGGTACCATTAAAAACTTCAGATCACGGCGCAAAAAATGAGCCCTCATATCGCCCCAAACACGGAAAAATAAACAAGTTATAGGGGTCAGGAAATGACAATTTTAAACACATTAATTTTCCTGCATGTAGTTATGATTTTTTCCAGAAGTACGACAAAATCAAATCTATATAAGTAGGGTATCATTTTAATCATATGGACCTACAGAATAAAGATAAGGTGTCATTTTTACCGAAAAATGTAGTACGTAGAAACGGAAGCCCCCAAAATTTACAAACCGGCATTTTTTTTTTCAATTTTGTCGCACAATGATTTTTTTTTCCGTTTCACCGTAGATTTTTGGGCAAAATGACTGACGTCATTACAAAGTAGAATTGGTGGCGCAAAAAATAAGCAATCATATGGATTTTTGGTGCAAAATTGAAAGAGTTATGATTTTTTAAAGGCAAGGAGCAAAAAACGAAAATGCAAAAACGGAAAAAACTCCGGTCCTTAAGGGGTTAAGCAATGAAGTTCTTAAAATATTCTTTGAATAAATTATTTAAAGCTTGTATATATATATATTAAAGTTTCTTGCCACATGAATATTTCTGTTATATTAGCAGTGGTTTGGCGCCTGGGCACTTACAATTGTGTATTTTATATAAATCTTTTAGATTGTTCATTTATAATAAAAGGTCACACAAATAATCAACAGACATGACAAGTGTTAAATAAGCTCTTTGGTCTCTATTATGGCATTGTTTTTGGCACTGCTTAGTCATTTTTGCTGTTCTCATACTTCCCTTGATCAATTATACAACCATCTACACAGACTGGCAGTGGAAATCTATTTGTCTAGTGAGATATTAAGTTTCTGATTTACAGACTGTAAAAACAGTAACAATTTAAGTACATAAATGACATAGTGACATGGAAGCAAGTTGCATTTTTCTTTTAAGAAGGAGACACAAAGTAAGCAATAATGTAATCCAAATATTCTAAATAGTACAGCTAAATAAAATAAAAATGAGAAAAATACCAATTTAACCCCTAGAGGACCCAGGATGTACCAGAATGCTCTTGGCTGCCTGGTTCCTGACACACCAGGACTTAAATGTACCTCCTGAGTCTCATCGGGACTATGAAGTGAGCGAATGAGCTTCACTTGCTTTATAGACCGCGGGTCCCAACGCGCTGGTCTGGTACACTGCACCCACAACATCAAGAGCACCATGACTTCCACCTGCCAGTCACAGTGCACACCTCGAAATTCCGCTTAGGCTAGGTTCACACTTCGGAATCTCCGGGCAAAAAATTTCCGACCGGAGATTCCGAGTGCAGCCAGCTGACTGAATCAGGCGGTGCTAGGATCGCGCGGACACTGCAGTCTCCAATATACTGCAATTTGTTCCATGAGTATTTCCGCCTGAAGAATGAGCAATGCCATTCTTCAGACGGAAATTTCAAAGCGGATTTTACATTCACAAATTTCGCTTCACAAATTCCGAAGTGTGAATTTGTGAACGGAAACCTATTCACTACACTATACAATTTAGCAAGCGGAATTTCCACCTGCAATTTCAAAGCGGAATTGCAGGCGAAATTTCCATAGTCGGAACCTAGCCTTACACTACCAACACATGCAGGTACTCCATTGCCAAGAATTGTGTTAAGCCTGAGAGGTCTGCTTACCCACTCACAACATTGGTAACCACCTATTGGATTCCACCTCCACCTGAGATTGCCACCGCTTCCACAAGTCCTACCATCTAAGAAAGCGATCAACCTCGGTCAGCTGACCTGCAATCAGCTGACTGCCGAAACCGGAAGCTTGCCAGCGTACAGCCGTGAGGACCATCTCAGACGCCGGCAGGCGAGCGGCTCCTTACAGACATCACGGTCGCTGGCCAGAGCCTCGGAGAGGAATTCGCAGCCCCGACGTGGAGCGGTGAGTGACACCTTGTGCCAAAAGTTGCTTGCTTTCTCCTAAGGACATTCTACGCTGTGTTGCCAACCAGCGAGTGGAACTTTGTGATTCTATCTGCAGGACTATACTTGGAGCTTACTATTGCAGGTGGATCTACTTGTGGATACTATTTCATATTTTATTTCAGGTGGACACTATATCTTAGGTGGACATTCATCACCAATTGACTCTAGATGAATTTTAGTACCTTTTCTTCTATATATTTATAGAACTTTGATAGTGTTACTGAATGAGTATTTTATGTTTATGTGTGGGTTCACATTCAACTCCGGATACTGTAAACTGCAAGGGCCCTGTGGAATATTTGTATTCATTTTTATTTCATTTTATTGTAGTTTGTACTATTTGTGCTATCATCCATTATATGTGATTTAGGAGTTAATTAAATTATTTTCATTTTAAGTGCACTGATCGCGGTGCTGCGAGCTATTAACCCTTTAGATGCGGTGTTCAAAGTTGAGAGGGGGACGCAGGGGGACACAGGGGATGCAGGGGGATGCTGTGTGCGCAGTGCGCACGTAGGCTTCCCTTCTGCCTGCGTCATCAGTCATAAGCGTGCAGGCCAGGGCGGGATATTTAAAAAAACACAGCAAAAACACAGCGGTTGGGAATCACTGGTATAATGTATAGAGGTAGAGTACTTAGTACTCAGAGTAAGGCCAGAAGGACATAGAGAATAGAAATATGAGACTAATGTATGATAATTGTATATGTCCAAGAGGATCGCGCTATTAACACTTTAGACGCGGTGTTCAAAGTTGATCGCCACGTCTAAAGTGAAACTAAAATGTTGCCGGTTAGCTCAGGGAGCTGTTCGGGATCGTGGCGGTGAAATTGCGGCATCCCGAACAGCTTACACGACAGCCGGAGGTTCCCTACCTGCCTCTTTGCTGTCTGATCGACGAATGACTGCTCAGAGCCTGAGATCCAGGCATGAACAGTCAAGCGGCAGAATCATTAATCAATGGTTTCCTATGAGAAACCATTGAACGATGTAAAAGATCAGTGGTGGAGATTTATCAAAATCTGTCCAGAGGAAAAGTTGCCCAGTTGCCCATAGCAACCAATCAGATTGCTTCTTTCATTTTTCAGAGGCCTTGTTAAAAATGAAAGAAGCGAGCTGATTGGTTGCTATGGGCAACTGGGCAACTTTTCTTCTGGACAGGTTTTGATAAATCTTCCCCAGTCTGTGCAGTGTTATAACCCCCTATGGGAGCTATAACACTGCAAAAAAAAAAAAAAAGAGAGAAAAAAAGGGAATAAAGATCATTTAACCCCTTCCCTAATAAAAGTTTGAATCTCCCCCCTTTTCCCATTAAAAAAAATAAAACTGTGTAAATAAAAAAAATAAACATATGTGGTATCAACGGAAATGTCCGAGTTATAAGTCCAAAATAGTGTATTTTTGGTCACTTTTTATATCATGAAAAAATTAATAAAAAGCGATCAAAAAGTCCGATCAATACAAAAATAGTACCACTAAAAGCTTCAGATCACGGCGCAAAAAATGAGCCCTCATACCGCCCCATATGCAGAAAAATACAAAAAGTTATAGCGGTCAGAATATGACAATTTTAAACGTATACATTTTCCTGCATGTAGTTATGATTTTTTCCAGAAGTACGACAAAATCAAACCTACATAAGTACGGTATCATTTTAATAGAAGGGTATCATTTTACAGAATAATGAGAAGGTGTTGTTTTTACCGAAAAATGTACTGTGTAGAAACGGAAGCCCCAAAAAGTTACAAAATATTTTTTTTACCCATTTTGCCGTCGATTTTTGGGTAAAATGACTGACGTCATTACAAAGTAGAATTGGTGGCGCAAAAAAAGCAATCATATGGATTTTTAGGTTATGATTTTTTAAAGGTAAGGAGGAAAAAACGAAAATGCAAAAAAGGAAAAAAACCTGGGTCCTTAAAGGGTTAAAGAATTTATTTGCAAATTACGATGGAAAATAATTATTTGGTCAATAACAAAAGTTCATCTCAATACTTTGTTATATACCCTTTGTTGACAATGACAGAGGTCAAACATTTTCTGTAAGTCTTCACAAGGTTTTCACACCCTGTTGCTTGTATTTTGGCTCATTCCTCCATGCAGATCTCCTCAGAGCAGTGATATTTTCGGGCTGTTGCTGGGCAACTCAGGCTTTCAACTCCCTCCAAAGGTTTTCTATGGGGTTGAGAGCTGGAGACTGGCTAGGCCACTCCAGGACCTTGAAATGCTTCTTATGATGCCACTCCTTCGTTGTCCGGGTGGTGTGTTTGGGATCATTGTCATGCTGAAAGACCCAGCCATGTTTTATCTTCAATGCCCTTGCTGATGACAGGAGGTTTTCACTCAAAATCTCACAATAGATGGCCCCATTCAATCTTTCCTGTACACGGATCAGTCGTCCTGGTCCCAGAAAAACAGCCCCAAAGCATGATGTTGCCACCCCCATGCTTCACTGTAGGTATGGTGTTCTTTGGATGCAACTCAGCATTCTTTCTCCTCCAAACACGATGAGATGAGTTTTTACCAAAAAGTTCTACTTTGGTTTCATCTGACCACATGATATTCTCCCAATACTCTTCTGGATCATTCAAATGCTTTCTAGCAAACTTCACATGGTCCCGGACATAGTAACATAGTTCATAAGGTTGAAAAAAGACCAGAGTCCATCAAGTTCAACCTATAACCCTAATGAGTCCCTACTGAGTTGATGCAGAGGAAGGCATAATCCCTCATACTCGAGGTAAAAATTCCTTCCAGATTCCATATATGGCAATTAGAATAGATCCCTGGATCAACCTTCTGTCCCTATAAATCTAGAATCCATAACCTGTAATGTTATTATTCACCAAAACTGCATCCAGACCCTTTTTAAATTATTTTACCAAGTTAACCATGACCTCCTCTTCAGGCAGAGAATTCCACAGCCTCACTGCTCTTGCAGTAAAAAATCCCCATCTGTGCTGGTGTAGAAACTTTCTTTCCTCTAAATGTAGAGGATGTTCCCTTGTTATGTATACAGTCCTGGGTACAAATAGATCATGGGAGAGATCTCTGTGAGGTCCCCTTATATATTTATACATAGTTATTAGTAGAGATGAGCAAATCGAAGCTGACGAACCCGAATTTGTAACGAATTTCATCAAATATTCGATTCACAAAGAATATGAACATCACCGTGATTCTATCGCACAAATCACTTCATTAAACTCCATTTTACAGCGTTCCAGGCTCTGGGGCATCTAAAATGGCGGATCCACATGTCAGTACATGGGGCAAGGGATGCTGGGAAGGTGGGAAGGCAAGGCGGGAAGGGAAGTAGGTGGTATGTCCCTTATTCACATGCAGGATGCAGCCTATCAGAAGCAAGTCACCCCTGTGATGCCACAGCCCTATATAATCGGCAGCCATATTGCGGCCAGCCACTTCATTCATTACACTGCAGAGAGATAGGACGGACAGCCTGTGTATGTGTGTGTTACAGCAGAGAAAAGCACCTTCCAGCTGTGTTTAACATCCTCCTAGTCACATCAGCGTTCTTGTGGACGGAGAGCATTGTTTGAAAAGGATTTTTACTGCAGGCATTAACCTCACAGTCACTTCCTTCAGCATTGTATTACAGAGAGGGGCAGATAGTTGTGTGTTGCCTCATAAATTTCAACAAGCTGCATCATAAACCTTAGAGGAGGCTGGAATAATTTTTCAGCGCAATTCTGTGTCTTTGTTCCACAAAAAAATCATCTACTGGTTATACTAGTCTGTAGACGGTATAATAACCAGCCGTCCATTCCTAATAGTCTTTGACAGAGTGCAATTTTGTGTTTAGTACACAGCTTTTTTTTTTGCTGCAGCACTGTTGTGTACTGCTGGTGTTTTACAAAAATATATATTTTTTAAGGGTACTGTAGCGCATTTTTCTGCTCCATCAGTAATCTGTCATGGGCCTACATAGGACAGCCAAAAGTAATCCCCGGCTGGTGTTTTAAAAAAATTACAGAGTTTTTAGGCTCATTGTAGCACATTTTTCTGCCCTCATAAGTGCATACCGCATACGCACATCTAAGTAGTAAACTATTTTGTACCTGTTAATCTGTCAAGGGCCTACATACTGTGAAAGGACAGACAAAAGTAATCACCGGCTGGTGTTTTACAAAAATACTGTATATACTCGAGTATAAGCCGACCCGAATATAAGCCGAGGCCCCTAAATTCACCCCAAAAACCCAGGAAAAGTTATTGACTCGGCTATAAGCCTGGGGTGGGAAATACATCCTCCCCCCTGTCATCATCCAGACCCCTGTCATTAACACCCTCATCATCATCACCCTGTCATCATCATCACCTGTCATCATCCCCCCTTCATCATCATCACGTGTCATCATCCCCCCTTCATCATTACCCTGTCATCATCCCCCCTTCATCATTACCCTGTCATCATCCCCCCTTCATCATCCCCCCTTCATCATTACCCTGTCATCATCCCCCCCTTTATCATCCCCCCTTCATCATTACCCTGTCATCATCCCCCCTTCATCACCCCCCCCCCCTTCATCATTACCCTGTCATCATCCCACACCACCCCCTTCATCCTCACCGCTTGTCAATGTCTGATTTAACAGTGGTCTTCAACCTGCGGACCTCCAGATGTTCCAAAACTACAATTCCAACAGGCCCGGACAGCCATCGGCTGTCTGGGCATGCTGGGAGTTGTAGTTTTGAAACATCTGGAGGTCCGCAGGTTGAAGACCACTGCCCAGGCCTTCATCATCATCCAGCCCCCCCTCCCCCCTTTAGTTTTGTACTCACCTCCGCTTGGCTGGGACGTTCGGGTGAGCTGGTCCGGGCCATCTGTGCTGCAGGACCGTCCGGTGGGGAGGTATAGTCGTTCCGGGCTGTCCATCTTCACCGGGTGGGCCTCTTCTCCGCGCTTCCCGCCCGGCCCCGGAGTAATGACGTTGCCTTGACGACGACGCATAGGGACTATCCCTCCCCACCGGACGGTCCTGCAGCACAGATGGCCCAGACCAGCTCACCCGAACATCCCGCAGAGCGGAGGTGAGTACAAAACTAAAGGGAGGAGGGGGAGGGGGGGGCTGGATGATGACGAAGGCCCGGGCAGTGGTCTTCAACCTGCGGACCTCCAGATGTTTCAAAAATACAACTCCCAGCATGCCCGGACAGCCGATGGCTGTCCTGGCATGCTGGGAGTTGTAGTTTTGAAATGTCTGGAGGTCCGCAGATTGAAGACCACTGAGGGCGGAGAGTTCACTCGAGTATAAGCCGAGGGGCGTGTTTTCAGCCCAAAAAATCGTGCTGAAAAACTCGGCTTCTACTCGCGTATATATGGTACAGAGTTTTTAGGCGTATTGTAGCGCATTTTTTCTGGCATCATAAGTGCATACCACATACCAACATCAAAGTAGTGTACTATTTTGTACTTGTTAATCTGTCAAGGGCCTAAATACTGTGAAAGGACAGCCAATAGCACACACCTGCTGCTGTTCTAGACAAATACTGTTGTAAGTGTAGTGAAACATATTGTATTCCCCTCAAATACGCAATAAGTATGTCAGGAAGAGTAGTGCCAGGACGTGCACAGAGGAGTGACAGAGGCCTAAATTCATCAGGCGCAGGCAGAGTTCACTGCAGAGTAGGGATGTGTTGCAGCCGGAGTCACAGTGAGAGGTCTGAGCTCCCGGTGTCAGCTAGCAGTCGTGTCGTGACCAGCAACCCAGCAGCCATGATTGATCAGTTCACTCAGTCATCCACTTCATCTCAAGTGAGGTTCACTCGGTCATCCACTTCATCCCAAGTGACATCCGACACCCCCAGTCAACAGTCGGTGGGTTCCTCAGCCTCAACCCTCAGTTAGCATGGCCCTAATGCTGCTGCTGCCACCTCCAGGCTCTGTCATTGTGCTGCGATATGGTCTCCTTATGCTGATGCTGCCACACCAAGCTCTCCAATTGTGCTGCTCAATGGTCTCCTCATGCTGATGCTGCCACCTCCAGGCTCTCTAAGTGTGTTGCTTGTGCTGCCATGGATATTGAAAAACATAATTAAAGTGCTGGCCCCAGTTTCAGAAATTCCTTGCATTAGGGTCACTTTCAGGACTCCTGATACCACCTCCAGGCTGTGCCATTCAGACACAATATGGTCTCCCTATGCTGCCACAAACTCCAGGCAGTCGTTCAGCCACTATATGGTCTCCTCATACTGATGCCACTTCCAGGCTCTGTCTTTGTGCTGCCATGTGACTCCTTGTTATATTTGGTCCTTTGTACCCACATGCCGGGGCCCGGGACACTAAAACTTGGGAGTTAAAAGTTCAATTTCAATATCTTAAATTTCTATTTAAAATTCTTGTATTTCAATGGTCACCTAATCCTTTTGCCAACTCCAGGCTGTGTTATTCAGGCAAATATTTTGTTATTGTAGCACTAGCTACCCAAAATCTTCAGTTTCAATTTCAAACTTCATATTTTTTTTTTTAGGGATTGTGTAGTCCTGGGGTCTCCTCATGCTTTAGCTAACTCCAGGTTGTGTCATTCAGCCAATATATGGTTTACTGATGCTGCTGGGCCTGGGTCTGGGAATAAAGACTTTTGTTATCGTAGCACTAGCTACCCCAAATCTTCGGTTTAAATTTCAAACTTTGACTTTTTTTCTTAGGGATTGTGAAGCCTTGGGGTCTCCTCACGCTTCTGCCAACTCCAGGCTGTGTCATTCGGCCATGATATGGTTTACTGATGCTGCTGGGCCTGGGTCTGGAAATAAAAATGTTGTTATGGTAGCACTAGATACCCCAAATCTTCGGTTTAAATTTTAGAATTCATTTTATAATTTATGGGAATGTGAAGGCCTGGTGTCTACTCATGCTGCTGCCAACTCCAGGCTGTAACATTCAGACACTATATGGTCTCCTCATGCTTCAGCCAACTCCAGGCTGTGTCATTCAGGCAATAAATGGTTTACTGATGCTGCTGGGCCTGGGTCTTGGAATAAAAATGTTGTTATGGTGGCACTAAATACCCCAAATCTTTGGTTTAAATTTCAGATTTCATTTTATAATCTTAGGGATTGTGAAGGCCTAGTGTCTACTCATGCTGCTGCCAACTCCTGGCTGTGCCATTCAGCCACTATATGGTCTCCTCACCTCCACGCTGTGTCATTCAGCCACTATATGGTCTCCTCATGCTGCCAACACCTCCACGCTGTGTCATTCAACCACTATATGGTCTCCTCCTACTGATACCACCTCTCGGCTCTGTCATTGTGCCGCTCTGCGGCAGTCATTCTAAAAGCGATGCCGGTAATCTGCATGTCATTCTGAATAACAGTATTATTTCACTACCCCAGCAAACTCCATATGCATGTTAGAACACAGCAAAGTGTTCTACATCTCTATTGAGGCTCTCTGTGGGACAAAAATAGCCTTTTTTAACATGGATTGGCCGTGAATAAATTTGGATCGAAACAAATTTTTACAAAAAATTCGGAGAATCGGCCAAATCAAATATTTCAAAAGTTCGCTCATCTCTAGTTATTAGGTCTCCCCTAAGCCTTCTTTTTTCTAAACTAAATAACCCTAATTACGATAATCTTTCTGGATACTATAGTCCTCCCATTCCCCGTATTACTCTGGTTGCCCGTCTTTGAACCCTCTCCAGCTCCACTATATCTTTCTTGTACACTGGTGCCAAGTACTGTACACAGTATTCCATGCGTGGTCAGACTATGGATTTGTATAGCATTAGAATTATTTTCTTGTCGTGGGCATCAATGTCCCTATTGATGCACCCCATGATTTTATTTGCTTGGTAGCAACTGTCCAACACTGGTCACTGAAGCTTAATATACTATTAACTAAGACTCCCAAGTCCTTTTCCACGTCAGTCATCCCAAGTGTGCTCCCATTTAACCCCTTATGGACTGAGCCCTTTTTTGCAATTCTGACCACTGTCACTTTATGCATCAATAAATCTGGGATGCTTTTACTTATGCTGTATTGATCCTGACTTAATTCCTGTATTATACTCCAGAGTGGCCCCACCCACTGAGTGACCCCGCCCTCTCTGTCCTCAGCCACACCAATGACCCATGCCCCGGGTTAAAAAACCATAACTCTTTCCATTTTTAACCTAAAATCCATATGATGGCTTATTTTTTGTGCCACCAATTCTACTTTGTAAAGATATCAGTCATTTTATCCAAAAATCTACAACAAAATGGGAAAAAAATCATTGTGAGACAAAATAGAAAAAAAACACGATTTTGTAACTTTTGGGGGCTTCTGTTTCTACGCAGTACATTTTTCGGTAAAAATGACACATTCTCTTTATTCCATAGGTCCATACGATTAAATTATACCCTACTTTTATAGGTTTGATTTTGTCGTGCTTCTGAAAAAAATCATAACTACATGCAGTAAACTTTGTACGTTTAAAATTGTCATCTTCTGACCCCTATAATTTTTTTTATTTTTCTGCATATGTGGCAGTATGAGGGCTAATTTTTTGTGCCGTGATCTGACATTTTTAGAGGTACCATTTTTGTATTAATCGGACTTGTTGATCACTTTTTATTAATTTTTTCATGATATAAAAAGGGACCAAAAATACACTATTTTGGACTTTGGAATTTTTTTGCGCATACGCCATTGAATATGTGGTTTAATTAATGATATATTTTTATAATTCAGACATTTCCACATGCGGCGATACCACATATGTTTATTTTAATTTTTATTTACACTGCTTTTTTTTTATGGGAAAAGGGGGGTGATTAAAACTTTTATTAGGGGAGGGGCTAAACGATCTTTATTCACTTTTTTTCACTTTTTTTTTTGCAGTGTTATAGCTCCCATCTTTTACATTGATCACTGGTTTCTCATAGGAAACCAGTGATCAATGATTCTGCCGCTTGGCTGCTCATGCCTGGATCTTAGGCACTGAGCAGTCATTCGGCGATCGGACACCAGGAGGCAAGGTAGGAGACCCTCCTCGTGTCCCAGAGCGGTTCGGGATGCCGCAATTTCGCCGCGGAAATCCTGAACAGCCCCTGAGCTAACTGGCAGTGAAAGGACTAAGGACTTACCGGTACGTCCTTGGTCCTTAACCTGTTCAGGACCCCGGGCTTACAGGTACGTCCTGAGACCCTGGGTCTTAAGGACACAGGACATACATGTACGTCCGTGGGAATTTCGGTCCCCGCCACGCGCCGGGCAGGGACCGGAGTGGGGTGACTGCGGATATCGATCAGCAGGCACCCTGCACAAATGCCATGGGGGGGGGGGGGTCATCAGACCCCCCCCATGTCGGCGATCAGCTCAAATCGCAAGTGAATTCACACTTGCAATTTGCGCCTATTCTGGGTCATACGAGTCTATGGTGACCCGGAATATAAGGGGGATCGCGGATGTCCAAGACACCTATGATCCCCCTGACGGGATAGGAGTGAGGTGGCAGGGGAGCCACCCGTCCTATCCATGCTATTGGTCGTCAAAAGCAATGACCAATAGCAGATCAGGGGCGGGGGGGTTAATTTTTGTTTTCCCCGTTCGGCCCACCCACATATCTACACATTTTGGGGGGCTTTTTCTCCTTTTACCCCTTATGAAAAGGAAAAATTGGGGGCTACACCAGCCTGTTAGTGTAAAAAAATTAAAAATTTTACACTAACATGCTGGTGTTGTCCCATACTTTTTATTTTCACAAGTGTTAAAAGGAAAAAAAGACCCCCAAAATTTGTAACGCAATTTCTCCTGAGTACGGAAATACCCCATATGTTGGCGTAAAATGCTTTGCGGGAGCACAACAAGGCTCAGGAGTGAGAGCGTACTATGTACATTTGAGGCCTAAATTGGTGATTTGCACAGGGGTGGCTGATTTTACAGCGGTTCTGACATAAACGCAAAAACAGAAATACCCACATGTGACCCCATTTTGGAAACTACACCCCTCACGGAACGTAACAAGGGGTATAGTGAGCCTTAACACCCCACAGGTGTTTAATGAAAATTCTTCAAAGTTGGATGGAAAAATAAAAAAAAAAATTCACTAAAATGCTGGTGTTACCCTATATTTTTCATTTCCACAAGGGAAAATAGGAAAAAAGCCCCCCAAAATTTGTAACCCCATTTCTTCTGAGTAAGAACATACCCCATATGTGGATGTAAAGTGCTCTGCTGGCGCACTACAATGCTCAGAAGAGAAGGAGCACCATTGGGATTTTGATGACAAAATTTGTCCCGAATTGAAGGCCATGTGTGTTCACAAAGCTCCATAGTGCCATAACAATGGACCCCCTCCACATGTGACCCCACTTTGGAAAATACTCCCCTCATGTAATGTAATAAGGGGTACAGTGAGCATTTACGCAGCACAGGTGTCTGACAGATTTTTGGAACAGTGGTCCATGAAAATGAAAAATGTAATTTCTCATTTGCACAGCCCACTGTTCCAAAGATTTGTCAAATGTCAGTGGGGTGTAAATACTCACTGCACCCCTTAATAAATTCTGTGAGGGGTGTAGTTTCCAAAAGGGGGTCACATGTGGGGGGTTCCACTGTTCTGGCACCACAGGGGGCTTTGTAAACGCACATGGCCCTCGACTTCTATTCCAACCAAATTCTGTCTCCAAAAGCTCGATGGCGCTCCTCCTCTTCTAAGCAGTGTAGTGCGCCAGCAGAGCACTTAATGTCCACACATTGGGTATTTCCATACTCAGAAGGAATGGAGTTACAAATTTTGGGGGTCATTTTCTTCTACTGCCCCTTGTAAAAATTAAATATTTGGGGAAAAACCTGCATTTTAGTGAAAAAATGTTTTTTTCATTTACACATCCGACTTTAACAAAAAGTTGTCAAACACCTGTGAGGTGTTAAGGCTCACTGTACCCCTTGTTGCGCTCCTTGAGGGGTGTAGTTTCCAAAATAGTATGCCATGTGTGTTTTTTTTGCTGTTCTGGCAGCATAGGGGCTTCCTAAATGCGACATGCCCTCCAAAAAACCATTTCAGCAAAATTCGCTTTTCAAAAGCCAAATGTGACTCCTTCTCTTCTGAGCATTTAGATGCGCCAGCAGAGCACTTGACGTCCACACATGGGGTATTTCCATACTCAGAAGAGATGGGGGTTATACATTTTTGGGGGCATTTTGTCCTATTATCCCTTGTAAATATGCTAAATTTGAGGGAAAACCATCATTTTAGTGAAAAAAAAATCGTTTATACATCCAACTTTAACGAAAAGTCGTCAAACATCTGTGGGGTGTTAAGGCTCACTGGACCCCTTTTTACGTGCCTTGAGGGGTGCAGTTTCCAAAACAGTATGACATGTCGGTTTTTTTTTTTTGTGGTTCTGGCACCTTAGGGGCTTGATAAATGTGACATGCCCCCCAAAAACCATTTCAGAAACACTCTCCAAAATCCCACTGTCGCTCCTCCCCTTCTGAGCCCTCTACTGTGCCCGCCGAACACTTGAAATACACATATGAGGTATTTCCTTACTCGAGAGAAATTGGGTTACACATTTTAGAAAGATTTCTCTCCTTTTACCCCTTGTAAAAATTCAATAACTGGGTCTACAAAAATATGCCAGTGTAAAAAATGAAGATTTTGAATTTTCTCCTTCAATTTGCTGCTATTCCTGTGAAACATCTAAAGGGTTAACAAACCTTTTGAATGTCCTTTTGAATACTTTGAGGGGTGCAGTTTTTAAAATGGGGTCATTTATGGGGTATTACATGAAAGACCTTCAAATCCACTTCAAAACTGAACTAGTCCCTGAAAAATTTAGATTTTGAAAATTTTGTGGAAAATTGCTGCTATACTTTGAAGCCCTCTGATGTCTTCCGAAAGTAAAAACATGTCAACTTTATGATGCAACCATAAAGTACACATATTGTATATGTGAATCAATATATAATTTATTTGGTATATTCATCTTCATCTTAAAAAAAATGCAACATTTTAAATTTTTTCATCAAATTTTGGAATTTTCCACCAAGAAATGATGCAAGTATTGACAACATTTTACCACTAACATAAAGTAAAATATGTCTCGAAAAAACAATCTCGGAATCAGAATGAAAGGTAATAGCATCCCAGAGTTATTAGTGCTTAAAGTGACAGTGGTCAAATGTGCAAAAAATTGCTGGGTCCTTCAGTAAAAATTGGCTGGGTCCTTAAGGGGTTAAGAGGTTAATTGCGTATTTCATGATTTGATTTCAAAAGCTTCTTCTTGGTGCATTATTTTTTTGTCAATGTATATTTATAAGCGGAAGGTTGTCTTTGAACCTTTGACTTTTAAATCATCAGCATATGTTTCCTTAAAGCTAAAAAAAAAAAACCTAGAATTTCCCATGTACTGTGTATTCCCAATGGATAAGTGATAAATGTTTTCATTGCTTCCTGATTGTCACCTCCCTGTAGTAAAAATACATTAGTGGAAGTTAGCTTGACAGCCATAGCAAAAGCTATCTAACCGACTCATGGAGGTTGTTGTATATAAAATATGTTCTTTTTATAAATAATATGTATCTACATACATTCCACTGAGTTTGTATTTTAGAGGCCATGTTTTTTGTTCTTTTGTTCTTGTTTTATTTAAACATGATGTCAACCATGCTTGTATTCTGCCTGCTCTTGAAACCTTTTTATGGTATACAGTGATTATGATCCCTAATCTGAATTCTTTCTCAAGGCCTACAAATCCTGTGCACAGGTTTAGATATCTATATGACCAAGGTTGTGTAGCTCAGATGAACAAGACTATTAATAGAGGAAGGATGAGGTTACTAGGGAGGCTCTCTATACCCAAAAGTCTTCCAAGCCTCTCTATGGGACAGCATTAAAAAGTAATATGTACATGCAGTCCATAAGGTGAAACACTAACAGTAGGTGCCAACTCAAGAAAATAGAAGAGAGAGAAAAAAACTAAACAAAAGAAAGAAGCAAAGACAGGAAGAAAAGAAAAAAGGAAGTAGAATAGCAAAAGGGGAAAAAAGAAGAAAAAAGTCAGTGGATTAATAAAGAGGAGAAAAAAGAAAGAAAAAAGAAAGAAGGAAAGAAAAAAGGAGGAAAAAGTAAAAAAAGACAGTACAATGAGAAAAGGAAAATGGAGAATAGGGCAAATGATGATGAGAATGAAAGAGAATGTTAGTAGACCAAATGATAAAAGAAGTAGCATTTCTTTTAATTCAAAGCTCTGGTAAAATACAGGATAGAGCTTTGTGATATTTCCACCTCAAACTAAAAATAGTATGACACAATAAAAGTATGAACAATAGTCTATAATGTTGTATGAATGTAAATAAAATGTTCAGTTCTTTGTGATGCAAAAATAGTAATAGTATAGTCTATATGTAAATAAAAGTGGATAAAATCCTCAGTTCTCTGTAGTTACGTTATACACAGTTCCAAACGCTATGCACTCCATGGTTTCTCCTGAAAAGCAAATATATCTAAACAGGCTACAATATACAGACACAGTTCAATTCCGTATTAATACTATATATTCTGATATCTATCCTGCAAATGAAGACCGTTTCTTTGCAGCAGACAGTCGCCCATAGCAACCAATCTGATTACTTCTTTGATTTTTGAAAAGGCCTCTGAAAAATGAAAGAAGCAATCTGGTTGGTAGCTATTGGCAACTGGGCAACTTTTCTTCTGCACAGTTTTTGATAAATCTCCCCGATAGGGATCATTTGCCCTCTTAGGTTTTGTGACCCAGAATGCTATGCTCTTTGCCCTGGTACTGTAGTAACTTTATTCTAAGAGCCAATATTTTATTTTATAGCCCTATTGAGGGGTACAATGTAGATAATGCAGGATTTACTGTAAGTGCAGTCATACTATGGAACTCTCTGCCAAAGTTGTCATGATGTGCTGACTGAAAGATATCAAAAGGGATTTGGATTACTTTTTAGAGTGTAACAATAATGAATGATAGTTACTAGAATCTTGTCAAAGGATTTAATGTGACTTTTTTAAATTAGGAAGGGACTTTATTCCCTAAATGATAAACATTGGTTTATACCATGTTTGTCTTTCTTTTGATCAACACTCAGAATAATAGGCTGAACTGGATGAACATGTATATTCTTTCATCCCGACAAACACTTTAGTTGTAGAGTGTGAGGTGATATTGTTGTGTCAATACTAATTACAAGACTAATTTTTGAAATATATTTTTATATAATTATTTTGTAACAGAGGAACTTTTTTAGATTTTTTTTTCATACTATGCTTCTTGACCATGCAATACTTAATCACAGATATAATACACTGCAATATTTTTTCACTGGAGTGTATGATGCACATCAGTGTTAAACTGATAACCAGCATTCCATCTGAATCCTTAAACAGCCAGTTTGGAGTAATTTAAAGTATTTGAATTAGAGTAATCTTTGATACCAACCATTACAGAAGGATGTAGTTACAGTCTGCATTTCTATTGATGTTTCTCCTGTGTATGCACCACCAACATACACAAAAAAAGAAAAAAGTGCCCATTACTTAAAAATAAACAAAAAAAACTTTACAGCTGTTTTAATGTAATTTATCATTTATTTAATATAATTTTCTTACCACTTCTGGTATACTTCTAAGTAAAGGTCAATGCGATCCCTCAGCATTGACATTTACATATTAAAGAGTACCTGTCATTAAACCATATTTTCTGACTATTCCTAACACCCTTCCCCTAAAAAAAATGTTCAAGCTTTAAAAAGATCTGTATCTTACCTCTCCCCTTGCTCAAATTGTATGAGCTCCCAGCAGGAGAAAGTGGGCATTCCCCAGCAGGCACATTTGTCACTGAAGCAAGAGCTGTGCCCCACCATGGCACGCCCGCACTTCCTGAGTTTGGACTTCTGCCAGTCCAAGTGGAGATCAAACTAACTGTTTGACTTGCAGCAAGGAACAGAACAAAGCCACCTAGTGGCTGTTTTTTTTTCAATCACATTAAAAACATATAAAGTTGAGAATTTTAACAGCAAGTAAATGGCAAAGTGTCTTATAATAACATAAGGAACAATATATTAAAAGTTTAGTTTGGTGACAGGTACTCTTTAAGCTTGGTTCAAAAACAGTTTAAAAAAGAAAATTTACATAGTCCAGTAGAAATAGAGCACTTTTCTCATAAAATAGGTGCACAGTAGACTACATCACATATGGCATTTTTTCATTTGTATTTTACTTTATGAAATATAATGAAAAATGATACTGTATGTTACAGTAAATAGGGTTTTAGAAGGTCTAAACACAAACCCCCAATATACCTTCCAAGCATTTAATAGATGGTTCATGTCTACTAGAGTTAGAGCAAAATGAATGTCCAGTCTGGTTAATAATGGGGACTCCTATATGATATCCATATTTTCAAATAAGACATCTAGTTAGGGGTTGTTCTAATGAGTCAATGCCTTTACCAAATAAAATAAAAAAAGGTATAGTCATCCTTAACCCCTTAAGGACTCAGGGTTTTTCCGTTTTTGCACTTTCGTTTTTTCCTCCTTACCTTTTAAAAATCATAACCCTTTCAATTTTCCACCTAAAAATCCATATTATGGCTTATTTTTTGCGTCGCCAATTCTAATTTGCAGTGAAATTAGTCTTTTTACCCAAAAATGCACGGCGAAACGGAAAAACAAATCATTGTGCGACAAAATCGAAAAAAAAAACGCCATTTTGTAACTTTTGGGGGCTTCCGTTTCTACGTAGTGCATATTTCGGTAAAAATGACACCTTATCATTATTCTGTAGGTCCATACGGTTAAAATGATGCCCTACTTATATAGGTTGGATTTTGTCGCACTTCTGGAAAAAATCATAACTACATGCAGGAAAATGTATACGTTTAAAAATGTCATCTTCTGACTCCTATAACTTTTTTATTTTTCCACGTACAGGGCCGTATGAGGACTCATTTTTTGCGCCGTGATCTGAAGTTTTTATCGGTATGATTTTTGTTTTGATCGGACTTTTTGATCACTTTTTATTCATTTTTTTAATGGTATAAAAAGTGACCAAAATACGCTTTTTTGGACTTTGGAATTTTTTTGCGCGTACGCCATTGACTGTGCGGTTTAATTAATGATATATTTTTATAGTTCGGACATTTACGCACGTGGCGATACCACATATGTTTATTTATTTTTTTTTTTACACTGTTTTATTTTTTTTATGGGAAAAGGGGGGTGATTCAAACTTTTATTAGGGAAGGGGTTAAATGACCTTTATTAACACTTTTTTTTTACATTTCTTTTGCAGTGTTATAGGTCCTATAGGGACCTATAACACTGCACACACTGATCTCCTATGCTGATCATTGGCGTGTATTAACACGCCTGTGATCAGCATTATCGGCGCTTGACTGCTCCTGCCTGGATCTCAGGCACGGAGCAGTCATTCGGAGGCAGGTAAGGGCCCTCCCGGTGTCCGGTCATCTGTTCGGGACGCTGCGATTTCACCGCGGCGGTCCCGAACAGCCCGACTGAGCAGCCGGGTCAATTTCAGTTTCACTTTAGAAGCGGCGGTCAGCTTTGACCGCCGCTTCTAAAGGGTTAATACCGCACATCGCCGCGATCGGCGATGCGTGGTATTAGCCGCGGGTCCCAGCCGTTGATGAGCGCCGAGACCGACGCGATATGATGCGGGATCGTGGCGCGATCCCGCTTCATATCGCGGGAGCTGGCGCAGGACGTAAATATACGTCCTGCGTCGTTAAGGGGTTAATTATAATACCTTTTATGAAAATTAATACATGCACATTAAAGTGTTCCTGTTGTTAGCAAAAATGTTTTATATAACTTAGATAATACCATTATATGTATATTTGTAATATTTGTAAAATGTGTATATTTTTGGGTGAAAAAATGCTGTGCTTGCAGCTTTTGCCTGTGTGTCTCTGTGAGGAGACCAATCATAGGAAGGGAGGGCAAACATTCTGCTGTGTGAGCTGGAAGCATTTCGCAGAGCCTCACTGCAAAGAGCCCCTCTTGTCTTCAGCGTACAGAGCCCTGCTTGTCCTCAGTGTACAGAGCCCTGCTGCTTGTCCTCAGTGCACAGAACCCTGCTTGTCCTCAGTGTACAGAGCCCTGCTTGTCCTCAGTGCACATAGCCCTACTTGTCCTCACTGCACAGAGCCCTTCTTGTCCTTACTGCACAAAGCCCAGCTTGTCCTCAGTGTACAGAGCTCTGCTTGTCCTCAGTCTTCAGAGCCCTGCTTGTCCTCAGTGTACAGAGCCCCGCTTGTCCTCATTGTACAGAGCCCTGCTTGTCCTCGGTGTACAGAGCCCTGCTTGTCCTCAGTCTACAGAGCCCTGCTTGTCCTCAGTGTACAGAGCCCTGCTTGTCCTCAGTGTACAGAGCCCTGCTTGTCCTCAGTGTACAGAGCCCTGCTTGTCCTCATTGTACAGAGCCCTCCTTGTCCTCGGTGTACAGAGCCCTGCTTGTCCTCAGTCTACAGAGCCCTGATTGTCCTCAGTCTACAGAGCTCTGCTTGTCCTCAGTGCACAGAGCCCTTCTTGTCCACAGTGCACAGAGCCCTTCTTGTCCTCACTGCACAAAGCCCTGCTTGTCCTCAGTGTACAAAGCCCTGCTTGTCCTGGGTGTACAGAGCCCTACTTGTCTGCAGTGTACAGAGATCTGCTTGTCCTCACTGCACAGAACCCTGCTTGTCCTCAGTGTACAGAGCTCTGCTTGTCCTCAGTGTACAGATCCCTGCTTGTCCACATTGTACAGAGCCCTGCTTGTCCTCAGTGAACAGAGCTCTGCTTATCCTCAGTATAGAGAGCCCTGCTTGTCCTCAGTGTACAGAGCCCCGCTTGTCCTCAGTAGACATGTGCAATTCGTTTCGGCACGAATGTCTAATTTACTGAATTTTACCATTTTCGGGCATTCGGACCGATCCAAATGCACGAAAACATATTTTGAACATTCCCAAATAGCCACGATAATACGAATAGCAAAATAACCAATGCATTTGTTATTTACCAAATGCATGCGGTAAATAACGAATGCATTTGTTATCCATAGACAAACGTAAAGAATTAATTCTAATTTTTTTATTGGTCCTTGCGCTAACACTGTTGCGCTACACACTGTTTCTGTTATCAGGGTGCCTCCAGCTGTTGCAAAACTACAACACCCACCCAGCATGACCTGACAGCCAAAGCATGTCTGGGTATGCTGGGAGTTGCAGTTTTGCAACAGCTGGTGGCACACTTTGGCAAACATGCGCAAAGCTTTTTAATTAATTTTCAAATTCCACTCGCTTTTTTCAGAAATGGGTTAGTAGGTCAATGACATGCATAGTAATTGCCGTGGGAACATTTTTCATTCATAAAACCACATACTTAATTGGATAATTGCCGTGTAGAACGCTGGGACCCCAAATATTCTAAACTGCAATTATCCAATTAAGCATGCGGTTTTATGAATGAAAAATGTTCCCACGGCAATTACTATGCATGTAATTGACCTACTAACCCATTTCTGAAAAAAGCGAGCGGAATTTGAAAATGAATTAAAAAGCTTTGCGCATGTTTGCCAAAGTGGGCCTCAAGCTGTTGCAAAACTGCAACTTCCAGCATGCCCAGAAAGCCTTTGGCTGTCAGGGCATGCTAGGTGGGTGTTGTAGTTTTGCAACAGCTGGAGGCACCCTGATAACAGTAACAGTGTTAGCGCAAGTGACATGTTATACATAAATCACCCGACAATCAAACACATCGATCAAACACATCAATCATTCATACAGCATTCATTCATTCATTCATTCATTTACTCATTCATTCAACATAACATTATGTATGTTACGCCGAGCGCTCCGGGTCCCCGCTCCTCCCCGGAGCGCTCGCTTCACTCCCTCCGCTGCAGCGCTCCGGTCACGTCCTCTGACCCGGGGCGCTGCGATCCTGCTGCCAGCCGGGATGCGATTCGCGATGCGGGTAGCGCCCGCTCGCGATGCGCACCCCGGCTCCCCTACCTGACTCGCTCCCCGTCTGTTCTGTCCCGGCGCGCGCGGCCCCGCTCCCTAGGGCGCGCGCGCGCCGGGTCTCTGCGATTTAAAGGGCCACTGCGCCGCTGATTGGCGCAGTGGTTCCAATTAGGGTTTTCACCTGTGCACTTCCCTATATTACCTCACTTCCCTTGCACTCCCTTGCCGGATCTTGTTGCCTTAGTGCCAGTGAAAGCGTTCCTTGTGTGTTCCTTGCCTGTGTTTCCAGACCTTCTGCCGTTGCCCCTGACTACGATCCTTGCTGCCTGCCCCGACCTTCTGCTACGTCCGACCTTGCTTCTGCCTACTCCCTTGTACCGCGCCTATCTTCAGCAGCCAGAGAGGTGAGCCGTTGCTAGTGGATACGACCTGGTCACTACCGCCGCAGCAAGACCATCCCGCTTTGCGGCGGGCTCTGGTGAAAACCAGTAGTGGCTTAGAACCGGTCCACTAGCACGGTCCACGCCAATCCCTCTCTGGCACAGAGGGTCCACTACCTGCCAGCCGGCATCGTGACAGTAGATCCGGCCATGGATCCCGCTGAAGTTCCTCTGCCAGTTGTCGCTGACCTCACCACGGTGGTCGCCCAGCAGTCACAACAGATAGCGCAACAAGGCCAACAGCTGTCTCAACTGACCGTTATGCTACAACAGTTGCTACCACAGCTTCAGCAGTCATCTCCTCCGCCAGCTCCTGCACCTCCTCCGCAGCGAGTGGCCGCTCCTGGGATACGCTTATCCTTGCCGGATAAATTTGATGGGGACTCTAAGTTTTGCCGTGGCTTTCTTTCCCAATGTTCCCTGCATCTGGAGATGATGTCGGACCTGTTTCCCACTGAAAGGTCTAAGGTGGCTTTCGTAGTCAGTCTTCTGTCCGGAAAAGCCCTGTCATGGGCCACACCGCTCTGGGACCGCAATGACCCCGTCACTGCCTCTGTACACTCCTTCTTCTCGGAAATCCGAAGTGTCTTTGAGGAACCTGCCCGAGCCTCTTCTGCTGAGACTGCCCTGTTGAACCTGGTCCAGGGTAATTCTTCCGTTGGCGAGTATGCCGTACAATTCCGTACACTTGCTTCAGAATTGTCCTGGAATAATGAGGCCCTCTGCGCGACCTTCAAAAAAGGCCTATCCAGCAACATTAAAGATGTTCTGGCCGCACGAGAAATTCCTGCTAATCTACATGAACTTATTCACCTAGCCACTCGCATTGACATGCGTTTTTCTGAAAGGCGTCAGGAACTCCGCCAAGATATGGACTCTGTTCGCACGAGGCGTTTCGTCTCCTCGGCTCCTCTCTCCTCTGGTCCCCTGCAATCTGTTCCTGTGCCTCCCGCCGTGGAGGCTATGCAGGTCGACCGGTCTCGCCTGACACCTCAAGAGAGGACACGACGCCGTATGGAGAACCTCTGCCTGTACTGTGCTAGTACCGAACACTTCCTGAGGGATTGTCCTATCCGTCCTCCCCGCCTGGAAAGACGTACGCTGACTCCGCACAAAGGTGAGACAGTCCTTGATGTCTACTCTGCTTCTCCACGTCTTACTGTGCCTGTGCGGATGTCTGCCTCTGCCTTCTCCTTCTCTACAGTGGCCTTCTTGGACTCTGGATCTGCAGGAAATTTTATTTTGGCCTCTCTCGTCAACAGGTTCAACATCCCAGTGACCAGTCTCGCCAGACCCCTCTACATCAATTGTGTAAATAATGAAAGATTGGACTGTACCATACGTTTCCGCACGGAGCCCCTTCTTATGAGCATCGGATCTCATCATGAGAGGATTGAACTTTTGGTCCTCCCCAATTGCACCTCGGAGATTCTCCTTGGACTTCCCTGGCTTCAACTTCATTCCCCAACCCTGGATTGGTCCACTGGGGAGATCAAGAGTTGGGGGTCCTCTTGTTCCAAGAACTGTCTAAAACCGGTTCCCAGTAACCCTTGCCGTAACTCTGTGGTTCCTCCAGTAACCGGTCTCCCTAAGGCCTATATGGACTTCGCGGATGTTTTCTGCAAAAAACAAGCTGAGACTCTACCTCCTCACAGGCCTTATGATTGCCCTATCGACCTCCTCCCGGGTACTACTCCACCCCGGGGCAGAATTTATCCTCTCTCTGCCCCAGAGACTCTTGCCATGTCCGAATACGTCCAGGAGAATCTAAAAAAGGGCTTTATCCGTAAATCCTCCTCTCCTGCCGGAGCCGGATTTTTCTTTGTGTCCAAAAAAGATGGCTCCCTACGTCCTTGCATTGACTACCGCGGTCTTAATAAAATCACGGTTAAGAACCGCTACCCCTTACCCCTCATCTCTGAACTCTTTGATCGCCTCCAAGGTGCCCACATCTTCACTAAATTGGACTTAAGAGGCGCCTATAACCTCATCCGCATCAGAGAGGGGGACGAGTGGAAAACGGCATTTAACACCAGAGATGGACACTTTGAGTATCTGGTCATGCCCTTTGGACTGTGCAATGCCCCTGCCGTCTTCCAAGACTTTGTCAATGAAATTTTTCGTGATCTGTTATACTCCTGTGTTGTGGTATATCTGGACGATATCTTAATTTTTTCTGCCAATCTAGAAGAACACCGCCAGCATGTCCGTATGGTTCTTCAGAGACTTCGTGACAACCAACTCTATGCCAAAATTGAGAAATGTCTGTTTGAATGCCAATCTCTTCCTTTTCTAGGATATTTGGTCTCTGGCCAGGGACTACAGATGGATCCAGACAAACTCTCTGCCGTCTTAAATTGGCCACGCCCCTCCGGACTCCGTGCTATCCAACGCTTTTTGGGGTTCGCCAATTATTACAGGCAATTTATTCCACATTTTTCTACCATTGTGGCTCCTATCGTGGCTTTAACCAAGAAAAATGCTGATCCCAAGTCCTGGCCTCCTCAAGCAGAAGACTCCTTTAAACGACTCAAGTCTGCCTTTTCTTCGGCTCCCGTGCTCTCCAGACCTGACCCTTCCAAACCCTTCCTATTGGAGGTTGATGCCTCCTCAGTAGGAGCTGGAGCTGTTCTTCTACAAAAAAATCCTTCCGGGCATGCTGTCACTTGTGGTTTTTTCTCTAGGACCTTCTCTCCAGCGGAGAGGAACTACTCCATCGGGGATCGAGAGCTTCTAGCCATTAAATTAGCACTTGAGGAATGGAGGCATCTGCTGGAGGGATCAAGATTTCCTGTTATTATCTACACCGACCACAAGAACCTCTCCTACCTCCAGTCGGCCCAACGGCTGAATCCTCGCCAGGCCCGGTGGTCTCTGTTCTTTGCCCGATTTAATTTTGAGATTCACTTTCGTCCTGCCGATAAGAACATTAGGGCCGATGCTCTCTCTCGTTCCTCGGATGCCTCAGAAGTTGATCTCCCTCCGCAACACATCATTCCACCTGACTGCCTGATCTCCACTTCTCCTGCCTCCATCAGGCAGACTCCTCCAGGAAAGACCTTTGTTTCTCCACGCCAACGCCTCGGAATCCTCAAATGGGGTCACTCCTCCCATCTCGCAGGTCATGCGGGCATCAAGAAATCTGTGCAACTCATCTCCCGCTTCTATTGGTGGCCGACTCTGGAGACGGATGTTGGGGACTTTGTGCGAGCCTGCACTATCTGTGCCCGGGATAAGACTCCTCGCCAGAAGCCCGCTGGTTTTCTTCATCCTCTGCCTGTCCCCGAACAGCCTTGGTCTCTGATTGGTATGGATTTTATTACTGATTTACCCCCTTCCCGTGGCAACACCGTTATTTGGGTGGTCGTTGATCGATTCTCCAAAATGGCACATTTCATCCCTCTTCCTGGTCTTCCTTCTGCGCCTCAGTTGGCTAAACAATTTTTTGTACACATTTTTCGTCTTCACGGGTTGCCTACGCAGATTGTCTCGGATAGAGGGGTCCAATTCGTGTCTAAATTCTGGAGGGCTCTCTGTAAACAACTCAAGATTAAATTAAATTTTTCCTCTGCATATCATCCCCAGTCCAATGGACAAGTAGAAAGAATTAACCAGATCCTGGGTGATTATTTGCGACATTTTGTTTCCTCCCGCCAGGATGACTGGGCAGATCTCCTTCCATGGGCCGAATTTTCGTATAACTTCAGGGTCTCTGAATCTTCCTCCAAATCCCCATTTTTCGTGGTGTACGGCCGTCACCCTCTCCCCCCCCTCCCTACCCCCTTGCCCTCTGGTCTGCCCGCTGTGGATGAAATTTCTCGTGACCTTTCCATTATATGGAGAGAGACCCAAAATTCTCTCTTACAGGCTTCTTCACGCATGAAGAGGTTCGCGGATAAGAAAAGAAGAGCTCCCCCCGTTTTTTCCCCTGGAGACAAGGTATGGCTCTCCGCTAAATATGTCCGCTTCCGTGTCCCTAGCTACAAGTTGGGACCACGCTATCTTGGTCCTTTCAAAATTTTGTGTCAAATTAATCCTGTCTCTTATAAACTTCTTCTTCCTCCTTCTCTTCGTATCCCTAATGCCTTTCACGTCTCTCTTCTCAAACCACTCATCCTCAACCGTTTTTCTCCCAAATCTGTTCCTCCCACTCCTGTTTCCGGCTCCTCGGACGTCTTCTCGGTCAAGGAAATTTTGGCTGCCAAAAAGGTCAGAGGGAAAAATTTTTTTTTAGTAGACTGGGAGGGTTGTGGTCCTGAAGAGAGATCCTGGGAACCTGAGGACAACATCCTTGACAAAAGTCTGCTCCTCAGGTTCTCAGGCTCCAAGAAGAGGGGGAGACCCAAGGGGGGGGGTACTGTTACGCCGAGCGCTCCGGGTCCCCGCTCCTCCCCGGAGCGCTCGCTTCACTCCCTCCGCTGCAGCGCTCCGGTCACGTCCTCTGACCCGGGGCGCTGCGATCCTGCTGCCAGCCGGGATGCGATTCGCGATGCGGGTAGCGCCCGCTCGCGATGCGCACCCCGGCTCCCCTACCTGACTCGCTCCCCGTCTGTTCTGTCCCGGCGCGCGCGGCCCCGCTCCCTAGGGCGCGCGCGCGCCGGGTCTCTGCGATTTAAAGGGCCACTGCGCCGCTGATTGGCGCAGTGGTTCCAATTAGGGTTTTCACCTGTGCACTTCCCTATATTACCTCACTTCCCTTGCACTCCCTTGCCGGATCTTGTTGCCTTAGTGCCAGTGAAAGCGTTCCTTGTGTGTTCCTTGCCTGTGTTTCCAGACCTTCTGCCGTTGCCCCTGACTACGATCCTTGCTGCCTGCCCCGACCTTCTGCTACGTCCGACCTTGCTTCTGCCTACTCCCTTGTACCGCGCCTATCTTCAGCAGCCAGAGAGGTGAGCCGTTGCTAGTGGATACGACCTGGTCACTACCGCCGCAGCAAGACCATCCCGCTTTGCGGCGGGCTCTGGTGAAAACCAGTAGTGGCTTAGAACCGGTCCACTAGCACGGTCCACGCCAATCCCTCTCTGGCACAGAGGGTCCACTACCTGCCAGCCGGCATCGTGACAATGTATTAATAATAAATCACATAAAATTATATTATCTTACCTGTCTTCCAATGTTCTTCCGATCTCTGCGGCTGCCCTCTTTTCCTGCACACACATGCTCCCGATAATGGTCCCCTGCTTAAAAAAGATTTACCCGAATGTACCTGAATACCAAATGTATCCAAAAGAAAATAAAAACCTGAATACTGAATGTATCCGAAAAATCTAACTGAACACCCGAATACCGAATGTATCTGAAAAATCAAAACCGAAAATATTACCGAACCGAAAATTTTGTCCAAAACTAAAAAAACTAAACAAAACTAAACAAACATTTTTCTTGTGCACAAGTCTAGTCCTCCCTGCACAGAGCCCTTCTTGTCCTCACTGCACAGAGCACTTCTTTTCCTCACTGCACAGAGCCACGCTTGTCCTCTGTATACACAGCCCTGCTTGTGCTCAGTGAACAGAGCCCTGCTTGTCCTCAGTGCAAATAGCCCTGCTTGTCCTCAGTGCACATAGCCCTGCTTGTCATCACTGCACAGAGCCCTGCTTGTCATCATTGCACAGAGTCCTGCTTATCCTCAGTGTACACAGCCCTGCTTGTCCTCATTGTACAGAGCTCTGCTTATCCTCAGTATAGAGAGCCCTGCTTGTCCTCAGTGTGCAGAGCCCCGTTTGTCCTCAGTAGACATGTGCAATTTGTTTCGGTACGAATGTCTAATTTACCGAATTTTACCGTTTTCGGGCATTCGGACCGATCCAAATGCACGAAAACATATTTTGAACATTCCCAAATAGCTACGATAATGTGAATAGCAAAATAATGAATGCATTCGTTATTTACCGAATGCATGCGGTAAATAACAAATGCATTCGTTATCCGTAGACGAACGTAAAGAATTCATTCAAATTTTTTTATTGGTCCTTGCGCTAGCACTGTTGCGCTACACACTGTTTCTGTTACTGTTATCAGGGTGCCTCCAGCTGTTGCAAAACTACAACACCCACCCAGCATGCCCTGACAGCCAAAGGCTGTCTGGGCATGCTGGGAGTTGAAGTTTTGCAACAGCTGGGGGCACACTTTGGCAAACATGCGCAAAGCTTTTTAATTCATTTTCAAATTTCGCTAGCTTTTTTCAGAAATGGGTTAGTAGGTCAATGACATGGATAGTAATTGCCGTGGGAACATTTTTCATTCATAAAACCGCAGACTTAATTGGATAATTGCCGTGTAGAGCGTTGGGACCCCAAACATTCTAAACGGCAATTATCCAATTAAGCCTGCGGTTTTATGAATGAAGAATGTTCCCGCGGCAATTACTCTGCATGTAATTGACCTACTAACCCATTTCTTAATTTTAAAATGAATTAAAAAGCTTTGAGCATGTTTGCCAAAGGGTGCCTCCAGCTGTTGCAAAACTGCAACTCCCAGCATGCCCAGAAAGCCTTTGGCTGTCAGAGCATGCTGGGTGGGTGTTGTAGTTTTGCAACAGCTGGAGGCACCCTGGTAACAGTAACAGTGTTAGCGCAAGTGACATGACATGTCATACATAAATCCCCCGACAATCAAACACATCGATCAAACACATTAATAATTCATACAGCATTCATTCATTCATTTACTCATTCATTCAACATTACATTATGTATTAGTAATAAATCACATAAAATTATATTATCTTACCTGTCTTCCAATGTTCCGATCTCTGCGGCTGCCCTCTTTTCCTGCACACACACGCTCCCGAAAATGGTCCCCAGCTTAAAAAAGATTTACATGAATGTACCCGAATACCAAATGTATCCAAAAGAAAAGAAAAACCCGAATACCGAATGTATCTGAAAAATCAAAATCGAAAATATTATCGAACCGAAAATGTTATCCAAAACGAAAAAACAAAACAAAACTAAACGAAAAATTTTCTTGTGCACAAGTCTATTCCTCAGTGTACAGAGCCCTGCTTGTCCTCACTGCACAGAGCCCTTCTTGTCCTCACTGCACAGAGCCCTGCTTGTCCTCACTGCACAGAGCCCTTCTTGTCCTCACTGCACAAAGCCCTGCTTGTCCTCAGTGCACACAGCCCTGCTTGTCCTCAGAGTACAGAGCCCTACTTGTCCTCAGTGCACAGAGCCCTGTTTGTCATCACTGCACAGATCCCTGCTTGTCCTAATTGTACAGAGCTCTGCTTGTCCTCAGTGTACAGAGCCCTGCTTGCCCTCAGTGAGCAGAGCCCCGCTTGTCTTCAGTGCAAAGAGCTCTGCTTGTCCTCAGTATAGAGAGCCCTGCTTGTCATCAGTGCGCAAAACCCTTCTTGTCCTCATTGCACAGAGTTCTGCTTGTCCTCAGCGCACAGAGCCCTGCTTATCCTCACTGCACAGAACCCTGCTTGTCCTCAGTGTACAGAGCTCTGCTTGTCCTCAATGTACAGATCCCTGCTTGTCCTCATTGTACAGAGCCCTGCTTGTCCTCAGTAAACAGAGCCCCGCTTGTCATCAGTGCACAGAGCTCTGCTTGTCCTCAGTACAGAGAGCCCTGCTTGTCCTCAGTGTACAGAGCCCACTTGTCCTCAGTGTAAAGAGCCCTGTTTGTCCTCACTGCACAGAGCCCTTCTTGTCCTCACTGCACAGAGCCCTTCTTGTCCTCACTGCACAAAGCCCTGCTTGTCCTCTGTATACACAGCCCTGCTTGTGCTTAGTGAACAGAGCCCTGCTTGTCCTCAGTGCAAATAGCCCTGCTTGTCCTCAGTGCACATAGCCCTGCTTGTCATCACTGCACAGAGCCCTGCTTGTCATCATTGCACAGAGTCCTGCTTGTCCTCAGTGTACACAGCCCTGCTTGTCCTCATTGTACAGAGTGCTGCTTGTCCTAATTGAACAGAGCCCTGCTTGTCCTCAGTGCACAGAGCTCTGCTTGTCCTCTATATTTAGAGCCCTTCTTGTCATCAGTGCGCAAAACCCTTCTTGTCCTCACTGCACAGAGCCCTGATTGTCCTCAGTGCACAGAGCCCTGCTTGTCCTCAGTGCACAGAGCCCTTCTTGTCCTCAGTGTACAGAGCCCTTCTTGTCTTCAGTGTACAGAACCCTGCTTGTCCACCCACACTTCCTGTATTTGGTCTCCTCACACAGGCAATAGCTGCAGGGACAAAAATATACAAATTTTTTTAACCAATGTACCAATGTATATAACATATATACATATAATGTTATTTTCTACATTATATAAAAAGTTTTTGCTATTGACAGGAACACTTTAATGTCTGACTATGAAACAATTGTGGATGACTGGAAAGTAACTATTCTGGAAAAATATTCCAATGAAAACAAATATCTAACTATATATAAAATATTTTCATTGGTGCAGATCCTGTCAGTCTTCTGTTTCTGCACATTCATGTATACAAGATCATTTTTGCTAATGTACCCAATAACCCACAACTATACAGTCTGCTTTGTTTCAAATTCCACACGTTTTTACAAATAATTGACTAATGTAGGATTATTTATATACTGTAGTATACATTTTCCCATTGACCTTTGACATAAGATCTATATCTGTAGCACATCCCTAGGCTAGAGGTTTGACCTCTAAAATCTTGTTGAGTTGGAAAATTTACATTCAGGAAGCACTTCATCAACTAATGTTTCTAGATGAATGGTTAAATGAAGATATAGAACTGAAAGTCACATTTACTTTTCCTGAAATAAGAAATAGCTGAAATGTCAAAGGTGAAAATCTAACTTTAGCTGTGTAGCTGGTATTCCTACTGATCCTGAGAACTAGGGGATCCCATCTGCAGTGATACCAATGTATTGTCCTATTATTATCTATTCTTAAAATATATGGCATACAATGGGACGTGGTAAATATATATTTTTTCATATGATTAATGCTCATATAAAAATATCTGCGTACATCTGTTTGAAATAAGAAGCAAATAGAGGAGCAATTCAGGCTCGTAAAAGTCAATAGGTGACTTATTACAGATCCATAAAACGTGCAATACTGCTGCTGCAACGCAGACATTTGGGTAACAATGTCATTGAAAGAAAACGGCAGATACAAGTTACAGATACATCCTAAAAAGCTTTCAGTGTTACATGAAAGCAGAAATAGAGAAACAAATACACAGCCACACATCCACAATATGTATTTTGATCTACTTGCTTCTCAGCATAAATTCAAAAACTACCATGTGCTCCCTGACAGAGGGCTGGGAGAATACTCAGAGGAAACCCATATGCAATCTCCTTTATTAAAAAAAAAGCCTGGGCCGAATGGGTGTAGTGGAGTGCTGGCTATGAAATAGGGGAGAGACTACAATTGTAAAACAAAAATAGAGAAACAGAAAAACAGCTGCACATCCACAATATGGCCCTGATTTACTTAGAAAGTCGGTTGTGTTTGTACTGTGTATTCCAACCCAACTCTGTGCTTTCTCCTTTTAGTTATTATTCTGTCACATTTTTTGTCGCAAGTGCGTTTTTTTTGTCACACACGTGCATATTTGTCGCAGCCCCATTTGCTCTCTTAGAGTGAGAATTACTCCAGTCTGTAGCGCGGGAGATTGTGAGGTGATCTTGGAGCTCCGTTTTCTCAGCTATGTCACGTAGAAAAGACCAAATTTTGTAGGCCTTTCAGGCCTTTTTCCTTCAGATCCTGGAAAATGAAAATCAGCCTTCCTGTTCCTCTGTACATATGTCAGATGCCCAGACCATACACGGAGGGGGTGTTTCTCAGGCAGAAGTAAACCCTAATCAGGAAGTTGTTGCTGACAAAATTTTGGAGATTGATGAGGCTGATGGAGGGCACTTTGATTACCTGTACGCTCTGTGCTGGCCCGCTGCTATTCTCTAACGCGTGGTCAAACCATGTCCCCTCGTCATAGCTTTTTAGACCACGTACCAATGGGAGTCACCCTAGGCTAATAGCATGTGGCCCTAATCACTGTGGCTCAGGCGCGCTATTAACCCTTTAAAACACTTGGAACAGACTCAATCCCCCCGGCTATATGTTAAAACATTTTCATCCCTGCACCTCAGTCAGTATGATAGGGATCAACGTCTTGAAATCATCTGGTCCCGATCAGCACTGACGCCAAAGTAAGGTAATGGAAATGTAATGTATGTAAGATAAAGAAAAGGAGATTACAAATGTGCTTAAATGAACTGGTTAGAGATGAGCAAATTTTTGAAAAATTTTATTCGGCTTATTCGCCAAATTTTCCCAAAAAATTTGGTTTGCTCTGAATTTATTTGTGGCAAATCACTATTAAAAACGATTATTTCTGGCCTACAGAGCCTCAATAGGCATGTAGAACACTTTGGCTTGCTGTAACACTCATAGGGTGTGTGCTGGGTTAGTGAAATAATACTGTTAATCAGTATGACATGCAGTTCAGAGGCATTGCTATTAGAATCACTGTCGCAGAGTGGCACAATGACAGAGTCTGGAGGTGGCATCAGTATGAGGAGACCATATAGTAGCTGAATGACACAGTGTGGAGGTGGTGGCAGCATGAGGAGACCATATAGTGGCTGAATGACACAGCGTGAAGGTGGCCGAAGCATGAGGAGACCATATAGTGGCTAAATGACACAGCGTGGAGGTGGCAGCATAATGAGGAGACCATATAGCGGCTGAATGACACAGCCTGGAGTTTGCAGCAGCATGAGGAGACCAAATAGTGGCTGAATGACACAGCACGGAGTTGGCAGCAGCATGAGGAGACCACATAGGGGCTGAATGACACAGCCTGGAGATGGTGGCAGCATATAGTGGCTGAATGACACCGCCTGGAGTTTCGGGCAGCATGAGGAGACACACAGTGGCTGAATGACACAACCTGGAGGTGGCGGAAGCATGAGGGGACCATATCGTGGCTGAATGACACAGCCTGGAGTTGGCAGCAGCATGAGGAGACCATATAGTGTCTGAATGACACAGCCTGGAGGTGGCGGCAGCATGAGAAGACCACATAATGGCTGAAAGACACAGCCTAGAGTTTGCGGCAGCATATAGTGGCTGAATGACACAGCCTGGAGTTTGCGGCAACATGAGGAGAACATATAGTGGCTGAATGACACAGCCTGGAGTTGGTGGCAGCATGAGCAGACCACATAGTGGCTGAATGACAGAGCCTGGAGTTGGCGGTAGCATGTAGTGGCTGAATGACAAAGCCTGGGTTTGCGGCAGCATGAAGAGACCATATAGTGGCAGATTGACACAGCCTGGAGGTGGTGGAAGCATGAGGGGACCATATAGTGGCTGAATGACACAGCCTGGAGTTGGCGGCAGCATGAGGAGACCATACAGTGGCTGAATGACACAGCCTGGAGGTGGCAGCAGCATGAGGAGACCATATAGTGGCTGAATGACAATGCGTGGAGGTGCAGGCAGCATGAGGAGAACATATGGTGGCAGTATGAGACAACTTGGAGCTGGCATCAGCAAGAGGAGAACATATGGTAGCAGAATGTGACAGCCTTGAGGTGGCAGCATCAGGAGTCCTGAAAGTGACCCGGTGACAGAGTGGTAAGGTGGGTGGCCATACCAGTAAAAATAGGGATTGGTTCCTGTGTGGGGCCGCCCTTTTAAAGACGAGTAACACTTTCCTCGAAAAGGTGGAAGGGAACAACGTATTGTCCATTGTAGCAGATGGGGGTAAAAACTTGCCCTGTAAGACCCTACCCTCGCCCTATTTATTCTCTTCTTGGCAAGTGTTACTGACCCTAGAAAGGACCATCCCACACAGGAAACTCTCTCTATTTCCACCTAAAAGCCCTGGGAAATGGCAGTGTTTGTAGGGGGAAATAGGAAGAGGTTCCTGTGTGGGGCTGCCATTTTTAAGGTGAGTAACACTTGCAAAGTAGGAAATTAATAATGCGAGAGTAGGGCCTTACAGGGGTAGTTTTTACCCCCACCAGTTACAATGGACCATACATTGTTCCCTTCCACGTTTTAGAGGTCTTTGCATCACATCAATACTTAGTGGTGTTTTTTGCACACCTTTCCTTTTGTTTGATTTCAATAAAATTTTGAGTACATATATTTTATCCTAAGAAAAGTTAAGTTTTAGCTAATGCATATCCTCAATACTTACTTGTGGTCTGATGGTGAGGAATGTCTGTAACTGGGGATCAGCACCTTAACCCCTTGGGGACGGGGCCCATTATGACTCTAAGGACGGGAGCATTTTTTTCAAACTGACCTCTATCACTTTATGCATTAATATTTCTGAGATGCTTTTACTTATAAATTTGATTCCAAGATTGTTTTTTCGTGACATATTCTACTTTATGGTAGTGGTACATTTCTTTGCGAACAATTCCCAAATTTCAGGAAAAATTTGAAAATGTTGCATTTTTCTAGCTTTGAAGAAAAGGGACATGTCAAATACATTACATATTGATTCACATATACAATATGTTAACTTTATGTTGGCATTATAAACATGTTTTTACTTTTTGAAGACATCAAAGGGCTTAAAAGTATAGCAGCAATTTTCCAATTTTTCCCAAAAATGTCAAAATCTGAATTTTTCAGGGACCAGTTAACTTTTGAAGTGACAATAAGGGCCATTATGAAAACTGCACCCCTAAAAGTATTCAAAATGACATTCAAAAAGTTTGTTAACCCTTTAGGCGTTTCACAGGAATAGCAGCAAAATGGAGGAGAAAAATCAAAATCTCCATTTTTTACACTAAAATGTTATTTATGCCAACAAAAAAGAGAAAACCAAGAGCAGTTGCTACTGAATAATGTTAATAAAAATTATTGATACAAAGTCCAGTTAAAAAGTCACCCCATGTGACTAAATGAGGTAGAAAACAAATTACCAAAAAATAATATTAAAGGGGTACTCCGGTGCTAAGACATCTTATCCCCTATCCAAAGGATAGGGGATAAGATGCCTGACCGCGGGGGTCCCGCCGCTGGGGACCCCCGTGATCTTCCACATCGCACCCCGTTAGCATCAGCTCCCGGAGCGTGCTCGCTCCGGGTCTGATTAATAGCGATCACAGGGACGGAGCATAGTGATGTCACGGCTCCGCCCCGTGTGATGTCACGGCTCCACCCTCTCAATGTAAGCCTGTGGAGGGGGTGTGACGCCCCCTCCATAGGCTTGCATTGAGGGGGCGGAGCGTGATGTCACACGGGGGCGGAGCCGTAACGTCACTATGCTCCATCCCTGTGATCGCTAGTAATCAGACCCAAAGCGAGCACGCTCCAGGAGCTGATGCTAATGGGGTTCGGCGTGGAAGATCACAGGGGTCCCCAGCGGCGGGACCCCCGCGGTCAGGCATCTTATCCCCTATCCTTTGGATAGGGGATAAGAGGTCTTAGCGCCGGAGTACCCCTTTAAAGCAATACATGAGATGTGAACAGTTACAACCATAATACATGGGAGAGGCAAGTGTAAACTATGGGTCATAATAGCTGTCCATGTACCAGATGAGGTGGAAGAAGTAAATGGAGGCTCTGTAAGAGGTATAATATGCTGGAGGGCAAAGAATTGTCCACCCCTAATTAGATTGTAGTAAACCACTCTATCCTATAATTAGCAATGCCTACTAAGTAAATGCCAAAAAGTAGTACACACCTCACGTACCCATAGTAAACGCCTGTCTGCACTGTCCCATGTTATTGTAGCACCATTATTTTCATTTTTACAAGGGGTAAAAGGTAAAAACTTGTAATTCATTTTCTCTCGAGTAAGGAAATACCACATATGTGGATGTAAATTGCTCTGTGGGTGCACTAGAGGGCTCAGAAGGGAAGGAGCGACAATGGCATTTTGGAGAGCGAATTTTGCTGAAATGGTTTTTGGGGGGCATGTCACATTTAGGAAGCCCCCATGATGCCAGAACGGTAAAGAAAAACACATGGCACACTATTTAGGAAACTACACCCCTCAAAGAACATAACAAGGGGTAAAGTGAGTCATTATGCCCAACAGGTGACTGACGAACTTTCGTTAAAGTGGGTTGTGAAAATGAAAAATTTGATTTTTAACACTAAAATGCTGGTGTTACCCCAAACTTTTCATTTTCACAAGGAGTAATAGGAGAAAATGCCCCCCCCCCCCCAAAATTTGAAACACCATTTCTCTCGAGTAAGGAAATACTTCATATGTGGATTTAAATTGCTCTGTGGGTGCACTAGAGGGCTCAGAAGGGAAGGAGCGACATTGGGCTTTTGGAGAGCGAATTTTGTTGAAATGGTTTTTGGGGAGCATGTTGCATTTAGGAAGCCCCCGCGATGTCATAACAGTAAAGAAAAACACATGGCACACTATTTAGGAAACTACACCCCTCAAAGAACATAACAAGGGGTAAAGTGAGCCTTAACACCCCACAGGTGATTGATGAACTTTCGGGTCTGGGACAACTGGGACGTAACAATCAAAAAAAAAAAATAATAATAATTTCAAGAAAATGCTGGTGTTGCCACAAATCTTTCATTTTACAAGAGGTAATAAGAGAAAAAGTAACCAAAAATTTGTAACCCCATTTCTTCTGAGTATGGAAATACCTCATATGTGGACATAAAGTGCTCTGTGGGCGAACTACAATGCTTAGAAGAGAAGGAGTGCCACTGGGCTTGTGGAGAGAGAATTTGGTTGGAATGGAAGTCGGGGGTCATGTGTGTTTACAAAGCCCCCATGATGTCAGAACAGTGGACCCCCCCCACATGTGACCCCACTTAGATGTGCGTATGTGGTATGCACTTATGAGGGGAGGACAATGCGCTACAGTACGCTTAAAAAAGTATTTGTGTACAACACCAGGCGGTGTGTACTTTTGCCTGTGTGGTGTTCCGGTATCGTATCCTATACGTTACCTGTATAGAGGTCCCCATAGCCAGAGTCCCTATTAAATCGGGGTCCCTCTTGTCTAGTCTTCCCCTTGTCACCTCTCACTTAGTCAGTAGATATATAGTAATTCTATTTGATATTTATATAGCTATAGGTATAGAAACTGTATATATTTGGTTATTTACCTGTACAGAGCGTAGCAGGACCTTCGGGTCACGTGATCAGGTAGACACTCTATGGTTTTTCTTAAGGACCTTTGGAGGTCCCCGTGACGTGTTCACCCACCATGCCTTGTAACGGTGAGTGACAGCTGACACGGACCAATCCAAAACGGCCCTGCCCATATAAGGGAGAGGCGGCCATTAATCTCTCTCTTTCCTCGTGGGCTGCTGATGAGGACGGATCTGCGCAGCTGTCATCAGCAGTAACCAGGCCTAAGCCTTGCGGCAACGGTCATCTCTCAAAACTGTGAGTTACTTCAATCCCTATTACCTCAGCAAGATCACCGGACCTAAATATTCCCCTAAATCCAGAAAATCCTAAATCTAATAACTCTTTGGATAAGTCAATGGTCCTCAGCATCTGTCAATCACTGCCGTGATATATAGAGACTGTATTACTAAGACTGTTGCTGTTAATTGGATGTGCCGCAAGTACTTCAGTAAAGTTTATGCAAGTTCAAGTTCATCTCCATTGTGGACCTTCATTCATTTAAAACGTACCTGTCAGATCATTAAAAAAAACATAACTGTCATATGTTGCTCAGTATCTCATCCTGATCATGTACATGTACTTTGTATGTGCCTGTGACCTACATTTCTCTCAGAATTAGCTTTATTTCTGAAATACCTTAATTTTATCTACCAGAAGCAGGGGGGGGGGGGGGGGCGGGTACTCACTGTGATAGCCACTCTCCCTCCTCCCCCTCCCTCTCTTCAGTCCAGTGGTTCCCAACCAGGGTGCCTCCAGCTGTTGCAAAACTACAGCTCCCAGCATGCCCACACATCATTTGGCTGTGCATGCATGCTGGGAGTTTTAGTTTTGAAACAGCATTAGGATATGATTGTAGTCCCCCTTTATTACACACACACACACACACACACACACACACACACACTGGGTTCATATATTCTTACACATACACATTAGATAGACACACTGATATACACACATACACATATACACACACAAACACACACACACACATACATACATGCTTGGACACTTACTTTTTCATCTGAAATGTATGTTTATGCCTCTCTCATTGATGTCTGCTGTGTGAGAGTCGGCAGCAGGCTTCCTGCCCCTCCCCCTCCCCTTCTCTTCACATGAGTCTGCAGGGTGTACAGCCCCTCCCCCCTACAAAACATCCTGGAGTCCAGGACTAAGCAGTGTTCACAGAAGCAGTGAATGCATTCCAGGAGGCAGAGGGGGCAGTTCTTTGACTGGCTTTTTCAGTATGAAATACTGAAAATTTTCTAACGAAAGCAATTGCAAAACCTATTGTTTTGCATGCTTTACAACATGACAAAAGTTTTTATATCTGACAGTGCCTATTTAAGCACGCGCCTATCGTTCCTGGGAAGGGTGGCGATAGGCCAGAGATTTACCTCAGCGTATTTAGTCTAAAGGGGCGACACGCCTTCTTTACCATAAGAACTGTGAATTTATGGAACAGTCTACCTCAGGAACTGGTCACAGCAGGAACAATTAATAGCTTTAAAACAGGGTTAGATACATTCCTGGAACAAAATAACACTAATGTTTATGCAGAATTATAAAACTACATCCCTTCCCCTTATCCCCTTACACCCTTCCCTTCAATTCCCTGGTTGGACTTGATGGACGTATGTCTTTTTTCAACCATACTAACTATGTAACTATGTAACCCTCACTCTGGCGTCACGAGTGACAGGGGTTAAATTAACCCCTTATATTCTGAAGCAGCACCCCAACTACACTATACCCCCCAAGGGCTACCACAAGGCCTTTTTGGCATCGCACAAACAGAATTCGGGTGTGTGCCTACTACTGTTGCCACTATTGAACGTGTACTCCCCCCCCAAGCAACAAACTTTATTCATGTACTGTGACTTATACTCCGGAGTAAGGGATTGCACGCATGGTGCTGTGTGGAGGAAGTGCGCATGTAAAGTAAGGGGGAGGCGAACAGCACAGCGGAGTTACAAGCTGCAAGAGGAAGAGCTGAAGTTCGCGCAGAATCTTCCTACGCACGTGATCCAGAGACCCCACCCACCGAAGCCCTCGGTGCCGCAGCTGCCTTTTTGTTGGAGTCTAGTGCCGGAGTCCAACAAGGAGAAATAGTTCAGTGCGGGAAAAGGCACAGAGTGCGACAGCGGGTTGGAAGCTGTAAGGAGCTAGAACAGTACGGGACTCTGAGACACCAAATTGCCGAATTGAAATCCTATATAGAGTCACTCCAGCTGCCGATCAACGCACTCAAATTTAAACTAAAAGCTATTGAGTTTCAAGTCACCACTCTCAAATTTGAAATCTACGCTCTCAAGTTCCAGATTAGGCCGGCGGCTGACAAAGCCACAGTGGGACAGATTTTTGAAGGACTTTCTCAGGTGTTTGAATCTCATTCTCCCTCAGAGGTATGCCTCAGACTATATGAACGACATCAGAAGCCAGGTGAGACTCTCAAAGCATATGCAGTAGCTTTACAGAGCGCATTAGAGGTGGTGCAGAAGTTGGACGGCATCACGCTCGATCACGGCAACCAAGTACTGATGGACCGTTTTATAGAAGGGGCATTGAACAAATGGGACAAGGCCCAACTTAGGATGCTGGCCGTGCAAAATCCCGACATGGCTTTCCCAGCTTTCAAGAGACTAGCGGTTAAAGTGATAGAATCAGGACCTCAGACAGAGGAGGCTAGTGTTCCCTCTACAGAATCTCTGGAGCCCTCGCCCTAGCCGCCTGTCCCTTCTCAGTCTGCCCCGCCAACGCCTTCCTCTAGCCCGTGGACAAGCCAAGGCCTTTAAAGAAATGGCTGTACGGCCAAATCCTTCTAGATCTGCTACCCACCACCTAAGAAACCTGACCCCCGCCCTGCTGGTCCACCTAATACCCCTCCTATGAGACCACCTGGAAGTCAGAGACCTGTCTGTAGTTATTGTAACAAGAATGGACACTGGAAGAGCCAATGTTGGACTTTAAACGGGCGTCCCCTGGAGTAGCTGCTGAAGGTCCAGAACCAACCAGCGACAAGAAAGGACTGTCTATGTATGTAACTTCTTGTCCTTATGTACAGGTGATAGTTGAAGGCATCCAGTTACAAGCTCTGATAGATACGGGGTCGCAGGTGTCCACTATTCCGCAGGGGGTTTTCTATAAGTATTGGGGTCCCGAAAGGTTGTGTGATCCTCAGGAAGCGGAGTTTAGAGTAATTGCAGGGAACGGGAAACCAGTACCCAGGCATGGCTACTGGGAGCCCACGGTGCAGGTGGGAAAGCATGTGTTAGAAAGGCAGGGTGTTATTGTCACCAATGTTAGGGATGAAGGTGCAGCTGATTTCATCTTAGGCATGAATATAATGAGGCACTGTTTTGATGATATTGTCTGTGCACTACATGCATCTCTCCCTCACTTGTCACTTCCAGGCCGGCGAGCTGCCCAACACCACCTCAAAATTCTCCAAGCAGAACAGAAGTTTGTGAATCATCAAGGGGAAATCTGACGAGTGAGGATTCAGGATATATGTGCTGTTAGTCTACAGCTACAGACGGAGACAGTTATCTGGTGTCGTGCCCGACCCGGGGTGAAAAATCAAGATTATCAAGCGCTCTTGGAACCCATTATACTGGAAGATTGTCCCTTGGTGCGAGCAGCTAGAAGCCTGGTAACCGTACGTAATGGGAAAGTTCCGGTGAGACTCATTAATCTCTCTCAAGTTGCTGTCCGACTACCCAAGTATACCCCTGTGGCTGCACTGCACCATTTAGACTTCAGAAATGTGGTCTCGAAGTCACAAGTGGACCAATGAGGATCTGACCAGAATCCTGCGGCACCTTGGTGGCGCCAACTATAAATAGGAGACAAAGATACCTCCAAAGACCAGGTGGAAGGAGTCAATCAGGTAGCTAAGAAATATCAAGAAGCTTTCAGCAAGTTCCCCACAGACTTTGGCAGGACCACAATGATCAAACATCGAATTCTCACTGGGGACAGTCCACCCATTAAGGAGAGGCATCGCCCTGTGGCTCCTGGAATGTAGCAGACCATAAAGAAGATGCTTGTGGAAATGAAAGGGGCTGATGTCATCCAAGAAAGCCAGAGTCCTTGGGCCGCACCGTTGGTCCTGGTGAAGAAAAAGGATGGGACTATCCGCTTTTGCGTAGATTACCGGAAGTTGAACGGCATAACTCATAAGGATGCCTACCCTCTTCCCCGTATTTAAGAATCCTTGACTGCACTGGGGTCTGCCGCCTACTTTTCCACACTTGATTTGACGAGCGGTTACTGGCAGGTGCCAATGGCGGAAGAGGATAGAGAGAAGACAGCATTTGTTACCCCCATGGGACTCTTAGAGTTCAAAAGTATGCCCTTTGGACTGTGCAATACACCGGCTACTTTCCAATGCTTAATGGAACGATGTTTGGGACATCTTAACTTCCAGAGTGTTCTGTTGTATCTAGATGACGTCATCGTCTATTCCCGGACATATCAGGAACACTTGGACCACCTGAAAGAAGTTTTCCAAGTCCTTATCCAACATGGGCTCAAGGTTAAACCCTCCAAATGTCACTTGTTAAAGCCACAAGTACACTATCTGGGACATGTCATCAGTGCTCAAGGAGTTCAGCCTGACCTTAACAAAGTGAGTGTTATGGAGTGGCCCACCCCCAGGACAGTGCGAGTCGTCCAAAGCTTCCTGGGATTTGCTGGTTATTACCGACGCTTCATCCCCCACTTTTCTCAAATTGCTGGGCCCTTAACCGAGTTACTGAGAGGGACTGCCCGGGAGAATTATAACGGGAGGCTACCCATGCAGTGGGCTGAAGAACAACAAGATGCCTTCCGAGCCCTGAAGTACCTCCTCACGGAACCCCCCATTTTGGCTTATCCTGACTACAGCCTGCCGTTCTGTTTATATACAGACGTTAGCTTCGAAGGTCTGGGAGCAGTCTTATCTCAGGTACAAGATGGCAAAGAGAGAGTGATTGCCTACGCCAGCCGACATCTCCGAGGCGCCGAGAAGAATGACGCTAACTACAGCTCCTTCAAACTGGAGCTCCTCGCCCTGGTCCGGGCCATTACTGAGAAGTTTAAAGACTATCTGGCTGCTACTCCCTTCCCGTTCCACACTGATAACAACCCCTTTGCCCACTTGAACACTGCTAAGTTGGGAGCTCTTGAACAGCGCTGGGCCTCTCGGCTGGCCTACTATGATTTCAACATCAAGTACCGCAGTGGAAACATTTACGTTAATGCGGATGTACATTCTCGCATGGCCCCAGGAGAAGCACCTCCTGCTGAAGATGTGTGGGAAGATGTGGAGATGCCTCCCTTCTAACTGCCTAGGAGGGTGATGGACCTGAATCTCCCAAAGTCCCTGAAGATTTATCCACATGGGAAACACTTCAGGATGAAAGCCGGGTTATTGGGGACCTCTTGGACTATTGCCTCCACAAGAAAGTGCCCACTCGGCTGCACAAGACCCAAGAGAACTTTGAACTGAAGCGGCTGTGGCGGCAGAGGAATCGCCTGTTCCTGGACAAGGGGTTGGTCTACCGATATTCTCTAGACCCAGTCTCCGGAGATCGCATACATCAGATTGTGGTCCCCAGGTGAGATGCAGCCATGGTCCTGAATGCTTATCATGATCAGTCCGGATATTTCGGGGTCCAGAAGACTGAAGCCACCGTCAGAAGAAGATTTTACTGGATAGGGATGCGGGGAGACGTCGAGAAGTGGTGTGCAGAATGCTCCGTGTGCAACGTTATCAAAAATCCCCGAATGGGACACAAGGGCCCCTTTACATCCAGATGGTTGCCTTAGATCATGTGAAGTTGGTCCCCACTCGATCGGCCTAATGTCATGCTCTGACTATGGTGGATCATTACTCCAAATGGGTGGCTGCTGTCAATGACCTTACCGCCAAGATGGTTGCTCAGCTCTTCTATCGGCATTGGATCCAACCTCTGGGGTGTCCCGAATCGGTCCTTACGAATCGGGGAACCGCCTTTGAAGCACAGCTGTTCCAAGAACTTTGCCAGTTGCATGACTGCAAAAAGCTCCGGACGACGGCCTACCATCCCCAAGGGAATGGACTTTGCGAGAGGATCAATCAAGTGTTCATCCAAATGCTCAGAGCTGCGTCTGTCTCAAAACACGAAGAGTGGCCCTAGTTGTTGCCTGAACTTCTAGAAATTTACAACAACACCGTCCACTGTTCTACAGGGTATACGCCCTTTTTCCTAATGATGGGCCGAAACGGCCAATTACCAAAAGATCGAACCTTCGGGCTGCAGGCACCTTTCAACAATTCCCCTCAGGTTTCCCAAGGTTGGGTGTCGGAGCATCAATGAAGAATCGAGGAGGCCAAAAACATTGTTGAGAAGAAAATGGTTCATGAGCGCCGGCTGAAAGACTATAATCGGAATGCTTCGGCTCAGCCCTTACAGCTTGGAGATAAGGTGTGGATATACCATCACTGCAGTCCCTTACCCTGAAACGGATGTATATGAGATACAGAAAGAAGGGTTTGAGCCACAGGTGGTTCACAGAAACAGAATAAAAGTGTGCCTGAAAGAAGACATGCTTGACCCATCTCCTTCTACTCCTTCTACTCCACCTCCAGCAAGGCCAGTGAGAGAATATTACCGGAAGAAGGAATTCACCCCACTATGGAAGTTCCTTTGTTCCCATCTCAGCAGCCTACCGTGTATTGTGGTGTACCGTTTCCAGCTGCATCCAGCCAGCCGCCATTGGTTGCTCCGCCCAGTCGGGTGCCAGTAGTCGTTCCACCCAACCAGTTACCAATAGCTGTTACCCCGCATCAACCACCATTGGTTGCTACACCAAGCATCAGCCCTACTCCTGTGGAACCTCCTAGTCCAACCGAAGATATTGCTTCCGTTTCCAGCTCTCCAGCTGGTCCCTCGGGGACTGAAGTTCTTGCAGAATCATCAAGTGAAGGGATTCCTGATGACTCAGAGGTGGTGTTGCGGTGGTCTCAAAGGACTACAGAGGGCAAACTACCCTTAAGGTAGCTTATTGATACCCAATTCCTGCCTCTGTTAGGTACACACATATGTATTTTCTCTGTATTACGTGTGTGAGATGCTCTACCTGGCCAGTAGATGCTCTTGCGAATATAGAATTAGACACATATTTCTAAGGGTGACCTAGGTAGGTTATTTGGAAGTGCTCTAGGGGTAAGTAGCATGTAGCCGATAGACCCTAGCATCCACCTTACTGTGACCTAGCTGCCGGCTAGCCAGTATAACTTTCGTGTACTAACAGGTAACTTATTGTTGGCAAAAATAAAAAAATGTGTGAGATAATAAAAATGTCTAGTCAGCTTGAAGCTAAATGTTTGGAGAGCTGTACTATTGTCTAGTAAGCCTCATAAAATGTGTAGAGAGCTAAAATAAAAAATGTTTTAGGAGCTAGCAACTAAGTGACAGATAGCTGCCTAATTGTATAGTAAGCTTGGAATATATAGTAAGCTTAATAAAAAATGTCTAAGGAGCTAGAAACTAAAGGTTAGATAGCTTCACCAATGTCTAGATAGCTTTATCCAATGTCTAGATAGCTTTATCCAAATGTCTAGATAGATTCCTATTGTCTAGTCCAGATACTAGTAAGAGTATCAGAAAATGTAAATGTGTTCAATGTTTACTTAGGATGTATAGCAAATTTATTGGTATAATCCTGTTTTAGTCCTAGTTCCTCGGCCTTAGGGGACAGGCGTCGAGGTCGACTTATTGTAAGTAAGGGGGTTTGTGGTGTCCCGGTACCGTATCCTATACGTTACCTGTATAGAGGTCCCCATAGCCAGAGTCCCTATTAAATCGGGGTCCCTCTTGTCTAGTCTTCCCCTTGTCACCTCTCACTTAGTCAGTAGATATATAGTAATTCTATTTGATATTTATATAGCTATAGTTATAGAAACTGTATATATTTGGTTATTTACCTGTACGGAGCGTAGCAGGACCTTCGGGTCACGTAATCAGGTAGAAACTCTATGGCTTTGCTTAAGGACCTTTGGAGGTCCCCATGATGTGTTCACCCACCATGCCTTGTAACGGTGAGAGACAGCTGACACGGACCAATCCAAAATGGCCCTGCCCATATAAGGGAGTGGCGACCATTAATCTCTCTCTTTCCTCGTGGGCTGCTGATGAGGACGGATCTGCGCAGCTGTCATCAGCAGTAACCAGGCCTAAGCCTTGCGGCAATGGTTATCTCTCAAAACTGTGAGTTACTTCAATCCCTATTAACTCAGCAAGATCACCGGACCTAAATATTCCCCTAAATCCGGACGGATCTCTGCAAAAATCCTAAATCTAATAACTCTTTGGATAAGTCAATGGTCCTCAGCATCTGTCAATCACTGCCGTGATATATAGAGACTGTATTACTAAGACTGTTGCTGTTAATTGGATGTACCGCAAGTACTTCAGTAAAGTTTATGCAAGTTCAAGTTCATCTCCATTGTGGACCTTCATTCATTTAAGCACGCACCTATCGTTCCTGGGAAGGGTAGTGATAGGCCGGAGATTTACCTCAGCGTTTTAACCCTCACCCTGGCGTCACGAGTGACAGGGGTTACATTAACCCCTTATATTCTGAAGCAACACCCCAACTACACTATACCCCCCAAGGGCTACCACACCTGGACTTTCACAGTATCTAGGCCCTTGAGACTTTAACAGGAACAAAATAGTACACCAATTAGATGTACGTAAGTAGTATGCACTTATGAGGGGAGGACCATGCGCTCCAGTACGCTTAAAAAAGTATTTGTGTACAACACCAGCAGTACACACTAGTGCTGCAGCACACAGTCGCTGTGTACTATACCCAAAATTGCACTCCCTCAATCTCACTTCCTTCCCTATCAGTACTTCTAGGCAGGATTTCTGCTTGAGCTGAATCGCTGCTGTTCTGTGCAACACACTGCTCTCTGTCCCACTCTGTAATAGAACGCTGTAGTGACTGGGAGGTGAATTGCTGCAGTAAGAATGCTTTTCTGTGTGACACACTGCTCTCTGTCCCTCTGTGCAACAGAACACTGATGTGACTAGGAGGTGAATCGCTGCAAAAAAATAATTTCTGGTCAACACACAGCACTGTCTGTCCCTATCTATCTCTCTGCAATGAAAGGCTGAAGTGACTGGCTGCAATATGGCTCCCGATTATATAGGGCTGTGACATCACAGGGTGACTGGCTGCTGATAGGCTGCATGCTGCATGTGATTTAGGGTCATCCCGCTTTCCCAGGATTCCTTGCCCTATGTCCTCACATGTGGATCCACGATTTTAGATGCCCTGGAGCCTGGACCGCACTAAGTGGAGTTTAATGAAGCGAATCACGCCAATATTCGCATTCATTGCGAATAAAATTTTTCCTAAAATTTGAAACGAATTTGGATTCGTCAGATTTGATTTGCTCATCCCTAGAACTGGTGTCAGAATGTTAAACAGATTTGTAAATTACTTCTATTTAAAAATCTTAATCCTGCCAGTACTTATTAGCAGTTGTATGTTGCAGAGGAAATTCTTTTCTTTTTGAATTTCTTTTTTTTCTTGTCCACAGTGCTCTCTGCTGACACATCTGTCCGTGTTAGGAACTGTCCAGAGCAGCATAGGTTTTGCTATGGGGATTTTTTTCTCCTGCTCTGGACAGTTCCTGATACTGGATTCAGGTGTCAGTAGAGAGCACTGTGGATAATACAAAAAGAAAAGGTTTTCCTCTGTACCATACAGCTGCTATAAGTACTGGAAGGACAAATATTTTATAATTAAAGTAATTTCCTAATTTGTTTAACTTTCTGGCACCAGTTGATTTAAAAAAAATAATAATTTCCACCGGACTACCTCTTAAAGGGGTTGTGTGCTGCCCTGCCTTTCGGAACTCCGCTCGCAGCGTCCGGAAGTTTATTACTCAGAACGCTGCGTGTGGGCTTACGTGTTCGCGGCCACCGGGCGTGACATCACGCCCGCCCCCTCTACCAAAGTCTATGGGAAGGGGGCGGGACAGCGGTTGCGTTCCCTTCCCATAGACTTTCATTGAGGGGGCGGGCGTGATGTCAGGAGGGGCCGGGCGTGGCGTCACGCCCGGCGGCCGCGAACACGGAAGCCCGCACACAGCATTCGGAGTAATGAACTTCCGATCGCTGTGAGCGGAGCTCCGAAAGCAGGGCAGCGCACAACCCCTTTAAGCAGGTAAATTGCCACATATGTAAAATCTGTAAATAAATGCCTTGAAGGATGCAGAATATCTCTGTTATTTTTACTTTTTTAGTGTTTTTGGTGTTGTTTGCTCTAGGTGAAAGTGAAATTTGACTAACTGTATTGTCGGTTGAGTGATACATTACCTGAGGCCAATAAAACCAGAATCTGGCATGAAATATGTAATAAATTCAATGCCCTAGGTGTGCAAAAACATTATGTTTCTGAAATCATAAAGTGGTACGACTGCAAGTGCCAAATAAAAGCCATATTAAAGAAAATCGAGCAGCATGCCAAACAAACTGGTAGAGGGCCTGCAACTACCTTGAAATTGTTGGAAACTGAGGAGATTGTAGCGTACACATTTTTACGTGAACAGATTGGTGGTATTGGGAGGTTTGTTGTTCTTGCAGATCTGGAAGGTAAGTCATCTAAAAATTACTAATATTCAGTGTAGGAAATATATACTCAAAAGAGTGTTGACTTTTCAAGACCATTTAAGTTGCAAATTGTACCAATTGCCCATAGGAACCAATGTGTTGGCCTCTTACATTGTTTACCTGTGATTAGCATCCATTTTTGCAAAAGGACGGACTTTATTGTCCATTTTCCATCAGAGATTTGATGCACACTCTGCAAGAGAACGGCCATCATATCAGGTGCAGTGGGGAACCAGCAGACGGACAAATCCTCAATTTTACAAAGGACCAATACCCAAAACTAAGGGGAATAGTTTTACACTTCTGGCCTAATTCTTCTATGACAAAACCAAAATAGAATTTTTTTTTTTTTTAATTAAAACTGATATGGTATCATCACGTGGGTGAAAGCCCTAGCAATTATCACATATTCTTATTTTAAGGTGAAAGGCAATACCATATGTAGTAGCCCTTGGGGGGTGTATGGTAGTGGTATGGTAATGGTATAGGAGGGGTAAATATTAACCCTGTCACTCGTGACGCCAGGGAGAGGGCTGGTATTATTGAGGTATAGCTTCGGCCTATCGCCGCCCTTCCCAGAAATGACAGGCGTATGCAGATAATGACTGAAGGTCCACACTGGAGTTAAACTTGAACTGAAGTAAACTTTACTCTTGAACTTGCGGTACATTCAGAATACACAAACAGTCTCTGTAATACACTTGTATAGACTTCAATGACTGACAGTTACTGTGGACATTGCGTCTTTTGCAGGCTAATAGAATCAAGGTAATAGGTGCGTGGATCCATCCGGATTTAGGGGTATATTAAGTCCGGTAGTCCCACAGAGTGTTTGGGAATTGATACACTCTATAACTATAATTTTTCAGCCGTTGCCGCAAGGCTCAGGCCTAACTCACTGCGATTACTGCTGTACAGAACTTCTCTCATCAAGAGCACAGGAGCAAGAGAGCTAAAATGGCTGCCGCGTCCCTTATATGGACAGGGGGCAGAGCCTAATTTGATAGGTCCAAGGTCAGCTGTCACTCACCGTCACACAGGCTTCTGGGTGATAATCTGACTTCCCATACACATAATAATACCAAAACGAGGCTAGAAATACCAAAGTGAGGCCTGGAACGCATCCAGAGTGAGGCTTGGAACGCATTACATGACCCAAAGGCCCTGCGACGCCATAGAAACAAGTAATTAACCATTTATTTACATATATTATGCTATTTACATTAACCTATGCATAAATTACTAATTATATACTAGAATAGAGGCGACTAGGGGTAGACTAGATTAATAGGAATCCCTAGGTCCTAGAGACTCTGGCTATGGGGACCCATAAATAAACAAGTACCGTATAGAATGCGGTACTGGTACAAAACAAACCTCCTTACTAAAGATAAGTCGGCCTCGACGTCTGTCCCCAGGGACTAGGACTAAAACAGGATGCTATAGAACAGGATGAACTTGATGATTTGAATGCTGTTTAGACATTTAAAGAAAGCTATCTATCCTTTAGTTTATAGCTTCCTATACCACTTTATTAAACTTATGATACATTTTAAGGCTTACTAGGCATTTAGATCTCTCTAGACAATTAGCTAGCTATCTAAGACATTTTTATTAGCTCTCTATACATTCTGAGGCTAAACTGAACATTAGCACATACTTCTATATATAAGGCTAACTAGATATTAGAACAGCTCTATTTACCTTTTGCATCAAGCTGACTAGACATTTGTATTACCTCACACATTCTATATGCCAAACATTAATTTACCTGTTAGTTAGCACACTAAGGGTATACTGGCTAGCCTGAAGCTAGGTCACAGTAAGGGTCGCTGCTAGGGTCTATCGACTACACGCTACTTACCCCCTAGAGCACTTTCAAAACAACCTATCCAGGTTATTCTAAGAATTACGTGTTTATTTTCTGTATTTGTAAGAGCACCTGCTGGCCAGGCAAAGCATCTCACACACGCAATGAAAAGAGAAAAGAAGAAGTGTAGCTAACAGTGGCAGGAATTGGGTATAAATATGCTACAATTCCTTAAGTGTTACTTAAGTGAGATATTTATTTGTTTTTGTGTATGTACTAGAGAAATTTTGAAGTAGTACATTAAGTGAGTAATCTAGGGTACTGGAAAGTGATCGGCAGAGTATTGAAGTGGGATATCAAAGGTACTATGTGCGCAGGCACTAAATGTGAATCCTGGTACCTGATGGGTAATTTGCCCTGTGTAGTCCTTTGAGACAGCCGCAACACCACCTCCAAGTCATCAGGAGTTCCTTCACTTGAGGATTCTTCAAGAACTTCAGTCCCCGAGGGACCAGCTGGAGGGCTGGAAACAGGAGCAACTTATTCAGTAGAACTGAGGGGTTCTCTTAAGACAGATGGAGGAGTGGCTTCAATGTCCGGAGTGGTCACTGGAGCAGGACTGAGGTTGGGTGTAGCGTCCAATGGTGGTTGACATGGGGCAACAGCTACTAGCAACATACTGGTTGGTGCGACCAGTGTCGGCTGACTGGATGGAGCTGGGAACGGTGTGCCCCAATACATGATAGGCTGCTGAGATGGGAACAAAGGAACATCCATAGTGGGATGCATTCCTTCTCCCGGCACATACTCTCTCACAGGCCTTATCGGAGTTGGAGTAGAAGTAGCAGGAGGATCAGGAGGAGTAGGAGGAGATTGACCCAGCATATCTTCTTTCTGGCACACTTTTATCCTATTCCGGTGAAACACCTGTGGCTCAAACCCATACTTTTGTATCTCATACACGTCCGTTTCAGGGTAAGGAACTGCAGTGATGGTGTATGGCTCCGTTTCCCACAGGGAGTCCAATTTATGGGATCTAGGAAATTTTCTGAGCCACACTTTATCTCCAAGCTGCAAGGGCTAAGCCAAAGCATGTTGATTATAGTCATTCTGTTGGCGCTCATGAACTTCACCCATTTTCTTCTCAACGATATCCTTGGCTTCCTCAATTCTTCGTCAATGCTCTGACACCCAACCTTGGGAAGCCTGAGTAGAATTGTTGAAAGGTGCCTGTAGCCCAAAGGTTCGATCCTTTGGTAATTGGCCGTGTCGGCTCATGATCAAGAAAAAGGGTGTATACCCCGTAGAGCAGTGAACAGTGTTGTTGTAGATTTCTAGGAGCTCTGGCAGCAGCTATCCAAGTAAGAGCCTTTTCTTTTATTTTCACCATCCTCTATCTCTCTTTCATCATCCTCCTTCTCCTTCAATCATTTCCTTCTCCCCTATACTTCTCTCTCCCATATACACCGATCAATATATACACACACATCCTGCAGTTTATACAGAAACACCTATCATCACAAATATTCATTATATACATGCATATTCTCCAATTTATACAGTAACACTTACCATCCCCCTCTCCAATCATTCACAAACACCTATCAAGATACTTTTCTCCCCCATACTTTTCCCTCTCTCCCATATACACCGATCATTATATACAGATTCTCCAGTTTATACAGGAACACCTATCACCCTCCTTCATTATATATATATATACATACCCTCAAGTTTATACAAACACCCATCATCACCCTCTTGAATTATTCATAAACACCACTATTATCATTACATATTCACAGACAAAACCATATAACACATTTTCATCACACTCAAGACCTTGAGAACCAGTCACCCCCATTTATCTTTACGAATTTTCTGCTTAATCAGGGTATACAGGAGATTATACCCAGACTGAAGTTCTCGGTCACCCCACCAGATTAAGTACATCTCACACTTCCTTAATCTTTTTCAATGCAGCAGCTGAGGCCACTCTTCGTGCTTCGAGACAGAGGCTGCTCTGAGCATCTGGATGAACACTTGATTGATCCTCTCACAGAGTCCATTCCTTGGGGATGGTAGGCTGTTGTCCGGAGCTTCTTGCAATCATGCAGCCGGCAAAGTTCCTGGAACAACTGGGCTTCAAAGGCGGTTCCCCGATCCGTGAGGAATGATTCGGGACACCCCAGTGGTTGGATCCAGTGCCGATAGAAGAGTTGAGCAGCAGTCTTGGCGGTAAGGTCCTTGACGGTGACCACGACCCCCCACTTGGAGTAATGATCCACCATTGTTAGGGCATGACAATAGCCAGATCAAGTGGGGGCCAGCTTCACATGGTCCAAGGCAACAATTTGATTCAGTCTTTCTGTACAGATGGGATGCAAAGGGGCTCTTTCGTCCCTCCGGGGGTTCTTTATCATGTTGCACACAAAGCATTCGGCACACCATTTCCCGATGACTCCCCGCATCCCAATCCAGTAGAATCTCCTTCTGACTGTGATCTCCGTCTTATGGACCCCGAAGTGTCCGGATTGGTCATGATAAGCATTCAGAACCATGGCTGCATCCCTCCTGGGAACCACAATCTGGTGTATGCGGTCTCCAGAGACTGGGTCTAGGGAATTTCGGTAGACCAACCCCTTGTGCAGGAACAGGCGGTTTCTCTGCCGCCACAGCCGATTCAATTCGAAGTCTCCATGGGCCTTGCGCACCCGAGTAGGCACTTTCTTGTGGAGGCAATAGTAGAGGAGGTCCCCGATAACCCTGCTCTCATCCTGAAGTGTCTTCAAGGTAGACAGATCTTCAGTGACCTTGGGAGATTCATGTCCGTCACCCGCCTGGGCAGTCAGAGCATTCTGGCTCACGAACCTTCGGTATAAGGGAGGCAGCTCCACATCTTCCCACACATCTTCGGCAGGAGGTGCTTCTCCTGAGGCCATACGAGAAAGTACATCCGCATTGACATTGCGGTACTTAATGTTAAAGTCATTGTTGGCCAACCGAGAGGCCCAACGCTGTTCAAGAGCTCCCAACTTAGCAGTGTTCAGATGGGCCAAGGGGTTGTTATCGGTGTAGACCGTGAAGGGAATAGCAGCCAGATAGTCTTTAAACTTCTCAGTAATAGCCCAAACCAGGGCCAAGAGTTCCAGCTTGAAGGAGCTGTAATTAGCATCATTCTTCTCAGCACCTCGAAGATGCCGGCTGGCATAGGCAATCACCCTCTACTTGCCATCTTGCACTTGAGATAAGACTGCCCCCAGACCTTCAAAGCTAGCGTCTGTGTATAAACAGAATGGCAGGCTGTAGTCAGGATACGCCAAAATGGGGGGTTCCGTGAGGAGATACTTCAGGGCTCGAAAGGCGTCCTCTTGTTCTTCGGCCCAATGGATGGGAAGCCTCCTATTATAGTTATCCCGGGCAGTTCCTCTCAGTAATTCAGTCAAGGGTCCAGCAATTTGAGCAAAATGCGGGATGAAACGCTGGTAATATCCAGCAAACCCCAGGAAACTTCAGACGTCTCGCACCGTCCGGGGTGTAGGCCACTCTTTCACAGCACTCACTTTGTCTGGATCAGGCTGGACTCCTTGAGCACTGACGACATGTCCTAAGTAGTGCACTTGAGGCTTTAGTAAGTGACACTTGGAAGGCTTAACCTTGAGTCCATGTCGGATAAGAACTTGGAAAACTTCTTTCAGGTGATCCAGGTGTTCCTGATATGTTCGAGAATAGACTATGACGTCATCTAGATACAACAAAACGCTCTGGAAGTTAAGGTGCCCTAAGCATCGCTCCATTAGGCGTTGGAAAGTAGCTGGTGCATTGCACAGTCCAAAGGGCATACTTTTGAACTCGAAGAGACCCATGGGAGTCACAAATGGGGTCTTCTCCCTGTCCTCTTCGGCCATTGGCACCTGCCAGTAGCCGCTCGTCAAATCCAGTGTGGAAAAGTAGGCGGCAGACCCCAACGCAGTCAAGGATTCTTCAATGCGTGGGAGAGGATAGGCATCCTTATGAGTTATGTTGTTTAGCTTCCGGTAGTCTATGCAAAAGCGGATGGTGCCATCTTTCTTTTTCGCTTTCTTGGATGACATCGGCCTCTTTCATCTCCACCAGCATTTTCTTTATAGTCTGATACATCCCAGGAGCCACAGGGCGATGCCTCTCTTTAATGGGTGGACTGTCTCCGGTGAGAATTCTATGTTTGATCATGGCGGTCCTGCCAAAGTCTGTAGAAAAGATAGAAGAAAAAAACAGGCATATGCGCCCCTAGTGAAGGATGTTTATAGGTGAGATGAAAACAGGTTAAGTTGTAACACTCACCTATTTTCGTTGTGCTGAGAGCACAACATCTGTGATAGCCTTAGGTGATGTCTCAGGTCTGCAGCCACGGTCCTCTGGAGCAAAGGTGATGTCCCAGCAGTGTAAGTAACAAGAAAAAAGCGTTTCTGGTCCGAACTGGACCCTTCGTCTGGCAGTGTGCACACTGCCAGACAAAGGGTCCAGTTCGGACCAGAAACGCGTTGCTTTCTGTGCTAATAAAACCACGTTTAGACACTGAGAAGGGTCTACAGAGCTTTCTTTACATCAGGACCAGCGCCACCAACGGCCCAACTTTGCTTTTTTCTTGTTACTGCCAAAGTCTGTGGGAAATTTGCTGAAAGCTTCTTGATGTTTCTTAGCCACCTGGATGACTCCTTCCACCTGTTCCTTGGGAGTATCTTTGCCTTCTATCTGCTGCTGGTTCCACCAAGGTTCTGCAGTACTGTTCTCCTCCCCCCTTACTGTACATGCGCACTTCCTCCACACAGCACCGTGCGCGTAACCTCCGGAGTATAAGTCACAGTACATTAATAAAGTTCACTTCTTAGGGGGGAGTACACTTTCACTAGTGGCAATAGTAGGCACACACCCGAATCTCCTGTTCGTGCAACACCAAAAAGGCTTTGTGGTAGCTCTTGGGGGGTGTATGGTAGTGGTGGTATGGTAACGGTATAGGAGGGGTTAATATTAACCCTGTCACTCGTGATGCCAGGGAGAGGGCTGGTATTATTGAGGTATAGCTTCGGCCTATCGCCGCCCTTCCCAGAAATGACAGGCATATGCAGATAATGACTGAAGGTCCACACTGGAGTTAAACTTGAACCGAAGTAAACTTTACTCTTGAACTTGCGGTACATTCAGAATACACTAACAGTCTCTGTAATACACTTGTATAGACTTCAATGACTGACAGTTGCTGTGAACCTTGCATCTTTTGCAGGCTAATAGAATCAAGGTAATTGGTGCGTGGATCCGTCCGCATTTAGGGGTAGATTAGGTCCGGTAGTCCCGCAGAGTGTTTGGGGATTGACACACTCTATAACTATAATTGATCAGCCGTTGCCGCAAGGCTCAGGCTTAACTCACTGCGATTACTGCTGTACAGGTCTTCTCTCATCAAGAGCACAGGAGCAAGAGAGCTAAAATGGCTGCCGCATACCTTATATGGACAGGGGGCGGAGCCTAATTTGATAGGTCCAAGGTCAGCTGTCACTCACCGTCACACAGGCTTCTGGGTGATCGTCTGACTTTCTATAAACATAATAATACCAAAATGAGGCTAGAAATACCAAAGTGAGGCCTGGAACGCATCCAGAGTGAGGCTTGGAACGCATCACATGTCCCAAAGGCCCTGCGACGCCATAGAAACAAGTAATTAACCATTTATTTACATATATTATGCTATTTACATTAATCTATGCATAAATTACTAATTATATACTAGAATAGAGGTGACTATGGGTAGACTGGATTAATAGGAATCCCTAGGTCCTAGGGACTCTGGCTATGGGGACCCATAAATTAACAAGTACTGTATAGAATGCGGTACTGGGACACCACACATACATGTAGAAAAAAATGTAAATAATAAAAAATAGGGGTTCAAATTCCATAGTATAAAAAAGTTAGAAACAGAATCAAAAAGTCTAATCACCTCACAAATAATACTATTAGAACATAAGCTGGCAAATTAAACAGTAAGATGTGTGATAGGATGACATTTTTAGACTTACTAACTTTTTGCAAAATATTCACGATTTTTTGTCTTTTCCGCACAGACAGTAATTCCAGGGAGCGGGAAGGGGACCCATCCGAGGTAAGAACAAGAACTGGTATTATTCTGGAAGGAGATAGATCGTCTACAGACCAAAGTAGCAATAATGTTACATGTGAAGACCCTGTCCTACTTTTAAACACTTAATTAACCCACTATATGGCTTGAAACGAGGCCTTTTATAAAGAGCTTATAGAGAAGCAATGTCAAATGGTCCAAATTATGGGCAATTCATCTAACAGTATTTATCTTGAGTTTCAAAAGTTAACTAATGTTCTATCAGATGTTAAAAATATACTTCAACAGCTGTTAGAAAAACAAAATGTTGCCCCAGGTCCACATACCTCAACACCGTACAATGTTGAAAGCAATGTTAACACTGCGCAACTAGTGGAAATGTCACATTTTTGTGTGCCCTCTGACATTGGCTAATAGGTCCCTTAATTCTAACAATTCTTCAATTTCACCACCAATTGATTTGACTGTACCTTCTGGTGAAATTGAATCAATTAATATTTCAAATTCACCAAAAGGCACACCAAAACTGTTTTCAGGAAAAGATGGAAGGAGTGGAGATCAATGTGATGTAGGACATGATTTGACTCAAACATCTTTGGCTCATTTTTTAATGTCTATTAAAAAAGAGCTGTCCAGCCAACCTACAAACATTGTCCTAGAAACAATAAATGTACAGAAGTCCCCTCCTCAACGTATTGGGACCAAAAAGGCTGCTAAGTGTAATCCCATAATGACAAAAGAACCAAATCTACACAAACAAATAAAGAACTGACAATAAGTGGAAAAACAATGTTCCGCTTGGGTTTTCCAAAATAAGAATTGAGCTTTTGTTTCTATTGGAACCCTTATTTGCAAAAATGGAAATGTGTAAGTTCAATTAAAGGAGTACTCCAGTTGGAAACATGTTGTTAGGTATTAGTAAGTCAAAATCTGCCAGAAAGTTACACATATTAATAAATGACTTGTATTTAAAAAAAAAAAAAAAAAAAAAAAAGCTACCAGTTGTTATTAGAGGTTTCTTTGGCAGAGCAAAATATTTAATTTCTCTATTTCTTTACAGAAAGAATACAGTGCTCTCTGATGACACCTCTGACCATGTCTGGAACTGTCCAGAGGAGGAGAAAATCCCCATAGAGAACCTATGCAGCTCGGGACAGTTCCAGACAGAGACAGGTGTCAGCAGAGAGGACTGTGCACATAAAAAAAACCTTAGGAGTAATACATACTTGAAGGATTAACATTTTTATTTTATCAGTTATTTATAATTATGGTTCACTTTCTGCCCCCATTATACTTTACAAGACATTAAAAATTAATTTAACTAAGGAGGACTCTTTTTTTTTTAGATTTGTTATTGTAAATGAAAACAATATAACACTGTAAGGAAAAAATGCTAGTCTTTTAAAATTGAAACCAGGGTCCTTCAACCACTGATAATATTTTTATTTTTGACAATTTAGTTTTGGAGTGTTAAAAAGCAATTTGGATAAATCGACTTTAAATGCATTTTTTTTAATACTTAACTAGAATCATACCTTTGGAATCTAACATGCTTACTTATCATAATATAAGTGTGCCAAAAATCTACAATTAAACTCTATAATACTTTGAAGTTTTCCATATGGCTAGATAAGTATATTATTATATAACAAACTTTTTTATTAACTAAACAGGTAGTTTGGGTAATACCGACCAGCCATTCTTTGGCATCTTAATTTCCAGAAAAGAACTATTGAAAAAAATTTGCCTTTCGGAAAATAATGTTAAACTAATTTTCCCCTAGCATCTCTGCAGTGAGGAGCAGTATATTAACCCGATAACGACCATGGACGAGTATAGACGTCCAGGTTGGCGGGCGTTCCCGCACCTAGACGTCTATACTCGTCCATTATTCTCGTGGGTGCTGCCCAGTGCACCCACGAGATCGCGGCAGGGACTCGGCTGTATCACACAGTCGGGACCCTGCTGCACTGCCAGGACCGAAGTAAACTTCGGTCCCGGCAGTTTTAACCCTTACAGCCGCGGTCGGAAGTGACCGCGGGCTGTAAGTGTTATGACAGAGGGAGGGAGCTCCCTCTGTCACTCCTGCAGCACCCCGCATCGCGATCGCGGGGTGCTGCGTGTAATACGCGGCTGGCCGGGACCTGCCGCACTGCCGGGAGTGAAGTTCACTTCACTCCCGGCAGTTTAACCCTTACAGCCGCGGTCAGAAGTGGGGGCTCCCTCTGTCTCCTCTGCAGCACCCCGCAGCGCGATCGCAGGGTGCTGCAAAATACCTGGGCAGCCAGGGGTCCTACAAAGACCCCCAGGTCTGCCCTGGGTATTGCCTGAAAGGACGTGCCAGAGGCACGTCCTAATATGCTGCCTGCTAGTGAAAACTGGCAGGCAGCATATAACTATAATGCTTTGGAATACTAAGTATTCCAAAGCATTAAAAAGTGTAAAAATAAATAAATAAATAAAATAAAAGTGTAAAAATAATAAAAAATGTAATAAAAGTGTAAAATATATATATATATATATATATATATATATATATATATATATATATATATTAAAAATACATTTATTAAATGAATCTAATTTAAAAAAATGCATAATGTGTAGGATCGCATTGGCGGACATCCCCAGCATGTAATATGCTGCGGATGTCCACCATGTGATCCTACACATTATGCAGCAGTCACGGTAATGAGCTCCCTGCTGCGGCTGGGTAGCTTTGTGTGTCCACTCATAGCGGTGGATTTCCCGCCAGCAGTCATGAGCGGACACACTGAGCTACCCAGCCGCAGCAGTGATGGATATATTCGCCATGAGCGGGTGCTTATTCCCACAACATGGCGGATATATCCATCAGGAGCCTTAACTGTCACAGACAGACGCGTTATACCCCCAGCGACCAAGGACTAATCAGAGTGGTCCCTGGTGCAGCCAATAACTTGTAGGAGTGCGGTATATAAATGGGGTCACTTGTGGGGGTGGGGGTACTGTTCTGCCCTGAAAGCCAAATGGCGCTCCTCTCCTTCTGAGTCCTACCACGAGGCCAAGGAACCATATATGGCCAAAGCGGGGGTATTTCCGAACATGGGACAAGCAGCTAAATAAAATATAGGGTGCATTTCTTTCAATATCAGAAGTGATGTACAAAAAATATGCCCCCCAAATGATGCATTTGTGAAAAATTGCAAATTTCGAATTTTTAACACTGACTTTGTAATAATTCCTGCCAAAAAACTATGGTGTTAAAATACTCACTGTACCCCCTAGCGAATACCTTAAGGGGTCTAGTTTTTAAAATGGGGTCATTTGAGGGGGTGTTCCTATGTTCTACTACCTTTTAATTTCTGCAAACCTTGCATAGCACACAAAAAAAGATGTACTTTTCAAATTTTCAAAATTTTCAAAATTTCAAGTTAAATTGTTAGGCTTCTAACTAATTTAAAATGTTAATTAAAAACAAAAAAAATGACGTAAAAATAAAGTAGACATCTGAAAGTATAAGTTTCATAAACTATTTGGTCAGTATGTATAAATATATGCACCCTATTAGTGTTAAAATAGCAAAAAATCGTAATTTTTTGTAAAAATGTCATGATTTTTTGCATTATAAAAAAAAACTACAAATGATATCGGCTTACTTTTACTATGCACATGAAGGACAACTTGTGACAAAAAAATAATGTCAGAATTATCGTGATTGGCAAAACGTTACCAGAGTTATTCTCTAATAAAGACAGACATCCCCGATTTGAAAAAACAGGCCTGGTCTTTCAGGGGGGTACAGGTTTATTTGTATTGGTCCTTAAGGGGTTAACTTTTCCTCCTAACTCTTGCAGTAGGGCTTTCATGGCTTTAATTTGAACAACAAGATCATCAATTGTAGCTTGTGATGTAGGACTGACTCCAGATTCTTGTAGACTTGGACAACTTTCTCCAACTTCAATAGGCACAAGAGTTAAAGTGACTGTTTCTTCAGCTTGGCCACATGTATTAACCTGTGGATCAAATATATCACCAGGTTACTGTCTGAAGATTAGAGTGGTTAAATTTAACACATGCTGTACTTCTCTGCCATATGCCCTACCCCTCTGATACACTTTTTTTGGCTTTGATGACATAGTTACCCTTGTTTCTGAAACTTCCCCGCTGGATTAGTCAAATGGGCCCTTATGCATTATGCATATAAAGTTCAACACATGCTTGAACCTATTTGGGTTGCGCTTTAGCTAATTGTCAAAGTTATCAGTGATCCTCTGAACATTAGGGTCAAAGGTAAGTCTGGTTTAACATCACATTTATAGCAATATGGGACCGTATCTCTCTGGGGGGAGTGAAAAACCTGGTGCTCCTGTATCCCAGAGGGACCCTGCCCGTTTGTAATTCATTTGAAAGAGCAGACTGGAGTCAAACTCTGACTCTGGTCTGCTAATTTTTGCCCTGTATATGGTTCTCTGACCTGATTTAAAACTGTGGTAAACCATATTTTAAAGGGGTACTCCACTGGGAATGATTCTCTTTTAAAAAAGAAAATTCCCGAAAGTTAAATATTATGGTAAATTGCTTCTATTTAAAAAAAAAAAAGAAGAACAATCCTTCCAATACTTTTCAGCTGCTGTATAATACACAGGAAGTTGTTTTCTTTTTGAAAGTCAATTCTACCTGACCAAAAGTGCCCTCTGCTGACACCTCGATCCAGGTCAGAACATGTCCAGAGTAGGAGCAAATCTCAATAACAAACCTCTCTTGCTCTGGACAGTTCATGATATGGACAGAGGTGACAGCAGAGATCACTTGTGGACAGGCAGAAAGTAAACTCTAAAAGGAAAAAAAAATCCTTATCCTTTTGAAAAAAAAATAAATAAATAAAAAACAAAGTCTTTTGTATAAAGCATGATCCCATTTTATTCAAAAATACCACTCCTTAAGCCCCCTTACATATTTTGACAAAAAAAAAGTTAGAGGGAGATTACAGACATTGCTGCTCATAACTTTGATTAAGAAAAAAAAATTTAAAACTCTTACCGTTGTCACCGAGGATCTCAACATGAATCTGGCTTAACAATGTTGGCTGTCTGACTTTTAAGTCAGAGTACCTCTTCTGAATTTGTCTGGGGCTGCGGTGGGTTCCATATTTTCGCAGCAGTTTACGTGACAGCTTTTGAAGGATGACATTCTTGCATCGGTAGGATTGTTTGGCATCAAGGTCACCATACCTTCTATGCTCCAGATAAAACACCATGTCCACCAAATCACAGTGGTTAAATGCATTTGCTCGCCTACTCTTCTCAGCCTCATCTTCTCCCTCTAAAGATTGTGAAATCAAATTGGAAATAAAATAAAATAATTACAAACTTCAACACTTGTCCAAATTGGAAAATTAAATTTCTTTAGTAAACTAATATGTGTATTTTAATATTTGTGATAGAATTGAGGCTCATACAGTTAACCCTGATTAGCGATTATTGGTACATGAGGCAAAAAATACATTGCAAATATTGTGCACTAATATTTTTAAGGATAAGGTTATGGTAATTTATGGGGGCAAAAGTCCAAAAAAAACATTGAAAATAGACCATGTAAGCTGATGGGGTACACTACGGTAAAAGCGTGTACGCCATTAACTGTGTGGTTTAATTAATTATATATTTTTTATAGTTCGGACATTTATGCACGCGGCGATACCACATATGTTTATTTTCATTATGATTACATATTTTTTATATGGAATTTGGGAAAAGGGGGGGGGGGTGATTTAACCCCTTGGGGACGGAGCCCATTATAACCCTTAGGATGGAAGCATTTTTTGCAATTCTGACCACTGTCACTTTAAGCATTAATAACTCTGAGATGCTTTTACTTTTTATTCTGATTCAGAGATTGTTTTTCGTGACATATTCTTCTTTATGTTAGTGGTACATTTTCGGCGTTCCTTGCATCATTTCTTGGTGAAAAATTCCAGAATTTGATGAAAATTTTGAAAATTTTGCATTTTTCTAACGTTGAAACTCTCTGCCTGTAAGGAAAATAGACATTCCAAATAAATGATATGTTGATTCACATATACAATATGTCTACTTTATGTAGGCATTATGAAGTTGACATGTTTTAACTTTTTTGAAGATATTAGAGGGCTTCAAAGTAAAGAAGCAATTTTCAAAATTTTCTTGAAAATTTCAAAATTTTATTTTTTCAGGGACCAGTTAAGGTTGAAGTGGATCTGAGGGACCTTTCTGTGAGAAACTCCCCATTATGGACCCCATTATGAAAAGTGCACCCCTCAAAGTATTTAAAATGACATTCAGAAACTTTGTTAACCCTTTAGGTGTTTCACAGGAATTGCAGCAAAGTGGAGGCAAAAAATCAAAATCTCATTTTTTTACACTAACATGTTCTTGTAGCCCCATTTTTAGACTTTTTACAAGGGGTTAAAGTAGAAAAAGACTCCTAAAATGTGTAGCCCAATTTCTCTCGAGTATGGCAATATCTCATATGTGGATGTTAAGTGCTCTGCGGACGCACCACATGGCTCAGAAGGGAAGGAGCAACTTTGCGATTTTGGAGAGAGAATTTTGTTGGAATGGTTTTTTGGGGGCATGTCGTATATAGGAAGCCCCATGGTGTCCTAACAGCAAAAAAAACCCACATGGCACACTATTTTGGAAACTACACCCCTCATAGAATGTAATAAGCATTATAGTAAGAACTTATACCTCACATATTTTTGAACAGTGGGTTGTAAAAGTGAAAAATTTTATTTTTAACATGAAAATTTTTGTGTTACCCCAAATTTTTCATTTTAACAAGGTGAAATTGAACAAAAATCCCCCCAAAATTTGTAGCCCAATTTCTCATGAATAAGTAAATACCTCATATGTGTAGGTAAATTTCTTGGCGAGAGCACTACAGGTTTCAGAAGAGAAGGAGCGCTGTTTGGCTGTAGGAGAGATAATTTTGCTGTAATTGAAGTTGGGGGCCATGTGCATTTCCAAAGCCCCCATGGTGCCAGAACAGCGGAAACCCCCCACATGTGGCACCATTTTGGAAACTACACCCCTCAAGGAACGTAATAATCATTACAGTTAGAACTTAAACCTCCCAGGTTTATTGAACAGTGGGTTGTAAAAGTGAAAAATTAGATTTTTAATATGAAAATGTTTGTGTTACCGAACATTTTTCATTTAACAAGGTGAAATTGAACAGAAATCCGCCCAAAATTTGTAGCCCAATTTCTCACGAATAAGTAAATACCTTTATATGTTGACGTAAATTGCTCGGTGAGCGCACTACAGGTCTCAGAAGAGAAGGAGCGCTGTTTTGGCTGGAATTGTAGTTGGGGGCAATGTGCATTTTCAAAGCCCCCATGGTGGCAGAACAGGGGATCCCCCCAACTATGCCATCTTTTTGGAAAATACACCCCTCAAGGAACATAACAAGGGGTACAGTGAATATTTCCAACTCAGTTTTTTTGAACAGTGGGCCATAATAATTTTAAATCTGATTTTTGACACTGAATTGCTAGTGTTAAACCATTTTTTGTTTTTTAACAGGGATTAGAGGAACCAATGCCCCCCAAAATTTGTAGCCCAATTTCGTTAGAGTAAGGAAATACCCCATATGTAGATGTAAAGTGCTGTGCAGGTGCAAAACAGGGCTAAGGAGGGAAAGAGCATTGGGCACTTTTGACGCCTAAGGTGGTGATTTGCCCTGCAGTGGCAGAGTTTTAGACCCAAAATCTAAAATAAAATAATGGCAAGTGACCAAAATTTTAAAAAAATACACCCTTCAAGGAACATAACAAGGGGTACAGTGAGTATTTACAGCTCACAGGTTTTTGGAACAGTTGCCAGTAAATGTTAACAAAAAGATTTTTTTTTTCATTTAAATGCTGGTGTCACACAAAATGTAGCAAATTCACAAGGGCTAATAGGAGAAAAAGACCCCAAAAAGTTTAGCTCAATTTCTCAAGAGTAAAAAAAATACCCCATATGTGGACGTAACTTGCTGTGTGGGCAAATAATGGGACTCAAGACTCATAGAGCCATGTTTGCATTTGAGGGCTATGACATTTCATTACCTGGCGATTACATATATTCAGAGGAAGATAAAAAAAGAAACACCCACATGTGACACCATTATAGAAAGTACACCACATGAGGAATATTTATAGGGGTGAAGTGGACATTTGGAATGGTCGGGTGTTTCTTATAGTTATTTTCCTGGAATGGATGAAGTGTAGTTCAGGAAAATGGAAAATTGCAATTTTCCAACTGATATGCTATCTGTGTACGGAGTATGATGACCCAGAGCATAGCCAAAAGTAAAATGTGTGCCCGCCACAAACCCTATGCTCTGCTTCATCATTATGGGAATGTGTTGTGGGGTGGCCGTCCCTGTTACCTGAAAATGTGCACACCGCTCAGGGGAGGAGAGAGCAATGTGCATTTGAGTCCTCTGTTCCTAACTGACATATCAGTAACTGACAGTTACATACATTCAGAGGAAAATAAAAAAAAGAAACAGCCATATTTGAGACCATATATGAGACCATATTTTGAATGGACGGGCATTTCCTAGATTTATTTTCCAGGAATGGATGAAGGGTAGTTTTTTTGAAAAAAGAAAATTGCAATTTTCCTAATAAAAAAAAATTGGGTACCCAGAATGATGACCCAGAGTATAGCCAAAAGTAAAAATTATGCCCACCCCAAACCCTATACTCTGATTCATCATTCTAGGAATGTGAGGTATGGGGCCGTCCCTATTCTGTTACCCCAAATGCGCACCCCGCTCAGGTGTAGAGAGAGCGCTGCGCATTTGAGGCAACCTGAAAACTCCCGATGCAAAAGACTCTGACACATGACCCAATACCACCAGAGGTCTTAACTGGGGTATTATGCTAATGGGTTTTGGGTTTTTTGTTTGGGGGGGGGGGGGAATTTCGAGGACAATGTACTGTGGACAGGTGTACATTGGTGTCAAGTCAAGGGGAATTAAAGTTTGGAAAGGAGAATTTAGCGCTCCATGGAAGTGTGATACTCCCTGAAGCAATCCTTAATGCAGAGGCCCGGATGATCGGGGCAAGTGTCGCATTGAGTGGTGGTGTCCTTCCCTATCCCCCTCCTGCGACACACTATGCATTTTTTCTGGGATCGTCCCTTCTTTCCAGTGTGGGGGACCTCACCTGGAAAGTGTTGGCCGGGGACGATCCTGGTGCATACAGTTCTGGAAGTGCTCGGGGCCTCTCCCCCCTGACCGCCAAAGATCAGGGCCTTTATGAGCACCTCCTGGAACTGTATAAATCTCCCAGTGTTGTCAGCGCTCCGGTATAGTGCATATGCGTTGTACATGGCAACCTGGACCATGTAGATCGCAACTTTTTTGTACCATGCCCGGGTTTTGCGCATGGCATTATATGGCTTGAGGACGTGATCAGAGAGATCAACTCCCCCCATATACCGATTGTAGTCCACAATACAATCTGGCTTGAGGACCGGTGCCGCGGTACCTCGGACACTGACAGGGGTGGTGCCATTCACATGAATTGTGGTGAGCATAAGGACATCCCTCTTGTCCTTATACCTGACCAGCAACAGGTTATCATGGGTAAGGGCACAGGACTCACCCCTGGGGATTTGCACCTGGAGGGGATAGGTAGGGAGGCCTCTCTGATTTTTCCGCACGGTCCCACAAGCGGACGTAGATCTGGCGGCGAGGGATTTGAACAGAGGGATACTAGTATAAAAGTTATCCACGTACAGGTGGTAACCCTTATCTAGTAGGGGGTGGAAAAGGTCCCACACGATCTTCCCACTGACACCCAGAGTGGGGGGACATTCTGGGGGTTCAATCCGGGAATCTTGACCCTCTTTTATATTCTAAACTTGTAAGTGTACCCGGAGGTACTCTCACAGAGTTTATACAGCTTCACGGCATATCTCGCCCGCTTGGACGGAATGTATTGGCGGAAAATGAGTCTTTCCTTAAAACTGATGAGAGACTCATCTACAGAGAGCTTCCTTTGGGGAACGTAGGCCTCCATAAATTTGGCCCCAAAATGATCTATAATCGGCCGTATCTTGTACAGCCGGTCATAGGCAGAATCACCTTGGGGAGGACATGCTGCATTATCATTGTAATGCAGACATTTCCTTATGGCCTCAAAACGTTCCCGTGTCATGGCCATACTGTAAAGCGGGGTCTTGTATAGTATGTCCCCGCTCCAGTACTGCCTGACACTATGCTTTTTCTCCAGGCCCATATGCAGCACGAGGCTCCAAAATGTCCTCATTTCGGCTGCATTGACAGCGTACCATCCATTGGGCCTGGCCAAAATCGAGCCCGGATGAGCGGCGACAAACTGTTGGGAATACAGATTTGTCTGTGTCACCATCATGTTGACAAAGTCGTCACTGAAATATTGACTAAAAAAGTCTATTTCAGTGAACCCGGCGATGTCAATTTGGATTCCTGGGTTGCCAACAAACCCAGGAATCACGGGCTCAAAGTTCTCTGGGGTAGTCCAGACAGGTTCACCGGTAGAGGGTACCGGTGGACTTGCCTGGTGGGCCGGCATTCTAGTACAGGTGACATGGTCGCTAGTGCTAGTATGGGGCACAGGGTCAGTTGCATGGGGAGTATCTGGCCTCGCACGGCGGCGGGTCCTCCGCCTTGGGGGCTCATCATCAGAACTTGATGATGAGGAGAGCGATGAAGAGACCAGGAAAGTGGGGTCTTCATCGCCCTCACTGGCGTTTTCAGAGTCGGATGCAATTATGGCATATGCCTCCTCCGCTGAAAACGCCCTGCGAGCCAGGTAAAAAAAAATAATAATTACTTACACCCCAAATTATGGGGGTAAGCCCAGTGTCCCTGTAAGGGTTTTGGCACAAAAAATTGCCTCAGACCCCAGACAGTGGGCGCTGCACAGAAATAAAAAAAAATTTACTTTTTATTTTTATTGAATAAAACTCTGCCCCTGCCTAGCACAAACTTTCCCTGACTGGACAAGGGGGCAGGGGGCTAAAGGGGGTCTCTGGGGGGCGCTGGGGCACAGTATGGGGGATCTTACTTTTGGTCTCCTCACAAGCTCTGGTCTGCTCACCTAAAACACGTTACTGGGCAGAGCAGAGCTTTGAGGAGACCAAGACAGGGCTCTACTCCAGCCAAAAGATTTGATTTGACGGTCCAAAAACACCTGTCCAATCAAATCGCTGTGGGAGGAGCATTACTGCTCCATCTCACAGCCTATTCTACTGGCTGATCTGGTGACTCTGTTACGTCACCAGATCATCTAGCTGTTCCGGGGCAACGCGTCTCCATAAACGCGAATGCCCCAAAATCGCCCGCAGATCGCTGGTCTGAATTGACCGGCGATTTGCGGCAATCGCTGATGTGGGGGGTTCTCAGGAACCCCCCCCCCCGGCAATGATACGGGATGCCTGCTGAATGAATTCAGCAGACATCCCGTTCCGATCCCCGCCCGAATCGCCGGCGGGGACCGGAATCGCCGCATATCGCCGGTCTGAATTGACCGGGGATTTGCGGCGATCACCGATATAGGGGGACCCCCCTCGGCGATGTGCCGGGGTGCCTGCTGAATGATTTCAGCAGTCACCCCGTTCCGATCCCGTTCCGGCTAGCGGCGGGATGCGATTTTCCCACGGGCGTATGGATACGCCCTTCGTCCTTAAGTACCAGGACGCAAGGGCGTATGCATACGCCCTTCGTCCCGAACAGGTTAAACTTTTAATAAGGAAGGGGTTAATTGGTTTTTTAACTTCATATTCATATTAACTTCTTTTTCTTTGACACTTTTTTTTCTTACAGGAATCAGCTGGGGGCCAGTCGGTATGACGCAGGCTCGAGTCAGGAGCCCGTGCCATACAACGGTTGCCGTCTCAGGACGAGGCTCATCCTTAGACAACAACCGGTTAAACATTTTTCCAAAGAAAGGACAGTTTAGATTTGTTGCTTTTAAGGGTCAATTGTATTGGTCAGAAAACCTTTGCATACGAAATGTAAACAATTTTTAGGTAATCATTTACTAAATTGTAAGATTTTCAATAACCTATTATTAGCTTATATAATGAAATAAAATTTTGTTGTGGCTAATTTGGAATTATGTAAAGATATGTAATTTTTCCCCATGTGTACAAGTAGCTTTGATATAAATGGCCTTCACGAAATCCATAGTTGAATGACATTATAATTCTTTTACTAGACCATTATCCAGTAATGCTCAAGCTAAAAGAAACAGTCTTGTATTTCAAATTCAAGCTTTTTTTGAATAATGAAAATATATGCACTGAACAATACTTCAAAGATTGAGCTACAACTAACAAAAAGATCTTAGCTGCTTATGAATTAAATATGGATTACCCTGTCGATTTGGCAACATTGTCTGGTTTGAGATTTTTGAAGCAGACCTCCTTAGTTTTTAAGATCTATTTTCAACCTGAAATAAATAAAAGAGTACATGGAGTATTGGCCAAAGGTATACAGTAATCGAAGGGTCCAGTAGATGTTCACATTTTCAAATACAAGAAGCTACCCTAACACATATGCTATTAGAATGTTGAAGAATGAAGGCATAAAAAAAACTAGAGGCAAAAGCATGCCTCACCAGCTAAGTGGCACAAATATTTGCCTTATCACAGCTCCCGTCAAATGCTGGCCAGGATGTGATTTGCACTTATTCTCCTTTTGGAGGCACATAGAAGATTCCCTCATTAATTTGACAACCAGCTGACCACTTCATATCATTTTATTTTTAAATTAACAGACTTTTTTCTGTTCACTACTAATTCTAATAAGGGGGTACACCGGTGGAAAACATGTTTATTGTAATGAGCCTTTGCTAGTAAGTTAAACATATTTGAAAAAGACTTTTACAATAAAAAAAATCAAAATCCTTCCAGGATTTATTAGTATTAGTATGTTTCAGAGGAAATGCTTTACTTTCAAAATTTCTTTCCTGTCTGTCAACAGTACTCTCTGCCGACACACATATGTCCATTTCTGGAACTGTCAAGATCAGGATATATTTACTGTGGGGATTTACTCTTGCCCTCGACAGTTCCTGACATGGACAGAGGTGTCAACAGAGAGCACTGTGGTCAGGCAGAACTGAAATTCAAAAAGAAAAGAACTTCCTGTGTTTTATACAGCAGCTGATAAGTACTGGCTGGTTTGGGATATTTTAATAGAAGTAATTTTCAAATCTGTTTAACTTTCTGGCACAAGTTTATTTAAAAAAAAAAATGAAGTCCAGTGAAGTACCCCTTTAATGAACTCCAACCCAGGGGAGTTGCATCTAAGTCAGAAATTATTTGTCAGGACACAAAAATTATGTTACACCTCCATGTCAAGCAACTAAAAATCTAGATTTAAAATATTTTATATATCACTGTTGGACCTTCCCCTCTTGTACCCAAATCTGCACATCTCGTGGGACAAAAACAGTAATTATGGTCTCCAAGTTATCTGGCAACAGGCAATGTCATCAAGGTTGGGAGCTTGGAAAATTGTTTACAAGGGAGGATAGCTTCTACACTTCAATATTTAGATTAGTTGCATTGCGATCTAGTTATTCAGCTATCTATGAAGTCCAGTAAGTCAAGAAATATTTTGCAGGGTATAAAGGCTATTTAAATAGCCCTTAATTGAGGTTGTAAGATAGGGTTACAGTTCCACACTCCACCACACCTCTTTCCCCCTTATTTTTTTATTTTAAACTGATTAAACCCCCCACCCCCACCCCGATAGCACAATAGCTATCCCAAAACCAAAATCGATATTGGTCAAATTCCCCCCCCCCCTTTTCAACCCCCACCCTTGCAACCCCACCCTCTTTGTTTGTTTACATAATGAAATGCAAACATACTTACCTAATGTTCACGAGATGCACAATCAGCATGACACAGCCCTATCTGTATGGGGATCCGGGACGAGTGTGGCAGATCCACAGTGACAGAGGCAGCGACGAGCAATCTCACCGCCTGTGCCCTTAAACAACACACGATCCGATTGGCTGCTCAGGCGGCCTCTGCAAGCAAGGCTAACCGTGTTCCATTAACAGTGCCTAGACAAATAAATGCCATTAATTTAGAAAAGGGCAACCCTCTTAACATGGTAATAGTCTACCATGTGTTACTAAAATGAGGGGTTAACATTTTGAATGGAAATTAACATTGTTAATGTATGTTCCGTTTTCCAAAAAAGCCCAACAGATTAGCTACCTGTAGCTAGGCCGCGCATGCCTCGCCACCTTCAAGCATTTTAATTAGCACATAACACATTACCAAATCCCCATAGTACAGTGCAGCTGGTAATATGTTAAGCCTTTCCAGGTAAATAGTAAAGTGGTCACGTCTGACCGTACATTACACTTACCTGACGAGATGTCATGCGATTCCGCGCCCTGGAAATCTCCTCAGGGCTGAAGGCAGGAAGTCTCGCTGGCACCAGCCTTGCCTCAAGCAAGCTGCTCTGCGCATGTGCCAGACAGGCAGATTTGTGTGAGGAAGTACACCCACATGCAGTGTAGGAACAACGCATCGTTGTAAATCTCGGGTAGCTTACCCTATGATTCTAAATATATATATATATATATATATATATATATATATATATATATATATTTATTTATTTAAAATTAAGGCTTCTTGCACAAATTTGGTAAGATATCTTAGAAATAGCCATAGCATTATTCAAATGCAATTCTATCTGGGTTCCCCCAACAGTGAAGTACTTTTTTTTAGTCAGCATATGTTACAACCCTGATGTTTATAAGTAACATGCCACAAAATATGACAGTGAAACCAAAAATCGGATAGCCACCTTAAAGGGGTATTCCAGGCAAAACCTTTTTTTATATATATCAACTGGCTCCGTAAAGTTAAACAGATTTGTAAATTACTTCTATTAAAAAATCTTAATCCTTCCAATAGTTATTAACTTCTGAAGTTTTCTGTCTAACTGCTCAATGATGATGTCACGTCCCGGGAGCTGTGCATGATGGGAGAATATCCCCATAGGAACTGCACAGCTCCCGGGACGTGAGTCATCAGAGAGCAGTAAGACAGAAAACGGCAACTCAACTTCAGAAGCTAATAACTATTGGAAGGATTAAGATTTTTTAATAGAAGTAATTTACAAATCTGTTTAACTTTCCGCAGCCAGTTGATATATAAAAAAAAGTTTTGGCCTGGAATACCCCTTTAAGGGCATGCTGTAAGTTGTAGTTTACATAATTCTGGAGGCACATATGTGGATAATAAGAATTTTTTATAAAGATGACTATCTCCACATTTTTGCCAACTACCACTCACAGATTGTCCTTTAGGTTGCAATGCTGACATTTTTGCAGACAAAACCAATATGAGTGTGCTAATAACAACGTAATAAAAATGTGAGTATTTGTAAGCTATAATTTCCTTTTCTTCTACAATAACCCAATTTACATAGTGTTGGCAAAATCTCATAGTGAATAAAATAATCTGAAAAGTTTTGAACGGCAGCTAATAATTTAAATATGCACTGCAGACACATAATGGGAACCTTAAAAAACACATAATATATGAGATAGAATGAAGAAATAATATTAAATACTTGTGTCTTTACATAGTGTATGTTGCCAATAACAAACCTCATCAAAATTAGCAAAGGAAAACAAATTTACTAAACAAGCCAGTTCAGGATAGGGAGTCAACCAAAAACACACAATGGAACACCACGCTGGTTTAGGCTGATTCTACTTTTCTTTTATGTATGGACTTCTAACATTTAAAAAAAAGAGTCTCAGTAGTGTATGTGGCCTACACGTGCCAGTTTGTCCACCCTACAAGGCTTCGGCATGCTCCAGATGATGTTGTGGATGGTCTCCTGAGGGATGTCCTCACAGACCTAGAGTAAAGTAACCTAAAACAATACACTTCACTACATTTTCACAAAATAAAAAAGTAAAACAATACATGCATGCTGGGAGTTTTGCAACAGCTGGAGGCACCCTGTTAGAGGAACACTGCCGGAGAGTATTTTGGTGGAGGAGGCAAACGTCATGATTGCAGCCGGGTTCCTTCCCAATGCAAATCCCTAATTTAGGCATCAAAGACGCATGGCGCTCTCTCACTTCATTGCCCTGTGTTATTTCAAGGCCACTGTATTGTGCCACATCTGAAGTATATCCGTACTTGGGAGAAATTGCCTGACAAATTTTGGGTGGCTTTTTCTCTATTTACCCCTTTGAAAAAGGTAAAGTTGGGGTCTTCACCAGCATGTTAGTGTAAAAAAATATATACATATTAATACATATTAGGCTAGGTTTCCACTTGGCAAAACCACCAATAAAAATGTTCATTCTTTGTGAAAAAAACACTGCGGCCAAATGTTAGCTGCAAGTCAATGGGGAAGCCATATCCACTTGGCGTTTTTCAGTTTGGCATTTTTAATCCTTTGGGCGTTTTTCAGCTATTATTGGCTCCTTGACAGTTTTTCAAAAACGACGTCTTGTTGAGACTTTGGCATTTTTTTAAGGAAAATATTGGCGTGTTCCTGCCATAGAAGTCTATGGGAGTGAAAAAACGCCAAGAAAAACGTTGTGTGGTTTTTAAGGCTAGGTTTCCAGCAAAAACATCATAAAAACTGCCACAGCTTTTTCCTACATTTTGGCAATTTATCTGGCGTTTTTGCTGGCATTTTTAAAGGTGTTGCCCTATACTTTTCATTTGCACAAGAGGTAAATGGAAAATAGTACTCCTAGATTTGAATTTCAAGTTTTAAGAAGTACAAAAATACCCCATATGTCGACCTAAAGTGCTCATGCAGATGAAAACAGGGCTCATGAGTGAGAGCGCACCATGTACATTTGTGGCCTAAACTGGTGATTTGCACTGGGGTGGCTGCTGGTTTCAGCTGTTCTGTCCAACGCTACTTCAATAAAAAATAAAAAAAAGTGCATGTGATCCCTTTTTGGAATTTACACCCTGCAAGGAACATAACAAGCGTTATAGAAAGCCTTAAAGGGGAAATCCAGGCAAAAACTTTTTTATATATATCAACTGGCTCCAGAAAGTTAAACAGATTTGTAAATTACTTCTATTAAAAAATCTTAATCCTTCCAATACTTATTAGCTTCTGAAGTTTTCTAACTGTTCAATGATGATGTCACGTCCCGGGAGCTGTGCAAAGTTTTTGCCTGAAATATCCCTTTAACACCCCACAATTTTTTATCAATTATTCGGGAAAGTTGAACATGAAAATTTGCTTTTCTTCCACTAAAATGCAGATTTTACCCCTAAGTCTACATTTTCAAAAGGAGTACAAAGAAAAATGTCCCCCCCTCATGGAATGTAATAAGGGTTGCAGTGAGCATTTACACCCCACAGGTGTCTGGTAGTTTTTTTACATCAGTGGTCCGTGATTATGAAAAATTAAATTTTTCATTTGCACAGCCCACTGTTCCAATGATCTGTCAAATGCCGGGGGGTATAAATGCTCACTGTAGCCCTTATTACATTTTGTGAGGGGTGTATTTTTCAAAATGGGATCAAATGTTGGGGTGGTTCACTGTAAATTAAATTTACAGCCACTAAGGACCTATGACATGCCATACATGCACTTGCACTGTTCAACGCAATAGAATAGTACTGCATGTATAATTTTTGAAAGATCACGAATAGTCCTGCCCACATATCCGGCAAAGAGCAGTCAAACGCCCCTATGATGACAAGGAAGCAGGGATTTAAATTTATTGTAGTCTACAATCTGATTGAGATGACAGTGTTTCATCACAGTGGCCACAATCAGCCTGACTGAGCATCCATGAAGGTTTTTTCCAGACTTTACACATGGTGATTAACTATTCTGCCTTAGATGGGGAAAATTTCTGTTTAAATTAAGTGTCTCATTCATTTTTAATACATCTAATTTTCCTTTTAAGGGAAGAAATTGTAGAAACACCAAAGGCTTTCTCTGATTTTAAGGTTTAAATGCAGAAATTACAACCTTTAAACATTTTTTTACAATAGTAGTCTATTAACTAAAAAAAAAATGTAGACTGTGTGAGACATAAGCCTCTGTGTTATTTTTTACAGAGAATGGATATGATTCCGAGCGTAATAAATACAATAGTGCACCTAACCTCGTCAAGCGTATTACCTCTGTGACTCTCCAGCGCAGGCCAGAGCCCCTACTGTTCTCTATATTACCCACAGGAATCCCCAAGGCAGCAGCGAGACTGCTTACTTTCTTACTCTTAGCGGCCTGGACTGTTATCCCGAGACTGTGGAAATCACACACTGCTCCCACTATCTCGTCTTGGCTCCAGGAGGCATCCAGACTACATAGGATGGAAGAACTGATGGCAGACACCCTGGGACGGATAGATAAGTACATGACAGTTTGTTTGCCATGGCTGACGTTCACATCCTCTACCGACTACGCTAGACTATACCTTCACAATTGACGACATGTCCTTCTGCTACGTTTGACTACACTACTGCCTTGTCCTTTGGTACCTCGCCATGACCTGTGTGGTCGAGCCGTGTAGGGGGTAGCGACCTGGGTGTCGCCTGCCACAGCAAGCCCATCCTGCCTTGCGGTGGGCTCTGGTGAAAACCAGTGGCACCTTAGACTCCGCTCCCCGATACGGTCGGTGTCATCAGCCACACAGGTTAGAGGATCCACATTCAGCTTCGTTACAAATGTACAGGTGGTTGGGGGGTCAAAGTTACAAATCCTAGACATCGTTCCCAATTACCCCGGTTCTTGCCATGATTCATTCATCCTTCAGCACACAGAAATTTACCAACGCTTTCGAAAGGGAGTTTATGGAGATAGTCTCATCCTTGGTGAGTACTTTACATACTCTTGCAATTTATTCATCTCTTACATTTCTCAAAAAATGTTCAATGCATGTGTAAGGTTTAAATTGTTTAGTCTTCTGCTAAAATCACATCTGTCTATTTTTCGCTGCTCCTTTTGGAAACAGTATGAACCTTTTAGAAAATTGAAGTTAGTTAGATTCAGGGTTTCAGAATGCTCCAACCCACTCTCATATGTCGCTTTTTTTTTTTTTTTTTTTGGAGTGCAAGTTAGCCAATGATTTAATTTTGTAAAGTAATCCAAGAGCTCATCCTTTAACTCTCCTCAACCTATGTTATTGATTAAATGCCATTTAGGTAGCTATGCTGAACAGTTTAGATCTTTATATTGACACAAGCAGGGAGTGATTGAAAAAAAATCTTAAAAAAACAAACAAACATCTTGTATCTAGTGTTGCTCGCGAATATTTGCAATTTTTTTTCACAGTACACATCACAGTGTTCATCCCTCTCTGCTTCCAGCTTGAGTGGTGTAAAGAAGCCTCTAATACTACTGTGTGAGACACCAGCATTTTAGTGCAAACATTTTTTTTTCTCATTTTCCCATCCAACTTTAACGACAATTCGCCAAACACCTGTGGGGTGTAAAGGAGCACTATACCCCTTGTTACGTTCCGCGGGGGGTGCAGTTTCCAAAATGGGGTCACACGTGGGTATTTATTTTTTTGCATTTATGTCAGAACCGCTGTAAAATTTGCCACCCCTGTGCAAATCACCAATTTAGGCCTCAAATGTACATGGTGAGCTCTCACTCCTGAGCCGTGTTGTGTGCCCGCAGATCATTTTACGCCCACATATGGGGTATTTCCGTACTCAGAAAAAATTGCGTTACGAATTTTGGGGGTCTTTTTTTCCCTTTACTGCTTGTGAAAATAAAAAGTATGGGGCAACACTAGCATGTTAGTGTAAACATTTTTTTTTTACACTAACAGGCTGGTGTAGACCCCAACTTTTCCTTTTTATAAGGGGTAAAAGGAGAAAAGCCCCCGAAAATGTGTAACTCAATTTACAGAAATACCCCATATGTGGCCCTAAACTGTTTCTTTGAAATACGACAGGGCTCCGAAGTGAGAGAGCACCATGCACATTTGAGGACTAAATTTGGGATTGCATAGGGTGGACATAGGGGTATTCTACGCAAGTGATTCATAAACAGGGTGCCTCCAGCTGTTGCTAAACTCCCAGCATGCCTGGACAGTCAGTCGCTGACCGGAAATGCTGGGAGTTGATGTTTTGCAACAGCTGGAGGCTCCGTTTTGGAAACACTGCCATATGATATGTTTTTCATTTATTTTTTTTGTATTTTTTTTTGGGGTGGGGCAGTGTAAGGGGTGTATATGTAGTGTTTTACCCTTTATTATGTGTAGTGTAGTGTTTTAAGGGTATATTCACACAGGCAGGTTTACGGTGAGAATTTGCCGCAGCTCAAACTTGAAACAGGAATCTCACTGTAAAACCGCCTGTGTGAATGTACCCTGTATGTTCACATGGGGGGGGGGGGGGCAAACCTCCAGCTGCGGCAAAACTACAACAGTTAGGTTCTGTTACCTAACTCAGTATTTTCCAACCAGTGTGCCCCCAACTGTTGCAAAACTACAACTCCCAGCATGTACTGGGAGATGTAGTTATGCAACAGCTGGAGGTGCGCAACTACAACTCCCAGCATGCCGAGATAGCTGGTTGCTGTTTGGTCATGCTGGGATTTTGCAACAGCTGGAGGGCTATAGTTTAGAGACCACTGCACAGTGGTCTCCAAACTGTGGCCCTCCAAATGTTGCAAAACTACAACCCCCAGCATGCCCAGACAGCTGTTTTCTGTCTGGACATGCTGGGAGTTGTAGTTTTGCAAGTTTTTCTCATGCGCGAATATATGTTTAGACTATAAAGAAAATATATCCGCGCATATGTGAATAATATATGATTTATATATATATATATATATATATATATATATATATATATGAATAATAATATATTTTCGCATATGTGAATAATATTTTCACATACGTGGATTTTCGCATACGGGAAAAAAGTAGCGAATATAACGAATATGCGAATTTAGTGAATATATGAATAATATTTGCGCATATATTTGCGAAATATCGCGAATTTGAATATGGCCTATGCCGCTCATCACTACTTGTAAAACCTCACTTAGACTAACCCCCTCCATTGTGGACAACATCACGTGCTGACTTATGTCTGGTCTAGGTCTCCTCCTCTCACACATGTCTGAGGTGTAGTGAGAGTTCCTCTTGGCATATTCAGCATGTATTTTCCACTAGACCTTAATTCAAACTGCTTCTTTTTAAGAAGACAGCATTATTTTCGGCTGTATGATGAATTTTCTGATAGGAAATACCTTGTAAACATGCACCAATGTACTGCAAGCAATTGGCTGACAGGCGTGGCACCGAAATGCACTTAGTTAAGGGAGTTCTATTCTGAGATGCACACTTGAAAAATAAAATGTTGAAGAAATCCAGTTACCCACGGAGTTAAGTAAAACCCATGTTGCATCGTGTGCACATCAAAGAGGAATTTGTGTTTTTTTGAAGCATGGTTAAAGAAGAAAAAAAAAAATACCCTCTCTAACCATCTGAACACACTAGAGGGCAAGGGACATGAATTTTCTAACATTAACCTATTTGTGCTCAGGCTCCATACATGTACTATTGACAGGAAAGATTGCCTACATACCCATACAAGATCTTACCCTAGCATAGCGGTCTGAGTTGTGCCATAGCCGCGCAATGAGGGCACGCCTATAGAGGGTATGCCCTAGAGTGAAGGAATAAAATAAGGGAGGGTTGGGAGGGTTCCACAAATGACACTTGCTCCACCCCTGTAGGAGAGGGGGGAGTTATATACACACGCCCCCACCTGTTCCCAATAAGCCCCACCATGGAAGTGCAAGGAGCGATTAATTACTTCCGCCCCTTGCACAAACACAGCCCTGCGGGCTTTACACTTGTGCTCAGGCTCCATACATGTACTAGTGACAGGAAAGATTGCCTACATACCTATAAAAGATCTTACCCTAGCATAGCGGTCTGAGTTGTGCCATAACCGCGCAATGAGGGCACGCCTATAGACAGCAAAAACAACCATGCTAGGATAAATACAATTCCTGAAAGAACACATCCTACACCCAGCATTGATCTTCACATACCCAAAGTAGACTATACCTTGTGTACCTAGTGTGCTGAAAGAGTAGCCTCGACCAACTAGTGACTACTAGAGGTGGTAACCATACCTTGCAAACTGTGGTAGTAACGTCCATCTGTAAAGTAACAACCTGAGAATGATAACATGCCCTGCCAAATATACTAACTGAACTATACCTATTACCATCCCTACTTGTGACATTACTTCAAATGGACACGAAAGGCTAACTTCATGGCAGGTCTGACAAGCACCAATTCCCTGCTATTTAAGAGGCAAAACTAAACTGACAGGTAAATGACAAGAAACTAATGCCTATCTACCTGATAGACCGTGTGGGTCATGTCACCTGACAAGGTCACAAAGGCACCTTACCTGATTGAGATTGTAACAGACATACCTACCTAGCCAATGTACTGACACAACTGGACTAGGGAGTGATGCCCCATTGCAGATAAGAGGTCCCTGCCTGAGCAACGTACCTGAGACAGCAGCAATTATGATTCAATCCCCGATCCTAAAGAAATGAGTCATGTAACTGTGTATTAACTACACAATATATCTGCAACTAAATGCTGGCCTTCCTTAAAAAAGAACGTGCAACTATGCCGGATAGTTGAATCTGTGTACTATAACAAAAATGATAACATAATCGAGAAATACAGCAGAGGTTGTATCTGACCTGAAAATGTGTCAGGTCATAACAAATAACAAACGACAAAATAGCTCTGAAAACGAGTCAGTAGCAACTGACATTACCCCTTGAAGCGGAGTCAGGCAACAGGGTAACATCATGAGTATTCCTCACAAGAAACCTGTATGAAGCTGGCGTGTGGCTCTGAAGGCGTGTCAGTAACAAAAAATGTTTTCTTTTTTTCCTTTTCGAGAGTGAGTTGCTATACTGGCCTCGTGCCCCCCCCCCCCAAGCCCCACCTGCATGGCACTTTGAAAGAACAAACTAGACCCAGTGACAGGCCCTGACAACGGGGTGACCCTTATCCTAGGGAACCCTGACTCTAAAGCAGTGAGGAGCTGAGAATGTCCGAGGGCAGAATGTCTGAGGGACACCATACTGCATATCACACCTGCACTGCAAGTGCTGGCGCAGGAAGCGGCTGCGCCGCTGAAACACCTGGACCACTGAAGCAACTAACAAAGAGACAAAACGGAATTAATAAGGAAACAATGTATGAGCTCCCTACACTAAGTGCATACCCGGTGTATGAGAGCGAGAGTAGGCCACCAAGCTACTGCTCTGAGGACTGGACAAACAAACATGTCTGGGAAGCACCTGGGGCCTCCGTTTGAACGTCCCTATACACACCTGAACACCACAAGACTTCGCTTGGAACCTGAAAAAGCACTGCGAGATGAGCTCTAGATACATAAAACATAACATATTTATGCAATTGCTGGCTGGGCCCTGGTACGTAGTGCCTGGCTGATGCTACCAGGACATGAGTTACCACCACCAAGGCCGAGAGTGCCGAAGAGCCCGAGTTCAGGTTAACCAAGTGACCCACATATCTCAACTATAATTCGCTGTGCTGCATCCTACTTCACCAAAACCGTACCCGGGGCGTGACCCGGCTAAACCCGTGCCGTAGTGTGCGTACTAATGGGACAACCCCCGTGGCCGACCCATCGCGCCACAGTGCCTGCCACCAGACAGGCCGTCACCAGTGAGGAGCTAAGAAACTCTGAGACATCCAACACAAGAATTAGCATGAACAATAGCGAACCTGCACTCCCAGTGCCGACAGCCAGACGCGACCTGCACCACTGCCTTCTGACCTTTAAACCAACTAAACCAAAACATACATGATTATTTAATTTTTTTGCGCTCTGAGAACGTGTCAGTAACGTAAGTAACTCAACTGCTCTGAAGATGAGTCAGTAGACAGCCGTGAGTCGTGCGTTTGCTCTGAGGATGTGTCAGTAATAATATGACTTTATAAATTTCAATGTAGAACTGCTCGGGAGAGAAGTTCGGAACTGACCAGTGAGTTGCTCCGAAGACGTGTCAGTAACAACCTGGTCCTATTAATTAATCGGTACTAGACTGCTCTGAAGATGAGTCAGTAGACAGTCAGAAAAACATGCATTGCTCTGAAGACGTGTCAGTAACAAGCCTGTAATTCTGTGAGTAAGTAGACTGCTCTGAAGACGAGTCAGTAGACAGCCGGGAGTTGTGTGTTTGCTCTAAGGATGTGTCAGTAATAATGACTATAACTTTGATGAAAAACCGCTCGGGAGAGAAGTTCGGAACTGACCAGTGAGTTGCTCTGAAGACATGTCAGTAGCAACATGGTCCTATTAATCGGTACTAGACTGCTCTGAAGACGAGTCAGTAGACAGTCAGATAACATGCATTGCTCTGAAGATGTGTCATTAACAAGCTTGTATTCTAACATTAAAATAGACTGCTTTGAAGACGAGTCACTAGTCAGCCGCTGTGGCACCTTGTTCTGAAGATGAGTCAGTAACAAGCGATGATGCCCTGAACCCCAGACTGCTCTGAAGATGAGTCAGTAGACAGTCAAAACTGGTGACACGTTGCTCTGAGGACGTGTCAGTAACAACATGTCCGGCCAGTGAGTCCACCCTATATATATATATATATATATATATATATATATATATATATATTTTTTTTTTTTTTTATATACATCTTTTTTTTTTCAAGTGCTACCAATTTGTAGTGCGGAGTTCCGGCCAGGTGCTGCCTGTCCGGGACTGCCCCACCTAACATTATACATATTTAAGGAGAATAAACAATAACCCACCTTCCGTATATCCAAAGAACAGCAGGTGTGGACACGCGGGAAACTATAACATAACAAGCATGACAGTAACGTTTACAATGTGACCAAGCAACAGCCTGATGCCTGCTATGACCCCTTAGACCCCTGAACCTGGTTGCTCGCCAAAGCGTCAGTGGGGTTACCCGAGAGAACTGCGCCCCAACCTCCTACCCGGGGGGACTCGAGACATGTGACCAACTTTTTACCCGTGGCGGTGTTCTGGGACATAACGTCAGTACCGCTTGTGTGACTGCAGCGTGGAGTACCAACAACTTAAGAACCGTGAACATGTGACCACTATAACTGCCGTGAGTGTATGAACCGTATAATTGCCATAGGCAGTATACTGCCGTAACTAGTATGAAATACCATTAACATATGAACCGAATGACACTTTGAGCATATGAACCAGTGATAAGTACGAGGTGTTTGACTGCCATGAACGTAACATGGATAGAAAGAACGTAAGACCATGAACATGCCCAGAATATATGAACTAGTGAGAGAATAACCATGAGGTGAACAACATAAACGAGTTTGCACAGTATAAATGCTGTGAATATATAATCAGAGAGTATATGTACCGTATAATGATATTAGCACATGAAACTGTATACATACTATGCGCGTACGAGCAGTGTGCCATAAGCGTATGAATTAAGCATGAGAGTACGGACAATAAGAAACTCATGGAGTTATGAAACCGTGAAGATGCTCTACTCGTGTGCACCTTGTACCAGTAATGCGTGTATGCCCATTATAAACCAAGCGTATGAACCGTATGGATGCCATGATCGTGCAAATAACGAGTATTACACTGTGTATACTAGGATTTAATTAGCTGTAGCCTATGCTATATCTTTACAGAGCATTGCACCCTACTGTATACAATATGTTATATTGAAACAAGACACTCTGCAGAGCACTGCATCACCACGCAGCATATGCTACTCTGCAACGAGATCCTCTGCAGAGTATTGCACCACACCAAACACAGCATAAGCCACCCTGTGTTGCAACGAGCCCCTTCGCAGAGCACTGCACCATACTACACATGCTAACTGTAACAACCCTCAGCAGAGCATTGCACTATGCCCTATATAGTATGTTATATTGAAACCATCCCATCTGCAGTTCATTGCACTAACTGTATAAAGTTTGCTTGTAATGAGACCATCTGCAGAGTATTGCACTATACTGTATGTAGTATATATTATGTTGTAACAAGACCATCTGCAGAGCATAGCACCATAGCTGTATATCATGTATACTATATTGTAACAAGACCATCTGCAGAGCATTTGCACCATAACTATATATCATGTATACTATATTGTAACTAGACCATCTGCAGAGCACTGCACCATACACCATACTGTTATATTGTAATGAGACCCTTGCAGAGCATTACACTGTACCGTATACTGCAAGGGCACTGTATACCCCGCAGAGCACTGCAGCACACAGCAAAAATTTATATTAAAACAACTCTTTGCAGAGCATTGCACCACACTGTATACAGCAAACGCTATATTGAAAGAACCCTCTGCAGAGCATTGCACTATACTTTAGATTAACGATAGCAGACAAGCTGACAGGACCAACTAACGAGCGGCCATGCAGAGAACTGGGCAGCTGCCGCAACCTGTCTCAAAGGCATAGACAATTGTAGCTGTGCGGGTGGCGGGCGGTCAACATGCCGCCATGAGGCAGCTAGCGGGCTGCACGAGATGCTGAGGCTTCGCCACCCCCAGCACTGATTTAACTCACCTGCTTGCTGCTCCTGGACTCCACTACCACTGCGGGAAGAGCCAGTCAGCACCATACCTGCCCTATATTACCTTATAATCAAAGTGAGGCACAGCATCCCCAGATAAGACAGCCAGCGGAGCTGCCAGGGATGCCGCGCCTGCACCCCCCAAGCCAGACTCATGATCAGCAAGGCCTCGGCACCGTGAGCAGCAGCTCTGAAGATTTTTGCGGTAGATTCAAACACCAGACTGCCACAGGAAGCAGAGATTCCACAAATTGACACATGCTCCGCCCCTGTAGGAGAGGGGGGAGTTTTATACACACGCCACCACCTGTTCCCAACAAGCCCCACCTGGAAGTTCAAGGAGCAATTAATTACTTACGCCCCTCGCACAAACACAGCCCTGCGGGCTTTACACTTGTTGACCCTCATCAGTAGATGACGTATTACCTAATATTGCTGCCAAATTGTCAATCCTTGTGACAATTGCTGGCTCTTCATTTTAAGATATTTGAAATATCTGTGTTGAATGACATCTGTGTAACTTTTATTAAAAAGCGTTTGCATAAATGAACTTTTGTTTGCATAATTTTTGAATGTTAAAGTAAACGTTGTAAAAGTAATGAAACATAGTTTGTAAAGGTTTTTGAACCTTTAAGTGTGTGCTACTTAGTATCAACTTGAAGTGCTTGACATGATCTATTTTTCAAAAAACTAAAAAAAAAAAAAAAACTTTTACACAACAGGTGACAATGGCTACCACCTATCAAAATGGCTTATGACACCGTATCTTTCTCCATGTACCCCAGTGGTGCATCATTATAATTTGGCACATAAAAAGACAAGATCCATTGTTGAGCGAACCTTTAGAATATTGAAAGGTAGGTTCCGATGTTTGGTCTTTAGTAGTGGAGCCCTCTTATACAAGCCCAAGACCATATGCCAGATCATTATTGCATTTTCCATCTTGCATAACATAGCCAATCTTCACAACATTGACACTCCCTTGGCAGATGATCTACGTGAAGAAATACAAAATAACTTGGATAATAATGTAGCGGCAGACAATGCAGGCCAGCAGTTTAGGAAACAGCTTACAAACCAATTCTTTGGACAGTAAATTATATATTTTAACCAGACTTTACATAGTTCTACATGGAAATGCAGATTACATGAGAATTTATGTTAAGAATCTTGTGTTCAACATAAATTTGCATATTTTTAACTTCAAATTTAAAATAAAAAAAAATTTAATAGCTAATGGCAAAAAATTGTCTATTTTTTTTATACTCTGCTTTAAAAATAAAATCAGCCATGTATACTATGTACTCATAACACAAAGAAAATTCAATAAAAAGACTTGTTCTAGTTTTTAACACACCAACACCATGTGACCCTGATCATTTTGCAATAGGTTAGAGCAGGGGGTGGGGGAAGCTTCAAACCCAAAAAATCTGGCAGGGAAAGCTGATAAATCAGTGTGAAAGTGTCAGATTTGTCGGGAAACGCCCAATTTTTAGGCTCACGGGTTGATCGGATAATTGTGCCGCACACTGTCGCACGATGTCTGCGACATGACCCAAACATCGTGCAACAGACAAAAAAAAAAAGAATGAGAAAACCAGTCAGGTTTTCAATAGTAAATGAGGGCCTGTTGTCACGATTCGGCTAGCTGGATGTGGATCCTCTGTGTCAGCGAGGGATTGGCGTGGACCGTGTCGGTGGACCGGTTCTAAGATGCTACTGGTATTCACCAGAGCCCGCCGCAAAGCGGGATGGTCTTGCTGGGGCGGTAGCAACCAGGTCGTATCCACCGGTAACGGCTCAACCTCGCTGACTGCTGAGAAGGCGTGGGACAGAAGGACTAGGCAGAGGCAAGGTCAGACGTAGCAGAAGGTCGGGGCAGGCGGCAAGGTTCGTAGTCAAAGTGGATAGCAGAAGATCTGGAAACACAGGCTTTGGACAACACTAAACGCTTTCACTGGCACAAGGCAACAAGATCCGGAAAGGGAGTGCAGGGGAAGTGAGGTATTATAGCCAGGGAGCAGGTGGAAGCTAATTAGGCTAATTGGGCCAGGCACCAATCATTGGTGCACTGGCCCTTTAAATCTTAGAGAGCTGGCGCGTGCGCGCCCTAAGGAGCGGAGCGCGCCAGGATGTGACAGCCGGGGGCCGGGACAGGTAAGTGACTTGGGATGCGATTCGCGAGCGGGCGCTTCCCGCTATGCGAATCGCATCCCCGCCGGCAATGTCAGTGCAGCGCTCCCGGTCAGCGGGTCTGACCGGGGCGCTGCAGAGAAAGGAACGCCGCGCGCGCTCCGGGGAGGAGCAGGGACACGGAGCGCTCGGCATAACACCTGTGTGTTTTGATCTACTTGCTTCTCCGCGTAATTTCAAAAACTAATAGGCTGTTAGTATACATTTTGATCAATAAGTACAAGCCCATTTGCCACGTCAAGGCCACCTATTCAGAATTTGTCCCTAACTTAACACTGGTGTAGCATCGGGCAGCAACCACCGCCACCGCGACAACATGCCCACGGGGGGAATGACCCAGTGGCCAGGCAGCCCCACTGCTGTCCAATCAAGCCCCTGGCTCAGGGCCACCCAACCCACAGACAAAGCACCACAGTAACAATGACCGCCACAGAGCACCACACCAGTGTGAAGACCTACCATGTGCTCCCTGCCAGAGGGTGGAGTGGAGTAATGGCTATAAAAAAGGGGACAGACTACAATTGTAAAACAAAAATAGAGAGACAGAAACACAGCCGCACATCCACATTATGTTTCTCTATTTCTGTTTTATATGAAAGCAGTTGTCAGCACCAGCAGGGTTAACAGGTGCTGACAAGGTGTTGTTTGCAAGGTTGCCAGGTTACGCCCTGCTGTCTGAGTGGCTAGCTACTGATTGACCACATGCGCATCTCCCTATATTACCAGGCATCAGTCACTGGGAAGATGCCTGTGAAAGCGGTCATTACCTGAGTAGCTAGCATTCCCTTATTTCCTTGTATACCCGGCAACTTGATTTCTGGCTTCATATCTGACTTCTCTTTGGTTATAGCGATTCGGCACCTCTTCCCACTCCTGGCTTGACTCGGTTTGACTGACATCGACTTTATGTGTGTATGTTTAGTTTGTCTTTGTTAGTTGCTTGTTTCCCTATTGCCATGACAACTGACTGGATTGTATTTTATTGTGTTGACATTTGACTTCCCTCACTTATTTAGGAAGGGATTGTTGACCAGTTGTTGGCCTATCATTTAGAATAGGTGGACAAGTAGGCAGGGACAGGGGCGCGGGTGAGCTTAGCGAGCACTCCTTCCCTGCCCATACGTGACATTTTCACAGGCCCAAACTACTACCTGCATCTGCTATGATGGAAGCAATGACTGCTTTAGTAGAGCAAATGCAGGGATTAACCCATTTAGTGCAATCTCTTGCTGAGAGGGTTCAGGCTCTGGAGACAGCTAATGGTCAGGCAGTGGTCTGTCCTCCAGCTGTTTCAAGTGACCCTAAAATTAATCTTCCTAACCGTTTTGCAGGTGACCGAAAAAAAATTGTTGTTTTCAGAGAGAGTTGTAAGCTATATTTTCGCATGAGACCCCAGTCTATTAGCACAGAGGACCAGAGAGTAGGATTTATCTTGTCTTGACTTGTCTTTGTTGCAAGGAGACCCTCAAGAGTGGGCCTTCTCCTTACCTTCCTCAGCTCCTGAATTAAGTTCAGTGGATGCTTTCTTTTCTGCTTTGGGCCTTTTTTATGGTGAGTCAGACTGTGCAGCCTTAGCAGAATCGCAGCTAGTCAATCTTAAGCAGGGAAAGAGAACAGCAGAGGAGTACTGTGCAAATTTTCGGAAATGGTGCACGGCTTCGGTTTGGAATGATCCAGCCCTTAGGTGTCAGTTCAGACTAGGATTATCTGACTCTATTAAGGATGCTTTTATAAGTTTTCCATCACCTGACTCATTAGAACAAGCCATGACATTAGCTATACGACTTGACAGACGTATGAAAGAAAGAAATCGAGAGCAGACTTTTAATTCTGTTCCTCATTCTCTTTCCTCCATGTTTCCTTCTTTTCCTGTCCCTCGTGTCTCTGCCGAGGAACCTATGTAGATAGGTAAATTTTCCCCTCAGAAAAGAAAATCCATTTGGAAGAAAATCACATGTTTCTTTTGTGGAGACGAAGGACATTGGTTCCAGAATTGCGTCAAACGCCAGCGCCTAAATGACAATCAGGGAGGTCATTTAGGCGCACAGGTACCTTCGAAATTATCTTCAAAAATTTTGTTACCAGTGCAAATATGTTTTCAAAAAAGAAAAATATTTGGTAAAGCTTTTGTTGATTCTGGCTCCGCTGCTAATTTTGTGGATCTAAAATGTATTAAGTCTTTAAATTTACCTTTGAGACGGTTGGAGGACCGGATTCCCATTTCTGGAGTGGATTATACACCCTTGTCAGGGGGTTGTGTCAGTTTTTCTACTCCCGAAGTGGGATTATTGGTCGCTTCTATGCATTTTGAAAAAATCACCTTTTTTGTTCTTAAAAATTTGTCTGTAAATGTGATTCTGGGTTTACCCTGGTTAAGAAATCATAACCCTGTTTTTGATTGGACCTCAGGGGAACTTATCAAGAAGCGATCTGAGTATTCTAACAAATGCATTACCGTCTCTCTTGCTACTCTCGGTGTGGGTAAAAGTATTCAACCCAAATTTATTTCAGATTTTTGTGACGTTTTTTCTGAGGAGGCCTCCTCTGCTTTGCCCCGACACCGAGATTATGTCTGTGCTATTGAACTTTTACCTGATGCCTTGTCTCGAAGTTTCAGCATTCTCAGCCTATAGACTCTAATTCTGAGACTATTCTTCCAGAAGGTGTGGTTATCTTTGCAGTATCTGCCGAATTAACATCGGAAATTTTGAGTAACCAAGGTTTGGTTCCTCCAGAGACTTCTAGAGGCAAAATCTTTGTACCTAGTCAGTGTCGCCTCCGTATAATCGAGGAATCTCATTGTTCTCCGTTAGCAGGTCATCCTGGTATCCATGGTACAAGGAGACTGCTTCAAAAGAGATTTTGGTGGTCAACCCTGAACAGGGATGTGAAAGCTTTTGTTGCTTCTTGTGATGTGTGTGCCCGAGCTAAGACTCCTCGGATTCATCCTGCAGGGGAGCTGTGTCCATTATCTATTCCTAAGAGACCCTGGACTCATATTTCTATGGATTTTATGACAGATCTGCCACCATCTGAGGGAAAAACTGTTTTATGGGTGGTGGTGGATAGGTTTAGCAAACAGTGTCATCTTATTTCTTTGAAAAATCTTCCTTCAGCTAAGATTCTTGCTGACTTATTTATAAGGCATGTTGTTAGGTACCATGGATTACCAGAAAATTTTGTATCAGATCGAGGAGTACAGTTTGTCTCTAAATTTTGGCAAGCTTTTTGTAAACAATTAGGTGTTCAGTTATCTTTTTCCTTCGCTTTTCATCCGCAATCTAACGGTCAAACTGAAAGGTTGAATCAAAGTGTGGAACAATACTTGAGATGTTATGTGGCCGACAGGCAGAATGAATGGGTGTCCTTTCTGTCCCTAGCTGAGTTTGCCTTAAATAAACAAGAACATTTTCTACCAGTATGTCACCATTCTTTTGTGTTTATGGATTTAATCCACGGTTTTCCTCCTGTACCTATACTGATAGTGATAACCCTGAGGTCAACACCACTATGAGTAAACTGTGCACAGTTCGGGCTCAGGTTCAGGAGAACCTGAAAAACACCCAAGTACTACAAAAGAAATCGGCCGACAAGAAACGTACTTGCGGCATAAAATTTTAAGTTGGTGATAAAGTGTGGTTATCTAAGAAAAATCTTCGTCTCAAGGTTCCATCTAAGAAACTGGCATCTAGGTTCATTGGACCTTATGAGGTAATTGAAGTTATTAATCCTGTGAGTTACAGATTAAAATTACCATCTTCTTTTAAGATTCATAATGTGTTCCATTGCTCCTTATTAAAACGTTATGTTCCTACTCAGTCTCCAGTCCCGAGTCCGTCTCCTCCGGTTGAGGTTGATGGAGAGCTTGAGTATGAGGTCGCTAGAATACTGCATAGCAGAAAGGTACCAAATTCTGTCCAGTACTTAGTTCATTGGAAAGGTTATGGTCCGGAGGAGAGATCGTGGGTTCCGGCCTCTTCTGTCCATACGGCCACTTTAATTAAGAAATTCCACGATTCTCACCCAGAAAAACCTAGACCCATTTTTAAGGGTGTGGTGGCCCCCCTTAAAAGGGGGGGTACTGTCAGCATCAGCAGGGTTAACAGGTGCTGACAGTGTTGTTTGCAAGGTTGCCGGGTTACACCCTGCTGTCTGAGTGGCTAGCTACTGATTGACCACATGCGCATCTCCCTATATTACCAGGCATCAGTCACTGGGAAGATGCCTGTGAAAGCGGTCATTACCTGAGTAGCTAGCATTCCATTATTTCCTTGTATACCCGGCAACTTGACTTCTGGCTTCATACCTGACTTCTCTTTGGTTATAGCGATTCGGCACCTCTGTCCACTCCTGGCTTGACTCGGTTTGACTGACATCGACTTTATGTGTGTATGTTTAGTTTGTCTTTGTTAGTTGCTTGTTTGCCTGTTGCTCCTGACAACTGACTGGATTGTATTTTATTGTGTTGACATTTGACTTCCCTCACTTATTTAGGAAGGGATTGTCGACCAGTTTCCGGCCTATCATTTAGGATAGGCGGACAAGTAGACAGGGACAGGGGCGCGGGTGAGCTTAGCGAGCACACCTTCCCTGCCCATATGTGACAGCAGTATTTTAATTAATTTGCTGATTCCAAAGCAGCAAAGGAATGGAAGAGAAGTACCTTGGACATTGTAGGCATTTAGATGTCAGTAATCTCCTTAGAATTACTGACATCTTTCTTTTTAATCACTGTAAAGGGGAATACAGAAGGGTTCTTACTGGGTTGTAAAATGTGTCTACCCAGCAGCAAAGTCTTGGTCTCTTGGTAGACTGTCAGGTAGACGTGCCTCTAGAGTTTTTAGATGGGTTGAGTGTCCCCCCCCCCCCCCATAAAAATCTTGCGCTCCAAAGTTTGGATGAGCCCAAAGTCTTACCACTGCTTGGAGAGAACATTGTTCTTGGAATGTCAGCTTATGTTCTCCTAAATGCAGATGACGGTTCCACTTTTTTCTCTGTGGCTTCTAGCAATCTAAGGCTGATCTGGAACACAGTGGGGGAGATTTACTATAATTCTGTATTCTCTGCAGTGCTTTAGACCAAAAAATCTCTGAACATGAGTCCATTTATCAAACTTTGCACCGTCTTTTGTAAATTTTGCGAATGGGCATTATTGTCTATTATCCATAGCACTTTAGATGAGAAAAGTCGCATAAAAGTCTCAGAGCCTGAGGCAAATATATCAAAAGTCACTCGTAGTACAGTGATTTATTCAAATGGACTTGCTGCCACACAGAAGGTATACTCTAAAGCAGGGGTCTCAAACTCCCAGCCTACAGGCTATTTGCGGCCCGCGGAACAACATTTTTTCAACACGCACCAGGGATCTGGAAGTTGTATCACCCGACGCCCGGGACATGCAGTTCTGGGGGCCGGGCAAGGGATTTCTTCAGGCATTTAGCCCTGCTTCGGCCAAGCAGGGCAATTTGCCGAAAGACTGCACAGACTACAGCAAACACTGCTACATGGGACCTGGTGAACACATGACGGGGCAACCAGTCTTGCCCCGTCACTAAACAGCTACTTACATCTGCCTGCGGGGACTTTCGGGCGAAGGTGCGCACGATGAGTGACGTCATCGCAAGCTCCACGCAGGGACACTGACGTCCTTCCCAGCGCGTGCGATTACGTCAGTTATAGCGCGCACCTCCACTAGGAAGTCCCCACAGGAAGATGTAAGTAGCACAGTCCAGGTGGGGAATCTGTGCTATGGCTACCTAATGTGGGGAATCTCTGCTAAGGCTACATAATGTGGGGAATCTGCGCTAAGGCTACCTAATGTGGGGAAACTATACCGTGCTATCTAATGTGGGGAAACTGTGCTGCGCTACCTAAGGTGGGGAAACTGTGATGCGCTACCTAATGTAGGGAAACTGTGCTGCACAGCACGTGCGATGACGTTAGTTATAGCGCGCACCTCCGCCAGGAAGTCCGAGCAGGCAGATGTAAGTAGCACAGTCCAGGTGGGGAATCTGTGCTATGGCTACCTAATGTGGGGAATCTGTGCTAAGGCTACCTAATGTGGGGAAACTGTGCTACGGCTACCTAATGTGAGGAATCTGTGCTACGGCTACCTAATGTGGGGAAACTGTGCTACGGCTATCTAATGTGGGGAAGCAATGCTACCTAATGTGGGGAAACTGCTACCTTCCTAATGTGGGGAAACTACCACTTACCTAATGCTGCAGCACCCCATCCTCCATCAGCTCATGCTATTACCAGAGGGGGGTAGGGGGAATGGGGGGGTGTTGCTGGTGGATGATGGGGGTGCAACTGCTGGTGGATGATGAGGGGCACATGATGGGGGCATTATTCGGGAGGGGCGCATGCGGCCCAGCCTCACCCAGCTGCTACCTCCAGTGGCCCCCAGATAATTTGAGTTTCAGATCCCTGCTCTAAAGTGAACACCTCGCATGTCTTCTGTGAGGTGGTTACACTTGCTTATGTTCTTTGGTTCTAATATTTGTTCAATAAAGTTAACAAAATATAACAAAAATGACAACAAAAAAATAGGGATCAAAGGGATTAAATTGTATTAAAAGGAACCAATCATCAGATTTTACCCTGTATAATGCTTAGCAGAGCGTTATATAGGGTAAAATCTTTATTTTCATCATTCCCGGGGACACTCCTGCCCCCAGGGATGATGAAGATATGAACTTATAAGAGGCCCCGTAAGTAGTCCCCTAGGCGGGGAGCTCCTTTCACCTAGTCCCGTGTCTTCGGCCAGCAGCGACACCCCCTTCACTTGATTGAGGGGCCACGTCATCGTTCTGCTCACTGAACAGACAGAGCAGAGCGATGACGCGGCCTGTCAATCAAGCGAAGGGGGCGCCGCTGCCGGCTGAAGACACAGAACTAGGTGAGAGGAGTTACCCACCCAGGGGACAACTTACAGGGCCAGCAGCGAGCATCTTATAAGTTCATATCCTCACCATCCCTGGGATGGGGAGGATAAAGATTTTACCCTATATAAAGCTTTGCCAAGCATTATATAGGGTAAAATCTGATGACTGGTTCCCTTTAATTTAGAATTTTATATTTTATTAGATTAGATTACCCTTAAGATTCAAGCTAAAATGTAATTTTAAATGTAAACAGCACTGTGTGGCATGGTACGTCCTAAAATATTGATAAAAGGCTTCCTACTAACTATTTAGGTTGGATTTCCACCAGGTCTGACATGGTCAGACATTTCTGTGTATTTTCCGTTGATGCAACTTTTTTGAGACTTTACAATAAAAGTCTCAGTTGATAAATTCCTGACCACTGCATTTTAAGTTCTATTGTAGACCACTATACTAATTCTGCGGAGAAGAGCTCTAAAGCAAAAGTCACATAAAAATCTCAGCTAAAAAGACTAAGACTTTCTGAGAGACAAATATAGACTGTCTAAACTGGTCTAAACAGCTTAATAAATGTCTCCCAGTGAGTCTAACACTGTGCATCTACTGACTCTATATGCCATCTTGATGTTTGGGCAACTTAGTCTTCACTGCATGCTAAAACCACATTGAGTCTGTTGAGATTCACCATTTCTAATATGCACTTCCCCAGCATGAGCAACACACATATCCCTGTATACTACCATCCTCTTTTTCAGGGCCAGTTCAACAAGAACATGCAAATATGAGCTCTACTCAGCGCCTACGGACAGGAACAGCAGAAGTTCATGGTCTACATGGACCACCTTTAATACCCAGGATCGGGGAACTCTTACATAGCTGTCTCTTATTGCCAGTTCTGTCAGCACTTATTAAACCTGGCATTGCTTAAGCATTTTTTGCAGTACCTTCTGGGGTGGTTTCTGGCTTAGGGCTCAAACCCTTGAGAAAGCCATGTTCCACAGTGGAACATATGAGGGTACTCTATCTCTCAATGGTTTTTTGTCATACTTTTCTTAGCACAGTGCAGAAACCATGTTTTTTTGCAAAAGTAAATCCTTTGAAATTGCCTGGATTTCTACATTGATGATTACCAATAAAATGTGGTCGGTTACTACATAAACTGTAGTGACAATTGTCATTTGGAAGCATAACAATGGTCTTCAAACTTTTTGGAAATGAGCCAATAAAGATGACTCTGTGGTCACTCCTGAATGTCACAGCTGGTAACTATCAGTAGACTTAGTAAATGAATTCTGTTTCTAAAACAAGAATAAATATAGCCCCAACACTTTTAGTAACAACAATGATGTTTTACTGTTGCCAAGGGGCAGTGCTATTGTACTGGAGCAAAGTCCAGCTGCACAATATTAATGCTGTCAGAGGTCCGTAACCAAGTGCTACCGAAATGGTTTTTGGGCTGCTGTCAGATACCAGTTATATGAATATTATGTAAAGCTTCACAAATTGTAAGGAATTCATTGTTTTGTTCTGTATCAGCCACAGCTAGATAGTTATATGTTCAGGTCAAGGGAACGAACTGTAGCTCCAGAAGCAGAAAATTCTGAAACGTAAATCATGAAAAACATTGGGGCTTGCCTTAAACCCCTAGACAACATAAGGTGCACCTGTGCACTCTTGCTTTCTGAGTCGTAATATACCAGGACTTACCAGTGTTGAGTTACAGCAAATATTAGTAGCTGGAAATTCTCTGCGAACCCTTAATTAACCCATTAGATGTTGAAATCAAAGGCAACTAGGGTGTCTAATAATGTAATCACCCACACACAAAACCCCCCAGAGCAATCCAGGATTTGATAATAAATTTAAACACAATTACCCCAGAGCACAATGCTTGGGGTACAGAAATCCCTATATTAAGATAGCCCTAAAACATGACTTTTAGTCATGAGCAGCATCTGTCATATTCAAATTTTCAATATATTGCAAATATATGGACAAATATTCGTCCTATATTCGCAAAATTCGTATATCCGATATATTCACGGTTATTTTCGCTTTGCGTAAATGTGCGTATGCGCATTTATCTATCAATTTATCTATCTATCTCCTAATATTGTTGGTCTATACAGAAGTGATAATGGGTCTATGAAATATTTCAGTTTGAATATTGTCACTTCATATTCATGAATATCGTCACTATCTATCTAATTTTAGTGACAATCTTCGTGAATATGAGGATATTATTGGCTGTGTGTTTTATTAATGCCATTGTTTCATGCTACATCACCCTATGTGGCGCTCTGCCTTTTTCTTTTATCACATATTTAGGTTAGTGGGAATGTGTACATAAATCCCACAACTACTGGGTTATATATTGACACAATCCAAAAAACACAAATATAGGGGGAACAATATTTGTGTTTTTAGGATCATGACAATATATGCCCTAGTAGTTGTGGGATTTATGTACACATTCCCACTAACCTAAATATGTGATAAAAGAAAAAGAAAAAGGCAGAGCGCCACATTCCCACTAACCTTAATATGTGATAAGTGGTTTTTCCACTTGCTGATTGACTACCTTGGGCATAGTGACATGTATTTTTAATAATCACATTTAAGCACCATTTCAGTTTTTCATTTTATTCTATTATCAAATAAAAGTTATTTTTTAGGGCTATTTAATAGAGGGATTTCTGTACCCCAGGCATTGTGCTCTGGGGTAATTGTGTTAAAAGAATGTAATCATGCATGTCAGTTACCTCAGGGGGTTCAACAGACACCTGCAACATGATCGTGGTGGATCGATAAGCTAAAATGGCAGAGGAGGGTCCCGTTACCTGCTTTCAGCCCCTGCATTATACAGTGATTGCAATCTAGTGATTGAATATAAAATTTCCTTTTTAAAATTATATAATATCCCCTCCTCTAATAAAAATAAAATCACTCTTACCATTAAAATAGTATGTATGCTCCTAAAATGGTAAACATCATTAACAATAATTTAGATTTTTGGTCAAATCATATATTAATAAAAAATAAGTGATCAAAAATTATCATCAAAACAAAAATGGTACCAAGAGAAACTACAGATCAAATCGCAAAAAAAAAAAAAAAATATATATATATATATATATATATATATATATATATATATATATATATATACTTTCAGTTATACAGAAAAATAAAAAGTAAGTGAGTGAGAAGAGCACAATTTTAACCCCTTAAGGACCGGGCCATTTTACACCTTAGGACTGGAGCGTTTTTTGCAATTCTGACCACTGTCACTTTAAACATTAATATCTCTGGAATGGTTTTAGTTATCATTCTGATTCTGAGATTGTTTTTTCGTGACATATTCTACTTTAACTTAGTGGTAAAATTTTACGGTAACTTGCATCCTTTCATGGTGAAAAATCCCAAAATTTGATGAAAAAAATGTAAATTTTGCATTTTTCTAACTTTGAAGCTCTCTGCTTGTAAGGAAAATGGATATTCAAAATAAAAAAAAATTTGGATCACATATACAATATGTCTACTTTATGTTTGCATCATAAAATTGACGTGTTTTTACTTTAGGAAGACACCAGAGGGCTTCAAAGTTCAGCAGCAATTTTCTAATTTTTCACAAAATTTTCAAACTCACTTTTTTTCAGTGACCAGTTCAGTTTTGAAGTGGATTTGAAGGGTCTTCATATTAGAAATACCCCACAAATGACCCCATTATAAAAACTACACCCCCCAAAGTATTCAAAATGACATTCAGTAAGTGTTTTAACCCTTTAGGTGTTTCACAGGAATAGCAGTAAAGTGAAGGAGAAAATTTAAAATCTTCATTTTTTACACTCGCATTTTCTTGCAGACCCAATTTTTGAATTATTGCAAGGGGTAAAAGGAGAACATTTTTACTGGTTTTTGTAGCCCAATTTCTGGGATTGTCCCTTCTTTCCACTGGGGGGGGGGACCTCACCTGGAAAGTGTTGACCTGGGACGATCCTGGCGCCTATAACTCCAGACCCTTGGGAAGTCCGGCCTGATCTTTCCCGGTCAGCAAAGATCAGGAACCTTAGGACTTCTTCTTGGTACTGAAGGAATGTCCCTGTGTTGCCAGCGTACTGGGATAGTACAAAAGCGTTGTACATGGCAACCTGTACCATGTAGACCGCAACTTTTTTGTACCATGCCCGTGTTTTCCGCATGGCGTTGTATGGCTTGAGGAGTTGATCTGAGAGATCAACTCCCCCCATATACCGATTGTAGTCCAGAATACAATCGGGCTTGAGGACCGGTCCCACGGTACCTCGCACAGGGACAGGGGTGCTGCCGTTCCCATGAATAGTGGTGAGTATAAGGACATCCCTCTTATCCTTATACTTCACCAACAACAGGTTATCATGGGTGAGGGCACGGGACTCACCCTTGGGGATAGGCGTCTTGACCAAATTTAGAGGGAGGCCTCTCTGGTTTTTCCGCACAGTCCCACAAGCGGACGTCGATCTGGCGGAAAGGGATGTGAAGAGAGGGATGCTGGTATAAAAGTTGTCCACGTACACGTGGTAACCCTTATCCAGCAATGGGTACATAAGGTCCCAAACGATTTTCCCGCTAACACCCAGAGTGGGGGAACAATCTGGGGGTTCAATAAGGGAATCTCGTCCCTCATACACTCTAAACTTGAGAGTGTACCCGGAGGTACTCTCGCAAAGTTTATAGAGCTTCACGCCATATCGCGCCCGCTTCGAGGGAATATACTGGCGGAAGATGAGTCTCCCCTTAAAACTGATGAGAGACTCATCTACCGAGAGGTCCCTGAGCGGTACATAGGCCTCCAAAAATTTGGCCCCAAAGTGATCGATGACCGGCCTCACTTTGTAAAGCCGGTCATGGGCGGGATCACCTTGGGGCGGACATGCCTCATTATCTGCATAATGCAGGCATTTCCGAATGGCCTCATACCGGTTCCGTGTCATCGCCATACTGTAAAGCGGGGTCTGGTAGAGGACGTCCCCGCTCCAGTAATGACGAGCACTTGGTTTTTTGACCAGGCCCATATGCAGCGTGAGGCCCCAAAATGTCCTCATTTCCGCTGCATCAATGGCGCGCCATTCATTGGGCCTGGCCAAAAACGAATTGGGGTGGTGGGCAATGAACTGCTGGGCGTACAAGTTCGTTTGCTCCACCATTAGATTGACCAGGCTGTCACTGAAAAAAAACTGAAAAAAGTCCAGATCAGTGAACCCAGCCGTGTCAATCCGAATTCCTGAGTTGCCAACAAACTCAGGAACCCGTGGCTGATAATCCTCTGGGGGGCTCCAGACAGGGTCATCGGAAGGGGGCTCCGGTGCACTTGTCTGGGGGGCCGGACTCCTATTACGAGCGGCATTGCCACCCGTACTAGTGTCGGCCACTGGGTCACTCTCATGGGGGGTGCGTGGCCTCGCCTGGCGGCGTCTCTGCCGCCGTACAGGGGACTCATCATCACTACTAGATGATGAGGAGGGCGATGAAGAACACAAAAATGTTGGATCTTCATCGTCCTCACTGGCAGATTCGGAGTCGGAGGCTAAAAAAGCGTAAGCCTCCACTGCCGAAAATGCCCGGCGGGCCATCGCCTTTATTGTACGGTGGGGGGGGAAGTATGTAGTGTGTGGTGCTTGGTGTACAAAGTGTAGAAAAGTAATAGAAAGAGAAAAAAAAAGCTGTGGCCAAAAAAAAAAAAAAAGGGGTGGCAAACGCAGCTCCCTGAACCCCTAATAGGACCCTGGGTAACGGATCAGACCCTAATAGGACCCTGGGGGACCTATTAGGGGGTCAGGGGGGGGATTTTTTTTTTTATAAAAAAAAAAAAAAAAAAAAAAAAAAAGCTGTGCCGAAAAAAAAAAGGGGTGGCACATGCAGCTCCCTGAACCCCTAATAGGACCAGGGGTCAGGGATCAGACCCTAATAGGACCCTGGGGGACCTATTAGGGGGTCAGGGGGGGAGGGGGGGTACTTTTTTTTTGACTTTTTAACTTTTATTTAACTTTTTAACTATTTATACTCCTACCTGTCCCTAAAATGATCTCACCCTATTCTAAGGCTCCTGAGGGGGCTCCGGAGCTCTGAGGGGGGATCAACGGTCCTCTTCCTGCTGCTGCACCCACTTACTGAACCAAAACAGCGGGTCCAGCAGCGGGAAGGAGCCGTTAACCCCTCCTCTGCCGCTCTGCAATTGGCTGGACGATCGCCAGCCAATAGCAGCGTTGCTGGGGCGGTGACAGTATTGTCACTGCTCCCCAGCAACGGTAGGTGATTGGCGGTGTAATTGTACACCGCCGATCACCATTTATTTCCAGGTCATCGGGTCACAAGTGACCCGAATGACCTGAATCGCTGAAGATCGCTTGCGTGATTTCGCAAGCGATCTCCGGCGATCGCCGACATGCGGGGGTCCCGGGACCCCCCCTCGGCATTTGCACGGCATGCCTGCTGAAAGATTTTTTTAAGTGCTACAATACTAGTAAAACTATAAATTGTTTTAACCCCACTGTCCTACAGAATGAAGGTAACATATCTTTTTAACCGTAAAGTGTGCTGCATAAAAACAACCACCACCCAATTGTAGTTTTCTTTTTAATTTCCATACAAATAATAATTACCGTCATTTTGCATATATTTTATATTTAAATGTCATTACAACGTACAATTGTGGTGCAAAAAACAAGCCCTCATATTGCGCTATAGGTGGAAAAATAGTTATGCCTCTTAAAAGGTGAGGAGAAAACAAAAACACAAAAATAAAAATTGGCAGGGTCCTTAATGCCAAAATGGGCTGTGTCTTTAAGGGGTAAAGTAAATAAATAAATATACCCCTTGTGTATATGAGGGACATGCATGACAGTGGTGTAAAAATTCCTCCTACCACAGTTTCCTATGTTTCACACTTGCTGTCTCTAAAATGGCCGCTGAAACTATGTACATAGTCATTTATAGTGGTTTTGACTGGCTCCTGATTGTTTTGGAGAGCTGTTTGAATGGCATTATGGAATACCCTGAGGACATGTGATCATTCCTTCTTCTCTTTTCTGTCATGTAGTTGAGTTTTTTAGCAGGTTCTACGGAAATGAAATGCCCAAATTTCGAGTTCTAGCCTATCTGAATTTTTCTATGAGTTCAGTTTGCTCAACTCTAGTACATTTTTATGGTGTATGTTTTTGAAATCTCCTACTAAGTACAATGCTATCGCTAGATAAAGAGTTGTTTTCTACTCCAGTATAGATGATATTTCTCCAGTATTGCTGCCTTATCTTAGTGAGAGAGAAAATGAAGACACTTGTGTGGCACTTGCTGGAGAATGTTAGTATGAAGTATCGATTAACTGACAAACGGACAGTAAAATTATAAAGAAAATTGGCTTTATTGACCAAATAAAGGACAACACGTTTCGAGGGGACCTGCTCCCCTCTTCCTCAGGTCCGTAGTGTACACACCCAAGAAGTGCTCTATCTAAAAAGACAGCAAAACATCCACTGACCCAGCCCCAGTCAGGTGACATCATAGTTCCACATGGCTATGTAAACAAACCTCACATATCATAAATACATGTTCAAAAGCACGAATGCAGTAATGTGACAATATGGATATTGAGAAATTTGTGGTGTTTGTAAAGTTTAAATATTTAGTTTGTAGACTTACAGTGTTTGTCCTGGAATGCGGCTTATAAAGTTCAGTCCAGCGGAGGAAATCTGCATGACCGATCCCCCTTTGGCGTATTAGAGGTCCGGAGGACCAGGGGCTGCCAGCTGCATGGTGCAATATGGATTTTTTTCGCTACAAGGATTGCAGAGAAGGAGAGACTTATTGAAGCTGACCAATCTACAAATATCCTCAGAAGTAGAAACTGAAATTGACAGTGCGATTACTGCACAGGAGAGGAGATTGCAGCACTCTTCAATCAACTCGAGACTCTGCTGTGTGATGAGACAAGACACAACATTGATATTTACTTTTTAGATATATACCTGAAAGAAGATCTAGGACCTAGGGGTCTCAGACTAACAATGGACTCCACTTTTAAAAATGACAAAATACATACCCAGGAATGGGAATTATTGCAAAAGAAATGTTCCAACATGCTTATATCACACATTAAAGAAAAACATACAAAATTGGAGGAAAAACTTTTATCAAAAATATACAAAGTAATGGCAGAACTAGAAAAATACACAGATATTCATGAGTTCTATAACTTAAATAGGAATATATGTACTAGGACCACAAAAACTCAGAAAGATTTCATAGATAAAAAAAAGCAGGCAAACTCACATGAGATAGAAAGGACAGGAAAGAGGGGATCTATAGATGATGGCATAAAAGAGAGAACAAACAGGGCTCCAGCCCCAGGGCCCCAGACAGGGAGACCCCCCCCGAATATCCCACATTCCATATAGCTCCACAAAATCAGTACAAACATCAATATGGCACAGGGAAACAGATATGGCACAACACAACATCCAAAAAACACCCACAAACCAAAAGTGCGGCATATCATTCTCATATGACACGGAAGGTGACCATCACTATACAGAAAAAAATATCTATCCTCTCCCAAGTTTCCCCTTATTAGAGGGGATAAAAGACCCAGTACCAGTATATACAATAAGGATTATTGCAGATGTGCAAGAATTTATGAAAAGCTTGCATGAAACTATCGGTAGACTCAAGACTAAACTGAAGGAGGACATAGTCTTTGATGTGGAACACATCACTCCGACACTACATCAACTGTCCCCATCCTCGGAGAAGGGAGATATCCCACCGGAATCATTTGGAGACTCTGTCCTGATGACACATAGCCCTATTGATGTGTGTGACACTGGCAGATATGATTGAACAAGGAAATCGTATCAGAGAAAAGGAATATATACGGATACTAGATAGTTCCCTGTTAGGAAACATAGTATCAGTACACATCCTACAACCCCTCAGATCTGAAGCCATCAATAAGACCTCGCATCTAAGCCAGAATGGGAAAGAATCAAACATAAATGGACCTTTTTTAGACAAAGGCTTCCATCAACAAATTAAGATAATTACAGATTACAGGGAGAGAAGAGAAATTGAAATTGGAAACAAAAAATCAAATAGACCTGACTACCACCATCAAAATATTCAACTTGTCAGACCACATTTTAAACGAAAAAGCCATTTCATTACTACAGAAGGGGTTATCATTTTGCCCCCACCATCTACATCAATTTACCCGACGTCTGACGCTGCACCACCTTTTTCTACTACCTAGCAACCAAAAGAAGCAGCAGGGAATGCCACATGAAGCTCCAGCATTAGGTAAACATCCAAGTCAGGGACACAAATTAAAAACTTTTCACTAATTAGTGGTGGAAGACCTAAAAACCATAACAAAGATGTTCCCCCAGAAAACCCAAGAGGGCAGATTAACATCTGGCGAGCAGCAAGCCCTAATGAACTACAGGAAAATAAAGAACTGGTCGTGAGACCAGCCAATAAGGGGGGGGGGGGTTGATTATTCAGAACTATATTATCACCAAGAAGCCTGCAAGATCCTGGAGGACTGGACATACTATAGAGTGATCGAGAGTGACCCATTCCCGAAGTTGCAGAAAGAAATCTTGGCCAGCTTGAAAGAGGGCCTAGCCAGGAATATCATCAAACAACAAGAAAAGAAATCCACGTTTACACCAAATCCTTCGATACTGTACTACTATCATCTCCCCAAAGTACATAAAGACCCACCAGGAAGACCCATAATATCTACGATCAACAGTAGTACTAGTAAAATATCCCTATACCTAGACATAGTCCTGTAAGAATATGTCCAGAGTCTACCTAGCTACTTAAATAATTCGGACCAGCTCATCAAACTCCTCCGTACCATACCTTGTGAGGAAGACATGACCTTAGTCACCAGGACCTGGACATGAGATGTACAAGGGAACATCTTAAGAAGGACCCAGAAGTCCCGCATGAACAGGTGAAGTTCCTGAAGAAATGCCTACAATTTTCACCTATAATGGAACAATGTTCCAACAAATACGGGGTACTGCCATGGGAAGGAGAGTAGTGCCGGCTTTCGCCAACCTATTTATGAGTTGTTTTGAGGATCGCTTCATCTATGGGAACGCACTCTTTCAGGACAAGTCAGTCCTCTATAGAAGATATATAGATGACTTGTTCATACTATGGCAAGGAAGTACGGGAAGCATAGATCTACTGGTGCAAGAAATCAACAGCAATGATTGGGGCATCACTCTTACCCTCAATTTTTCCAGAGACAAGATCGAATTCCTGGACTTTGAAATCTCATATTTGGGGAATGCTATACAGACGGCCACCTATTTCAAAGCTGTTGACTCCAACAGTTGTATCCCATTTTCAAGTTGCCATTACAAGAAATGGCGAGAGAACATACCATTCGGGCAATATAAAACGGTGAGAAAAAACTGCACGTACCAGAAATCTTTTGTTATGCAGGCCAAGACCCTGGAGGAGCGGTTCACTGCCAAAGGATACCCCAAAACTCTGCTAAACAACTTATATTCAAGAACAAATTACCTCACTCAAGAAGAGTGCCTAGACAAACAATGCAAGGTAAGACAAGATGAACAACAAACAGCCCCATCACATAATAAAACTGAAGACAGATGACCTTCCGAAGTGCACCCAACCTTTGGGGGATGATTGCCCCAAGCAGATTGAAAAGACACACTCCCAGACAAGAGAAACACACAACAAAAAAGAAAAAAGGGGCATACAAAAGCAATAAACCTAGGTGTCTCTGCTGTAACACCATCCAACACGGGAAAACATCCTTTGCAAGCATGAAGACAGGTGAGATATTCCAAATTTAAAAAACACCTGACCTGCCAGTCAAGCTATGTGATATACCTAATTGAATGTGGCTGTAAGAAACAATATTTTGGACGTACAACCCAACCAACATCGCATGAATATAAGAAGACAATACCAAATTTATTCATTATTTTACTGTCCGTTTGTCATTTAATCAATACTTCCTACTAACATTGTCCATCAAGCGCCACACAAGTGTCTTCATTTTCTCTCTCACACAAACCACGTGAGAACCAGCATTATTATACACCACCCCAGGGTCCGTGGAACGGATCAACACGGGCTGCAGTTGGATTCCATGGCACACCCCCATACAAGGCGAGCATTGGTGTTGTGCTCGGAGCGCAACACTTGAAGGTGAGCAAGTTTTGGCATACTGTACCTTGCTTACACCACCTAGTAACGTTGCACAGGGTGCGCCGGCTTGTCCCTCTTGTTCTTTTTTTATATATCTCTTCTGCCTTATCCTAGTGATCCTCTACCAAAAACTTTATAGGTGGCAAACATAATTTGGGCAAAACCTGTTCAGTGTTGTTTGCCAAATGTCTTTTCTGCACCCAAAAGATACTACAGTTGTTTATGAGTGCTTCTTCATTTAATAGCTTACATTGACGTGGTCTGAAATGGCAGGAGGTGCTCAACCCCAAGTACAGTTGTGCATCTATGTTGAGGTGGAGGTCCTGCACTTGTGGTCCATTGCTATGGGCGATCCCCAGCATAATGTGCATACAATGGAGGATGCCTTCAAACGACCACAAATACCATAATATAGGCTCACTACTGTGGTAGATGTAAACAATTACATTAGCTAACCCTCAAAACCGACGTAAAATTGAGACATTAGCCAGTATATCCTTATATGAAGGACATACCTGAGCTCGCACACAAACGCCAAGGTTTCTCAAGTGGTACGGGACCGAACACTAACCTATCCGTGCCGGATAAGCAAAACCAGGAATCAAATTACAGCAGCATTAGGTCTAACTTGTAGACTGCTCCCCGGTTACCTCCAGTGTGGCTGAGCACACATACAATGGGAGGGGGAGACAGGCTACAGCCCCACCGTGGTTGGCTAATATATTGCCGGCCTCACAGGTGAAACCTTAATGCTACCAATATGATAAAAGGGTGCATTAGTATAAACTTTAGACATTAAACAGCTTACATTGACGTGGTCTGAAATGACAGGAGGTGCTCAACCCCAAATGCAGTTGTGCACCTATGCTAGGGTGGAGGTCCTGCATTTGCGGTCTGTTGCTATGGGCGATCGCCAGCATAATATGCATACAATGGAGGATGCCTGCAGACGGTCACAAGTACCACAATGACATCCTACACCAGATAAATGTGTGGATGTATAACACTCATAATTTAAACATTAAACAACTACATTGACGTGGTCTGAAATGGCAAGAGGTGCTCAACCCCAAGTGCAGTTGTGCACCTACGCTGGGGTGGAGGTAGATGCTCCACTGCACTTGGGGTTGAGCACCTCCTGCCATTTCAGACCACTCCAATGTAGTTGTTTAATGCTTCTTCATTTAATCACATAAACCTTGTGGGAACATCTGACATATATCTTACTGGTATCCTAATAGTAAGGGAGGAAACAGATTTTCTGCTCTGTTGGCTAAAGATTCTAATATATTTTAATATCTAAGTTTATTGATAAAATTGGTCAATATTTACTCATTTCCTCCATGCCTATTAACACACATTTAAATTAATCCAAATGTTAATTGTGACCCAGCAGACAGTGTAAACTCTCAAAGCCATACAGCTGTCATGTTTCCAGATCCTGTTCTAATATTAATAAAATAGCATTCAATCGCAGGTTAGAGCATGGGAACAGCTTCGACCCACGTAGTCTTGTTTGCACGCAGAAGAAAATCCAGTCTTTGCCAGGATGTGCATGTGTTTACTTAGCTATGTATTTATCACTGCTATGCTTCTCAGGGAATAAGAGGACAACATTTTTGAATAATGTTTATCATGTGTGCATAAATGTTTTTGTAGAACTCTTTCTAAAACAGCTCCACGTGAGCATGTTATGGATCCCTACAGGAGTTGTATATTTAGTGCCAAGCATGGGATAAATACTATCCTGTAAAATCAGAAAGGCCTTTTCCAATGAAGATGGAGCTCCCGCAGTCTGAGCACTTCCTGTTTTGTGAAGGACCCATTTCAGATTGTGTTGTATACACTGGGGCTACCATTATTTTTTACTGTCAGATGGCAGGGTTACAAATGAAGGAGACACCTCCAAAAAGGAGCTAAAAAAAAAACTATACAACATAGACACGTATTTATTTTAATGATTCACTTTTATAAGGATTTTTTTCGGGGGAAGAGAGGTGCGGGGCCGGGCTTAATAAACATATATGTATGTATATATATATATATATATATATATATATATATATAACTCAAAAAAAGGAAAGCGGCACTCCAATGGCAGAAAAAAGGTGTATTTATTCACCCATCAAGTCAAGTGCAATTAGCACTTGACTTGATGGGTGAATAAATACACCTTTTTTCTGCCATTGGAGTGCCGCTTTCCTTTTTTGGAGTTGTTAAAGAAGGCTTTGGAGTTTGAACCTGTGAAGGCTGAGCACCCGATCTTTAAGTCCCATTGTACAGTGCTGGTTCCCTTAATTTTACTTTATATATATATATATATATATATATATATATATATATATATATATATCCATGGCAGGTCTATATTAAGTCTACCGTTTTTATGGTAAACTCTCAGCATCCCTCAAGTACCCTTCCCTTTGTCTATAATAGATTGTTGTTAAACTTGGTAACTTGGTTAATTTTGGTTAATGCAAATCATTGGTGTTCTAGCTTTATGTGTAGTACAGAGTGAGAATAAATCAAAGATACCTATCATTTTTACAAATTTTTGAAATAATGACATGTCAGAAGTATTATTTGGTGGGGGTCCAGGCCCTAAGACCACTAGTGATCATTAAAATGAAGGGGCAGAAATGGTCAGCTAAGCACTGTATTTCTGCTTGGCTTTCCTGAGAAGGCAGAGCATGCGGCATACAGATTTATAGAAACACCCATAAGCTTTCCATCTATCTGTACACCTCTTGCTTTCTGTGGTGACCAGCACAGGAAGAAAAGTGTGTCCCTGAACTGACTCACAATCTCTGCCTTTTGAATTTGCCCACCTCCTTAATAGGGTAACCCCAACCGCGGTGCTGGTCCTTACTCTAATAAGGTGCTAAATCAAAGTAGCAAACAATGTAGTCTGAAAGTCAGGAGAAAGGTCATGGCACAAAGGTGTTAACAAAGAACTGAACGGCAAGGAGTTGGAGCTGTTGTTAGAAATAAAAACAGATACTCCTGCTACAGTATGTACTCACTGACACTAAATGATAAGCAGCCACCTCTATGCCCCTAGGGGTAGGTGTGTGAATGTTGCATCTGCGGCTGTAAGTACAATCTTCTATATAGGGTCTTGTCACTTGTCTTGTTCTATATCCTACTGGTAATAACAGTAGATATCTGAGAACTGGCATTTATACACTTGTAACAAGGTATAGGTTTTCTCTGTTGCATTTGTTTTGTATAGGTCACTTTATTTAAAATTTTAGATTTAAAAAATAAGACCCTAACCCTTTTCATGAGAAAGATAACCATAGTCATTTCCCACTAAATGAAAAATAAAAAAAAATAAAAACTAATATGGACACCATCATTTAGTACTATAGATAACACACCATAATATGGTTCAGTATCATAGATGGCAAGCAAACTGGTGTTCTGTAAAGTAGTCATGATACAATGACCGATGAAAACTACAGGTAATTGGCATACCCTTAAAGAGAGCAGTTTAAGGAGTCCGATCATTGGTGTCACCAAAATCATGATTATCAGTACCATTGTGCAAAAGTGAGACCATCTACTTTGTTTTTTATGCTGCATATGCTTTGTACATGACATTGCAGTAACTAAAAACCTAATGGAATAATGCCTTCAGCAATGTAGTTTAAAATAGTCTAAAACAAATATACATGTAGAGATATTGTAACGTTTATAGAATAAACCTTCTCTTAACGAATGCAACCAAAAATGTTCCATTAATGCATAATAGTAAAACGGTCAACAATAATAGATGCTAAATTTGGAAATGACATTCCTTGAAAAAAAATTCATCTACAGAAGGACTGGGTGCTAAGCAATGGCAATGAGTTTTGACTGTTTTACACAACAGTTTTTTCCTAATATGGAGGCTTTATTACCATGAAGGAGGTGTAGAGTGGTACAATGATTTACCGTTAGCAGTGGAACATGACAAAGTGGTCCTATTAGTTTGTGGTTGCCTTATCAAATGGAAACTGGGTTCTCCATCCCTAATGCAAAACTATACTGTAGGTACATTTCAACCACAAATGAATAACAGGTATTTAGAAAAAATATATATGCTTTATAAAGGGTGCATACCTGTTGCAACTAAATGAGTGATAGAGTATATTGTACAACAAACCTATGGGCCACTTCTCTCTGAGTATAATTTAAAGATCATAAAGATATGAAATACAATGTATCAAAAATGGGAAAAAGTGACTGTAAAAGTGCTTTTCCTGCTGCCCTCTTAAAAGGCCCTCAGAGACTTTTTTAGATATTGCATCTCTTGGTGAGTTTATTGACTATAAGACATGTCTCTGCAATTGTAGAGGAGGAGTCAATTTAATCAATTGACCACCATGTAAGCCATTTTAGGTCGTCTTGAGAGCAGTGGTTACATGGAGATGCACAAACATGGTAAACTGGCTCTGGAAGGTCCAGACAGACCACCAGTAGAGAGGTTCATTTGATCCCTCGACATGCATGAACAGCTCACAAAGTTTCCTTGCTGTTATACAGACACAGGTGGCACCTTTATTTCACAACCTGTTTCTGCCTGCACCATTTGCACTTAGCAGAAGAGAATTTGGTGTCACAGCATCCATTATATGTCATGCCCTTGACAGCTAGGTTGCTAGAGATAATTGTATATTTTCCCCCAATAATTTTATTAATTCGCTAAAATATTGGAATCATATAGTTTCAACACATATATCAGCATTACATTTACACATTTAAAGGTTCATTCAAGTGCAACAACTCCTTCTGGGTGTGTTATATTTTGGTAAACTAGCTGAGCACCTGGGTAAGGTCCACAATAGTGTTGAGCGGCAAAGGCCATATTCGAATTCGCAATATTTTGCGAATATATGGACGAATATTAGTCATATATTCGCAAAATTTGCACATTCGTAATATTTGCGCTTTATTTTCGGATATGCGAAACATTTGCATATACAAAAATTACCATAAGTGAAAATTGCTTATGTGGAAATTAGCATATGCGAAAATTAGCATATGCTAATTTTTGCATATGCGAAAATTCGCACGCCAGTCTCACACAGTACTATTAGAGCCTTCTTTACACCACACAAGCTGGAAGCAGAGTGGGATGATCACTGTGATGTGTACTGTGAAAAAAAACAAAACGAATATTCGTAATTACGAATATATAGTGCTATATTTGCAAATATTCGCGAATTCACGAATATGCGATATTCGCAAATAAAATTTGCATTGCGAATATTCGCGAGCAACACTAGTCCACAAACAGTCCCTATTTATAGAATACAAAAAATCTCCTTCACCAGACAGATAATCTCTGGGAAGTACTGTTAGCCCTGCACTGGGTATTGCCTGCCACCTAGCTTCTTTAGTCTGCTGATGAGAATATTTGTCTGGTAAAGCAGCCATATTGGAGCTTTTCAGGAGACTTGAAAGAATGGGTGGAATCCAGTACACAGTACCGGGCTCATAGTACTTCTCCTGAAGTACTTGCATACTGTGGGTCATCCAGCTTCCACAGCCTCCTGAAGCCAAAACAGTGATTGGCTGCCCATCCTCCCTGCACTCTAGTGCTGCCATGCCCTCTATCTGCCCAAACATTAATGTCTTCTCCTCCTGCTCACTCTTCTCTCAGCCTGCAATACATTCACATCAGGAGGAGTAACATCCGCTGTGATCTGACCCTTACTGCAGGTACTACTACTCCCAACATGGAGCACCCTCTGCTCCATGCTGGGAGCTGTAGTACCTGCATTAATAGACATATCACAGCGAGTGTAACTTCTGACACATGATGCGATCTGTCTATTAATGCAGGTACTACAGCTCCCAGCATGGAGCAGAGTGTACTCCATGTTTGAAGAAGTAGTACTTGTAGTTGAGGAAAGATCACTGCGGGTATCACTCCTGACACCCGCTGTGATGCTCCTGTATAATGTATGGATGCAGTGGCCGCTCTCCTATGATCCCCTGTATGGCCGTATATATATATACACATATTCCTATTTCTCACAGAGAGCTGCGATTGGCTGGAACCATCTGGCCAATCACAGCTCTGTGGGAAATATGAATAGGTATATATATATACGTCAGTGCAGGGGACCATAGAAGAGCTGCCGCCGCATCTATACATTACACAAGGAGATCTGTCAATTAGTACAGGTAACTAATACTCCAATCATGGAACAGTGTGTTCCATGCTGGGAGTAGTAGTACTACCAAAAAAATGTAAAAAAAAAAAAAAGTGAAAAACACGCACACACTACATTTTTTATTATTGTCGGCTACATTTTTTGTGCTTTACCCGTTCACATAAATTGATCCCTGTTTAAAAATGAATAAACATTTCATAATAAAAAAGATACATTTCGTTAGATACAATTTTTTCCATCACTACTGTATCTTTTTTATAATTTTATTTTATTAGAACAAATTCTTTACATTCATTTACGAATAACGAATGCATTTGTTATTTACCGCATGCATTCCGTAAATAACGAATGCATTCGTTATTTTGCTATTCGTATTATCGTGGCTATTCGGGAATGTTCAAAATATGTTTTCGGGCATACAAATAGGTCCGAATGCCCGAAAACTGTAAAATTCGGTAAATTAGACATTTGTGCCGAAGCAAATTGCACATGTCTACTCTCTGCGGACACCTCTGTCCATGTCAGGAACTGTCCAGAGCAGGATAGGTTTGCTATTGGGATTTGCTCCTACTCTGGACAGCTCCTAAACTGGAAAGATGTGTCAGCAGAGAGCATTGTGGTCAGACAGACAGGAAATTCATAAAAGAAAAGAACTTTCTGTGGAGCATACAACAGCTAATAAGTACTAGAAGGATTAAGATTTTAAAATAGAAGTAACTTACAAATTGGTTTAACCTTCTGGCACCAGTTGATTTGAACAAAAAATTATGTTTTACAGCAGAGTACCCCTTTAATGTCTGCCATTGACCATTTGGATGCCGTGATCAGGGCCAAACCGGCCATCTGGCACACCGGGCATTTGCCCGGTGGGCTGGGCTGTCTGCATGGCCGGCTGGTCCGAGACGCGCCTACAGTTAATTGCGGCGCTTGGCTGATTGACAGAGCGAAGAGCCATTGGCGCCTAGCCCTGTCAATCTCATTTGTGGCTTCCCATGATATGCAGACAGCCAACAAGAGACCCGAGCGTCCTTCTTCTGCATTCTTTGCTCCGGCACATGAGTGACATCATCACGCACTAGAGTACAGATCGGAGGGGAATACAGAAGAGACAGGACATGCTACGCAGGAGCTAGGTGTGTAAGTTTTTTTTTTATCTTGACTACCTGAAGAGGACTACTTTAGTTCTACCTAAAATGGGAAAGATTTTTCTACCTAGGGGAGGAGGGCTACTATTTGGTGGCATATGGTGGTGTTGCTACCTAAGGGAGGCTACTATGGTTTGTCTAGCTCCAAGGAGAATTTCTCATTAGTGGACCTTAAGGGGGTATTGCTATCAAAAGGAGGCTACTTCCACTTTAAATGAGCTATTGTTTCTACCTAAACGGGGCTCCTGTTTCTACCTGAAAGTGGTATGGCTACCTAAAGGAGACTACTTGCAGTACTAAAGGGGGCTCCTATTGCTACTTTAAGGGGGCTACTTCTATTATGTAGATGGGGTACCTATTGATACCTTAAGGGGGCTACGTATGCCTAAAAAGGGGCTCCCTTTACTACCTTAAGGGGGTTTGCATTACTACCGAAAGGGGGCTCCTATTACTATCTAAAGAGCGCTCCATATTACTACCTAAAGTGGGCTACTATTTTTACCTAAAGGAGCTAATATTTATACCCAAAGGGGGCTCCTGTTGCTACCTTAAGGGGGCTACCTTTTACTATCTTAAGGGGGTTACTACGACTACCTAAATGGATCTCTTATTACTACCTAAAGGGGGCTCCTATTTCTACCTAAAGGGAGTACTGCTACCTTAAGGGGGCTCCTTTTACTACCTTAAGACTGTTGATATTACTACCAAAAAGGGCGCTTCTATTGCTACCTTAAGGGGGCTACTACTACCTAAATGGGAACCTTTTACTACCTTAAGGGGGCTACTATTACTACCTAAAGGGAACTCCTATTACTACCTAAAGGAGGGTACTATGAATATCTAATCGGGGATACTATTTCTACCTAAAGAGGGTACTATTTCTACCTAAAGGGGGGTACAATTTCTACCTAAAGGGGGTTACTATTACTACAAAAGGTACCTACTATTACTACCTAAAAGGGGCTACTACTATCCAAAAGGGACTACTACTTAAATGGGGTCTTCTACTACTACTACCTACTAGAGGGAGGCAACTGCCAACAGGGGGCAGCTATCTATAGGGCAGACTTACCTACAGGTGGCACCTACCTACTCAGGGCACCTGTTTAATGGAGAAAACATGTGATGGGTCCTTTCTATATTCATAAACAATCTAACTACTTGATGTGAGAGAACTACCTACTCTTCCCCAACCCATTTATGTGCCCACTGTGTGGGACACCAAGCCAGTTACTACTACTTTATGTAGAGCTATAGGTGCTGGAAAAGTGCAGAGTCTAAAGTGTTTTTCTTGCAGGTTCTGTGTTTGTCTTGCAAGCAAGGTGTGTATGTTTTTTTTTTTTTTCATCTTGACTACCTGAAGGGGGTTACTAGTTCTACCTAAAGGGGGGGGGGGGTGCTTCCTACCTAGGGGAGGAGGGCTACTATTTGGTGACTTAAAGGAGGCTACTTCTTCTACCTAAATGGGGCTCGTATTGCTACCTTAAGGGGGTGCCTATTACAACCTAAAGGACGCTTCTTCTATCTTAAATATGGGCCACTGTTTCTATCTAAAGGGGGCTCCTATTCCTACCTAAAATGGCTCTCCTATTACTATATAAATGTGGTATTGCTACTTAATGGCAGCTACTTATACTACCTATAGGAGGCTCCGATTGCGACCTTAAGGGGGCTCCTATTACTACCAAAAGGGGTCTCCTGTTACTGCCAAAAGGGGGCTCCTAGTATTACCTTAAGGGGGCTACTTCTATTATGTAAAGGGGGCTCCTATTGAAACCTTAAGGGGGCCAAGTCTACCTAAAAGGGCTCCATTTACTACCTTAAGGGGGTTACTATTACTACCTAAAGGGAGCTCCTATTTCTAAATGAAGGGGGTTCCTATTACTACATAAAGGGGTACTATGAATATCTAATCGGGGATACTATATCTACTTAAAAAGGGTACCATTTCTACCTAAAGGGGGGTACATTTTCTACCTAAAGGGGGCTACTACTACCTAAAGGGACTCGTGCTGCTTCTACCCAAAGGAGACTACTAATTAAATGGGGTCTGCTACTACTACTACCTAAAGGGGGCTGCTGCTTATACTACCAAAAGGGGTCTGCTACTTCTTCTACTACTACTTAAAGGGGGGCTACTGCTAATTTATTCAGGGGACTATTATGTACATGGTAGCTTACCAACAGGAAGTAACCCTTACCTATAGGGGGTTGCAACTGCCAATAGGGGGCAGCTATCTATAGGGCGGACCTACCTACAGGTGGCACCTACCTACTCAGGGCACCTGCATAATGGAGAAAACCCTGTGATGAGTTCTTTTCTACATACTGAAACAACCTAACTACTTAATGTGAGAGAACTACCTACTCTTTCCCAACCTATTTATCTGCCCACTGTGTGGGGACACCAAGCGGTTATTACTACTTTATGGAAAGCTATAGGTGCTGGAAAATTGAAGAGCATAAAATGTTTGTCTTGCAGGTTCTGTGGAGACGAGCTGTGGCTAAGTTAAATGATCATAATGGTCTGGGCCGGATGAGAAGAAAGAAAGATAAAACATCACCTGCCTAATGTAACTGTATGTAATCACTTATATGGTTTTCGGAGCCTGTGTGGAGCTTATATCTTCCACTATATTCTCCCTGTTTACTGGTATTATCGGTAATATTGTCTTTTTATACTGGATTTGGTCAGTAACAGTATGATGGTAGCGTGTATGATGATAATATTCCTCCATGTATACTGGTATTATTGGTAATATTTGTCTCAGTATACAGGATTTAGTCAGTAACAGTATTATGGTAATATGTATGGTTATAATATTCCTCCCTGTATACTGGTATTATTGGTAATATTGGTCTCAGTATACTGGATTTGGTCAGTAACAGCATGATGGTAATATGGATGGTGATAATATTCCTCTTTGTATACTGGTATTATTGATAATATTGGTCTCAGTAAACAGGACTTAGTCAAGAACCGTTTTATGGTAATATGAATTGTGATAATATTCTTCCTTGTATATCAGTATTATTGGTAATATTGGTCTCAGTATAAAGGATTTGGTCAGTTTAATTATTTAATTAAATAATGTATTTTTGTGCTCAGGGCTTACATTCGGGCTTGTAGTGGCAAGCGCTGAATACACAACTATGCAAAACCATACATTGACTTACCAAGCGGCTTGCGTTGTTCCGTACTAGCGATTGCACCTTACTTACAAACCTATGTACCTATATAAATAAAATGACTGGCGAAGCGGTTGAGTTGTGCCCGTAACCGCGTATGAGGGAACGCCTATAGAGGGCATACCCTATGGTGGATTGATAAGAATAAGGGAGGGTTGGGAGGGTGCCTGTAAACCACGTACACCCCGCCTGTGTGTTGCGGGGGCTTTTAATAGTGGTGCCTCCAGCAAGACCCCGCCTCTAGGTGCAGGGGGGCGAGGGAATTCACGCCCCCTCACACAAATTCAGCGAAAAAGGCTTCCTACTTGTGCTCAGGGCTTACATTCGGGCTTGTAGTGGCAAGCGCTGAATACACAACTATGCAAAACCATACATTGATTTACCTAGCGGCTTGCGTTGTTCCGTACTTGCGATTGCACCTTACATACAAACCTATGTACCTATCTAAATAAAATTACTGGCAAAGCGGTTGAGTTGTGCCTGTAACCGCGTATGAGGGCAAGCCTATAGAGGGCAAAAAATCAAGAAGTAGGGTTGATAACAACATCCCTAACCATAATGACCAACACCACAATTAGTCATGTCTATCTTCCCCTAAACTGTTCATGCTAGACTCAAGGAACCAAGAGAGTTGTGCCTGCCGGCTGGCGACCACCTGAGGCAGTATCTGACATGGAGAGAATATGTTGGTGACTCCTACTGCGTCCGGCCCAGCCCTGGAACGGGGCCTGACTACGTGCTAGATGATTCGTTCATATTGGCATGCTCACTGTGGTAATTGCCGAAAGGGGAACCGATAGAGCTTGTCAGGCATCACATGTCCTCCTGTCCCTGCTAAAGAGTGGCAAAAACTTCATTATGTAGTGATATGAAGAGTTGGCTGGACTGTACCGTGAGCCATATCCTGCCCTGCCAACATACTGTCCCGAATATAGTCTTCGAAGTAATGACCAGTAGCGAACGAAGGGCCTCCTCGTCCTGATCATGCCTGCCGACTCGACAGATTCCAGTAAAAAATTAAGCCTAAGGACCGCCATGCCTGCAGACAGGCATCAACAGAACCACTGTGTCCGCAGACATGACCGACCTCTCCACGACTTTCAAGCCTGCAGATTCTGACAGGTCTTGCATGCAGTCATGCCTGTGGATGTGGAAGGCCTCTATGTGACTGTCGTACCTGTAACCTGACAGGTCTCGCATACCCTCGTGCCTGTGGATGTGACAGGTCTCTGCATAACTGCTGTGCTTGGAAAGGCAGTCTGACTCGAACCTCGTACCTGTAGGCGTGACAGGCCTTTGAGTAACCCTCGTGGAAGAGATAGCTGTTAATGTGATGATGACATGCGCGGACAAGACAGATTGATGCATGAAATAACCGCCTATGAGTCGTGACATTGTAACTCTACGACCTGTGTTTAGGGAACTACTGACGAAGCCGTGAATCTCCCTGCAGGCGTGGCAGGGGAGATGGTATGCAACCCCTGGGTTCATATTTATTTTTTATTTAAAAATTATTATTATTATTTTTTTTTTCTTTCGTAATGCGGGAGTGAATGGCAGCTGCGTGCCTGACATAATGTATGCGTGGTGACGCGAGATGAGACTAAGTGTATGCTGTAGCACTGAAGAAGAGTCAGAACAGCCTACGCAGGGGCCCCCATTGAAGACGTGTCAGCCAGACGGTTGACCCACTGCCTAAGTGTATCGAGTCATGTTGCACTGAAGCAGAGTCAGGAACAACAGACTTCACCAGGACCCCAACTGAAGAGAGTCCGACCTGAGGAACTTGCTGGGTGAGAGGACGCGCGAGGCTCTGAAGACGTGTCAGTAGCAGCGTCGGTGTGTGGAACGAGTAACTGTGGTACTACGATAGTTGTGAGCGTACATTCCGTGCGAGCCGTGAGCGCATAGGTATTGATGCCGCGGCACATGTGAGTGCAATATGACCATGATGTGCACGATGCGGTGCTGCAATTATGAACGTTTGGCACTATGACTGTACTCACAGTATGTGGCGTGATGCACGTATGTACTGTGTGTAAAAATGGAACTGTACCCACTGCATGGAACTATCATATGAACTGTAACAGTACTATAGCTGCACTCGCAGCATATAACATTATGAGCGTGTGAGGTATATGCAACAATGTGACTGTACTCCCTGTATGTAACAGAGTGAGCGTGTGTACTGTGTGTGATACAGCTGTACCCACTATGTGCGACTCGGCGTGTGAATTGAATGCAACAGCAATTGTACTCACTGTAAGTGACACCAAGAGCGAACATACTGTACACAATACCCCGACTGTACCCACTGTATGTGACACTGTGAGCGTGTTTTTGTGCAATGACATGACTGTACTTGCTGCATGTGACCCTGAACTTGAGTGAACTGTAAATGACGTGCTGTACCCACTGCATGAAGCACTATGACGTGTGTGCTCTATACAACACTGTAACTGTATGCCCTGCTTGTGCCACTAAGAGCGCCTGTTGTGCAGGATGAAATTTCTGAATGTTTATACGCGGTGTGAAATGCATGTGCGTAAGTGCAGTATGAGCAGTGAGCGGTGTAGTGCTGACATTACGTAAGAGTAGTGAATGTTGTGAGTGTATGTACCGTATACGTGTTGTGTGCGGTGTAAAAGCAATGAGTATATGTATCGTGTGAAGCTACGTGTGGAAACGGTCTATGAGTGACTGCATGGTATGAGTGCTGAGAGTAGGTGCATGGTGTAACCGCTGAGGAGATTGCACAGTATGAGATGGTAGGGGTGACTGCATTGTATGAGTGCCGAGCGACAGTGCAATATCAATGAAATGAGTAACTGCGCCGTAAGACGCTACGAGTGAGCGGACTGCAAGAAGCTGTGAGCGACTGCCTGGTATGACGCTTATGAGCGGCTGCATGGTGAAAACTATGAGTTACTGCACGGTGTAAATGCTACGAGTGACTGCACGGCAAGAACGCTGTGCGTGAACTGTGACGGTATAATGCTAAGAGTGCCTATACGGTATGAAGCTAGGAGTGGCTGCACAGTGAGGGACGTTGTGAGTGACTGTACGGCATGGAAGCTGAGAGTGACTGCATGGTGTGGAAGCTGTGAGTGACTGCACAGTATGAAATGAAGCTATGAGTGACTGCACGGTGTAAAAGCTATGAAATGACTGCACGGTGTGGATGCTATGAGTGACTGGACGATATAAAAGCCGGGTGACTGGCAGGTAAGAAAGCTGAGTGACTGTACGGAAAGAAAATCTAAGAGCGACTGTGCGGAAAGAATGTTATGAGTGACTGAACGGCACAACGCTTGTGAGCGGCTGCGTGGCATGGCTGCGTGGCATGGCTGCTACGTGAAGCGTCGGCCCCCACTAACCTGGTCCGTGGTGGCCCTGAGAGAGGCAGGAAACCTGGGTGTGAAAGTGGAGGAGGGGAATTGCAGTGGAGACTCCCCCTAGGCATCCCGCTGCCCGGTGGCCGCGGGGAGCCGAGCCCTTGGATGGTACAGGGGTGCCGCCAGTCCCCCTTCTGTTGGGAAGCCGGTGTGTTGAACCCGGCCGCCTTGGTTATTTATTTATTCATTTACTTATTTACTTAATAATTTTTTTTTTTTTAAGTTTGGCTCCGCCCCCTCGCACACCACGAGGCCCGGTGGCGCCGCCCCCGGGAACCGGGGAGAACGCCGCATCCCGCCGACCGGAGCCACGGGGAGCGAGGAGGAGTAGAGCCCAGCGTGAGGACCAGACCGGGCACCATGCCGGACGTGGCCCCCCCCCCAGCACCACGTGGCCGAGCAGCTGTGAGCCGGGGAGCGAGGAGGAGGAGATCGGAACCCAGGAGAGGGGCCGTCGGGCACCGAGACGGCAGTGGGCCCCGCCTCCCCGCCCACCACGTGGCCCGGCGGCACCGCTCCGGAGAGCGGGGAGGCTGATCTCGCCGCTCGGACCACCGGGAGCGGGGGGGGGGGGGGTGGGGGTAGCGGGGACCCCGGCGGGACTCTAAGGGAAAGCAATCGGGCCCGCCTTGCAGAGGCCAGGACTACGTCCGCCACGCAGAGTGGGCGGCGGGGGGTCCTGAGTGGGGCAAACCGGGGACGGTGCTCCGATCCTCTCGGGGGACCTGGAGCGTGTGAGGGTACCTGACTGAAAAACATGAGGCCGGAGACCGGGTTTCCCGTGGTGGGACCTCTGCACGCTGGACGACCGCTGAAGTGCCTGTGGGAATTCATGCCCCCTCGCACACATTCAGCCAAAAAGGCTTCCTACATTTTCCCCATTGTGTACCCAACTATGATTAACAAATGCCTCCCTTGTGGCTCCGCCTTCACATGGCCATGGCCGTGTTCAATACCGATGACAGCATCTTAAATGGGCACTGTCAGATACAAAAAATGTTGATATGTTGTAAAGCATGCAAAACCAATAGGTTTTGCACTTGCTTTCATTTGAAAATTTTCAGTATTTCATACTGAAAAGTCAGTCAAACAACTGCTCCCCCTGCCTGCTTGGACACATACTAGTCCTGCTGTGTCCATGCATCATCACCTATGTCATGGACACACTTCCTTGATTGACAGCTGTGAGTGCAGTCAGCTTGTGTCCCGCTACTGTCATTGAGGACAAGCTGGGAGTTGTAGTTTTGCTAATGCTAGCGGAGATGTGAGTAGACAGCAAACTGAGGTAGGGGGCGGAGACCTGCACAGTGAGGCCACGCCCCCTCCCTTTGAGAAGAATTCAGACTAGTGAGCTAAATTAAAAGTGTCATAAAAAAATAAATAAAGGTGCTAGACACACAAAAATGTACACGTTCAGGATTAGGTACTGAGTGATATATATATATATATTTTTTTTTTTTATTTTTATTTGTTGGATCTAACGGGTACGCTTTAAGCATATGGAGGGCTTTATGAGACTCATCGAACCTCTTGCGGCACAGTAGCGGGGTCCAATGAGTCTGATGTATAGGATTCAGCAATGTTGCATGTTTTCACTATGAAGAAATAAAACATTGAATATTTTTTGCACCTTCGTATATTATTGTTGTACGATTAATCAGGGTTCAAAATCGGTGACACCACTGATTTTAAAGTGTACCTGTCGTCAACAAAAATGTTTTATATTATGTAGATAATACAATTATATGTATATTTGTAATATACAGGGTGGGCCATTGATATGGATACACCTTAATAAAATGGGAATGGTTGGTGATAATAACTTCCTGTTTTGGCAAATTAGTATATGTGAGGGGGGAAACTTTTCAAGATGGGTGGTGACCATGGCGGCCATTTTGAAGTCAGCCATTTTGAATCCAACTTTTTTTTCAATAGGAAGAGGGTCATGTGACACATCAAATTTATTGGGAATTTCACAAGAAAAACAATGATGTGCTTGGTTTTAACGTAACTTTATTCTTTCATGAGTTATTTACAAGTTTCTCTTTGTTCACAGCCATTGACATGTTGTCGAGGTTAACACGTGAGGAGCGGATAGAAATTGTGTTGATGTCTGGGGAAAGCAGTAACTGGGTCATTGCAGCAGATTTCAATGCAAGACACCCTACGAGACCACCCATCTCCCATGCGACAGTTAGCAAACTGCTTGCTCAGTTTCGTGAAACTGGTTCAGTGTTGGATTTGCAAAAATGTGTACGCATGAAATCTGTCACTAATGAAGAAACATCAGTGGCTGTCTTAGCTTCATTCAGCAAGAGCCCACAGCGTAGCACTCGCTGAATTTCACTGGAGAGGGGCATTAGTCGAACATCTCTTCGGCGGATATTAGCTACTCACAAATGGCACCCTTACAAACTCCAGCTACTCAACGAGGATGACCCAGGTCGGCACACTGAATTTGCAGAATGGGCAAAACAAAAATTGGAACAGGACCCTCAGTTTACGCAGAAAATTTTGTTCAGTGATGAGGCAAACTTTTATGTGAATGGTGAAGTTAACAAACAAAACCACCGCTATTGGTCTGACACTAACCCACATTGAATAGATCCCTCCAAGACTGTTGGAACATAAAAATTGATGGTATGGTGTGGTATATGGGGTACAAAGATAGTGGGGCCATTCTTCATCAATGGAAACCTCAAGGCCACTGGATATGCGAAATTGCTACATGATAATATATTTCCCTCTTTATGCACTGAAGCTGGCACGTTCCCTGAGTTTTTCGAGGAAGATGGTGCAGGTCCGAGCATTCCTAGATGAACTGGAAAGTGGATTGGTCATCGTGGGCCAGTTAAATGGCCCCCAAGGTCTCCCCATCTGACCCCCTTAGACTTTTATCTTTGGGGTCATCTGAAGGCAATTGTCTATGCTGTGAAGATACGAGATGTTCAGTACCTGAAATTACGGATACTGGAAGCCTGTGCTAGCATTTCTCCTGCGGTGTTGTTATCAGTGTGTGAAGAGTGGGAGAAGAGGGTTGCATTGACAATCCAACACAATGGGCAGCATATTGAACACATTTTATAAGTGGTCAGAAACTTGTAAATAACTCATGAAAGAATAAAGTTACGTTAAAACCAAGCACAGCATAGTTTTTTTTGTGAAATTCCCAATAAGTTTGATGTGTCACATGACTCTCTTCCTATTAAAAAAACTAAAGTTGGATTCAAAATGGCCGACTTCAAAATGGCCACCATGGTAACCACCCATCTTGAAAAGTTTCCCCCCTCACATATACTAATGTGCCAAAAACAGGAAGTTAATATCACCAACCATTTCCATTTTTTAAGGTGTATCCATATAAATAGCCCACCCTGTATATTGGAAAAAAAAATGTGTATATTTATGGGTGAAAAAATGCTGTCCCTGCAGCTATTGCCTGTGAGGAGTCCAAGCACAGGAAGTGAGGGCAGGACAAGAAGGGCTCTGTGCAGGCTCCTGGTTTGTTAATCAACCTCATGTGTGAGCCCGTAGCATGTCAAAGAGCCTCATTGCACAGAGCCCAGCTTTTCCCCACTGCACAGAGCACTGCTTGTCCACCTTCACTTCCTGTATTTGGACTCCTCATAGAGACACACATGCAATAGCTGTAGGAACAAAAATATACATATTTTTTTAACCAATGTGTATTACAAATATACATATAATGGCATTATCTATGTTAAATAAAAAGTTTTTGTTGATTTCAGATACACTTTAACCTGTTAAGGACGCAGGGCGTATCTGTACGCCCTGCCCCCACTCCCGTAATATAACACAGGGTCACATGCTGACCCCGTTTCATATTGGGTCGGTCCCGGCACCTTGCAATGGCCGGGACCTGTGGATAATACTGGACATCACTGATCGCGGTGATGTCCGGTATTAACCCCTTAGATGCGGCTATCAAAGAGTATTTTTGGTCACTTTTTATACAATAAAAAATTAATAAAAGGCAATCAAAAAGTTCCATCAAAACAAAAATGATATCGATAAGAACTTCAGATAACGGTGAAAAAAAATTAGCCCTCCTACATCCCCATATGTGGAAAAATAAAAAAGTTATAGGGGTCAGAAGAGGACATTTTTAAACATATTAATTTTCATGCATGTAGTTATGATTATTACTAGAAGTAAAACAAAATCAAACCTATATAAGTATGGTATCATTTTAATCATAATGAACCTACAGAATAAAGATAAGGTGCCATTTTTACCATAGAGTAGAAACGGAAGCCCCCAAAAGATACAAAATTGTGTTTTTTGTTTTTGTTTTTTCAGTTTTGTCCCACAAATATTTTGTCATTACAAAGTACACTTGGTGGCACAAAAAACAAGCCATCATATGGGTCTGTAGGTGCAAAATTGAAAGGATTATGATTTTTAAAAGGTAAGGAGGAAAAAACTAAAGTGCAAAAATGGAAAAACGCTGAGTCCTTAAGGGGCTAAAGGCTTATTCTAGAAATGTATCCCCTTAATGAAGAGACATGTTGGCACAGATGTTGTCTAGGAGAGCACCAGAGATACCTAAGATGTCCATGCAGTGCGGAGAGTCGGGTACAATACTGGATATTGCATAGGGTTTCCAGCAGACTAACCTGGAGTACCTATTTAAGAATAAAGGGGCAGTAATTGTTCATTAGCACTGTATTTGTACTATATCCCCTTTATGATACTTCCTTGGACAACATTTGTCAGGGGAACTGCTGTGCAGGGAAGAATTGTAAGGGGATACAGTACTAAGGCAGTTCCATTAAAGTGAATACTGGGATTAATTAAAAGGAGATACATTGCTACAACAGACTTTTGACCCCCACCAATCATAAAATGATAATCTCCTAGCGATAGCTCATTCCTTAAAAAAATGAGAAAAACCCATCAAATGGGTTAAGCCCTTAAAGGGGTACTCCCATTGAAAACTTTTTTTTTTTTTTAAATCAACTGGTGCCAGAAAGCTAAACAGATTTGTAAATTACTTCTATTAAAAAAATCGTAATCCTTCCAGTACTTTTTAGGGGCTATATACTACAGAGGAAATGCTTTACTTTTTGGATTTAGCTGATATCATGACCACAGTGCTCTCTGCTGACCTCTGCTGTCCATTTTAGAAACTGTCCCGAGCAGGAGAAAATCCCCATAGCAAACATATGCTGCTCTGGACAGTTCCTAAAATGGACAGCAGAAGTCAGCAGAGAGCACTGTGGTCATGACATCAGAGAAATCTAAAAAGAAAAGCATTTCCTCTGTAGTATATAGCCCCCAAAAAGTACTGGAAGGATTATGATTTTTTTAATAGAAGTAATTTACAAATCTGTTTAACTTTCTGGCACCAGTTGATTTAAAAAAAAAAGTTTTCCTTTGGAGTACCCCTGTAAGGACATTGGACTATCAATACAGATCACGGCAACTGCTGCAGATCTGCTCCTGTAATGAATGATCTGATCACCCGCGGCATGGGTGCAGGGATCAGATCAGCCAAGATGGTGGCCGGTGGCCCTCACCTGCCTCCGCTGATCTCCTGGGGTTTCCTCTCTGGTCTGACATGATAATACTGATTAATGCTATGCCTATGCATGGATTTTTACCAGCTGATCGTATTGTGTGTTAGAGTTTTAATAATTACCAGCTTAGTCTCAAACTAAGGGCTGGTGCAAGGGTTTTGGCCACCCAAGACAAAAGCTAATTTTGCCGTCCCTTGACTCCGCCCATTGGTCCCGCCCCACCTTCCTACTGGGGTGACACACTGTAACAAACCTTCTCCTCATGTAATTACCTTACTACCCAGGTGACACATTGTAACAAGCCTCCTCCTCATGTAATCTCCATACCACTGGGGTGACACACTGTAACAACCCCACTCCTCATGTAATCTCTTTACTACTGGGATGACACACTGTAACAAACCTCCTTCTCATATAATCTCTCTTACTGCTGAAAAGACGCATTGTAACAAACCTCTTTCTCATGTAATCACCTTACTACTGGGGTGACACACTGAAACAACCCTCCTCCTCATGTAATTAACATACTACTGGGGTGACACACTGTAGCAACCCCCTCCCCCTCTCATGTAATCTTCTTACTTCTGGGATGACACACTTTAACAAGCCCATTTCCCATGTAATCTCCTTACTTCTGGGGTGACACATTGTAACAACCTCCTCCTTGCGTAATCTTCTTACTTCTGGGGTGACACACTGTAATAAACCTTCTCATGTAACTACTTATTACTGGAGTGACACGCTGTAATAAATATACATAATCGTGCACTTACACATGCTGTAAAAATCCGCAGGGAAGCCCCTATTGACTATCAGTAGTGCCATCATTATCCTTTATAGCAGTGGCGGAGGGGCGGAGATGGAGATGGGATGTCATGAGGCAGAGGACATCAGCGATCATGCCTGTCTGCCTCTGAGGAGCATGTTGCCGCTGAAAGCAGTACTCCTCTGAGGCGGAAAGACGTGATCGCTCAGGAGAGGCGAGGGGGTTGGGGCAGATGTATGGAGGAACGCACGATGTCAGGATGCAGGAAGGACATGACCTGCCTGTCTACCTCAGAGCTGGCACTCTGCTCCTCCATCAGGCAGAAAAATTTAGATGAGACCAGCGGGTAGAGGTTTTCAACTGTTACGACTTAAAATATAAGCTATGTTTTAATGTTTTAGTGGATGGGAAATGCAGGGTTCCAGTGATCACCTAGTGATCAATTGTATTTATATGTAAAAAAGAATTGACCCTTCATTCATAGGTCAGTTATTGGTATAAGTGTCAACCACTATCAGCTCCGGGAAAGGTAGAGTATACTTCTATACCCTAGTAGTAAGCAGTAAGCATCGAATAAAGCGAGGAGAGCAAAGGAGAGCTTCCCCTTAACCTCTGAATGACACAGGGCGTACCTGTACGCCCTGCGCCCGGTCCCGGCATATAACGAGGGGTCGCGCCGTGACCCCACGTCATACCAGGTCGGTCCCATCGGCTAATGAAAGCCGGGACCCTGGGCTAATAGTGTGCAACACTGTTCATTGCTATTAACACTTTAGACACGGCGTTCAAAGTTGATCGCCATGTCTAAAATAAAAGTGAAAGCTTCCTGGCAGCTCAGTCAGGCTGATCGGGACTATCGCGGTGAAATCCCGATGTCCCAATTTGCTAGAATGCGAGCGGAGGTCCCCTTACCTGCCTCCGTCACATCTGATCGGCGATTGATTGCTCCAAGTCTGAAATCCAGGCTTGAGCAATCAACTGCTGATAACACTGATCTTTGCTGTGTCAATGCATGGCAATGATCTGTGTAGCAGATCAGTGTGTGCAGTGTAATAGCCACTAGGAGGGGCTATAACATTGCAAAAAAAAAGGTGTGAAAAAAAGTTAATAAAGATCATTTTACCCCTTCCCTAATAAAAGTAAGAATTATCCCCCTTTTCCCATAAAAAAAAAAAAAAATGTGGAAATAAAAATAAACATTTTTGGTATCACCGCGTGCGAAAATGTCTGAACTATAAAAATATATTGTTAATTAAACCATACAGCCAATGGCGTACGCGCAAAAAAATTCCAAAGTCCAAAATAGCATATATTTGGTCACTTTTTATATACTAAAAAAAATGAATATAAAACGATCAAAAAGTCAGATCAATACAAAAATGGTACTGATAAAACTTCAGATCATGTCGCAAAAAATTAGCCAAAATACCAGCCCGTACACAGAAAAAAAAAGTTATAGGGGTCAGAAGATGACAATTTTAAATGTATAAATTTGTCTGCATGTAGTTATGATTTTTTCCAGAAGTACGACAAAATCAAACCTATATAAGTAGGGTATCATTTTAACCGTATGGACCTACAGTATAAAGAGAAGATGTCATTTTTACCCAAAAATTGCGTTATTTCTTCAATTTTGTAACAAAGTAGAATTTGTGGCACAAACAATAAGCCTTCATATGAATTTTTAGGTGCAAAATTGAAAGAGTTATGATTTTTTAAAGGTAAGGAGGAAAAAACAAAAGTGCAAAAACTGAAAAACCCCGGGTCCTTAAGGGGTTAATGGTGAATGAGGGTGGGCTCAGTTCTTGCCTTGGACATGCCCCTTTCTGAGCAGTGGATATCAGAATGATAGGCAGCAGAATGGAGAAAATTGTGAGCCAAATACAGAAGTTGGGCAAATAAAAAAGATATTTAAAGAATCTGCATGACCTAGTGAGTAACTAATACACAAATTATTTCTGTGATATGACTGGTATGTGTTAAAAAAATATCATCATAGCACAATTTTTATGAAGTCCAAAATTTGTTAAATAAACATGCATAAACATGCATATGTTTATGAATGTCTCTAATAGAAAAGGGGTCCCAACACCTTTCTATTGAACTTGTTCACACACCTTTCACATACTCAGCAGGTACAGTACCTATATGCCAAAAACCCAAATAGCTGCTGGTATGAGTGCTACTATGTATATGACAACTGTCAAAAATAATGCTTTAAAGAGGTATACAGAAATGGAGCACTGACCGGTCTGTGCTTGAAGCAAAGGATTCTTTATTTCTTCATGTGCTGCTAAGCGGACTGCCTGGAGCCACTTACGGGCAACGGACCGTATCAGGAGGGCCTGAGGAAGTGCTAACGTGTGATACGGTCCATTGCCCGAAGTCGCTCCCAGCAGTCCGCTCCCCCGCACATGATGTAACCGCTGAACAAATAAAGAATCCTTTGCTTTAAGCATAAATCGGTCAGTGCTCCGTTTTTGTATACCTCTTTAAAGCATTATGTATATGTTTATGGTGCAATGAAGAACATAAGATTTATGCTACATAATAAAAGTTTGTAAAATATGAAAAGTTTCAAAGCAACCAGTGATTTCAGTCATAAGAGTTAAGTAATGTCTATGCAAAGTATGAATTTGCATAGACATTACTTAATTTGCTATTAGATTTTTTGTCATGTTCCTAATGTAGTGTTCTGATATACTTTGTATTTGACTTTTTATCTATTTCATAATTTAATTCCATTCCATTTCAAATACTGAAATGTCAGTTGTATCAGCTGTTCTAGTGGTCTTAAGGAATGTTAAGGCATTTAATTATTTCACAAGATGTACCTAGATAATGAAATCCACACAAAATCACATATGTACACCAACACTTTATAGAAGCAAGCAACTAACACACCATACATGGTCCAGGCTAATTCAATGGTACATGTAGTACTTTTGCAGTTTAATCACATTGTTATTAGTATTATTATTTACATAATATAATAAATGCTCTGGAAAGAACAAACTGTATGCAAGCTGTGAAAAGTACTGCACATTTTTTGCATCTTTGTTGTTTTTCTTTGCTTACATGCATATGATAAAAAACTTGGATTTTATTTTTTTGACCAATGAAATCATAATGCACTATAAAAGGGACTCAGACACATGGCTGGAAGTAAAGTGACATTTAATGATTGGTATGAGTGATGTATTCACTAACATAAATGTTTGCACTGAAGAAAGTGAGCAGGGTAAACCGTATGGTCAGTGTTGCTGTGATACTGGTTAAATGTCATAGCAGTGTAGGGACAGTCAGGATTCACTAACCAGACAATGACAGGTGTTTATTATCTTTTACTGTCTTACAGAAACTGGAATAACACATGAATTTTATGAGGTTGGATACTGTGAAGTTAACTGTACCGATATATTTTCTCAGAATCTATACTGCCAATAGATAAACAGTATAAGCATACACAATAAATAAAGAAATTTTAACATAAATTTTAGTTATTATAAGTCATCTAACCCCTTTTTCTTGAAAATGCTATATGAGGGGCTGGCCTATATTCTTCTTGTCAGTAGCTTATATATTGTACTTTGGGATGTGATTTATTTTTATTTTTTTATATGGTGGAAAAAAGGAAAACATAACCACTTGTTTGGAACCTCTTTCCTTTGCATTATTCATACAACTTAATGAGCACTATAAAGTGGCAATGCTGCTTTCTTTATCACTGGCGTCACCAGGGAGGGGCCAGAGGGGGCTGTGGTCCCCATACATGTTGTTATGCCCCCCCCCCCCATGTGCCTCTCCAATTGTTACATAGTTAGTATGGTCAAAAAAAGACATACATCCATCAAGTTCACCCAAGAAATTGAAGGGAAGGGGTATGGTGGGATGAAGGGGAAGGGATGTGATTATATTTCTGCATAAGCATTAATGTTATTTTGTTCTAGGAATGTATCTAACCCTGTTTTAAAGTTTTCAACAGTTTCTGCTGTAACCAGTTTCTGAAATTCATGGTTCTTATGGTAAAGAACCCATGTTGCCCCTTGAGACTAAATATTTTCTTCTCCAGACAGAGGGAGTGCCTCCTTGTCCTTTGAAGGGGTTTAACCTGGAACAGTTTTTACCCATATTTTTGTATGGGTCATTTATATAATTATAAACATTGATCATATCCTCCCTTAAATGTCTCTTCTCAAGACTAAATAAATGTAATTATTTTAATCTTTCCTCATAACTAAGATGTTCCATGCCCCATATTAGTTTAGTCGCGTGTCTCTCCACCTTCCCCTACTCCACAACGTCCCCTTTATGAACTGGTGACCAAAACTGAACCGCATATTCCAGGTGAGGCCATACCAATGCTTTATAGTATAGTAGTAAAAATAATACATGGTGTAAACTACAGACCCCCTAATATCACTGAGGAGATAGAAGGTCGGCTGCGTAATCAAATAGAGAGGGCTGCCCGGGCAGGTACAGTGGTAATAATGGGAGATTTTAACTACCCAGATATAGATTGGGGTCCGGGGTTGGCTAAAACTACAAAGGGGCAACAATTCCTAAATTTATTGCAGGATAATTTTGCGGGCCAGTTTGTGGAGGACCCAACAAGAAGTGATGCCTTGTTGGATCTCATCATTTCCAACAACGCAGAGCTGGTTGGTAATGTAACTGTGAGGGAAAACCTTGGTAATAGCGACCATAATATAGTTACTTTTGACTTAAAATGTAGAAAACAAAGACAGGCGGGGAAGGCGAAAACATATAACTTTAAAAAGGCAAACTTCCCTGGGCTGAGGGCTGCACTACAGGACATAGACTGGGGGGGAGGTGTTCTCAAATACTGATGCAGAAGATAAATGGGACATCTTTAAATCAACTCTAAATAACTATACAGCTAAATATATACCAAAGGGGAACAAATATAAACGATTAAAACTAAATCCTACATGGCTGACAAATGATGTTAAAAGAGCAATAAACAACAAAAAAAAATGCCTTCAAAAAATTCAAATCTGATGGGTCAGCTATAACATTTAAACAGTACAAAGAGCTTAATAAAATCTGTAAAACCGTAATAAAAACAGCAAAAATTCAAAATGAGAGACAGATGGCCAAAGAAAGCAAAACTAATCCTAAATATTTTTTTAGATATATAAATGCAAAAAAAACAAGGACAGAGCATGTAGGACCCCTTAATAATGATAATGGGGAGGTTGTCACAGGCGATAAAGAGAAAGCGGAGCTAATGAATGGGTTCTTTAGTTCTTTATATACTAAGGAAGAAGGAGCTGACATTGGACAGGTCAGTGCTGGTAACACATCATGTAATGTACTGAACTGGCTTCATGTAGAGATGGTACAAGGTAAGTTAAGTAATTTAAATGTAAGCAAATCTCCAGGGCCAGATGGATTGCACCCAAGAGTTCTTAGAGAGGTAAGTTCAGTAATATCTGTACCCCTGTTCATGAAATTTAGATATTCACTGGTGTCTGGTATTGTGCCAAAGGACTGGCGCAAGGCGAATGTGGTGCCAATCTTCAAAAAGGGCTCTAGGTCTTCCCCAGGAAACTATAGACCGGTAAGTTTAACGTGCATTGTGGGTAAATTGTTTGAAGGACTTATAAGGGATTACATACAGAAATATATAGGGGATAATAGTATTATAAGTGATAGCCAGCATGGGTTTACTAAGGATAGAAGTTGTCAAACCAATCTAATTTGCTTTTATGAAGAGGTGAGTAGAAGCCTTGACAGAGGAATGGCTGTGGATATAGTGTTTCTGGATTTTGCTAAAGCGTTTGATACTGTCCCTCATAGACGTCTGGCAGGTAAGTTAAGGTCTTTGGGCTTGGAAATTTTAGTTTGTGACTGGATTGAACGCTAGCTCATGGATCGTACCCAGAGAGTGATGGTCAATGATTCGTACTCTGATTGGTCCCCGGTAATTAGTGGTGTACCCCAAGGTTCTGTACTGGGACCGCTGTTGTTTAATTTATGTATCAATGATATAGAGGATGGCATTAACAGCTCTGTTTCTATCTTTGCAGATGACACCAAGCTTTGTAGCACGGTACAGTCTATAGAGGATGTGTATAGGTTACAAGATGACTTGGATAGACTAAGTGTCTGGGCATCCACTTGGCAAATGAGGTTCAATGTGGATAAATGTAAAGTTATGCATCTGTGTACTAATAAAATGCATGTGTTGTATGTCTTAGGGGGGATTAAACTGACAGAGTCACTGGTAGAGAAGCATCTGGGTGTACTTGTGGATCACAGACTACAGAATAGCATGCAATGTCAGGCTGCTGCTTCCAAGGCTGGCAGGATATTGTCATGTATAAAAAGAGGCATGGACTCGAGGGACAGGGACATAATACTCCCCCTTTATAAAGCATTGGTACCGCCTCACCTGGAATATGCTGTTCAGTTTTGGGCGCCAGTCCATAAAAGGGACACTGTGGAGCTGGAGAGGGTGCAGAGACGCGCGACTAAACTAATATGGGGCATGGAACATCTTAGCTATGAGGAGCGATTAAAGGAGTTACAATTGTTTAGTCTTGAGAAGAGACGTTTAAGGGGGGATATGATAAACGTATATAAGTATATTAATGGCCCATACAAAAAATATGGAGAAAAACTGTTCCAGGTTAAACCCCCCCAAAGGACGAGGGGGCACTCCCTCCGTCTGGAGAAGAAAAAGTTTAGTCTCAAAGGGCGACGCGCCTTCTTTACCATGAAAACTGTGAACTTATGGAACAGTCTACCTCAAGAACTGGTCACAGCAGGAAAAATCAACAGCTTTAAAACAGGATTAGATACATTCCTGGAACAAAATAACATTAATGCTTATGAAGAAATATAAAATCCCATCCCTTCCCCAATTCCCTGGTTGAACTTGATGGACGTATGTCTTTTTTCAATCGTACTAACTATGTAACTATGTATATAGTATTATGTCCCTGTCCCTTGAGTCCATGCCTCTTTTGATGCATGACAATATCCTGCTGGCCTTAGAAGCGGCTGCCTGACATTGCATGCTACTCTGTAGTCTATGATCTACAAGTACACCCAGATCCTTCTCTGCCAGCAACTCTCCCAGCTTAACCCCCCCCCCCCCCCGCCCAAGACATAGAATGCATGCTGATTTTCAGTAACCAGGTGCATAACTTTATATTTATCCACATTGAACCTGATTTGCCAAGTGAATGCCCAGACACTTAGTCTATCCAAGTCATCTGGTAACTTATGCACATCCTCTATAGACTGTACCGTACTACAAGGCTTGGTGTCATCTGCAAAAATAGAAACAGAGCTGTTAATCCCATCCTCTCTATCATTAATGAATAAATTAAACAAGAGGGGGCCCAGTACTGACCCTTGGGGTATACCACTAATAACCGGGGACTAATCACGAGTACGAATCATTGACCACCACTCTCTGGGTGCGATCCTTAAGCCAGTTTTCAATCCAGTCACAAATTAAAGTTTCCAAATCAAAAGACCTTAACTTACATATCAAACGTCAATGAGGGACAGTATCAAAAACTTTTGCAAAATCCAAAAACCCTATGGGGGACATTTATCAAAGGATTTTTTTGCTTATATTTGTCTCACAAAATGTCGCACGTGAGACATTTTGCATTTATGAGAGACTTTTTAACAGAGAAGCAAGAAAAGCAAAATCTTGGCATTGGTATGTTATTTCCATTTTGGAACATGCAATGTTCCTGAATTTATCAAATGTGACTTTCGCACAAAAGTCGCTTCACGCTTAAACTCATAAATATAAGCAAAGTCAAACCTAGCTCAGGAAAACAGCTTATACAAGCTGTAAATGAAATTTCTTGTATTAGCGCCGGGGATGGGTGAGTCTGGATGACCACAGTCTTGTAGGGTCGCATTTTTTACATTCCTGCACATGTTTTTTTTTTTTTAAAGGGGCCTTCCTGATCCAGCCAAACTACAACTCCCAGCATGTGCATTCAGCCCTTTGCTGTCTGGGCATGATGTGAGTTGTAGTTTCTCATAATCTGTTATTCCTTTAAGGACCACAGTTTTTTTTTTCTCCTCACCTTCTAAAAAATCATAATGCTTTCAATTTTCCACCTACAGACTCATATGAGGGCTTGTTTTTTTGCACCACAAATTTTACTTTGTAATGACATCAATAATTTTACCACAAAATCTACAGCGAATCAGAAAAAAAATATTTGTGGAGCTAAATTGAAAAAAACCCTGAATTTTGTACCTTTGAACGCTTTCGTTTCTACGCAAAATTACACCTTATCTTTATTCTGTAGGTCCATATGATTAAAACAATACCCAATTTACTTAGGTTTGATTTTGTTTTACTTCTGTTAAAAAATTATAATTTTATGTGAGAAAATTTGTAGGTTTAAAAGTTCCTCTTCTCACCCCTATAACTTATAAATTTTTCCATATAAGGGGCAGTATGAGGGCTCATTTTTTGCCCTATGATCTGAAGTTTTCATCGTTACCATTTTTGTTTTGATCGTTTTTATAAAAAAAAAATGTATGGGTTTTTATACATTTTTTTTAGTATACAAAGGGACCAAAATACGTGATTTTTGGACTTTTGGTATTTTTTTTACGTATACGCCATTGACCATGCAGTCTAATTAACATTAAATTTTAGTAGTTTGGACATTTACGCATGCAGCAATACCACATATGTTTATTTTTTATTATGTTTTTATATTTTTTTTTATAATTTCTTGGTCTGAGTAATTCTTAATTTTTTCTTCCATTTCTCAAACAACGCTTATACACACATCCAGTGCGGTCATAATCCAGTGGGGTCATTTGCAGCAGGATCTGTTCTGCAGCACTTGGCGGTTCAGGGTGATTATTCTTTTGAATCCACTTCCTCCGCAATTCTGACATTTTAAAAAGAGACTCACGTCTTGACCAGCTTCACAAGTATTGAAAAGTTGCCCCACTGTAAGAGGCAATATCACAAACTGCTGTAATAACAAACTTCACCGGACTCCAGAGCTCATCAAATCAATCTTGCTTCTTCCCGCGCTCATGTCAGGTATTTTATTTTTTAATAGGTGTTTATCTAGTTTTTGACACCTGTGCGACATGATTATTACTTTTGTGTGAATTTTGATCAAAATGTCACAAAGAGGCAAATGAGAAAAAAAATGAAAGGATAAATCCAGAAGAAAGTTAGAAAGCGATGAGAGAGGTGAGTAAACAATAGAAATATGACCACCCAGCTACCTAGAACATCTGCCAGCTATCCTCTCCTATATGCACATTTTTGGATTTTAACCTAAAACATATTGTTGAGACCTTGCCTTCTTTTTTGAAGGATACAACAGACGCCCTTCGTAGAATGGAACTCTTACATTTTTATTCTGATATGTGGATTGTGACCTGTGATGTCGAGTCGTTATATACGTCTATCCGTCATGAAGATGGGCTCAGAGCCGTACAGGTGTTCTTGTTGATGTCTGGACTAAAAGCTAAGAAAGGTTGCACTTGCACCCCAATATATTGTGCCATCACGTACCACATTCAGCAGAAGTATAGTACCTGTTTTGTATAAATCATGTGTGGATCTGCTAAAAAAGGAGCTGGGCAAAGCTGCTGGACAGTCTGTATATCTAACCACTGACCTGTGGAGTGCTCCCAGTGGCCAGCATGCTTTCCTATAATTGACCGCACACTGGTGGCAGCCCATTGTCACTGAAATTGCCCAAACCAAATCAGGTCCCAGAAGCACAGGGGCTGGTGTTGAGAATACAAATCAGGGCGACCGCACATTCCTCTTCCATGCGGAGGTATTGGATGAGCAGCACAGCTCACAAAATATTACCAGAGCACTTAAAAAAATGGTGGAAGAATGGCTTGGGAAACACGGAGAAACACATCCGAAGATGGGTTTCGTGTTGACTGACGGTGCAGCCAACATGATAAAGGCATTGTGTGATGGCAACTATGTGGGTGTGCGATGCTCTGCACATGTCCTCCATCTTGTGGTGAAGGCCGGTTTGGAAGACACCTCAAGAGCAACACAAAGCTCACAGGGGTTCTGGATTCACGCAGAAAAAATTGCATGGCATTTTCACCGGAGTGTTAAAGACAGCCATTTACTCAGACAGGAGCAGAGTAAGGCAGGTGTTCCTCAACACAGACTGAAACAGGATGTTAGCACCCTGTGGAATTCCCCACTAGAAATGCTAGAAAGAATCCTAGAGCAGCAGAAACCCATACATGCAATGTCCCATGAAAATTATATTAGCATCATCAGAGCATTTGGCAGGGAGGAGTGGACCTTAGTTGCTCAGGTGGTGGCTGCACTTAGCCCCTTTCGTGCGGTCATGGAAAACTTAAGCCAGGAGAAGTTTGGCGCAAGTCATCCCTCTCTTTACTCATCTGTTAAACAAAATGGATGCCTTCCTGAATAACAGAGAGAAGTTGACTGAAGGCTATATAGTTGGTGATGTTGCCACACTGGTAAGGAGATTCCAACTACAGTTTAGGATTAAAGAGCTGACAGACACTTGCCCTGAGCTAATGCTAGCCACCATGTGTGACCCCCAGATTAAGGGCAAAATGGCTCTCCATGCAAATGCCCTAACAAGCTGGAGGGACAAATTAATCACCAAGGTGTGTGACAGACAGAGACTATTAGATGTGGGACAAGAGAGGGATGATGAAGAGGAAGAAGCAGAAGAAGATGAGCCTGCAGAAATCTCAGCAACACTGCTGCAAACTCCTCAAGAGCTGCAGACTTTTGGGCAGAGACATTGCAAAGCCTGGTTGAACAAACCAGACAACCCTCTCGGATACCAAGAGACAAGGTGGCAGACATGGTAAAAATTTATGTGTCTGAACCACATATATTACCCACTGCTGATGCCATGAAATATTGGGAGGAAAGGAGGGCTATTTGGCCTGCTCTAAGCATGGTGGCCCAGGAGCTCCCATCCTGCCCCCCAACCTCTGTGCAAAGTGAGCGGGTATTTTCTGTCACGGGAACATTCTATTCCCACAGCTGGCCCCTCAGCTCATGGAGCAGATTACTTTTTTAAAAGTCAATTTGCTAAAGTTAGGGTACCAAGCCCTAACCTTTGAAACAAGTTAAAAAGTTGAAGTTACCTCTTCAGTTAAAGTTGAACACTGCAGTTACCGTTGAGTTCAAGTTTCGTTAACAAGTTGGAATGTTTTCCCGTTACTACCAGTTGTTTAAAAGTGAAGCAAGTGACAAACTTAACAGCCCCTTCAAACAGGTGAGTGGTCTGTCAATCATCCCCTTCCCTCCTAATATCCCATTATTAATTTTAGTTTAATTTATACCTTTCCATCTTTCTTTCAGGATTTAGGAATCCTATTGCTGGACCTTGAAGTGGGTGAAAAAAAAGGAGTTTCTTTCAGCAAATCACTGGTGAGTAACTTAAAAATCCATCAATTTTCTTTATAACAGTTTGTCCTTTACAGTGCCTCTGCCACTAGAGGGACCCCTAGTAAATGAATGGAGCAAATATTCCAGAGGCATAATGGTCTATTCACACGTACATTATTTTTTGCAGATATTGAAATCTGCGGCATAATATGCAGTACATCAAATCTGCGCAGAATAATGTACGTGCCAATAGAAAATATAAGTCAGTGTATTATTTTTTTTTATTTCTCTCCAGTCTGACCACAAGGCTCTCTCTGCTGACACCTCTGTACATGTCAGCCAGGAACTGTCCAGATTAGAATAAAACTTTCATAGCAAAGTTCCTGCTGCTCTGGACAGTTCCTAATACGGACAAAGGTGTCAGCAGAGAGCACTGTGGACAAGGGGGCAGATTTATCAAAACCTGCCCAGAGGAAAAGTTGCCCAGTTGCCCATAGCAACCAGTCAGATCGCTTCTTTCATTTAGCACAGGCCTTGTTAAAAAATGAAAGAAGCAAGCTGAGTGGCTGCTATGGGCAACTGGGCAACTTCTCCTCTGGACAGGTTTTGATAAATCTCCCCCAAGATGTGGACAACACAAAAAAATAAATAAAAAGGAAATAAAAATAATGTAATGTTAGTAATAATTTAGACACCACACAGGATAAAGAAAAAATCTTTTTTTTTTCTTGAATGGCCAAGGCCTTCAATGCTGATGTAGTAATAATAACATATCTTAAACAGAACAACAACTGAAACATATCTACAAGGCGAACTAATTTAGTCCCATGTATTTCAGTTTTTTGGGGGGGTATTGCTGCTGCTGCTGCTTATGGGGCCAGGCAACCTCTGAGAGCTGGCAATTGCAGACATAGCGTCCACCCTCAAATCATGCATCGCCTGCATCTGTTGGCTATGGTGGGACAACATGGCCTGAAATTCTCCCATTTGTTTGGCCAACAGGGCTTGGAACTCTTGTTTTTGCGACCGGTGAAGTTCAAGCATGGTGCGATTCATCCGGCGCAATTTGCGCGACATGTTCCTGTTCTCCTTGGCCAGCCTTTCGATTTCTTTAACAAACTGCATGTAAGTATCCCTTGGGACAGAGCCAGGAGCTAGAGTTGGGGAGAGTGGTTGGTGTTGTTCACCTGGGGACACCTCCTCCTCCACATCTATCTCAGCCGATGCTGAGGACAGGACAGGTTTGATGGCGGACCATCCTCCCTGCAGATGGACCTGGTTGATCTGAAAAAAAATAATAATAATAATAATGAATTAGTAATGTTTTGACTGAAGCAGTAAGAAAGTTTACATTACAGTGTGTCTCATTACTTTGATTAGCTGCCATCATAAGTTGTTAAAGCTTAAATAAATAAACTACAATATGGTGAAAAAGTGATGAGCTTATTTCATCATAGGTAAAGAAGAAGATATTGAAATATTATATTATTAACCTCTGAGGAAATAAACTCATCACTATTTCAGCATTTTGGAGTGTTGTGGGTCTGGAGGTGCTGCATTCTATTGATTGTTTGATATCTATTCATGTATGCATGTGTGTACACACACACACATATATATATATATATATATATATATATATATATATATATATACACTCTAAATAAATATATATATATATATATATATATATTTAGAGTGTGTATATATATATATATATATATGTGTGTGTATATGTATATATATATATATATATATATATATATATATATATATATATATGAATATTTTATATATATATATATATATATATATATATATATATATATATATATATATTAACAAAGACGAGGTCCGGCACCAGGATGGTTGCAGAAAAAGCTTGTGTTACTTTATTGAAGATATTGCAGTACAAGGTAGGACCACTGACGCGTTTCGCACATAAATGTGCTTAATCGTAGACTGACAAACAAGTTAAGTAGGAATATAAGTTAGTAGGAATATAAATAGCATAGAATAGTTCCAAATGAATATGATACTATAGCATATAAATATTACTAATAATAATAAATAATAGTAAAAACTATTTAAAATAATTAATAACAAAAATATTTAAATACCACTACATATAGGTATTATAACCCCAGATTTGGTTAGTAAACTAAATACAATGGTGATGGATAAGCGGTCATTATGGAGACATGTTTCAATGATCTAAAATACATAGCAAATGTGTGATCATTTGGATTGAAATGACAACCATCAGTACATGGAGGCCATCACATCCCCATAAATTTTGGAATAAGATAATGTTGTTTCATGTCAACGCCTGTATACCGGTACAATTCAATATTTTCTTCCTTTTTTCTGCTCATGTTTCGAACTTGTATAGTATATATAAATCCGTATGTCTAATACACACGGGGATTTCATGCACTAAGGTTTTTGATATTTGATATTTCCCTAATGTGTACGCATTGGTGGACAATGATTATTTGAGGAAGTCCCAGTTCCAGGGTCTATGTTCTAAATATGTATAGCACATATGAATTTGTATGTCCAATTCACACAGGGAATTCATGCACTGCGGTTTTTCTTCCCTTTCCAAAAATATATATTTTTTTGGGTGGGATATAACTGTTATTCATTTTGGTAATGATTTGGTTGTGCCATAATTTGTATCGGTAATACAAAAGAGCGAGACTAATGGCTGGAGGGCAAAATATACAATAATCACTGATAGATCGCCAAAGGCAATCCAATAAAGGCCCTGAGGGTCCCAACCAAATATTTACTAAATACAGGACTTTAATTTGCGGGTCCAAAAATATAATAGTGAAAAAAGAAGGAAAAATCACACATTTAAAAACACTATGTGCTCCTAACTAATAGCTGAATTAGGGCTTATTGGGCTCGACTAGCTCCACTATTTTCTTTAATTCGTAGGAGATACATTGTGTTTTTGTATCCCAGAACTACTGATTGTTAGGGTACATAGCAGTTAAAACCATAACACTGCCCCCCTCAACGTTTCGCCACCAAGTGGCTTTGTCAAGAGGCAAATGGGCAATGGCCATTGCCCATTTGCCTCTTGACAAATTCACTTGGTGGCGAAACGTTGAGGGGGGCAGTGTTATGGTTTTAACTGCTATGTACCCTAACAATCAGTAGTTCTGGGATACAAAAACACAATGTATCTCCTACGAATTAAAGAAAATAGTGGAGCTAGTCGAGCCCAATAAGCCCTAATTCAGCTATTAGTTAGGAGCACATAGTGTTTTTAAATGTGTGATTTTTCCTTCTTTTTTCACTATTATATTTTTGGACCCGCAAATTAAAGTCCTGTATTTAGTAAATATTTGGTTGGGACCCTCAGGGCCTTTATTGGATTGCCTTTGGCGATCTATCAGTGATTATTATAATTTGTATCGGGGCACACAACTGCGCCGTTTTAAGGGTTTATAATTTTAACGCAGTGCATGACTGTCACGGATCGGCAGGCTGGAGGTGGATCCTCTGTGTCAGAGAGGGTTTGGCGTGGACCGTGTTGGTGGACCGGTTCTAAGTAGCTACTGGTTTTCACCAGAGCCCGCCGCAAAGCGGGATGGTCTTGCAGCGGCGGTAGCAACCAGGTCGTATCCACCGGCAACGGCTCAACCTCTCTGACTGCTGAGATAGGCATGGTACAAGGGATAAGGCAAGAGCAAGGTCGGACGTAGCAGAAGGTCAGGGCAGGCAGCAAGGATCGTAGTCAGGGGCAACGGCAGGAGGTCTGGAACACAGGCTAGGAACACACAAGGGAACGCTTTCACTAGGCACAAGGGCAACAAGATCCGGCGAGGGAGTGCAGGGGAAGTGAGGTATAAGTAGGGAGTGCACAGGTGGAAACTAATCAAGCTAATTGGGAAGATTGGGCCAGGCACCATCATTGGTGCACTGGCCCTTTAAATCTAGAGAGCTGGCGCGCGCGCGCCCTAGAGAGCGGAGCCGCGCGCGCCAGAGCATGACAGCCGGGGACCGGGACAGGTAAGTGACTTGGGACGCGATTCGCGAGCGGGCGCGTCCCGCTGTGCGAATCGCATCCCCGACGGCCATGTCAGTGCAGCGCTCCCGGTCAGCGGGACTGACCGGGGCGCTGCAGGGAGAGAGACCCCGTGAGCGCTCCGGGGAGGAGCGGGAACCCGGAGCGCTCGGCGTAACAATGACATTTCCCTAATGTGTACGGACTGGTGGATAATGATCATTTAAGGAAGTCCTAGCTCCAGGTTTTATGTATGATGGTAACTGTTACGTGGTTAGTCATGTGACTAGCACTATGTGTATTTTAAGCTGGTCTATGTGATTGTTTGTCAGTCTACGATTGAGCACATTTATGTGCGAAACGCGTCAGATGTCCTACCTTGTACTGCGATATCTTCAATAAAGTAACACAAGCTTTTACCTGCAACCATCCTGGTGCCGGACCTCGTCTTTGTTCTTATCCATTAGTAAGCTGTATGTTTGGGATTAGTATGATTGTTTTATATTTTTTGAACAAGAAATTATTAATAATACTATTTTTTTTTTTTTTTACTCACCGCCAGCACTCTCGGACTCAGTCGACATATAAGGACCACCAAGGCCTGTCTCACTCCGACCCTCTGGCAGGAGATGGTTCCGGAACTCCTGCTCCCACTTCATGAATTCCTTGTTTTTTTTAATTTTACACAGGACAGTTGCTTTACAGTCATAATACCTGCATGAGATATAGTTTATTAAAGAGTTTATCATACATTTAAAATCAATAAAAAGTTTTGTTGACAAATGTTACAACTTTTTGATTTTATTTATATGCACAATTGCACATAACCACATTCCTAAATTCATAAACGGATATAGCCAGTGTTACCAAAATGACTGGTATGTTAAAGGGGTATTCCGTTATTTTCAATAATGCACCTAATTATACTGTCTGTACCTCTGTGTGGTTTTAATTTTTCCATCTGTGATTAATTACTTATTTAGTAGAATATACATCATTACAAGTGCCACACACGGTGTAATAATATATAAATTCCCCATAGACTACTCTTACATTAAAGGGGTACTCTAGTGAAAGGCAGTAAGGAAAAATATTAACTAAACTCTCCAGGGCATGATTATACAAACTTATATGTTTTCTCTCTATGGAGTACCCCTTTAACCCATAAAGGACAGTAGGACGCAGTCCATGTGATCATATATGAAATTTAAATTGCCAAACTGCTGCATGATCTGTATTGAATGATCATGGCATCTGGTACCCAGAATGAATGCCCAATTGCAGCAAGGAGTTAAACCCTCAGTGAAGGACGGGTTTAACCTCTTGCTGCAATTGGACATTAATTCTGCATTTGCGGCTCCTGAGGTATGATGCACGCTCACCACTCAGTAGGTGGGTACTTTCTGCCTGGCACTTTTCTGTTTAGTTTCTGTTTAATTTCCTTGCACCAGTTGATTTTAAATAAAAAAGGTTTTCACCAGAGTTCCCCTTTAACTCCTCTGCTACATGCTTGAGATCCTGGATGGAGCAACAGAGCATAGATAACACTGATCATTATGCTATGCTACCTAAGTTATCACCCTTTTCCCATTAGGTGGAATAAAATATTTAAATATCATTATATATATGTAATAAATCCAGCTGTTGCAAAACTACAACTCCCAGCATGCCAACGGCTGTCTCCGGGCATGCTGGCACATCTGAAGGCACCCTGGTTGGGAAACACACACACATATATATTATTTATATAAATATATATATATATATATATATATATATATATATATATAACATTTACATATAGTACTCACCTTATTCGACTGAATTTCTCCTCACTGCCCACGGTGGTGGTGAACAGTGTGGATTTATCTCTGGTGACAGCCACAACCAGAGCTAGGTTTTCATCTGTGGTGAACCTGGGGCCACGATTTTTTTTGCCCACAGGTGCCAACTCCTCCCCTCCACTTTCCGAACTTGGTGATGGGGACACTGATCACCCAAGTCCGCGTTGTCTACTAGTGGTGCCACTGCCAGTGCCACTGCTAATGTCGCCCTGATAAGGGCGCCTCCTCCTCCTCTCTCCTCTTCCACCAACATTCACACTGACACCTGCACTCTCACTCACTCACAATTTTTATCACTCAGTATCACAGCTCACAACAACCAACACAGTACTGCATGCAGCTCAGCCCAGGTGGAAGTGGAAGATGCTGGAACAAATTCGATTTTTTTTGTAATTTCAATAAACTTTATTGGCAAAATTGCGGATGTATTCGTTATTCAATAACGAATGTATCCGAATAACGATTAACAAATGTAGCCAAATAACAAATGTATCCGAATAATGAATAACGCATGTAGCCAAATAACGAATGTATCCGAATAACGAAAGTACCCGATAACGAAAGAGATGACAAATATATCAGAATACCGAACAAACGATAACGAATCCTATAACAAAAGTCCCTTATAACGACTGCCAATGAAAACGAATGATTCTGTTGACGAATGAATCTGATAACGAATGCGTTCGAAAATTTTGTCCGCCATCTTGGGGAATAACAAATCTGGCCGAAAATGTCATCCGAAAATGGCTGCCGAACCGAAAACCTACGAATATAGGTGTAAAACGAAAAGAATCAAATATTTTTGCTGTGCACATATCTACTTACCATGGATCCGGTATTAAAATTATACATATCAGAGAACCCATCTCTCACATTTTGCAGATCCTCCAACTTGAAAGACATACAGGTTGATAGCCACTATAAGCAAAAAATAAAGTCACCATTTAATGCTAAGAAACCAAAATGGGGCTGTTATCCTTGTAGGAGCTTTGTAGCTTATCCCAATATCTGCAGAGACACCAAATTTAAAAATTCAGATGGAACAAGAAATTGCAAGATTACTCATAATATCTCATGTAGCACGATTGGTGTCATTTATCATGCTACCTGCCCCTGTGGATCTATTTACATAGGTATGAGCACAAGGGAGCTGCCAAAAAGAACAAGAGAACATGTCCTTGGCATCTTGGCAGCTAGAGACGAACCGGATTTGTTGAAACTCACCACAGTTCCACAACATTTTAAACTCCATCATAACTGTGACCCACAAGGACTCATGGTAAGAGGCATCGACCATATCTTCGCTGGCACTAGGGGAGGTAATTGGAAGCTCAAACTGGCCCAACTTGAAATGAGGTGGATTTACCGCCTCAAAATGCTACACCCACATGGTCTTAATGACCATGTTAGTTTTGCACCATTTTTTATAAATTTATATAGTCTAGTGTCCCTCAATTCCCATTTTTTTATGGGAATTGCTTGGTTTTAATACATTTTTTGTGTTTTTAACTGTTATTTTCTTTCTTCTTGTCTTTCTTTTCAGATATTACAGTCAGCCTTTTGGGAACACCTGTATAAATCCCTTTCTCTTTCCTTATATGTATTAAGTTATGTTTTAATTGTAAGTATCTGGTCATGCGCTTTATTCTGAGATAATTTCCCAAACATTACCTCAAACTATTTATTAATCCAATTTATTCTCTGACGTAATTATTTATTATAAATATTTTTGGATATAATACTGTATACAGTCAGCACTAAGACACTTTAACACTCATCCATTCCCCAACACTACAATGAAGCACGTTATTTCAACAGCAGCACTTTATTTATACTTATCCACGCTTTATAACTAACCATATTCATATACGTTATTATTTACCATCTTGTAGATGGCTTCCATTCTCTGGCCCTATATATTTTGGGCCACCCCCCTTTTTAATATAATATATATTCCCTTAAATATCCTTTACCAACAATTAAACGTCACTATTTAACATATTTCCCCTTTCCATACCATATTACTTTCACCCTTTGGGGTGCATCATATTTACCATACATCTAGTATCCAATTGATATTGACCTTTTGCTTTCTAATTAGTGCTGCTCGCGAATATTCGCAATGCGAATTTTATTCGCGAATATCGCATATTCGCGAATTCGCGAATATTCGCGAATATAGCACTATATATTCGTAATTACGAATATTGTTATTTTTTATTTTTTTTCACAGTACACATCACAGTGATCATCCCTCTCTGCTTCCAGCTTGTGTGGTGTAAAGAAGGCTCTAATACTACTGTGTGAGACTGGTGTGCGAATTTTCGCATATGCGAAAATTTGCATATGCTAATTTCCGCATATGCTAATTTTCGCTTATGCTAATTTTGTTTATGCAAATTTTTGCATATGTTAATTTTCACACACGCGAATTTTCGCATATGCGAAAAAACGAGAATATTACGAATATGCGAATATTCGCGAATATATGACGAATATTCGGCCATATATTCGCGAATATTAGCGAATTCGAATATGGCCTATGCCGCTCAACACTATTTCTAATGTCTTTAAATTATCAATAACACTTGTTCTACTTTTTTCACAGTGGTTCACCACATAATTGCACATCACATCTGCGCAATCTTGTGGCGAGAATTTTCCTTTTTCCATTTTTGGTGGTGGGTAAGTTTTTCACTTTCATGTTTGTTCCCAGTCACAATCACTCTGGTGTGTGTTTGCATCTGTTATTATTATGTCATGTCCCTGTGTCCTGTACCGGCTTTTGTTCATCCATCTCGTACTAACTGATCTGAATTAATAGGTAAAAAACTGGGGATGTGCAGCTCACAATGAACTAGCCGAGGTAAGAGGGCTGTACACCTACACCTGGTGTTGTGATAAGGGAAACAAAACTAAAAAAGTAGCCAACCCCTCTAGGCTAGCATCAGTTGCCTGATACAATGATGTAATGGTAAAAATGATGACTGGATCGTGCTTCAATTATAATATGAAAGTGCAAATTTATTACACAATATAAAATACATAGAAAATATAAATAATAACTCCTCGAAACACAAGGGCCCTTGTGCCGAGGAAAATTACAATATAAAACTTATACACACACCAATAGCTAGCATTGAGAATTTTTTAACAATGCAATAGTACTTTAAATCCGGCCTCCAATATTTCAAATGGGTTAAATGTCCCTTAAAAGGTATGGATTCCAATTATACGTTAGGTACGTCAAGTCCCATATAGGATATAGATTCCAAATTTTAAACGTGGAATAGGTAAATTATAGTTACTAGTCTGCAATACATCCCGATAGAAAGTCACCTTGAAAATGTGGAGTCCGCACGGTTAGGTGGTACCAGACGCTGGCATGCGTCCTCGCGGCGGTCTGGCTGACACAGACCAGCTGTAATAATAACCGCTTGCTGATGTTTCGGTGCAGATGGTAACCACACGATGAAGCAGGTGCGGACTTCTAGGTAACTCGATGGTGGGTGACGTCACAGGCGCTTGGGCAATGCTGCCTGGAAGATGATTCCGGGAATGGTGTACTGCTTAGCAGAACTGGATCGGAGTTCGCCTTTGAATAGTCAGATAGCGGTGATGTATGATATTCTTATACCTAGACGCGTTTCTGGGCTCACATGTGCTTTATACACGGCCCTTTCCTCAGTAGGCTTGCATGATCTCTGAAGCACTGTATAAAGCACATGTGAGCCCAGAAACGCGTCTAGGTATAAGAATATCATACATCACCGCTATCTGACTATTCAAAGGCGAACTCCGATCCAGTTCTGCTAAGCAGTACACCATTCCCGGAATTATCTTCCAGGCAGCATTGCCCAAGCGCCTGTGACGTCACCCACCATCGAGTTACCTAGAAGTCCGCACCTGCTTCATCGTGTGGTTACCATCTGCAGCGAAACATCATCAAGCGGTTATTATTACAGCTGGTCTGTGGCAGGCAGACCGCTGCGAGGACGCATGCCAGCGTCTGGTACCACCTAACCGTGCGGACTCCACATTTTCAAGGTGACTTTCTATCGGGATGTATTGCAGACTGGTAACTATAATTTACCTATTATTTTAAAATTTGGAATCTATATCCTATATGGGACTTGACGTACCTTACGTATAATTGGAATCCATACCTTTTAAGGGACATTTAACCCATTTGAAATATCGGAGGCCGGATTTAAAGTACTATTGCATTGTTAAAAAATTCTCAATGCTAGCTATTGGTGTGTGTATAAGTTTTATATTGTAATTTTCCTCGGCACAAGGGCCCTTGTGTTTCGAGGAGTTATTATTTATATTTTCTATGTATTTTATATTGTGTAATAAATTTGCACTTTCATATTATAATTGAAGCACGATCCAGTCATCATTTTTACCATTACATCATTGTATCAGGCAACTGATGCTAGCCTAGAGGGGTTGGCTACTTTTTTAGTTTTGATCTGAATTAATGCTTGACAACAGTTGCCAGGACGCGCGGTGTCGGCATGTTACGTGACCTGGGTCGCGTGTTGCGTCGGGGCCTCGCCTCAGCAACTGTTGCTATGGCACACGGCATTGGCGTGTCACATGACCATTGTCACATGGGGCGCCAGAGCCTTGTGTTGGATCCCGCACCACTTGCTGTTTGCGCTACGAAGTGCAGCAGGACACGGTCAGGTGCATCAGGAATACATACCACATATACTGTGAACTTATTTCTATATAATTATAATGCGAGTTAAATAGTATTGAGCATGAATATTCGTAATGCTAATTTTTATTGCGAATATCAGCTCTTCGCGATTTTGCAAATATATAGAATATAGTACTATATATTCGTAATGACGAATATTCATGTTTTTTTCCCCATGCAAATATTTATGCAAATTTTCCATTCAAATTTTTGCATGGAAAAAAAAAGTGAATGAACATAGCGAATATGCGCATTTCTTGAACATAGGATGAATAATTGTCAATATATTCGCGAAATATCGCAAATTCGAATATGGCCCCTGCTGCCCATCACTAGTGTTAAGCAGTTGTATTTTGATCCCATTCACCAAAAATAAAATGAGCAATGTTCCAACAGGATCCGAAAGGTTAATTTTTTTCCTTTCATAAATTTTATTTTTTACCTTGATCTTGTTGGAGACAATGGTGTCTGTGAGCTTTGTATGTCTTAATCTCTATTAAAATCACATGCATGTTTGGTCAATTCAAATATACTGTACAGCACATGATTCGTCTAAACTGATAGATACAGTGAATCCTACTAAACGGGCTTTAAAATGCTCTTCTCCTCTCCTTTTTTTTTTTTTTTTTACCAGTCTACAGGATAACTCAGCAATGAAACAGGGTCAAAATAGTTAAAAAAGAATAAAAAATTTTTACCAGTCTACAGGATAACTCAGCAATGAAACAGGGTCAAAAAAGTTAAAATTCTTGAACCTGCTGATATTATAATTTCAGATCTCAGAATATTTAACAAAAGACCCAGAGCTGTAGCTAGCTCCTTTTGCGCCCGAGGCAAGCCCAGAAAATTCTTTGGATAGAAGATACATTTTTCTAACCAGGAGTACCTCTTTAAGGATTAAGTAATTAGGTAGGTAGGTGGGTTGGTTGGTTAGGTATTTGGTGGGTAGGCAGATCGGCAGGAGGTAGGTGGGAGGTATAGTTGGTAGGTAGGTGGATTAGGTATAGAGGTGCAGCTCTAGAGTATAATAGAGAATGTAACTCAGGATCAGTACAGGATCAGTAATGTAATGTGTGTACACAGTGACCCCACCAGCAGAATAGGGAGTACAGCTCTGGAGTATAATACAGGATATAATTCAGGATCAGTACATGATAAGGATTGTAATGTATGTACATAGGCTGACATTTATCAGTCTTTAGACAGTTTTTGTGTCTAGAAAAGTTGCAAAAAAGGTGCCATTTGGTTTACGCCATTTGGCTTACACATTTCTTCTGATTTTGAGATCCACTGATTTTGGCAATACACATGATATGGATGGGTTTTATGAACTGGGCATTTTTGTGAAAAGGCGCAAAAAAGGTTCAAAGCTACTAAAAAGTCTCTTAAAATTTCAGAAAATGTGTACCTGCACAAAATTTATGACATTTTCTGCGACCATTTAATAAATTTGGTCCTCCTAAACATTACCAGCACACAAAAAAAGGTGTAGAAAAATGCTTCACTTACACCTACAATGATAAATGCCCCCCCCCCCAATGACCTCACCAGCAGAATAGTGAGTATAGCTCTGGAGTATAATACTGGATATAACTCAGGATCAGTACAGGATAGTAATGTAAAGTATGTACACAGTGACTAGAGATGAGCAAATTTTGGGAAAATTCGATTCGGTCAATTCGACGAACTTCACGAAAAAATTTGGTTAAAGGGGTACACCGGCACTTAGACATCCAAAGGATAGGGGATAAGATGCCTGATCGCGGGGGTCCCACCGCTGGGGACCCCCCGTGATCTTGCACGCAGCACCCCAGTTAAAATCAGTCCCCGGAGTATGTTCGCTCCGGGTCTGATTACTGCCATGCCCCCTCCCATAGGCTTTCATTGAGGGGCGGAGCCTGATGTCACACGGGGGCGGAGGCGTGACATCACACGCTACCTGCAACGTGGTCACCGGTAATCAGACCTGGAGTGAACATGCTCCGGCGACTGATTTTAACTGGGGTGCTGCGTGCAAGATCACGGAGGTCCCCAGCGGCGGGACCCCTGCGATCAGGCATCTTATTCTCTATCCTTTGGATAGGGGATAAGATGTCTAAGCGCCGGAGTACCCCTTTAAGTCCGAATTTATTTGTGGCGAATTGGTAATAAAAGCAGTTATTTCTGGGCTACAGAGAGCCTCAATAGGGGTGTAGAACACTTTGCCTTGTTGTAACACGCACAGGGAGTGTGCTGTGTTAGTGAAATAATACTGTAATTAAGATATCGCTATTAGAATCACTGCCGCAGAGCATCTGGATGTGGCAGAAGGGTCGAGAGACCATATGGCATCACAATTGAAGGGATTAAATAGATTTTTTAATTTAATTTTTATTTAATTTTAATCTTTTTTTGATGACCCATTCTGGTGAGCATCAAACTGGCAGTCTGCCGTGAGGCGAGCTACCGCCTGTCCCATCCCCTGCCTCTCAGCGCACCCCTATGCTCCGAGTGTCCAGTTGAAAAGGGAGGGACTGCAGTACCAGCAAGTTTCTGCAGTGAAAAAGCTCGTACTATTATCTTAAAATCGAGCTGGCAGTCCTCCGCTAGGCGAGACACCACTTGTTCCAGCCCCTGCCTCTCAGTGCCCCCCGCTCCCCTGACTGTGAAACTGTGAATGTTTCATTTAATCAGTTATGGTTCATTGTTATTGCTCCAACCTGTTTCATTGGATTCTCGTGGTAATTCTACAGGTAATGTATGACGACGGCCATAGGGCCTCACAATTGAAAAGATTGAAGAGATTTTTTTTAATTTAAATTGAAGATTTTGATTAGATTCACAAGTTTAATGTCCCGGGTGCCCGAAGCTTTTACATTGAACTAATACTGTATGACCACAAAACCCAATATAACAAGGAGTCACATGGCGGCACAATGACAGAGCCTAGAGGTTGTAGCAGCCCGACGAGACCATAGAGCCTCACAATTGAAAAGATTAAAGATATTTTTTTTTAAATTTAAATTAAAGATAAAAAAGATTAAATAGATAAAAAAAATTAAAGTGTAATTTAATGTTCCAACAGCATGAGGAGACCATATGGTGGCACAATGACACAGCCTGGAGGTGGAAGCAGCAACAGGAGACCATAATGTGGCAGAAGGACACAACCTGGAATTTGAGGCAGCAAGAGAAGGCCATATAGTGGCAGAATGACCCAGCCTGGAGGTGGCAACAGCCTGACGAGACCATAGGGCCTCAAAATTGAAAATATTAAAGATATATATTTTTTTATTTAAATTTCAAATTTCAAATAGATGAACCTAAAAAAGTTTCATTTAATGTGCCAGCAGCATGAGGATACCACATGGCGGCACAATGATACAGCCTGGAGGTGGCAACAGCATGAGGAGACCATTTAGTAGCTGAATGACCCAGCCTGGAGGTGGCAACAGCCTAACAAGACCATAAGGCCTCACAATTGAAAAGATTAAAGATATTTTTCTTATTTAAATTGAAGGTTTCAAATAGATGAACCTAAAAAGTTTAATTTAATGTGCCAGCAGCATGAGGAGGCCACGGTGTGTCTGGGTCCTCTGTCTTGTCTTCCTCATCAATGTGGCTTCCTCGAGTGGCCTGAGCAAACGGCAGGTGCCACGTATGAGCTGCCACTGGTTGACATTGAAGTTACACAGGGGAATCCCCCTATCTGCTTGGATCATCAAGAAATCGGTGATTTCTCATATAGTCGGTCCAACATAAGGAGGGTGAAATTCCAATATGTGGAAACGTCGCAAATCAGACTATGTCAAGGAGTGTGTGCTTTGCGGTGTACGAGTGGCTGAAGTGCACGCAAAGTTTCCTTCCCATTGTTAGGATGTCTTGCAGATGGGGTGAACACATCAGGAACTGCTTGTCAACCAGACTGAACACATGTGCTATGCATGGCGTATAGCTCAGACTTCCTTGACGCAGCGCAGACAAGATGTTCTTCACATGAGTCCCATCTCCAGTTTTCGTGGAGTAAGCCATGATTCAATTTCTTGATGAATCACTATTAGCAGTTCCTCCCCTGTGTGACTCCGTTCACCAAGGCAAACCATGTGAAGAACCGTGTGACACCATGGTTCCCATTTCCAGTTTTCATGGAGTAAGCCATGATTCGATTTTTTGATAAATCACTTTTAGTAGTTCCTCCCCTGTGTGACTCCGTTGGCCAAAGCAAACCATGTAAAGAACAGTTTGACACTCTGTGCCCTGCACACATGGTATGCTGGAGGGACACTGAAACTTGTCCGTGTAGTGGAGGCTGAGGACACGGTGAAGGATGAGGAGGGGGAGTCACACACTGTTGCAGGACCAACGGCCTGAGAGCGTGGAGGCAGAAGCGGCGTGACCTTTCCAAGTTGCTGTTGTGGCTGTGCAGGAACCACATTCATCCAGTGGGCGTAAAGGACATGTATTGTCCCTGACCGTAGTTACAGCTCCACACGTCAGCAATGCCGTGCACTTTGGTACACACTGACAGGCTCAAGGACTGGCCCACCTTCTGTTCCACAAAATTGTGCAGGGCTGGTACTGCCTTTTTGCAAATAAATGACGTATTCAGACTCTCCACCTCGGCTCAGCACAAGCCATCAGTGGAAATGGCAGTGTTGTTAGGTGGAAATAGGGAGAGGTACCTTTGTGCGGTCGCCCTTTATAGGGCGAGTAACACTAACAATGAAGGGAATTAATAGTGTGAGAGTAGGGCCTTACAGGGAAAGTTTTTACCCCCACCTGTTACAATGGACCATACTTTGTTCCCTTCCACCTTTTAGAGGTCTTGTCATTGCATCAATACTTGGTGGTGTAGGTGACACATGGTGTTTTTTGCACACCTTTCCTTTTGTGGCTTCCTCAAGGGGTCTGAGCAAACCGCAGGTGTCACGTATGAGCTGCCACTGGTTGACATTGAAGTTACACAGGGGAGTCCCCCTATCCGCTTAGATCACCAAGAAATCGTGATGGGTTTTCTCTGTTCGTATAGTCGATCCAACATATGGAGAGTGGAATTCCAACGTGTGGAAAGGTCGTTAATCAGACTATGTTGGGGGATGCCATTCTGATGCTGAAACTCAAGGAGGGTGTGCTTTGCGGTATACAAGTGGTTGAAGTGCATGCAAAGTTTCCTTCCCATTGTTAGGATGTCTTGTAGATGGGGGAACACTTCAGGAACCGCTTGACAACCAGATTGAACACGTGTGCCATGAAGGATGCATGGATCTGGCTTCCTTGACGCAGTGCAGACAAAATGGTCACCATGTTTCCCATTGCCAGTTTTCGTGGAGTAAGTCATGAATCGATTTCTTGATGAATCACTCAGTGCTGGAGGGGCACTGAGACTTGTCCATACAGTGGAGGACATGGTGGAGGATGAGGAGGTGGAGTCACACACTGTCACAGGACCAACGGCCTGAGAAAGTGGCGTGACATGTCCAAGTTGCTGTTGTGGCTGTGCAGAAACCACATTCACCCCGTGGGCCATAAAGGACATGTATTGTCCCTGATCGTAGGTACAGCTCCACATGTCGGCGCTGCCATGCACTTTGGCACACATCTACAGGCTAAAGGACTGGCCCACCTTCTGTTCCACAAAATTGTGCAGGGCTGGTACTACCTTTTTTGCAAAAAAATGACGGCTTGGGACTCTCCACCTCTGCTTGGCACAAGCCATCAGTTCTCTGAAAGGTGCAGAGCCCACCACTTGAAAAAGGAGGGACTGCAACATCAGCAACTTGGACAGGAGCACATTCAGCTTCTACACCGTTGAATGAGTGGGCATATAAGTTGCAGCAGTGAAAAAGCTCGCACTTGTATCTTAAAATCGAGCAGGTGGTCTGCCACGAGGCCAGCTACCACCTGTCCCAGCACCTGTCTTTAAACGCCCCCACCACGCTTATGGTATCCCGGGTGCCCGAAGCGTTTACTTTCAAAAAATACTGTCAAAGTACAAGATCAATATGACAAGGATATCACATGGCAGCACAATGACAGAACCTAGAGGTGGCAGCAGCATAACGAGACCATAGGGCAGCACTATGATAAAGCCTGTTTGTGGCAGCGGTATGAGGAGACCATATGGTGGCATAATGACACAGCCTGGAGGTGGCATAAGCAGCATCAGGAGTCCTGAAAGTGACCCAGTGACAGAGTGGGTGGAGGGTGTTAATACCAGTAACTGGTGATGAAGGTGGGTGAAAGAAGGAGAATTTGGCATCAGATGTGTGGCATCAGACGGGTGGCAGGATCAGAATAGTAGCTGAAGCAGGTAGGCAGAAGAAAACGGTCTCTTTTGCCAAAGTGTTGGTGTGCACAAGTAAGTATTGAGGATATGGATTACATAAAACTTAACTTTAGATATTCTTAGGATAAAATATATGGACCCAATTTTTTTTTTTTTTTATCTAGCAAAAGGAAAGTTGTGCAAAAAACACCATGTGCAACCTACACCACCAAGTATTGATGCGATGCAAAGACCTCTAAAAGATGGAAGGGAACAACGTATGGTCCATTGTAACAGGTGGGGGTAAAAACTTCACCTGTAAGGCCCTACTCTCACACGATTAATTCCCTTCTTGGCAAGTGTTACTCTACCTAAAAAGGGTGGCCCCACAGAGAAACCTCTCCCTATTTACACCACTGCCATTTCCCAAGGTTTTAAGTTGGAAATAGGGAGAGGTTCCTGTGTGGGGCCGCCCTTTTTAGGACGAGTAACACTTGCCTCCAAAAGGTTGAAGGGAACAACGTATTGTCCATTGAAGCAGGTGGGGGTAAAATCTTTCCCTTTAAGGCCCTACTCTTGCAAGTGTTACCCGCCCTAAAAAGGGTGGCCCCACACAGGAACCTCTCACTATTTCCTCCTAAATCCTTGGGAAATGGCAGTGTTTTTAGGTGGAAATAGGGAGAGGTTCCTGTGTGGGGTTGCCCTTTATAGGGCGAGTAACACTTACAAAGAAGGGAATTAATAGTGCGAGAGTGGGGCTTTACAGGGGAAGTTTTTATCCCCACCAGTTACAATGGACCATACATTGTCCCCTTCCACCTTTTAGAGGTCTTTGCATTGCATCAATACTTGGTGGTGTAGGTGACACATTGTGATTTTTGCACACCTTTTCTTTTGTTAGATGATTAAAAAAAATTGGGTCCATATATTTTATCTTAAGAAAAGTTAAGTTTTAGTTAATGCATGTCCTCAATTCTTACTTGTGGTCTGATGCAGAAGAATTTCTGTAACTGGGGAACAGCACCTTAATTATGTTTAGCAGTATCCATGGCAGCACAATGAGTGAGCCTGGAGGTGGCAGCATCAGCATGAGAAGACCATATGGCGGCACAATGAAAGAGCTTGGAGGTGGCAGCATCAGCATGCGGAGAACATATGGTGGCACAATGAGAGAGCCTGGAGGTGGCAGCATCAGTATGAAGAGACCATATGGAAGCACAATGACAGCACCTGGAGGTGGCAGCAGCATGAGGGCCATGCCAACTGAGTGTTGAGTCTGAGTAACCCATCGACTGTTGACTGGGTGTGTCAGATGTCACTTGGGATGAAGTGGATGACCGAGTGAACCAATCACTCGCGGTGGCTAGGTTGCATGTCGAGACATCATGACCGCTAGCTGACACCGGAAGCTCAGACATCTCGCTGCGACTCCTGCTACCACACGCCCCTACTCTGCTGCGACCTCTGCCAGCGCCTGATAAATTTATGCCTCTTCCACTCCTATGTGCATGTCCTGGCTCTGCTCTGCCTGACATACTTATACACCAGTTGAGTGCGTATATGTTACACTTATGAGAGGAGGACAATAAGCCCCACTACGCTTAAAACTGTATTTGGCTACAAAAGAAGGTGTGTAGTTTTGGCTGGCCTTTCAGAGTAACTAGGCCCTCATGACTTTAACAGGAAATAAATCGTATGCCACATAGGTGTACATAAAGTATACACTTATGAGAGGAGGACTATGTGCTCCACTATGCTTAAAACTGTTTTAGACTACAGAAACAAGTGTGTAGCTTTGGCTGGCCATTCACAGTAACTAGGCACAAGTATTTTAACAGGAAAAATATGAAGGACACCACATAGGTGTACGTACAGTTTACACTTATGAGAGGAGGACTACGAACTGTATAAGGCTATAAAAACAAGTGTGTAGCTCTGGCTGGCCTTTCAAAGAAACTAGGCCCAAATTAGTTTAACAGGGAAAAAAACATACACCATCTATTTATGCACAGATTCCACTTTTGAGAGGACAACACACTCCGCTACGCAACCTGTATTAGGCACTAAAATCAGGTGACTGTGGCTTTTCGTGCTCACCCTAACTAGCCCCTGTTAGTTTTAGAGTTGTAGTACACACTAGTGCTGCAGCACAGAGTTGCTGTGTAGTACAGCCAAGTATAGTATTGTTAAGCACTAAGAGCAGGTGACAATGGCTTTTAGTGCTCAGCCTAAATGGCCCCTACAAGCTTTAGAGTTTCTGTACACCCCACTGTAGCAGTACAGAGTCGCTGTGTAGTACACCCAAGAGTGTACTTTCTCTCTCTCTCTGTCTCCCTTCCCTGTCAGTGCTTTTCTGCAGTGATTTGGACTTGTGGTGAATCGCTGCTGTGAAGTTGTTTTTCTGTGCAATTCAAACACTGCTCTATCTCTCTCTGACATAAAACACTGGAATGGCTGACCGCAAGATGGCTGCCGATTATATAGGGCTGTGACATCACAGGGCTGGCTGGCTGCTGATAGGCTGCATGCTGCGTGTGATTCCGGGTCATCCCACCTACTCGCTTTCCCGCCTTCCCAGAGATCCTTGCCCCCTGTCCTCAAATGTGGATCCGCTATTTTAGATGCCCTGGAGCTTGGACCACACTAAATGGAGTTTAATGAAGTGATTCGTTTCAACGAATTGCGGTGATATTTGGATTCATTGCGAACCAAATTTTTTCCTGAAATTCGCAAAAAAATTTGTCAGATTCGATTCGCAAAATTGACAGATTTGATTCGCTCATCCCTAACAGTGACCTCACCAGCAGAATAGTGAGTGGAGGAAAGGCTTCTACCTCTGGTTCCTCAGAACCCCAGCAATGGAGATAAAGGGGCCCAGAGAATCCCTGGCGACTTTTGGATCTAGAATCCAGGCCAAGATGGCTGAATATGAGCAGCTTGGCAAACAGTTACGAAGTCTTAGAGAAGATCTGAAATTTGCCATCTACCAAGCGGATCATGCAGCTAAGGCCAAGAGAGCAGCGTTCACTCCTAAGGTGAGATCTCTGAGGAAAGAAGTGAAGGAGTTTGTGCAGAGGAGATCAGACATTGTGGAGGGTGCTGGCTTTCTTAGTGAGAAGCGTATTAATGAAGAGAGGTTTTCCAACTTGAGGGTCTCCAGAGGTGGTGAAAAAGATGATTACCACAGTGAGGAGGAGGAGGAGATGGAGGAAGGTGATGGAAGTGAGGGGGGTGATGTGAGTGAGGGGGATATGGATACTGGATCCATGTGTCCCACCATTGCTACCCCATGAACCCCCACTTACCCTGAGTGACGACAATATTAACCCGGCTCAGGTGGCCTTACCTCCCTCTAGTGAGGATGAGGATGGTGATGGCAGTGACTGCGGTGAAGGCAGTAGCTTGGCAGACGGGGATCTCCTGCTGGTGATTGTTATGCAGGAGTCCCCCACCCATCTAGAAATCTTTTCTTTTGGAGAAGATTTGGGCCCATAGGAGATGAGGAGGAATAGAAAAACAAAAGGCAAAAAACTAAAGAAGTTTGTCTTTTCTCCCCTCCAGCAGTCTGGGCTGGCTGAGAAGTCGGTTCAGGGTGCTTGGTCCCCCAATCTGCCAGACCCCATTTCTGTAGTGGAATGGGGCCAGCATGGGGATACAGTAGTGCACCCAAAATGGCCGTGGGTGATATAGAAAAAAAAAGCGCACCCTCCTGTGAGGGGGGAGGGTGTCCAAGCACCAGAAAATGTTGGCAGATTCACCCATTCGAGGGGCAGTCCCCCGGTTGAAGTGGGCGGTACAGGTCCTGGCATTGCAGGGCACTCCCCTGTGAGGGGGGAGTGTCCGGGCGCCTGACCTTGTTGGTTCAGGGGGCGGTCCTCTAGGTGATATCGTCGGTACCATTTCTGGCTCTGTGGGGCAATCCCCTGTGAAGGAGGAGGTCCAGTACGCGTCAGCTGCAGTAGGCGGGACGGGAGTGCGTCGGGAGGGACAGCGCCCACCAAAATCTATGGTGTTGTGTGAAGGGGCGGGGCCACCCATTCCGGAGATGGAGCCTGTGTCTGTGCCCCAGAAGACTGGACAGAAGAGTTGTGCACCGTCAATCCTTAAACCGGCAACCCTTATTCATGCAACAAAAGACCCAGCCCAGGCTGTCACACATTAAGGGAGAGTGCAGCCTAGAGTAAAAGGGAGAGAAAAAATGTGAATAAAAATGGTAATGTGCAGAATGTGAGTTATGGTAGTGCACATGGGACGAGTTGTAGTAGCAGTGTGGATGAGGGGGGTGCTTGTGGAGTGCAAGAGAGGGGTGCGAGTGGAGTGCAAGAGAGGGGGGCAAGTTAGGTGCAAGATAGGGGTGCTCGTAGTATGCATGAGATGGGTGCAAGTGAAATACAGGTGAGGAGTAGTAGTGGAATGCCAGAGAGAGGTTTGGTGGCTGACTTTGGTTAGGAATAAGGGTCCTGGTTTGGAGTCTAGGTCGGGTTCTGGTTCGACTGACCCCCCCCCCGGTAGTGGCTGCTTCTTCCAGAAGCTATGCCAGCGTCACTGCCAGGGGGATCTCCATCTCCATCTGGCTCTGGGGGTCACTTGCAACAGCGCCTCCTGGAGGCTCTATGTAGGGGAGACAGGTCAATCGAGGTAGAGTGGAGGGGTGAGGTTGACCTGTCTTTTTGAATAGAAAGACATGGCTTAGGCGCATTCCGAGAACAAAACGGGGAGGTAGTCTGGTCCCTTCCAACATCTGGGCAGGAAAGTGACCATAGAAATGTGGTCCGTTTAGTATGGAGGGGCGAAGATGTGTGTCCACCTCGGGGTCAGGTGGTTGAGCTCCTCTCCCAGATGGAATTCAGGGCAAGTGATATATTTGCCCTGATCCACCCCTATGGTAATTCTGAGTTTGACATCAGCTTCGTTCGGCCAGAGGGTTAGGAACTCTTCTGGTCAAACTATGAGGTGGTGAAAAGCAAGCCAGGCTGGCGGGATTTCACCATTAATTTGGCCAAGAATTTGGCCAAGAAAATGACCGTTTTGACAAGTAACGAGTCACTATCTTGCTATGACATCATGACCTGGCACAACCAAAATGGGGATGTGACGGACATGCCGAAAAAGAACTATGACGAACATGGGATCTGGTCTGGGGCCTGGATGTTTTCCGTCAGGGAGCACTGTTGCCCACATCCCATCAGCTGCTTTTCTTGGGAGAGACAGAATCCAAATTTTCTACCAGGGGCAGCCCAAGGTCTGTCACAGGTGTGGCAACCCCACTCACTTTACCTCAGCCTGTACCATGCAGGTCTGTGCTTTGTGTGGTGGGGTAGGTCATCTTGCCGCATCCTGTAGGCAGATCAGGTGTCATCTGTGTGGTGTCTTAGACACCCTTTCAGCCATTGTCCTAGCGCCTTTGCCCAGGCAACGATCACCTTTGATGGGGAGAGCAGTAATGTTGCCTCAGCTGGGGAGGGAACGAGTGCGGGTGAAGGAGCAACAGGGTCAGTGAGGAGGAAAAGTCCCGCCAAGCTGAGGCAGGAGGCTAAATGGAGAAGGAGCAGGGAACTGGAGAGTTACCATGTGGCAGGGGTAGCTTCTGGCCCTGCTCCAGAGGTTAGTCCTGAAACTGCTGAGGCCCTAGGGGAGAATGTGCTGGATGAGGAAATGAGGAGAATCTGTAGAGAAGAAGGCAGCAAGGCTGATCTTTCCGATTCCTCCCACTATGAAAGTGTGGATGAGGAGGGTGAAGAGAGGCCAAAAAAGAAGGGCAGTAAAGGGGGAAGGAAGAGGTCGGAGCCCTCTAATCCCTGTGCTATGGACCACGTCCCAAGTGGAAGCTTACCTGCCCCCCCTTTGATTGATGATCTGTCTAACCTGTACTCTGACCTTGATACCATCTCCTCCCCCTCCTTGGGGGGTGGGGGTCGAGGATGGGGTGCCTGAAGTGGGGGAGCCTCCAGGGGCAACTGGGCCCTGTCCTAATGGGGTAGTTTCCTCAGGGGATGGGGCAAAACCAGAGCCAGGGGGATATGGTAATTTAAAAATGGACCAGTCTGAGTCCAAAAAAAGGTTAAAAGAGAAAGAAGCCTCCTCATCTGGGGATGAGGGGGTAAAGAAGAGACAGAAATGAGGGGGTTAGGGCTGTCTAACTCAATCACCAATGATGGCGGCACTCACCCCATTGACGCTGGCATCTATTAACCATGCCAGTATAAAGTCTGATACGGCTAGATTTGCAGCCTTTGATTTTCTCGACAGTGTTGAAGCCGACATTTTCTTTTTACAGGAGACCAGGTTGTCAGATGTAGCCTCCCTTGTAAAAGCCAGAAGAAAGTGGAGGCGCAGTCCCTCCCACTGGTCTCTTGTGGCTGAGCCTTTTTACGCCTCCTGTTTAATGCAGACAGGTTATTGAGTTAGAAATGGAAAGGTGCCTGATCTTAGATGTCCTCATGAAAGGGCAAGAGCTCCGGCTTATTAACATCTACGCCCCACAAACAAAGTGGGGACGAAAAGATCTCTTTATGAGGATTAAGCCCTTTTTTTTTACAAGCAGACAGGGGATCTTTGGAGGGGATTTCAATAATGTCACAAGATCCCAAGATAGGAGAAGCTCCAATGATCGGTTGGTTTATGATAGCATAGCTCTCAATTGTATAGTTAGGGAAGCTCGCCTAGAGGATGCCCACATCCGGAACTCCTCTGGCCATGCAGGTATCACCTTTCATAGAGGTAGTTGCAGGTCTAGATTAGATTTTATTTAAAGGAGGAAGCCTTCTCTTCCGCAGTGTCCGTGGTTGAGGTGGAATTCTCCGATCACTGTATGATTTTGTTTTCCCTTAATGTTTCAGAGACCCCCCCCCCCCCCCGGATGGAAAAAGGTTATTGAAAGCTGAATTTGTCCCTCCTGGAGGAAGCGGAGGTTAGACAGTCCTTTGAGGATTTTCAGGTCAGGTACCTTTACTGGGACTATGTAGTAGTAAGTCAGAATGGTGGGAAATGTTCAAGAAGCGCGTTGCAGGTTTTTCCACCAGCTCTTGAGCCTCAGGTCCCTGAACAGGTATCTCCTGTATCAGGGTCTAATGAGGAAACTCAAGCTTCTTGTCTCGACTGGAGATAGCCAAGAGGCTATCTCCAGAGGGAAGTCCTTGCTGATAAGGTCTCAGTACGATAGGCACGCATCTTTGGTTTTTGAGAGGGATTTTTAGGAAGTACAGCTCGCCCGACCCTTACAGAAACTGTAAGATGTCAGTGAGTAGTAAAGTAATTTCAGGACTGATTGATAGTACGGGATCACTGAATCGGTCCAGATCAAGGATCTTGGAGGTCGTCAGATACTTCTACTCGCACCTCTTGGGGAGGAAGGATCTAGATCGAGATAGGATGTCGGCTTTCCTGGCTGAAACCATTTCTGAGCCAGGGGTAGACCCCTTCTCTTGGTGTTTTGGCAGAAGAAATCAGGGAAGAGAAAGTGAGACTGGCGATCGAGGGGCTTGCCCCTAAGAAGTCGCCAGGTCCGGATGGCTTAACATCCGATTGTAACAGGACCTTTAAGGAGTCTTTAGCTCCCCTCTTGACTGAGGTATTCAATGAGTGTCTCTCCTCGGGCACTGCCGAAGTCAATGAGGAGGTCAGCCCTGATTCTTCTCTCAAAGGGTAAAGATCCGAGCCATATTGAGAATTGAAGGCCCATAGCTCTTCTCAATACGGACAGGAAGCTTCTGGCCAAGATACTGTTTAATCGGATGGTGAAGTTTGCACCCTGGCTCCTTTCGGGGGCCCAGCATTGCTCGGTTCCAGGCCGCAGCACCTTAAAGGGGTACTACCGTGCTGACAACTTATCCCCTATCTAAAGGATAGGGGATAAGTTGCCTGATTGCGCCGGGTCCCGCCGCTGGGGACCCCCACGATCTCGCAAGCAGCACCCCGCTCTCATCAGGCCCCAGAGCGAACATTGCTCTGGGTCTGATGACTGCCGTTCACGGGGCCGGAGTATCGTGACCTCACGGCTCCACCCCCATGTGATGTCACGCTCCGCCCCCTCAATGTAAGTCTATGGCAGGGGGTGAGACAGCTGTCTCACCCCTGCCATAGACTTGCATTGAGGGGGCAGAGCGTGATGTTACACGAAGGCAGAGCTGTGACGTCACAATCACCAGCCCCTTTATCAGACCCGGAGCGGATGTTCGCACCAGGGGCTGATGAGAGCAGGGTGCTGCGTGCGAGATCGCGGGGGGTCCCCAGCAACAGGACCCCACGCGATCAGGCAACTTATCCCCTATCGTTTAACTGCTGTTCTTGGTTTCCGGGAGGCAGTTGAGTGGAGTAGTGCGGGTCTCTGGGAGGGGTTCTTGCTGTCCCTCGATCAGACCAAAGCCTGATCGAGGTCTGTTCTCCTGAGATATGGCTTACTGTGCACTTTTGTTAATTGGCTTAAGATCTTGTATGCAGGGGCAGAGAGTTTCCCTCTGGTGAATGGTTGGTCTGGCCGCTCTAGTAGTAGCCACTATACAGCGCTGCCAGGGGGGCCGGGGTTCATAGTCCGGGAGGGGGAGGGGAACGGCGGTGGTGGGTGGGACACTGGGCGGCCCTGATACTTGATGTCTTGGTCCTGCTGGAGGGGGAGGCCTGTCTGTGCCCTACTTACACTATCAGAATCATTAATTAGGCCTAGATATATAAAACTAAACTTTATTAAATGACAGATAAATTTCGACATAGAGACATATAAATATTTTCAAGAACAGTACAACATTGTGTCTTTCAACCAGATAAGGGACACAAATCACAGATAAGGTAGGGGAGGGGTAGAGGGTACAGGTGAACCCCTACTCAATAAAGAGCCCTACCTAGTCTAATATCCTTGCCCTCACTAGTCAATAAGTGTGGACAGGGGTTGGATAATATGAACATTCCTTTATACAGAAGTCATCAACAAAACAGGTTTGTATAGCATCTCGTTCTCCCTTTCCAACGCGTTTCTCCCTTAGCTAATGACTAGGGTTCATCAGGGAATGGAGGAGAAAAAAAATGTAATCATATAAATATCAAGAATTGCAGATAATGTACCGTAGTAGAGTAAAATCAAATAATGCTAAGGCATAGTTGAGTGAGTCACGACTGTCAAAAGATAATAACAGTCAAGCATACGAGCTGAGTTCATTAAGCAAATGTGTATAAGTCAGTCCATTATTTGATAAGAGCGGCCCCTTCCAAAGCGGTACCAGCTTAGGACCGGAGAAAACTGTAACAAAAACAGAAAAATATATATACCAATCAGGTTACTGTTGAAGATTCTCACATATAGTCATGTACAAAAAGAAAAAGATCTAATACCTCTGTATCAAGTTCACAATGAAACAGCAGAAAAGCAAGATGATCCCAGTATAGTTCAGACAGGGCTATATTAATAGGGTATAGATGACCCCAGAAGCTGTAGAGATAAGATCCACCATTTACCAAAATATATACAGCAGTGTGACATAGTCCCTACACATGTACAGAGAGAATAAGAAATGATAAAGATGGCATACCAGGTTCAATTCAGGACCTAGACACACAATTGAAAGATACAGTCCTAAAGATTAGACAATGTTGGCCCATCCTGATGCAAGCAAAGGTACGTCCCTTCTCATACAGTAATTACTGTGAAGGACAATAGAAGCAAAATATCAAGATAGCTCCAATAACATAGTGGAATCCCAATCCACTACCTAGTACAACAATGTGTACAACAATCCAAATTAAGCGTGCATGACTGGTCTAAAAGTCTTACCCTGATAATAAAGTCCCATAAATGGAGCCTTAGTCAGAAAGTAAGACTATGTGTCCCTGTTTTTCGACCCAATGGCCTTCCTAACAATCAGAGATATCAGAGTCAGGCTAAATAAAGGTGCCAACAAAACGGTCAAATCATATGAAACACCAATATGGACAACTTACCCCACCCAGATAGCTCAGACGCATGGACCCACAAGATGTGCGTGTCTAACCTGAGTCCCGCACCCATTTTATATCAGTCCAGACCGGAAATACAGGGGAGGTGTGTACCAAACTAAACACTGCGCTTCCGGCCTGTGGAACGCACTCATATGTCAGTGATTCCCGGCCGATGTTCAATCAATGCTGCTGATATAGTTTAGTGGACTTCCGTCCAGTGATGTAGTTTCCTGGACTTCCGCCCATTGGAACGCATCTGCGTATCAAAAGGAGATAGTGTGAAACGCAGATGCAAGTCACCGGTGGAACGCAAATGCGTGTCACCAGCCTTCAAACAAAAAATAATAATCGCTGATTTTTGGGCCCTATTGATTTTACGCCCAGTGATCGCATATGTACAAGGGACATCGCGAATATGTCCAAGTGGCCAATTAACTTATCAATATTATCAATCTGATAGATAAAGCGATAGCCACACTTTTGCGCATGCGCCCGATGATAGGAGACTTCTATATAAGCGATGCTAAAAATCTCTATATCAGCAGTGCTATAAGAACTGATGAACAATAATGGTGGCTTAATAGGGGCGCATCTCAATATATCCTTAGTGTAATTGCATATGTCAAGGTACTTTAGTATAATGCAAAGTAATACAGGAAAACAATGAGGGCTAAAAAGTAAAAAATAATGTTAATATTAATTAATTAATAAATAAAAAGAAATAATGCATAGTAATATGAACTCAACTCCAAAGCTACATGATAAATTATACTCACTCAGCTCTCAATTAATTGGTTACAAGCTCACTCAGCTGTCAATTAGATGGTCAAAAATAAGCGATAGTACCACTACCAAAAATAGAAATTACTATAAATGCAGTTAATTTAAGATGTACCTGATAATTATAATAGGCTATAGTCGAATAAATTATTACCAAAGGTAGACAAGAACCTGGTTACATAAGGAGTCTAAAAGGAGATTCCTTGGTGGTCAAGCAAAAATCATAAATTCACTCTCTAAGTTAGTGATCTATGATAACACTGTAAAGAGCCTGTAACTGCCCCCGAATCATCGCAGCTACGACTTTGGGTAGGTGGGGGGTGAACTATATGGTGGCACTTGCAGGCAAGTGTAATGGAGGAAGGCAGGCAGGTGGGAGTAGCCAGTAGCCAGACAGGTGTGGGGACCAGGCGGGGGGGGGCAGGCAGGTGGGGGAGCAGGCCGGTGGGGGAAGCAGGCCGGTCAGGGAGATTACCTAAATGATGGGTTGCACAGCCTGCAGCTGCACCTGCTTCATGGCAGCTACGGGGCTCTAGGTAGGTGGGGGTAAACTATATGGTGGCACTGGCAGGCAGGTGAAATGGGGTAGGCAGGAAGGTGGGGAGATTAACTAAATGGTGGGTGGCACTGGCACATCAGCTCAGACATGTGAGCCCAGGACTCGGTGACAGGCAGATTGACTCCTCTCTGCCGGCCTGCGGGGACCACGTCACACGTCATTACTGACGTGATGTCCTGCTCTACTCCCAGGCAGCCACTGCGGTACATGGGCCAAACACAGCAGGCTGCCTGGGAGGTAATAAAGCCAAAAGGGGGAGCGGAGCAGGTCTGCCCCTTCTCACACTGCAGCGTCCGCCCGGATAATAAGGTAGAAAAAAAAAAGGAGCACATCTGCGCCCCCTTTTCAGAGGCTGTAGCAGCGCCTGAGGCTCATGGCAGCTACGGCTCTGACAAGACCCCTGTGGCAATAATTGTGAATCTGCTGAATTGCCTCAGATTTGGCATATATTATATACTTTTCAAGCCATATAGAAGGATATTGACTTCCCTGCATCGAAGGCCCCAGGTCTCTAAACTAAGAGTGGTCTTCAAAGGCAACAACTGACTTTTTGCTGGTCAGGAACCAAGAGCAGATCAGAGGTACGCCTTTGCAGTTTCAGAGAAGTAGGAACCTTTTTGTTAAAGTAGAGAACCTTGGAGAAAAAACATTAAGTAGGCTATGGTGGTTGGGTAGTGGTGGAAGAAGATCTTCAGCAGACACTGGCCCTTTTACAGACTGAGATCCAGCATGCATATGCCTTAGGGATACTCAAGTAGAGAGGGGTGGCAGTGGGAAAAAACGGTACTCACCACAAGAATGAGGAAGCAGAGGTCAGGAGAAGTAACAATGAGGAAGTGGGATTGTGGCATTCATACTGTACATGTATTGTTGCTTACATTTTATTAGTGATGAGCAGCAGGGGCCATATTCGAATTCGCTATATTTCGCGAATATATGGACGAATATTTGTCCTATATTTGCGAAAATTCGCATATTCGCTATGTTCGTTCTCTTTTTTGTTTTCCATGCAAAAATTCGTAAGGAAATTTGGATAGTGTACATGCGTGATAATATCTTTCACCTAAAAGAATATAGTCGCATATATTCGCAAATTTCCATATATACACGCATATATTTGAACATTCGCAAAAAAAAAACAATATTTCTCATTACAAGTATATATCACTATATTCTAAATATTCACAAATCGCAAAGTGCCGATATTCGCTGTAAAAATGTGCATATAGAATATTTGCGCTAAACACTACATTTTATTTGGTATAAAGTTTTATGACTTTGAATGTGATATGTTGATGCATAAAAACATTTTTATCATGTTTATACTTTTTTCAGTATATTTGTTTACTAACTCATAATATTTGTTTTGGATTTGGAAGTAAACATTTTCCCTCATTTCCCATGACAGACATTCTCTTAATTCAGTAATAACAATTTTATTGCTTCTCTAATGTTACATGCATGTAAATGCCAACTTGACAGCCATAGAGTCTAGCAGCTCTCTAATCTATTGTGAATCATCCAGTATTCCCATGGTGCAGTGATGTACAGTGAGACAAAAAAAGTATTTAGTCAGTCACCAATTGTGCAAGTTTTCCCACTTAAAAAGATGAGAGGCCTTTAATTTACATCATAGGTATACCTCAACTATGAGAGACATAATGAGAAAAGTAAATATATAAAATCACATCTGATTTTTAAAGATTTGGTCAATAACAAAAGTTCATCTCAATACTTTGTTATATACTAGAGATGAGCAAATCGAAACAGACAAACCCGAATTCGTTAAGAATTTCAGGAAATATTCGATTCACAACGAATGCAAATATCGTAGCGACTCTATCGTGTGAATAGCTTCATTAAACTCCATTTACTGTGGTGTAGGCTCCAGGGCATATAAAATGGCGAATCCACATGTCAGTACATGGGGCAAGGAATGCAGGGAAGGCAGAAAGGCAAGGTGGAAAGGGAAGTAGGCAGGATGACCCTGAATCACATTCAGGATGCAGCCTATCAGCAGCCAGTCACTCTGTGAAGTCACAGCCCTATTTAATTGGCAGCCATAATTCCGGCTCCTCACTTCATTACAATACACTGCAGAAGGATCATAGGACGCAGAGCCTGTGTGTGTTACAGCTGAGAAAAGCACAGTCCAGCAGCTTTTAACATCCCCCTAGTCACATCATTATTCTTGTGGATGGAGAACATTGTTTTTTTTCACTGAAAATTATTTTTCATGCAGCTGCAGGCATTAACCTCTTAAGGACGCAGGGCGTACCTGTACGCCCTGCGCACGGTCCCGGTGTTTAAAACGGGGTCACTCCATGACCCCGCATCACACCGGGTCAGTCCTGGCTGCTAATGATAGCCGGGACCCTGGGCTAATAGCGCACGGCACAGACTGTTGTGCCGCGCACTATTAAGCCTTCAGACTTGGTGATCAAAGTTGATCAGGTAAAAGTAAAAGCTTCCCGGCAGCTCAGTTGGGCTGATTGGGACTATTGCGATAAATTTGCGATGTCCCGATCAGCTAGGACGCGAGCGGAGGTCCCCTCACCTGTCTCCATTGTGTCCGATCGGAGCCCCTAGAACACTGATCCATGCAAAGCTATGGCTTTGCAGGGATCAGGGTAAAAGATCAGTAGGTGCAGTGTTATAGCCCCCTATGGGAGCTATAACACTGTAAAAGAACTGTGAAAAAAAAAGTTAATAAAGGTCATTTAACCCCTTCCCTAATAAAAGTTTGAATCACCCCCCTTTTCCCCATAAAAAAAACTGTGTAAATAAAAATAAACATTTGTGGTATGGCCGCGTGCGTAAATGTCCGAACTATAAAAATATAACGTTAATAAAACCGCACGGTCAATGGCGTACGCACAAAAGAATTCCAAAGTCCAAAATAGGGTATTTTTGGTCACTTTTTATGTCATAAAAAAATGAATAAAAAGCGATTAAAAAGTCAGATCAATGCAAAAATGGTACCGATAAAAACTTCAGAACACGGCACAAAAAATGAGCCCTCATACCGGCCAGTATGTGGAAAAATAAAAAAAAGTTATAGGGGTCTGAAGATGACAATTTTAAACGTATGCATTTTTCTGCATGTAGCTATGATTTTTTTCACAAGTACGACAAAATCAAACCTATATAAGTAAGGTATAATTTTAACCGTATGAACCTACAGAATAAAGTGTCATTTTTGCCGAAAAATGAACTGCTTAAAAACGGAAGATCCCAAAAGTTACAAAATGAAATTTTTTCTTCAACTTTGTCGCACAATGAATTTTTTTTCCATTTTGCCGTGGATTTTTGGGTTAAAATACTAATGTCACTGCAAAGTAGAATTGGTGGCGCAAATTATAAGCCATCATATGGAATTTTTTGTTCAAAATTGGCAGCGTTATGATTTTTAGAAGGTAATGAGGAAAAAATGATGAGGCGTACTGTAGCGCATTTTTTTGCCCTCATCAGTGCATACTGCATATGTACATCTAAGTAGTGTACTTTTTTTTACCTGTTAATCTGTCAAGGGCCTACATTCTGTGAAAGGACAGACAAAAGTACTCAATGACTGGTTTTGTAGTCAGATACTTTTTTAAGTGGAGCATTTTTCTGCCCTCGTCAGTGCATATCACATACCTACATTCAAGTAGTATACAATTTTGTGCCTGTTAGTCTGTCAAAGGCCTACATACTGTGAAAGGCCAGCCAAAAAGTGCACACCTGCTGCTGTTCTAGACAAATACTGTTTTAAGCGTAGTGAAGCGTATTGTACTCCCTTCATATATGCACTAAGAATGTCAGGCAGAGAAGTGCCAGGACGTGCACAGAGGAGTGGCAGAGGCCTAAATCCTTCAGGCAGAGGTCGCAGCAGACTAGGGGCGAGTGGCAGCAGGAGTTGCAGCGAGAGGCCTGAGCTCCCGTTATCAGCTAGCGGTCGTTTCTCGACCAGCAACCCATCTGCCATCGTCGATTGGTTAACACGGTCATCCACTTTATCACAAGTAACATCTGACACCTCCAGTCAACAGTCGGTGGGTTCCTCAGACACAACCCTCAGTTGGCATGGCCCAGTAGCAGTCCCTGTCCTCCCATTGCCTCTGTCCTATGCTGTTCCCTCCCCTGCAGAAGTATCTTATGCTGTGGGTTCAGCTCCACTATTCACTGAGGACGATCTAATAGAGGACAGTCAGCAGCTACTGCCCAGCCAAGAAGTGGAGGAGACATCTACCACTTCCTCCACTAGGCGGGCAAGTAGTGATGAGGAGAGTGACGTGGAAGGCGGTGTTGCCAGGGTTCAGGGTCCTGAAGCAGACACTGTTGAGGAACCTGAGAAGGACATCTGTCACGTGCAGACACTTGTTGATGATGATGAAGCCAATCGCAATTGGGAGCCGGGTGCAGAAGGGGCTTCATCATCATCAGGAGAAGAGAGTTGCAGGTTGCCTGTGAGGCAGCAGCTGAGCAAGCAAGGCGGTAGCATGGTTGGCAATCAGCATGGTGGCAGAAGTGGAAATTCTGGATCCAAACGTGCCGGGGAGACCACCTGCTTCGTGGCAGCCTACCTTCCCGGGAGGTAGTGGAACAGGGGTTCCTGGAGATGGCGGCAGTAGCAGTCAATTAGTGCAGACTGTTGGTGGGAAAATCAGCTTCTCGGCGGTGTGGCAGTTTTTCATCAAGCATCCGGAGTACGTTCACATAGCCACATGCAAGATATGTCGGCAGAAGGTGAAGCGTGGCCAGGGTCCCAATGTTGGCAGCATGGCCCTGCGTCAACATATACTTCGGCAACATAAAGCAGCCTGGGAGAACCATGGCTCCGATGTAGTGTTCCAGCCTGCGGCATCACCCAGTGGCCCGCCACTACTTCTTTCAGCGAGCCAAGGCTCCACCACCTCAGCCGAAGGGAGCTATGTGTCATACCCTCCTTCTGTCGCTCCAGATGCTCCTGCTCCTCCTACTTTTAGTCAGCCATTCCGCCAACAATCAATTAGCGAAGCCATGTCCAAGAGAAAACAGTATGCGCCCACTCATCCAACGGCGCAGAAGCTGAATGTGCTCCTGTCTAAGTTGCTGGTGCTGCAGTCCCTCCCTTTTCAAGTGGTGGACTCTGCACCTTTCAGAGAACTGATGGCTTGTGCCGAGCCGAGGTGAAGAGTGCCAAGCCGTCATTTCTTTGCGAAGAAGGCAGTACCAGCCCTCCACAATTTTGTGGAAGAGAAGGTGGTACACTCCTATAGCCTGTTGATGTGTACAAAAATGCATGGCAGCACCGACCTCTGGAGCTGTAACTATGGTCAGGGACAATACATGTCCTTTACGGCTCACTGGGTGAATGTGGTTCCTGCACAGCCACAACCCCAACTTGGACAGGTCTATCCACTTCCTCCTCCACGCTCTCAGCCCATTGGTCCTGTGACAGTATGCAACTCCGCCTCCTCATCCTCCACCGTGTCCTTAGCCTCCACTGCCCTGACAAGTCTCAGTGGCTGTTCAGCATACCATATGTGCAGGGCACGGCGGTGTAATGCTGTTCTTCACATGGTTTGCCTTGGTGAAAAGAGTCACATAGGGGAGTAACTGCTAAAAGTAATTCGTAAGGAAATAGGAGCATGGCTTACTCCATAAAAACTGGAAATGGGAACCATGATGACTGACAACGGGATAACCATCTTGCATGCGCTGCGACTGGGAAGGCTGAGTCATGCGCCCTGCATGGCACACGTGTTCAATCTGGTTGTGATACAGTTCCTGAAGTTTTCTCCCCATTTGCAAGACATCTTAACAATGGGAAGGAAACTTTGCATGCACTTCAGCCACTCGTACACCGCAAAGCACAGCTTCCTTGAGCTGCAGCCTCAGAACGGTATCCCACAACATAGTCTGATTTGTGACGTTGCCACACGTTGGAATTCCACCCTCCATATCTTGGACCGACTGTACGAACAGAGAAAAGCCATCACCGATTTCTTGATGATCCGATCAGATAAGGGTACTCCCCTGTATAACTTCAATGTGAACCAGTGGCAGCTCATACGTGACACCTGCCGTTTGCTCAGGTCCTTTGAGGAAGCCATATTATTAGTAATTCTCTAGGATTACGGGATGACAAAGGTCATTCCACGGCTTCATTTATTACAGCACGTGTTGGAAACAATGGCTGGTCAGGTCACTGGAGACGTGGCGCCTACATCTCACGGCCACATGAGCCCTGTGGGGGCTGAACTGGAGGAGGAGGAAGGGGAGGGGCACAGTGGAGCACAGTTTAGGTTGGATGAGATGGCCGGTGTTTCTAGTCATCGGACAGGAGAGGAGGAGCAGGAGCAGCCAGAGGAGCTGAGAGTTATGAGAAAGGCGAGACAGAGGACCCAGACACACCATGGCAGTATGCAGTGGAGATGGAGACAGGGAGTCCATCCGAGTCACTTGCACAAATTGCATGATGCATGCTCACCTGCTTGCATAGTGACAGTGGGATGACTCCTGGATCTCCACCTTATTGGACCGCCACAAAATAGGGGCCTTTTTTACACCCACTGAGAGGGAGGACAAAATTACCTACTACAGAGGCATCCTATGTAGTCAGTTGGCCAATGCCTATCGGCACCATCGTCCATCCTCTCGCAGGTCTGAATCGGGGCGCCCCCTGCACTCACCTTCCACTGCCATGGTTGCTGGGGAGGGGTGGGGTGGCAGGAGCAGTACAAGCTCCATCAGCAGCAGCTTGAATCTACAGTCGCTGATGAGTAGGACCTGAACCAGCAGGTGGTCGCATACCTTGACATGCCCATGCCAACACACCTTGAAGATCCGCTGGACTTCTGGGCAGCCAAACTTGATTTGTGGCTGCAACTAGCAAAGTTTTCCCTGGAAAAGCTAGTAGTGTGTCATCAGAGTGGGTGTTTAGTGCGGCGGGGACCATAGTCACCCCAAGGAGAACTTGTCTGTCCACGAAAAATGTGGAGAGACTGACCTTTGTGAAGATGAATCAGGCATGGATCTGCCAGGATTTCCAACCACCAATTCCTGATGCATGAGAGCAGATTGACCATGGTGCCACACCAACACTTCACAAATAGATTTAAGGCGCTAAACAGATTTAAGGCGCAGCTCCCCAGTTACAAACATTCCTCCTTTTTTCACCCACCTTAGTCACCGAGTACTGGTATTGCCACCCACTGCACCACTCTGTCACCGGGTCACTTTCAGGACTCCTGATGCTGCTGCTGCTACCTCTAGGCTGTCTCATTCAGCCACTATATGGTATCTTCTCATGCTTCAGCCAACTCAAGGCTGTGTCATTCAGCCACTATATGGTCTCTTCATGCTTCAGCCACCTCCAGGTTTTGCCATTCATCCAATATATGGTTTATTGATGCTTCAGCCAGCTCCTTTCATATGTCATTCAGCAACTACTTGGTTTAGTGATGCTGCTGGGCATAGGACATTACCTTAAAGAAAAATGCATATTTTTTACACGGCCTGCATGTGGCCTAATTATTCCCGGAATATCAAACTGAAAAAAATCAACAACAAAAAATTGTTCTGATAGGAGGGGAACTCCATAAGACTTAGCTTTTATTAAATATAGTTTAAAAGCCACCATAGTAATCTAAACAGTGCTCAAAACTGAATCCTGCACCAAACAATAATAAATATGTGAAAGAATTACCACATATCAATGTGGATTTATCAAGAATTATTCCAAACTAATGCTAGTTGTATAGACCCAATGCGTTTCTGCAACAATAATGGGGTGTCATCAGGGGACTTTTTTTAAGCAAAAGATCCTGGTATAAAGGCTATTTGTACTAAGCCCACCAAGCATTAGAAATATTGCACACTTAAAAGGAAATTTATAAACTGAGAACCATGATTACTGATAAGGGGAATACACCTGATACATAGTGTACCCCAAACAAGGTTTCAGGACAGTAACTTCTGGGCAACAGTGTTGATAATCATCAGTGAATCTGTAAGGAAAATGTACACAAAATAGATGGTCTCAATAGACATTCCTCAATAATACTAATCATTTCCACTGGTGTAATCACTCACATATCCCTGTAAGATCCGTGGGTACCTATAGGAAAATAACATATAGTCCCTATAAGTATACTGCTTGTATGTACCTGAAAAGCAAAGGGTGCATAAAGCACCAGCAAGTGTACTCACAGTTCAGGTAACCTTGCTTCCGGCAAATGGTTCTCAGTGCAGCGCTCCTACCCGCAGTGGCGAGGAGCCGTCTGATACTTGCGGCTGCTGAGCGCTCACTGAGACCATGCCGGTGTCTGACGTCATATCCGCTGCCGACCGGATGCTGCATCTTAGCGCCCAGCCCTCTAGACGCGGACAGAGGGTGGCGCCAGATATGACAGAACAGTGTCCTTAGTAATGGCAACGATGTATAGGTAATGGGACAATATGCCTGGTACAAACAGAGAGTAATATTGTGCCGCTGTATGTATATATATATATATATATATATATATATGGAACGAGCAAGCATTGTAGGCCGTGTCCAGGTAGGGGACAGTGCATTGTGGACCACAGATATAAAGGGGGAGGAAAGAAGGGAAGGGCGGGGCGCTTGGATAGGAGAGGAGGGAGGGGGGGAGAACACTGCAGCGCATCCGTTAGCAATAATAAGTAACTGTGGTACAAAAAGGACCTATGGACAGTGACACTGTCCATAAGTCCTTTTTGTACCACAGTTACCTACTGTACTTTATGTTCTCGGTTGGGGCAGTTTCATTAGGAGAGGAAATGGGGATTTTTACTGCCAAGTTAGCTCAGTTTATAAATTTCCTTTTAAGTATGCAATATTTCTAATGCTTGGTGGGCTTAATACAAATAGCCTTTATACCAGGATCTTTTGCTTAAAAAAGTCCCCTGATGACACCACATTATTGTGGCAGAAACGCATAGGGGGGCATTTACTAATCTTTTACTATGTAGTCTGGTTTTTACCCTGTTTTTTTCTACTTCATTTTTGACTATGTGCGACAAATTTACTAAATTGCTGCACGGCATTAATAAATTTGGCACACATAGGCAAAAGTGGGAAATTGACTTCATGTAGTAGAAAAAATAGTCTGTTCCTTTTTCCTGCTGTCTGAATAGGTTTGGCTGCTGGTTTCCTTCTGGATCTTTTGTTTTTGAGTTTTTTTTTTAGCTTTTTCACCACATCTAAATAATTCAATAACTACAGTGGTCCCTCAAGTTACAATATTAATTGGTTCCAGGAAAACCATTGTAAGTTGAAACCATTGTATGTTGAGACCATAACTCTATGGAAACAGGGTAATTGGTTCTAAAGGCACCAAAATGTCATCCAAAAATAGGAAAAAGTGACAAAGAAAAATAAGTAGATAACTGATATAGATAAAGCAAATCCTTACATATAAAAGTAATAAAGATCTGCTGGGAGCTGTAAATCACTGTCTATGTCAGTGTTTCCCAAGCAGGGAGCCTCCAGCTGTTGCAAAACTATAACTCCCAGCATGCCTGGACAGCCAAAGGCTGTCCGGGCATGCTGGGAGTTGTAGTTTTGCAAAAAATGGGGCCACCCTGCTTGGGAAACACTGGTCTATGTAGAGGACAGGAGCTTCTTCAGGGGTCCTGTACAGTACAGGCAATGTCCAAAACAAGTAATGGAGTTGCCCTCACCTGGTGTCCAAAAGAGCAGCTAACCCTGATACAGGTAAAGTGTACAGAACATGTAATACCAGTCAGTGCATACACTTCAGTAATACAGGGGTTTTACCAGTGAATGCCCATTTTGATTGGTTGGTTCTTCCAGCCATTGACACGTTTTACAGATCTGGACTGTCTGTAGCATTGTATGTTGAGTCTGGTTTCAACTTACGATGGTCCAGAAAAGACCATTGTATGTTGAAACTATTGTATGTTGAGGCCATTGTAAGTTGAGGGATCACTGTAAATTGTAGTCATGGCTCAGAAGTGGTAAACGGCGTTTAGTGTGTGTGTGTGTGTGTGTTTATTACATTTTTTTAACACAGTTTTTTTCTCCCTAAATGTACTTACACTTTTTTTTTTTTGGTTACTTCTACAGATCTGTGTATCCTGTGGACTCCTTCGGATTCGGTGGACTACTTCGATGACCAGCGTTTTTCTTTGCTTGATGTTAATAAAATGGTTAACGAGGGCTTGTGGGGGAGTGTTTTTTGTAATAAATTTTTTTTAAAACCTGTAGTGTTTTATTTTTATTTTACTTTACTAGACAGGCTTAGTAGTGGAAGCTGTCTTATAGACTGAGTCCATTACTAAGCCGGGCTTAGCGTTAGCCACAAAAACAGCTAGTGCTAACCCCCAATTATTACCCCGGTACCCAACACCACAGGGGTGCCGGGAAGAGCCGGTACCAACAGGCCCGGAGCGTCAAAAATGGCGCTCCTGGGCCTAGGCGGTAACAGGCTGGCGTTATTTAGGTTGGGGAGGGCCAGTAACAATGGTCCTCGCCCACCCTGGTAACGTCAGGCTGTTACTGTTTGGTTGGTATTTGGTTGAGAATAAAAATAGGGGGACCCTATGCGTTTTTTTAATATATTTAATTATTTATTTAAAAAAAAAAACGCATAGGGTCCCCCCTATTTTCATTCTCAGCCAAATACCAACCAAACAGTAACAGCCTGACGTTCCCAGGGTGGGTGAGGACCATTGTTACTGGCCCTCCCCAGCCTAAATAACGCCAGCCTGTTACCGCCTAGGCCCAGGAGCGCCATTTTTGACGCTCCAGGCCTGTTGGTACCGGCTCTTCCCGGCATCCCTGTGGCGTTGGGTACCGGGGTAATAATAGGGGGTTAGCACTAGCTGTTTTTGTGGCTAGCGCTAAGCCCAGGTTAGTAATGGACTCTGTCTATAAGACAGCTTCCACTACTAAGCCTGTCTAGTAAAGTAAGAAAAAAACACAACAGGTTTTAAAAAAATTTTATTACAAAAAACACTCCCCCACAAGCCCTCGTTAACCATTTTATTAAAATCAAACAAAGAAAAACGCTGGTCATCGAAGTAGTCCACCGAATCCGAAGGAGTCCACAGGATAAACGGATCTGAAATGAGAAGAAAACAAAAAAATGGGTTAGTACATTTATTATCACCTGCTCACACATCTCCCGCCCCGCACGACTACAACTGCCAGCATGCCCTTACAGTAAGGACATGCTGGGAGTTGTAGTTGTGTGGTGCAGGAGATGTGTGAGCAGGTGATAATAAATGTGACAAGCTTGTCCCCTGCCCCCAGCTGCAGGACTACAACTCCCAGCATGCCCTTACAGTAAGGTGGGGCGGAGGCCGGGCACAGTGTTTCCCAACCTGGGACTTGTAGTTTTGCAACATCTGGAGGCACCCTGGTTGGGAAACACTGTTTTAGGCCAGTGTTTCCCAACCAGGGTGCCTCCAGATGTTGCAAAACTACAAGCCCCAGCATGCCTGGACAGTCAAAGGCTGTCTAGGCATGCTGGGAGTTGTAGTTTTGCAACATCTGGAGGCAACCTGGCTGGGAAACACTGGCCTAAAACAGTGTTTCCCAACCAGGGTGCCTCCAGATGTTGCAAAACTACAAGCCCCAGCATGCCTGGACAGTCAAAGGCTGTCCAGGCATGCTGGGAGTTGTAGTCTTGCAACATCTGGAGGCACCCTGGTTGGGAAACACTGGCCTAAAACAGTGTTTCCCAACCAGGGTGACTGTTTTAGGCCAGTGTTTCCCAACATCTGGAGGCACCCTGGTTGGGAAACACTGTTTTAGGCCAGTGTTTCCCAACCAGGGTGCCTCCAGATGTTGCAAAACTACAACTCCCAGCATGCCTGGACAGTCAAAGGCTGTCTAGGCATGCTGGGAGTTGTAGTTTTGCAACATCTGGAGGCAACCTGGCTGGGAAACACTGGCCTAAAACAGTGTTTCCCAACCAGGGTGCCTCCAGATGTTGCAAAACTACAAGTCCCAGCATGCCTGGACAGTCAAAGGCTGTCTAGGCATGCTGGGAGTTGTAGTTTTGCAACATCTGGAGGCAACCTGGCTGGGAAACACTGGCCTAAAACAGTGTTTCCCAACCAGGGTGCCTCCAGATGTTGCAAAACTACAAGCCCCAGCATGCCTGGACAGTCAAAGGCTGTCCAGGCATGCTGGGAGTTGTAGTCTTGCAACAACTGGAGGCACCCTGGTTGGGAAGCCTGCGCAACTTACCGGCTTCCGTAGGATCCAGCGCTGCACGACACTGCCGCGCGACACTGCCGCGCGACAGTGCCGCGCGACGATCTCCGACAGCGATCGTCGCTGGAGCCTCGGAAGGGTAAGTGAACCTCTTCGCCGGTCCCCTTCAGCTGTTTAGTTTTGCAACAGCTGGAGGACTACAGTTTACAGACCACAAACCAGGGGTCTGCAAACTGTGGCCCTCCAGCTGTTGCAAAACTACAACTCCCAGCATGCCTGGACAGCCAATGGCTGTCCAGGCATGCTGGGAGTTGTAGTCTTGCAACATCTGGAGGCACCCTGGTTGGGAAACACTGTTTTAGGCCAGTGTTTCCCAACAAGGGTGCCTCCAGCTGTTGCAAAACTACAACTCCCAGCATGCCCGGACAGCCAAAGGGTGTCCAGGCATGCTGGGAGTTGTAGTCTTGCAACATTTGGAGGCACCCTGGTTGGGAAGCTTGCGCAACTTACCGGCTTCCGTAGGATCCAGCGCTGCACGACACTGCCGCGCGACACTGCCGCGCGACAGTGCCGCGCGACGATCTCCGTCAGCGATCGTCGCTGGAGCCTCGGAAGGGTAAGTGAACTTCTTCGCCGGTCCCCTTCAGCTGTTTAGTTTTGCAACAGCTGGAGGACTACAGTTTACAGACCACACACCAGTGGTCTGCAAACTGTGGCCCTCCAGCTGTTGCAAAACTACAACACCCAGCATGCCCTGACAGCCAAAGCCTATGGCTCTCAGGGCAGGAGCCCGGGCTGACATTACAGTGCAGCCACCCGGGCTCCTCATACGGTCTCCCCGCTACCCACCCCCCCCCCTTGTCTCCCGCCCGGGCTCCTCATACGGCCTCCCCGCTACCCCCCCCCCCCTTGTCTCCCGCCCGCGCCTCTCAGCTCCCGCTGCTACAAGACTACAACTCCCAGCGTGTCCTCACTGTAAGGCCATGCTGGGACTTGTAGTCTTGCAACAGCAGACAGATGGGAGTTGTGTGGCGCTGGCAGGTGAGAGGGGGGGTTGTAAATCACTGCAGTGTCCCGGTAGCGCAGTGAGGGTAGCGGGGAGAAAGTATGTCGGAGCCCGGGCGGCAGCAGCTTTTCCTGCTCCATGTTGGAGCTGGAGTAAATTTAGTCAATTTTTATGGCCGTTGCGACAGTTTATTGCGCAACTGCGACTGTCTCAGTTAATAAATTCCTGACCACTGCAAGTCAAAACTGAAAACTTGCGTAAATTAAGCGGGAATTTTTTTTTTTACTTTCTAGCTCTTGCTAGGGAAAGTCGCACAATTTATAGGGTAGGCGCAATTGCGACAATTTTGCGCCAAAAATAGTCAGAAAAAAATGACTAAACCCCTTAGTAAATGCCCCCCATAGTGTCTATACTACTAGCATCAGTTTGGAATAATTCTTGATAAATCCACATTGATATGTGGTAATTCTTTCACATATTTATTATTGTTTGGTGCAGGGTTCCGTTTTGAGCACTGTTTAGGTTACTCTGGTGGCTTTTAAACTATATTTAATAAAAGCTAAGTCTTATGGAGTTCCCCTCCTATCAGCACAATTTTTTGTTGTTGATTTTTTCCATAGGACATTACCTATATATGTTTATGGTAGAACTAGGTACCATACATCTTCAATGGAAATTTCTAAATTCATCTTTTATTTTGACATGATTAGGCCCTATTATCTCCTCATCTGCCGCCAACTCCAGGCTGTGCCATTCAGCCACTATCTGTCATTCATACACTATCTGCCTCATCTGCCGCCAACTCCAGGCTGTACCATTCACACACTATATGGTCAACCCATGCTGCCACAAACTCCAGGCAGTCATTCAGCCACTATATATGGTCTCCTCATACTGATGCCATCTCCAGGCTGTCTCATTCAGCCACTATGGGGTCTCTTCTCATGCTTCAGCCAACTCCAGGCTGTGCCATTTAGCCACAATATTTTCTTCTCCTACCGATGCCACCTCCAGGCTCTGTCATTTTGCTGCCATGTGACTCCTTGTTAGATTTGGTCCTTTGTACCCACACGCCGGGGCCCAGGACACTAAAACTTGGGAGTTAAAAGTTCAATTTTAAAACCCTCAATTTCAATTTAAAAATCTAAAATTTCTATTTAAAATTCTTAAATTTCAATGGTCTCCTCATGCTTCTGCCAACTCTAGGCTGTGCTATTCAGACACTATATGGTCTCCTCATTCTTCATCTACCTCCAGGCTGTGCCATTCAGCCACTATATGGTCTCCTCCTACTGATGCCACCTCCAGGCTCTGCAATTGTGCTGCCATGTGACATGTGACTCCTTGTTAGATTTGGTCATTTGTACCCACACGCCGGGGTCCGGGATACTAAAACTTGGGAGTTAAAAGTGCAATTTCAAAACCCAATTTCAATTTAAAAATCCTAAATTTCAATGGTCTCCTCATGCTTCTGCCACAATATGGTTTACTGATGCTGCTGGACCTGGGTCTGGGCCTAAATTTATTTTATGGTAGCACTAGCTACCCTAAATCTTCAATTTAAATTTCAAAATTTGTCTTTTTTCTTAGGGATTGTGAAGCCCTGGTGTCTACTCATGCTGCTGACAACTCTAGGCTGTGCCATTCAGACACTATATGGTCTCCTCATGCTTCAGCCAACTCCAGGCTGTGGCATTCAGCCAATATATGGTTCACTGATTCTGTTGGGCCTTGGTCTGGGAATAGAAATGTTGTTATGGTAGCACTAGCTACCAAAATCTTCAGTTAAAATTTTAGTATTCATCTTTTAATCTTAGGGATTGTGAAATCCTAGTGTCTACTCATGCTGCTGCCAACTCGAGGCTGTGCAATTCAGACACTATATGGTCTCCTCGTGCTTCAGCCAATTCCAGGCTGTGTCATTCAGGCAATATATGGTTTACTGATGCTGCTGGGCCTGGGTCTCGAAATAAAAATTTTGTTATGGCAGCACTAGCTACCCAAAATCTTCAGTTAAAATTTCAGAATTCATCTTTTAATATTAGGGATTGTAAAGCCCTAGTGTCTACTCATGCTGCTGCCAACTCCAGGCTGTGCCATTCAGACACTATATGGTCTCCTCATGTTTCAGCCAACTCCAGGCTTTGTTATTCAGCCAATATATGGTTTACTGATGCTGCTGGGCCTGGGTCTGAACCTAAATATGTTTTATGGTAGCACTAGCTACCATAAATCTTCAATATAAATGTAAAAATTCATCTTTTAATCTTAGGGATTGTGAAGCCCTAGTGTCTACTCATGCTGCTGCCAGCTCCAGGTTGTGTCATTCAGCCAATATATGGTCTCCTCATATTGATGCCACCTCCAGGCTCTGTCATTGTGCTGCTCTGCGGCAGTGATTCTAAAAGTGATGCCTGTAATCTGCAAGTCATACTGTATAACAGTATTATTTCACTACCCCAGCACACTCCATATGCGTGTTAGAACAAAGCAAAGTGTTCTACACCCCTATTGAGGCTCGAAAAATTCTGCAAATATATAACATTCTCTAATTCTCTTATGTGAATGAGTAGTGTTTATCAGGGTCTTGCACACTAATTATGTGATCTGCCCTTAAGCTTCAGTGTTGTATGAAAAAGCTTCATCAGCAGTTTCACTTACCCTCCATTATGTATAGCAAGAAGCAAATGCACTATGGTGAGTCTCTCGCATTCATGTGCCTCCAAGTGCTCAGCTCATATTCCTATCTATTATAGTTATCAGCTGCTGCTGAGGATCTCTGTCTAAAAAGTCACCAGCCTCCCCATCGTTTCACCAGAGTACTGGTTTTGTCAAGGGCAGTAGGATAATGGCGATTTTCTCCCACGCTTCCCTTTTTATAGACTTTTAGTATGATGTAATTTCCGTTCCTTGAGTATGTAACTGAGTGATGTACACTTTTTTATTTTGTTAAACTTACTTTGTCTTAAGTCAGAAATGCAGAGTATGAAAATTCTTCATTTAACCCCTTAGGGACTCAACCCATTTTCACCCCCTATCCTTTGAACATCTTATCCCTTTAAGGACTCAGCCCTTTTTTGCAATTCTGACCACTGTCACTTTAGGCATTAATAACTCTGAGATGCTTTTACCTTTTATTCTGATTCCAAGATTGTTTTTAGTGACATATTCTACTTTAACATAGTGGTAAATTTTTGCTGTTACTTGCATCCTTTCTTGGTGAAAAATGCCAAAATGTCATGAAAACTTTGAAAATGTTGCATTTTTCTAGCTTTGAAACTTTCTGCTTGTAAGGAAAATGGACATTCCAAATAAATTATATATTGATTAACAAATACAATGGCCCAAATTTTTCAAACTGTGTGAGAGAAAAAGTGGAGAGATTTTCCCACAACAACCAATCACAGCTCAGCTTTCACTTTACCACAGCTCCTTAGCTGAGCTGTGATTGGTTGTTGTGGGAAAATCTCTCCACTTTTTCTCTCACACAGTTTGATAAATCTGGGCCAATATGTCTACTTTATGTGGGCATCATAAAGTTGACATGTTTTTACTTTTTGAAGACATGAGAGGGCTTCAAAGTACAGCCGCAATTTTCTAAATTTTCATGAAAATTTCAAAATCTGAATTTTTCAGGGACCAGTTAAGTTTGAAGTAGATTTGAGGGACCTTTCTCTGAGAAATACCCTATAAATGACCCCATTATAGAAACTGCACCCATCAAAGTATTCAAAATGACATTCAGAAAGTTTTTTTTAACCCTTTAGGTGTTTCACAGGAATAGCAGAAAAAAAATCAAAATCTTCATTTTTTACACTCGCATGTTGTTGTAGAGCCATTTTTTTTTATATTTACAAGGAGTGAAAGGAGAAAATTCCTCCCCAAAATTTGTAACCCAATTTCTCTTGAGTAAGGAAATACCTCATATGTGGATGAAAAGTGTTCTGAGGGCGCAGTAGAGGGTTCAGAAGGGAAGGAGCGACAATGGGATTTTGGAGAGTGAATTTTACTGAAATGGTTTTTGGGCGGCATTTAGGAAGCCCCTATAGTGCCAGAATAGAAAAAAAAGACCCCACATGGCATACTATTTTGGAAACTACACCCCTCAAGGAACGTAACAAGGGGTGTGAGCCGTAACACCCCACAGGTGCTTGACGACTTTTTGTTAAATTCAAATTCTGATTTTTACAAAAATGTAGGTTTTTCCCCAAATTTTACATTTTTACAAGAGGTAGAAGGAGAAAATGTCCCCCAAAATTTGTAACCCCATTTCTTATCAGTATGGAAATTCCCCATGTGTGGATGTCAAGTTCTCTGTGGGCGAACTACAATGCTCAGAGGAGAAGCAACACAATAGAGCTTTTGGAGAGAGAATTTGTTTGAAATGGAAGTAGGGGGCCATGTGCATTTACAAAGCCCCCATGGTGCCAGAACAGTGGATCCCCCCACATGTAACCCCATTTTGGAAACTATACCCCTCACAGAATCTAATAAGGGGTGCATTGAGCATTTACACCCCACTGGTGTTTGACAGATCTTTGGAACAGTGGGCTGTGCAAATGAAAAATTAAATTTTTCATTTTCACGCTCACTGTACCCCTTATTACATTAGGTGAGGGGTTTAGTTTCCAAAATGGGGTCACATGTGGGGGGGGGTCCATGGGGGCTTTGTAAACACAATTGGCCTTCAATTCCAGATTTTCTCTCCAAAAGCCCAATGGAGCTCCTTCTCTTCTGAGCATTGTAGTTCGCACGCAGAGCACTTTACATTCACATATGGGGTATGTTCTTACTCTGAAGAAATGGTGTTACACATTTTGGGGGACATTTTCTCCTATTACCTCTTGTAAAAATGAAAAATTTGGGGAAAAACCAGCAATTTTTGAAAAAATCTAATTTTCCAATCCAACTTTAACGAAAATTCATCAAACACCTGTGGGGTGTTAAGGCTCACTATACCCCTTGTTACGTTACATTTTTTTTTACAATAACATGCTGGTGTGACCCCAAATTTACCTTTTCATATGGGGTAAAAAGAGAAAAAAAAAACACCAAAATTTCTCCCGAATATGAAAATACATGTGTGGCACTAAACTGTTGAAAATACATATGTGGCACTAAACTGATGCCTTGAAATATGACAGGGCTCCAAAATGAGAGAGCGCCATGCGCATTTGAGGCCTAAATTAGGGATTTGCATAGAGAAGGACCCGGATGCAAGTATTACATTTGCCTCTTCCACTAAGATTACCCTACGGCAGTGTTTCCAGCTGTTGCAAAACTCCCAGCAGTCCTGGACAGTCAATAACTGTCCGGCAATACTGGGAGTTGTTGTTTTGCAACAGCGGGAGGCTCCATTTTGGAAACAGTGTCCTACCAGAAGTTTTTTATTTTTATTGGGGATGGGGGGTGTAGTGGTATGTGTTTATGTAGGGTTTTAATTTTTAGTTTGTGTAGTGTAGTGGTTTTAGGATACATTAACACAGGCAGGGGTTTACAGGGTGTTTCCCACTAGGAGTTTGAGCTGCAGCAGAAAATTAGCTGCATCTCAAACTTGCAGCGAGAAACTCACTGTAAACCCCCGCTTGTTCGGAAGATGGCAACTTTATAGCAGAAAGCCAAAACCTGATGGAATGTTTCTTAAATAGAGGATACCTGAAAAAGTTGAGGAGGAAGGCATATAATAGGGCTCGACACAGTGAACGCACTGACTTACTAGCTGACAAAACAAGAAAACAAAGAGAGTCAAAAATGATTAGATGCATTGACACTTACGATGCATACACATCACAGGTAAGGAAAATTTTGTAAACACACTGGAACATCCTACGATTGGGAAAACACACTGGAACATCCTACGATACAGGAAAGGATCCAACTTACAGGGATACTCCGGTGGAAAACATATTTTTTTTAAATCAACTGGTGCCAAAAAGATAAACAGATTTGTAAATGACTTCTATTAAAAAATCTTTATCCTTCCAGTACTTTTTAGCAGCTGTATGCTACAGAGGAAATTCTTTTCTTTTTAATTTCTTTTTGTCTTGTCCACAGTGCTTTCTGCTGACACCTCTGTCCGTGTCAGGAACTGTCCAGAGCAGCATACTGTAGGATGATCAAGATCTATATACATACAAAAAACTGTGGAAAGATCTATGAGGTTATATTTTTAAGGGAATAGAAGAGTAACATTACGACCATACCTGGAAAAACTCAGTAACATGCAAGTAGACCAAATAGCACCATATTGTAGGAACAAGAGATGGATTATGGAATGAGGACAGCACGGTCCTTCCCAGTGTGAGGACTTCATAAAATAAAGTGAGAATTTGAGTTTACTGGAATATTAAACATAAATAAATTAAAATACATGAATATAGTGGGTAGCACAGTTTAAATATGCACGAACATTGGGAGCCTAGTTGACTCCCTGTATATGCTGAATTTGCAAGAAATATAATTAGAATAGTTCCTTTAGGAAATTCATTAGTGCATGATTCCAGTATATGACCGAAATTAAGATGTTCCTACAATGTGTACAACTATCTACATTGTGCATTCATGATCTAAATAGGGGGATTAACTATATAGAGCGATATGCTTTATTATGGGAAATGTCCTCTACCCCTAAATAACAAATACTACTTAAATAGGATCAATACCTAACCTAAATAAACATCATTTAATCTACACACTAAGAAGTTTCTTATTGATCTCTCACAATCTATATAGTAATAATCCTATCTAACTCTTCACTTACATACTGTCAGTAGCTGGAAGTATAAGTATATGGTAAAGATGAAGCACTACAGACATGCACAATATCCTGATGATCGAAGTGAAATGATTAAGTCCCACGCATGTGCGAACAACGGAAATAACGTGAGATAGCGTGCAATTATGGGAGTGGCATGATAGAGGCACATGACACGGACCTGCAATCATGTGACCGAACATAATCACATGATAATAACAAAGGAGCATGTGATGGATGAAGTGGCACTTGCTGATTGGCAATATCAACCGAAAGTTATGTAACCCAAGGAATGGAAATTACATCATAGTAAAAGTCTACAAAAAGGGAAGTGTGGAAGAAAATCTCTATTAGCCTACTGCCCTCGACAAAGCCAGTACTCTGGCAAAACGTTGGGGAGACTGGTGACTCTTTAGACAGAGATCCTCAGCAGCAGCTGATCACTATAATAATTAGGAATACGAGCTGAGCAAAATTGAGTCCCCTTGTAAAGAATAGCATTGAGGTGCATACCTCTGAAACCCCGATTAAACTTTTTTCATACAACACTGGAGCTTAAGGGGCAGATCACACGATTAGTGTGCAAGACCCTGATAAACGCTATTCATTCACATAAGAGAATTAGAGACTGTTATATACAGCCTTATAATACTGTCTTGGAGGGACTCAACTGACCAGCCATATATTACTCCACATGTTATCTAGCAAGAGTTATCTCTGACAGTTTTAAATCACCATTTGTTTAATTTCTTATCACACTCAGATATTTTAATGTATACAAATAAAGTATTTTTCTAGGTGTTTTTAGTGAGACCCCAGTACAGGGTTTTTTCTCCCTGAGGGTGTGGCGGGGGGGGGGGGGGGATTAGCCCTGTAAGTCTTCATGAGGTTTTTACACACTGTTGCTGGTATTTTGGCCCATTTCTCCATGCAGATCTCCTCTAGAGCAGTGATGTTTTGGGGCTGCCATTCGTTGCCCGGGCGGTGTGTTTGGGATCATTGTTATGCTGAAAGACCCAGCCATGTTTCATCTTCAATGCCCTTGTTGATGGAAGGAGGTTTTCACTCAAAATCTCACGATACATGGCCCCATTCATTCTTTCCTTTACACAGATCAGTCATCTTGGTCCCTTAGCAGAAAAAACAGCCCCAAAGCATGATGTTTCCACCCCCATGCTTCACAGTAGGTATGGTGTTCTTTGGATGCAACTCAGCATTCTTTCTAATCCAAACACGACAAGTTGAGTTTTTACCAAAAAGTTCTACTTTGGTTTCATCTGACCATATGACATTCTCCTAATACTCTTCTGGATCATCCAAACTTCAGATGGGCCTGGACATGTACTGGCTTAAGCAGGGGGACATCTCTGGCACTGCATGATTTGAGTCCCTGCCGGCGTAGTGTGTTACGAATGGTAGCCTTTGTTAATTTAGTCCCAGCTCTCTGTAGGTCATTCACTAGGTCCCACCGTATGGTTCTGTAATTTTTGCTCACCATTCTTGTGATCATTTTGACACCACTGGGTGAGATCTTTCATGGAGCCTCAGATCGAGGGAGATTATAAGTGGTCTTGTATGTCTTCCATTTTCTAATAATTGCTCCCACAGTTGATTTATTTATACCAAGGTGCTTGCCTATTGCAGATTCAGTCTTCCCAGTCTGGTGCAGGTCTAAAATTTTGTTTCTGGTGTCCGACAGCTCTTTGGCCTTGGCCATAGTGGAGTTTGGAGTGTGAATTTTTGAGGTTTTGGACAGGTGTCTTTTATACTGATAACAAGTTCAAACGGGTGCCATTAATACAGGTTACAAGTGGAGGACAGCGGAGACTCTTAAAGAAGAAGTTACAGGTCTGTGAGAGCCAGAAATCTTGCTTACCGTATTTATCAGCGTATAACACGCACTTTTTAGGCTAAAATTTTTTGCCTAAAGTCTGTGTGCGTGTTATACGCCGATACACCCCCAGGAAAGGCAGGGGGAGAGAGGCCGTCGCTGCCCGCTTCTCTCCCCTGCCTTTCCTGGGGTCTAGAGCCCTGCTGTCGGCCCTTTTCACCCCTTGGTTATCGGCGCCGCTGCCCGTTCTGTCCCCCTGACTATCGGTGCCGGCGCCGATTGCCAGGGAGAGAGAAGCGGCGCCGACAGCCAGGGGGAGAGAAGGGGCAGCGGCACCCATTGCCGGCGCCACTGCCCCGTTGCCTCCCCCATCCCCGGTGGCATAATTACCTGAGTCCGGTCCGCGCTGCTCCAGGCCTCCGTCGTGCGTCCCCGGCGTCATTGCTATGCGCTGAACGGCGCGGCGCATGACGTCAGAGCGCCGCGCCGTGCATAGCAACGACGCTGGGGACGCACGACGGAGGCTTGGAGCAGCGCGGACCGGACTCAGGTAATTATGCCACCGGGGATGGGGGGAGGCAATGGGGCAGCGGCGCCGGCAATGGGTGCCGCTGCCCCTTCTCTCCCCCTGGCTGTCAGCGCCGCTTCTCTCCCCCTGGCTATCGGCGCCGGCACCGATAGTCAGGGGGACAGAACGGGCAGCGGCGCCGATAACCAGGGGGTGAAAAGGGCCGACAGCAGCGCTCTAGACCCCAGGAAAGGCAGGGGGAGAGAAGCGGGCAGCGACGGCCTCTCTCCCCCTGCCTTTCCTGGGGGTATATCGGGGTATACACGCGCACACACGCACCCTCATTTTTTCATGGATATTTGGGTAAAAACTTTTTTTACCCAAATATCCTTGGTAAAATGAGGGTGCGTGTTATAGGCCGGTGCGTGGTATACCCCGATAAATACGGTATTTGTAAGTGACCAAATACTTATTTTCCACCATCATTTGCAAATAAATTCTTAAAAAATTAGACAATGTGAATATATGGATTTTTTTATTCTCATTATGTCTCTCATAGTTTATGTATACCTCTCTCATCTTTTTAAGTGGGACAACTTACACAATTGGTGGCTGACTAAATACTTTTTTGCTTTACTTTAACTAAAGTTACAGAATCTTCTTGATCTTTCCTTACTTAGCATTTAGCATGATATGTTATGTGATTTTTGGCAAGATGAATGATTTGCTAGAATGTTATGATAATGAACTGAATTTGAATCATGAGAAACTTAAGTCTTTTAACCCCTTCCTGAAAAAAAAAAAAAAAAAAAATATATATATATATATATATATATATATATGTATTTATATATATAGATATATATATATATATATATATATATATATATATATCTATATATATATATATATACATATATGTCCATTTTAGCAGTGCCTTGCCTGAAATGTATGTATATACAGTATTTCAATTTACGATCATGGTGCCACAGCTGTGCTGGCAGTTATCGGCGGCAGGAGCAGGTGATCACATATGGCCGGGCACCAGCTGCAAATGTCAGGAGTGGAGTTGTGCTCTGACCCTGCCAGTTAACCCCTTCAGTGCTGCGGTCAGTGTTACCGCAGCACTGATCGCCGTAACCCAAAGGCCTCTGCATCTTGATGAGATGTTTACAGAATATCCTACAAAAAAGAAGACCCAAAATCCACACAGTGATCCATCATGTCTAAGGCCTGTGTGTGAGTCATGTTGCGCACAAGGGCACCATATGGGATATTTCTTAATATGTCTGAATAAGAGGAATGAATATTGAGTTGCATTTTTCTATCATCACCCACTGTGTTACAGCAAAAAATGGAGCAAAATGACATATTTGCAAAAAAAAAATATATAAAATAAAATACAGGGTGGGCCATTTATATGGATACACCTTAATAAAATGGGAATGGTTGGTGATATTAACTTCCTGTTTGTGGCACATTAGTATATGTGAGGGGGGGGGGACTTTTCAAGATGGGTGGTGACTATGGCGGCCATTTTGATGTCGGCCATTTTGAATCCAACTTTTGTTTTTTCAATAGGAAGAGGGTCATGTGACACATCAAACTTATTGGGAATTTCACAAGAAAAACAATGACGTGCTTGGTTTTAACGTAACTTTATTCTTTCATGAGTTATTTACAAGTTTCTGACCACTTTTAAAATGTGTTCAATGTGCTGCCCATTGTGTTGGATTGTCAATGCAACCTTCTTCTCCCACTCTTTACACAATGATAGCAACACCGCAGGAGAAATGCTAGCAAAGGCTTCCAGTATCCATCGTTTCAGGTGCTGCACATCTCGTATGTTCATAGCATAGACAATTGCCTTCAGATGACCCCAAAGATAAAAGTCTAAGGGGGTCAGATCGGGAGACCTTGGGGGCCATTCAACTGGCCCACGACGACCAATCCACTTTCCAGGAAGCTGTTCATCTTGGAATGCTCGGACCTGACACCCATAATGTGGTGGTGCACCATCTTGCTGGAAAAACTTAGGGAACATGCATGCTCCAGTGCATAAAGAGGGGAAACACATCATCATGTAGCAATTTCGCATATCCAGTGGCCTTGAAATTTCCATTGAGGAAGAATGGCCCCACTATCTTTGTACCCCATATACCACAACATACCATCAATTTTTGTGTTCCAACAGTCTTGGAGGGATCTATCCAATGTGGGTTAGTGTCAGAACAATAGCGGTGGTTTTGTTTGTTAACCTCACCAATCACAAAAATGTTTGCCTCATCACCGAAAAAAATCTTCTGCATAAACTGAGGGTCCTGTTCCAATTTTTGTTTTGCCCATTCTGCAGCACCTGAAACTACGGATACTGGAAGCCTGTGCTAGCATTTCTCCTGCGGTGTTGCTATCAGTGTGTGAAGAGTGGGAGAAGAGGGTTGCATTGACAATCCAACACAATGGGAAGCACATTGAACACATTTTATAAGTGGTCAGAAACTTGTAAATAACTCATGAAAGAATAAAGTTACGTTAAAACCAAGCACTTCATTGTTTTTCTTGTGAAATTCCCAATAATATACAAGTAATAGTAGAATTGTAAGGGTGTCTACCAACCCATATACAGAATCTCCCAAAATAACAATTACAGAATGAGAGGGGGGGGGGAGGTGCTTATAAGACTTAACTTTTAATAACTCACACTAAAAAATAGTATTTATGTGATGCAAATAAATGAGCTGTAGCCCTGTATTGCAAAGTGCACAGGCTCAATGGACGCCAGGGTATACCTGCTAAATTTGCAACAAATGGGGAGATCGCTCCCACAACAATATAATCAAAAATGTCCACAAACAGGACAACATTGCCCAAACAGGGCTGACTGTGTCCAAAACCACAATGCCCTACGCGTTTCGGCACATTGTAACATGTGACCTCCTCAGGGGCTAGGAATGTGGTACATATCAACTCTTATGATAGAAAAACAGTAATGCAAATAATAAAGTAAGCAATAATACTGTATGAGCCACCGATTACTAAGGGTCAGACATGCGTGAGTAGCCGGCAAACAGCTCGGCTCCCCGCCATTGCGGGTAACACATTCCCTGGAGCTTCTATCCACATAGAGGACGCCAGAACCGTGTTGCGTCGCATCCCTGATAGAACCATGGACTCCGGCTATCAGGATAAGGAAGCACTCCATGTTCTGAGCCTTAGTAATCGATGGCTCATACAGTATTATTGCTTACTTTATTATTTGCATTACTGTTTTTCTATCATAAGAGTTGATATGTACCACATTCCTAGCCCCTGAGGAGGTCACATGTTACAATGTGCCAAAATGCATAGTGCATTGTGGTTTTGGAAACAGTCAGCCCTGTTTGGGCATTGTTGTCCTGTTTGTGGACATTTTTGATTATATTGTTGTGGGAGCGATCTCCCCATTTGTTGGAATTTTAGCAGGTATACCCTGGCGTCCATTGAGCCTGTGCACTTTGCAATACAGTGCTACAGCTCATTTATTTGCATCACATAAATACTATTTTTTTGTGTGAGTTATTAAAAGTTAAGTCTTATAAGAACCTCCCCCTCCCTTTCATTCTGAAATTGCCAATAAGTTTGATGTGTCACATAACCCTCTTCCTATTGAAAAAACTAAAGTTGGATTCAAAATGGCCAACTTCAAAATGGCCACCATTGTTACCACTCATCTTGAAAAGTTTCCCCCCTCACATATACTAATGTGTCACAAACAGGAAGTTAATATCACCAACCATTCCCATTTTATTAAGGTGTATCCATATAAATGGCCCACCCTGTACATTACTTTTATTCCCCTTCCACTTTGCTTTAAAATCTGTGAAACACTTAAATGGTAAATAAACTTCCCAATTGTAATTTTGAGTATGCTGAGGGGTGCAGTTTTTATGATGGGGCGATTTATACAGGTTTCTTTCATACAGACCCCTCAAATCTACTTCAGAACTGTACTGATCGCAAAAAATAACTGATTTTTAAAGTTTGTCTATAATTTTAAAATTGCTGCCTAATTTCTAAGCCTATAATGTCCTAAGAAAGTAAAAGAACATATAAAAAAAATGATGCCAACATAAAGTAGACATATCCTAAATGCAAATTAATAACTAATTTATATGGCATGGCAATTTTTTTTTTTTTTTTTTTTTACAAGTAGAGAATCTGGAATAAAGAAAAAGGCAACATTTTTAATTTTTCCCTGAATTTTGGTGTTTTTCACACAAAAATGCAGAATGGATTGACCAAAATGTATTACTTACGAGTACAATATGTCACTAAAAAAATATCTCAGAATAACTTTGATAAGTTAAAGTGTCCCGAACTTATCACAAGATAAAGTGGGACAGGTCAGATTTGAAAAATGGTCCTTGGTCCTTAAAGGGGTACTCCGGCCCTAAGACATCTTATCCCTATCCAAAGGATAGGGGATAAGATGTCTGACCGCGTGGGTCCCGCCGCTGGGGACCCCCGCAATCTTGCATTCAGCACCCACCTCTTTGAGCTGCACACTGAGCTGCCAGCTCTCAAACTGCCGGGTGCCAACCACGGGGCAACCCCTGTGTGACATCACGCCCCGCCCCGCTATGCAGCATATATTAACAAAGATTTACAACTAAAATAAAGTACAATATGTTATGAAAAAACAATCTTAGAAAATCATTGCTCAGTAAAAGCATGTCAGAGGTATTACCACTTAAAGAGACCCATGCCAGATTTTAAAAACTGGGCCCGGTCATTAAAGGGGCATTCCTGCCAAAGACATCTTATCCCCTATCCAAAGGATAGGGGATAAGGTGTCTGATCTATGCGGGGAAAAACCTCTGTGTTTCTGGGACTGAAGATGTGATGTTACACCACGTCCCCTTCATTCATGTCTATGGGAGGGGGCGTGATGTGGATAGGGAATAAGATGTCTAAGGGGTTAAAGGTGTATTCTGGGATTTATTTTAATTTTATTTATTTATTTATTTATTTTTTAGCTTAGAGCTGAAAACAGCATAACATAGAAGAAGAAAAAAAAGACAACTTTACTCATCTGTAAAAATTTCATTATCATGGCAATCCCAGTGGGGTACACCTTAGTGGTGATGACACTGTAGTGGCAGGGGATGTGCTAATTTATCAAATTTACAAAAAAGATAAGGGTGAAAACATTTGTACTTTCTGTCAAAAGGTAGAGGATCCAGAATAGGTGCAACACAAGGGATGTGAAATTCAAAGTGCCATAAATAATTAATGGGACATGGTTTGTAGGTGATTTTCAAATATATTTCAGGGTAGAATTTGTATGTATTCTAAAATAAAAATAAAATATTCAGGAGAAAATCTCATATAAGCATGCCATAATTCCTCCCGCCCTACCTGGTGTTATTTAACTCCTTGGGGACGGAGCCCATTATAACCCTAAGGACGGGAGCATTTTTTGCAATTCTGACCACTGTCACTTTAAGCATTAATAACTCTGGGATCTTTTACTTTTCATTCTGATTCCAAGAATGTTTTTTCGTGACATATTCTACTTTATGTTAGTGGTACATTTTTGCCGATACTTGCATCATTTCTTGGTGAAAAATTCCAAAATTTTATGAAAAAATTGAAAATTTAGCATTTTTCTAACTTTGAAGCTCTCTGCTTGTAAGGAAAATAAACATTCTAAATAAATAATATTTTAATTCACATATACAATATGTCTACTTTATGTTTGCATCATAAAGTTGACATGTTTTTACTTTTGGAAAACATCAGAGGGCTTAAAAGTTCAGAAGCAATTTTCCAATTTTTCACAAAATTTTCAAAATCGGAATTTTTTAGGGACCAGTTCAGTTTTGAAGTGGATATGAAGGGCCTTCATATTATAAATACCCCATAAATGACCCCATTATAAAAACTGCACCCCTCAAAGTATTCAAAATGACATTCAGTAAGTTTGTTAACCCTTTAGGTGTTTCACAGGAATAGCAGCAAAATGAAGGAGAAAATTCAAAATCTTAATTTTTTACACTCGCATATTCTTGTAGACCCAGTTTTTGAAATTTTACAAGGGGTAAAAGGAGAAAAAGCCCCCCAAAATTTGTAACCCAATTTCTCTCGAGTATGGAAATACATCATATGTGTATGTCAAATGTTCGACGGGCGCAGTAGAGGGCTCAGAAGGGAAGGAGCGACAATGGGATTTTGGAGAGTGAGTTTTGCTGAAATGGTTTTTGGGGGCATGTCGCATTTAGGAAGCCCCTATGGTGCCAGAACAGCAAAAAAAAAACACATGGCATACTATTTTGGAAACTACACCCCTCAAGGCACGTAACAAGGGGTCCGAGCCTTAACACCCCACAGGTGTTTGACGACTTTTCGTTAAATTCGGATGTGTAAATGAAAAAAAAAAAATTCACTAAAGTGCAGGTTTTTTCCCCAAATTTACCATTTCTACGAAGGGTAATGGGAGAAAAATCCCCCCAAAATATGTAACGCAATTTCTCGGGAGTACGGAGATACCCCATATGTGGCCCTCAACTGTTGCCTTGAAATACGACAGGGCTCCGAAGTGAGAGAGCGCCATGCGCAATTGAGGCCTGAATAAGGAATTTGCAGTAGGGGTGGACCCGGTTACAAGGATGGGTCTTGTTTCCACCAAAACCCTACAGCAGTGTCTCCCACAGGGTGCTTCCAGCTGTTAGAAGACTCCCAGCCTGCCCGGACAGTCTATGGCTGTCCGGCAATACTAGGAGTTGTGGTTTTGCCACAGCTGGAGGCGCCGTTTAGGAAACACTGCCGTATGAGACGTTTTTCATTTTTATTGGGGGGGGGGGGGCGACGTGTAAGGGGGTGTATGTGTACTGTTTTACCTTTTATTATTTGTTAGTGTAGTGTAGTGTTTTTAGGGTACATTCACACAGGAAAGGGTTCACAGTAAGCTTCCTTGAAGGAAACCCACTGTAAACCCGCCCGTGTGAATGTACCCTGTACATTCACATGGGGGGGTGGGGGGCACCCAAGGGGGAGCACCCCAAACCTTCAGCTGTGGCAAAATGACAACTCCCAGAATGCACTGACAGACCGTACATGCTGGGAGTTGTAGTTTTACAACAGCTGTAGGCACACTGGTGGGGAACCACTGAGTTAGAAAACAGATTAGCTCAGTGATTCCAACCCATGTGCCTCCAGCTGTTGCAAGACTACAACTCCCAGCATGTACGGTCTGTCAGTGCACTCTGGGAGTTGTAGTTTTGCAACAGCTGGAGGCACACGGGTTGGAACCACTGAGTTAGGAAACAGACTCTAGCTCAGTGTTTCCCAACCAGTGTGCCTACAGCTGTTGCAAAAGTACAATTCTCAGCATGCCCGTACAGTCAGGGATGCTGGGCGTGTAGTTCTGCAATATCTGGCCCTTCAGATGTTGCAGAACTACAACTCCCAGCATGCCTGGACAGTCTGGGCATGCTAGGAGTTGTAGTTATTCAACAACTGGGGAAGAACAGTGGCCTCCAAACTGTAGCCCTCCAGATGTTGCAAAACTACAACTCCAAGCATGCCCAGACTGTCCAGGCATGCTGGGAGTTGTAGTTCTGCAACATCTGAAGGGCCAGATATTGCAGAACTACACGCCCAGCATCCCTGACTGTCTGGGCATGCTGGGAGTTGTAGTTTTGCAACATCTGTAGGGCTACAGTTTGGAGACCACCATATAGTGGTCTCCAAACTGTGCCACTTCAGATGTTGCAAAACTACAACTCCCAGCATGCCCAGACAGTCTGTGAATGCTGGGAGTTGTAGTTTTGCAACATCTGGAGGACCACAGTTTAGAGACCACTACACAGTGGTCTCCAAACTGTGACCCTCCAGATGTTGCAAAACTACAACTCCCAGCATGCCCAGACAGCCTTTGGCTGTGTGGGCATGCTGGGAGTTGTAGTTTTGCAGCTTTTAGAAGGCCGCAGTGAAGATCACTTACCGCGATCTTCACTGCAGCCTTCTCAGCCGCACTTTCCGGCCGCCGCTCCTCCTGCTCGCGGCGCTGCTCCGCGATGCCACCTCCGCCTACTCCGGTCCGGGTAAGCAGGGCCATGTCCCCCACCTCGCCACCTGTGTTCCCCCCCCGCTCTGTACCGACTTCGATCGGTGCGCAGAGCGGGGGGAAATGAACTGTAACCCCCCGCCCCCCTCCTGCCATTGGTGGTCAGCCTGACCGACCAATGGCAGGGAATAGGAGGGGGTGGCAATATTGCCACCTCGCTCCTATGCTTTAGGCTGGTCGGAGCTGTCAGAGACTTCAGAGAAATCAGTCTTAATTTCCGGGAGATCTGAAGGAGGTCTGAATTGACCTGCGATTTGCTGCGATCGCCGATATGTGGGGGTCTCAGGACCCCCCTAGGCATTGCCAGGGGATGCCTGCTGATAGATATCAGCAGGCATCCCGGTCCGATCACCGCCCGGCGAGCGGCAGTGATCGGAAATGCCGAGGGCGTATGGATACGCCCTCCGTCCTTAAGTGATGGGACGCGAGGGCGTATGCATACGCCCTTCGTCCCCAAGGAGTTAAAGACAGATTTATCAATAGGGTGTTTGCCTGGATGATGAATCTTATGTCCAGGAGACTGGTGCACTGCTCAGAAGGTTATATAATTACCTTTACTCCAAATTCTATAGAAAAAAATTGGAAATTGGAAATGTACCTATTAAATTACCAGTTCCCTTTACCTGATAGCAATACGGAGCACATGGGCGAACTAGAAATGGAGCACTGCCCCCTTCTCAAGGAAGCAGATAGTGCTGGAAGAGCAGAATAAATTGGTCTACAGAGGCTCATCTGTGTTTATATTCTCCCTATGGCTATGACTAGAATCCCAGTTGAACTGATAAGTTACGGGCAGCAGTCTGCACATGGTTTAACTACAACAGGGCTAAAAGGGAAATTGGTGCTCTGGGAGTACAGTGGATGCAATATAAAGTAAAGTGGTGCAAAATTTGTTTGTGCTGTTTTAACCACACCATAGTTTACTCTCGGGGGGTTCAGAGAGATCATAGTTGTTTAAAGCCACTGAGTCCTGTGTAAGAAGTCATTTGGGAGTGGATTCTCGCCTCGCTAGCTCTAAATGACACGTTGGATGGGAAGCAGTTGAATGGAACCTCTTTCCATGGCTACTTACCTAGGACCTGGCGGCTTTTTAAAACTATGATTTCTTTGAAAAACCTTTCAACTAAGCTTTTCACTATAAGTAAATCAGTAGTAGTAGTACTAGTAGTAGCAGTAGTAGTTGCATTATTATAGTTGTTATTGTTATTGTCTGGTTGGATTTTCAAGACTTTTCATGGGGCATTTTGGCTGTGATGCCTCTCTGCTTTTATGTACATGTTCCAGCTAAAAGCTTTGTCATTTGCCATTTAATTTCTACCCTTCAATGATCACAACATGTCTCCGTTGGCACTGACCAAGTCTATAGAGCAGAGCTGCAAAGAACACTGATGAAATGCAGAATACCAATTTTATTGTGTGTGCTTGATTAAGTCGCTTTGAAGGGAACATTTCATTTTAGTATGATACAAATAATGTATGTAAAAGTTTTACTCAAACGATAAGCCATTTTCCATTGAGACAAACTCTGTAAGGTACAGTTTAAAAGGTTTATTCATTGATTTGAGTTTCTCGGGCTTATTAAAAGTGTTCTTGACCATTGTAATGAGCAGCTCCATAGACGTCTTGAACACAGTTTGAGACAAATTAACACGTCTTTAAAAAGCATCAGTATAAGCATCACATTAGTGCAGATGACGTATAGAACCCTATTAGGGAACTTGTAAGCCATCATTTCTTTTATTTCTGGGTAATGAAACAGGATATTTTGAGTGGTACATTTAGATGGCAATTTAAGGAAGGAAATATTATTTTACTGTTAGATATTACTGTTTATATATTCAAATGTTTTATTCAGTATACTTCAGTGTTAAAATGTGTATCCCCTAATTTTGCCTTACCTACAACTAAATTTAACTTTCATATGGTAGGTTAAGGATGAGCCACTCTCAATGAGCCAAACATCTGCCACCATTATCTAATATTTACCAATAAAAAAATATTTCAGTTCCAGCTTTACTAATGCATGCCAATAAGTTCTGCTGATGAAGGAAAAAAGTATCAGTGCATGGTGGCTATTCAAATGAATGACCATCCATGTAATGCATCAACCATCCAGGTCTGCCAGGACAGGAGCCCCCCTTTATAACTTTCATATGCTCTCATGTGATATATGTAGAGGGGTTGTCTTTATGACTTTATGACTATTTAATTTTAACCCCTTAAGGACCAAGTGTTTTTCTGTTTTTGCCCTTTCGTTAACCGTACCTCCTTACCTTTTAAAAATCGTAACCCTTTCAATTTTGCACCTAAAAATCCATATGAGGGCTCATTTTTTGCACCACCAATTCTACTTTGTAACAACATCAGTCATTTTACCCCAAAATCTATGGTGACAAAATTGAAGAAAAAACACGTAGTACATTTTTCTGTAAAAATTACACTTTATCTTTATTCTGTAGGTCCATACGATTAAAATCATACCCTACTTATATAGGTGTGATTTTGTTGTACTTTTGGAAAAAATCATGACTGCATGCACAAAAATTAATGTATTTAAAATTGTTCTCTTCTGACCCCTATAACTTTTTTTTATTTTTCCGCGTATGGGGTGGAATGGAGGCTAATTTTTTGCCGTGATCTGAAGTTTTAATCAGTACCATTGTTGTTTTGACCGGACTTTTTAAATGCTTTTTATTCCGTTTTTTATGATATAAAAAGTGACCAAAAATACTCTATTTTGGAATTTGGAGTTTTTTTGTGCGTACTCCATTGAACGTGCAGTTTAATTCAAAATATATATTTTATAGTTTGGACATTTGCGCACTTTGACAGTGGCGATCTAAAGGGTTAACAGCCAGCCGCGTGTCAGCTATTAACGCCGGCCCCCAGCTACAGGAATCAGCTGGAGGCCAGACGGTATGATGTGGGCTCAAGTCGGGAGCCCGTGTCATACTCCCTTAACAACCATGGTCGCTAAGGCGTTAAATCTACCCTTTTATTGCCTTTTCTCTTTTAGATGACACCACCCATCAGAGGCTTAAAGAAATTAACAGAGGTTCTTAAAGTTTACCATAGTTAATGTAACTCTCATGGACTTCAATGGAGAGGGTCAAGCACAATGTATTAAGTTTTTCAACGTTTTAGATAAGAGCATCAAAGTACCTCCAAGATCCATGGGTATAGCCTCCACCTTTCACACGTTTGTGACATACAGTATGCATCAGATTTTTATTAATATGTATACGGTATTTCAATAAGAGTTTAAGTTGTCCATAACATAAGGCATAGTCTAGAATATTGAGACATTATCTAAGCATTACTTAAAGAGGTATTCCAGAGGCTGTAAAGTTTAGTACATAATATAATGTCTGTACCTGTATTTCATGGTGGTCTGGCAATTCTTATGGGAATTTTGGCCCAATGGTTATTTTTAACAGCATACAAAATGACGGTTTCCCCAGGTTGTAGTGCGATCTGAGACATTACATAACTAGTCAGGTGTTTAGAGGAAGTCGGTCTTTGCTTCAATGGGTGGAGCGACTGCTGGGTGGGAGGAAGATCAATCTGCAGGTAGGTTTGCAACAGCTTGAGGCACCCTGGTAAGAAAACACTGGTCTTTTGCATTGAAGGCAGCACAGGTGTGTTTCAATTGGTGGGGTGGCTGATGTGAAGGAAGAAGGAAGAAGCTCACACTTACTAACAAGGAATTATGGGACATGTAGTTAAAGGGAGGAAAGTCCAACAGGAAATTACCAGTTCACAAAAAGATTTATGGTTGACTCAGAACATAGCTGTTTAGCTCCAAGACAAGCACAGATCCTTCCTAAGCATGTCCATTACTGTCTGGCAGGTAAGAACTAAAATCACATTAGGGTCTATTCACATGGCAGAATTTCCGCTTGTGGAATTCTGCCTCAAATTAAAGCCCATAGACGTCTATGGGATTCTGCACACCAATTAACACTTCCAAATTTACGCTAGCAGAATTCCACAAACAGAAATTCAAAAGTGTGAATGGGAGTGCAGAATCTCATAAAAAGTCTATGGGCTTTAATTTGAGGCGAAAATTCAAAAGTGTGAATAGACCCTTATGGTGGATAACCCCTGATTGCTTCATCTTCTCCTGTTGCAATGTTTTTCATTGATGGTGTTCCTCATTGCATTCCAATTCAACTTGGTTTTCCTGTTCTACGATTGCCTGTTGCTGATTGTTCCTGTTTTTTTTCCGACATCTACTTCGCAAAGAAGAAGGAAGTTTTCTATATGGCAGTTATTGATATCATCTATACTATGTCCTGATTGGATGATGCCATGAACAGCACTCTAGGTTGCATCCTAGATATCATACGTTTATTTACACTTTATATATAAAAAAAATATTTAATACATCTACTACTTATATGCTGCTGAGTTTTAGTAAAGAAGTTTAAAAGCATAAAAAAAAAAAAAAAAAGATTAAAGACACATGCGGCAGCTGGCTTGGCCTCTGTACAGATTTATTAAAACAGAATCGGTTTGAACTCATTGTTAGAAATCACTTTATTATAGAAACATATCTGAATTTCTGATTGCTACGTTTAATATGAAGTCTGATGCTTGTGAGATTTACGTTCCTGATTAATTTTCCTGTGTTTCCGGCGTCATTTGATGCACAGTAGGTCCAGGATAATTTTTCACTTCTTGCCAATAAGAATAACAGACAGAAAGATAAGCTAGGAAACTGTCCAAAAAGTAGTGGTGCCACGTGTCAGAAACTGATATGTTCATTTTTAGTAGTTTTATTGTTCATATTTGGATGTAGTATTGTTTTCGCATTTATACTTTGGAGATTCTTGTCAGTCCAAACAAATGTTTATATCAGTCCATATCTGTTATTCTATTTTGGCTCACAGAAGATTAATTTTTTATGAAACAAAGACTTAAAGGGGTGCCAGAAAGTTAAACAGATTTGTAAATTACTTGTATTAAAACATCTTAATCTTTCCAGTACTGATAAGCTGCTGTATGTTCCAGAGGAAGTTATTTTCTTTATGAATTTTCCTTTCTGTCTGGCCACAGTGCTCTCTGCTGACACCTCTGTCCATTTTAGGAAGTGTCCAGAGCAGGATAGGTTTCCTATGGGGATTTGCTTCTACTCTGCACAGTTCCTAAAATGGACAAAGGTGTCAGCAGAGAGCACTGTGGTCAGACAGAAAATAAATTCAAAAATAAAATAACTTCTGGAACATACAGCAGCTGATAAGTAGAAAGATTAAAATGTTTAACCTCTTGGTGACGCAGGGCACATGCATATGCCCTGCATCTCCGATCCTTAAAAGGGTACTTCGGTAAAAACCTTTTTTTTTCTTAAATCAACTGGTGCCAGAAAGTTAAACAGATTTGTAAATTACTTCTATTAAAAAATATTAATTCTTCCTGTACTTATTAGCTGCTGAATACTACAGTGGAAATTATTTTCCGTTTGAAATACAGAGATGTCAGCAGAGAGCACTGTGCTCATGATGTCAGCAGACAGCTCTGTATTTCAAAAAGAAAATAATTTCTGCTGTAGTATTCAGCAGCTAATAAGTACAGGAAGGATTAAGATTTTTTTAATAGAAGTAATTTACAAATCTGTTTAACTTTCTGGCACCAGTTGATTAAAAAAAAAAAAAAAAAGTTTTTCACCGGAGTACCCCTTTAACCCCTTAAGGACTCAGCCCATTTTGGCCTTAAGGACTCAGACAATTTAATTTTTACGTTTTCATTTTTTCCTCCTCGCCTTCTAAAAATCATAACTCTTTTATATTTTCATCCACAGACTAGTATGAGGGCTTGTTTTTTGCGCGACCAGTTGTCCTTTGTAATGACATCACTCATTGTATCATAAAATGTATGGCGCAACCAAAAAACACTATTTTTGTGGGGAAATTAAAACAAAAAACGCAATTTTGCTAATTTTGGAAGGTTTTGTTTTCACGCCGTACAATTTATGGTAAAAATGACGTGTGTTCTTTATTCTGAGGGTCAATACGATTAAAATGATACCCATTATTATATACTTTTATATTATTGTTGCGCTTAAAAAAAATCACAAACTTTTTAACCAAATTAGTACGTTTATAATCCCTTTATTTTGATGACCTCTAACTTTTTTATTTTTCCGTATAAGCAGCGGTATGAGGGCTCATTTTTTGCGCCATGATCTGTACTTTTTTTTTATACCACATTTGCATATAAAAAACTTTTAATACATTTTTTATAATTTTTTTTAAATAAAATGTATTAAAAAAGTAGGAATTTTGGACTTTTTTTTTTTTTTTTCGTTCACGCCGTTCACCGTACGGGATCATTAACATTTTATTTTAATAGTTCGGATATTTACGCACGCGGCGATACCAAACATGTCTATAAAAAAATGTTTTTTACGCTTTTTGGGGGTAAAATAGGAAAAAACGGACGTTTTACTTTTTTATTGGGGGAGGGGATTTTTCACTTTTTTTTAACTTTAACTTTTACATTTTTTTACATTTTTTTTTACACTTGAATAGTCCCCATAGGGGACTATTCATAGCAATACCATGATTGCTAATACTGATCTGTTCTATGTATAGGACATAGAACAGATCAGTATTATCGGTCATCTCCTGCTCTGGTCTGCTCGATCACAGACCAGAGCAGGAGACGACGGGAGCCGCACGGAGGAAGGAGAGGGGACCTCCGTGCGGCGTTATGAATGATCGGATCCCCGCAGCAGCGCTGCGGGCGATCCGATCGTTCATTTAAATCGCGAACCGCCGCAGATGCCGGGATCTGTATTGATCCCGGCACCTGAGGGGTTAATGGCGGACGCCCGCGAGATCGCGGGCGTCGGCCATTGCCGGCGGGTCCCTGGCTGCGATCAGCAGCCGGGATCAGCCGCGCATGACACGGGCATCGCTCCGATGCCCGCGGTTATGCTTAGGACGTAAATGTACGTCCTGGTGCGTTAAGTACCACCTCACCAGGACGTACATTTACGTCCTGCGTCCTTAAGGGGTTAAGGACTCAAGGCGTACCTGTATGCCCTGAGCATTTCCTGTCCACGCCACTCGCAGAGCAGGGACCGGCCTGGGATACCTGCTGAAATCATTCAGAAGGCATCCCAGCACATCGCCGAGTGGGGTCCTGAGGTCCCCCCATATCGGCAATCATCGCAAATCACCGGTCAATTCAAACCGGTGATTTGCTGCGGTTCCGTTCCCCGCGGCTCGCTGGGAGGGGTTCAGAGGTTGAAGCCTGCTGAAATCATTTGCGAACTGCGGTGATTCCAGGTCATATACACCGCAAATCATCATCCATACCGTACTGGAAGGTGGCAGTGTTGCCACCCCCCCAGTAGATATGCGATTGGACGGTCGTAGTAACCGCACCAATCACAGTGTATGAGGAGGGGGAGGAGAGGAGGAGTATGTTGCTCTGCCCTGATCAGCACCATTTTATATCTGGTGCTGATCAGGACAGAGCCCTGTGCTGCATCTCTCCCCTTAGAGTGTTCTTAGTGCCCCTTGGCACTGTTTCTGTTTCAGCTATTAGGTAAAGCTTTAGCTTAGGCAGAGACAGAGTTAGGTGGAAAAACAAGAAAACTTTTTTTTAAAGCGTACCATACTGTAGGTGTCCGAGGGTCCACGGCACCTTTAGTAGGGCCCGGGCCCTACTGGGTCCCTGCGGTCTGCGCCAGTGGTTGTTTTTGGTGCGCATCTATTTTTTTTTTTTCTAAACATGTGTCCGGGCCCTTTTAGCTCTAAAAGAGAGGTCTGCCACAGTTAGCTAAAGACTACCCGCAGCTGATCAGTCTCTTAGTACTGAGTGCAGGCGCTGATCAGTCTCTTAGTACTGAGTGCAGGCGCTTTTTCGGGTTATAGCACCTTTTTTTATTTCTTTTTTGCACCTATAGGTGGTCCGTGCAACCAGCAGCAGGCCTGTGCTGTGTGGACAGACCGTACCTCTGTGTATGTGCCTGCCCCGCCGCTGTCAGTGACTTATCACTGATTAAAGTTTTTTTTACTGGTTCAGGCGGGTACATTTTTTCAGGGTTAAGCATTTTTTTTATTTTATTTTTGGGGTATTTTGTGTGGGGGTCTGTACCTACCAGACCCCCACTGACTTCTGCACTTTCTGCTGCCATCAAACACTAATCAGTGTGCACACCACTGATTAGGTAAACACTTTTTTTTGTTGACACAGGACTTTTTTTGTGCTAGATTTTTTAAAACGTTTTTTTTTTTCCTTTTTTCAGTTTATATTTTTTTCTGATAGGGCGGGTTAAGTTAGGTTGGGGCAGCTTAGGACGGGTTAGGAAGGTAGTCTCGCACAACACCACACACAGCACATACACAAATAAAATTTTCCCCACACACACACACACACACACACACCCATCCCCATTAGTAGGGGAATGGCCAGCAGGGCGTTTTCAGCGGAGGAGGCATATGCCATATTTGCCTCTGACACTGAAAGTGCCACAGAGGAAGAGAAAGACCCCAGCTTCCTTTTTTCTTCCGTGTCCTCCTCATCATCTTCTGATGATGAGCCACCAAGGCGGCGGCAGCAAACCTCCTCTGCTCCTGACCCTGTGCCTCATGCTAGTATGAGTCCCCTGGTGCTCATACTAGTCATGCCCCCCAGCCAAGTTTACTGGTGCCTGGTACCGGTGAACTTGTCAGAACTGAGCCATCAGACCACGAGCCCGTGATTCCTGAGTTTGTTGGTGACTCTGCAATCAAGATTTACATTGTCAGGTTCACTGTAATGGACAATTTATTTTATTTTTTTTTACCACTGTCTATTATGTCCTTGTACTGAGGTGATATTCTGCAATAAATTTCTCCATTCCACATCAAACTGCGCTGGACATTCCATTCTTTACAGTTTTTTTTTCAGTGACAACTTTGTCAATCTGATGGTTGACCAGACGAACCTGTACGCCCAACAGTTCGTCACTGCATACCCGGACTCCTTTTTAGCTGGGTCCGGTGGCTGGCTCTCAGTCACTGCAGCTGAAATGAGGACCCTTTGGGGCCTTGTGCTGCATATGGGCCTGGTTAAAAAAACCAAGGTCAGGCAGTACTGCAGTGAGGATGTCCTCTACCCGCTCTATAGTATGGCCATGACGCATCCCCGGTTCGAGGCCATTTGGAAATGTTTGCATTATGCTGATAATGCGGCATGTCTCCCCCCCCCCCCTCCCCCCTCGAACTGATCCTGCGTATGACCGCCTGTATAAAATCAGGCAGGTCGTCAATCACTTCGGTGGCAAATTTGGGGAGGCCTATGTCCCTAGAAGGGAGGTCCTTATTGATGAGTCTCTCATCAGCTTTAAGGGGAGACTCAGCTTCCGGCAATACATCCCAACTAAGCGAGCGCAGTGTGGCGTGAAGATGTATAAACTTTGCAAGAGTATGTCAGGGTACACTTGCAAGTTTACAGTGTATGAGGAATGAGATTCCCTTTTTGAACCCCCAGAATGTCCCCCCACTCTGGGTGTTAGTGGAAAAATGGTTTGGGGCCTTTTGCACCCATTGCTAGATAAAGTTTACTACCTTTACGTGGATAACATTTACACTAGTATCCCTCTCTTCACAACCCTTGCTGCCAGATCCGTGGTCACTTGTGAGACAGTCCGGAAGAATCAAAGAGGCCTTCGTTCCTATCCCCTGCAGACTCCTATCCCCCCGGGGTGAGTCACGTGCCTTTTCCCATGAAAACCTGTTGCTGGTCCGGTATAAGGACAAGAGGGATGTCCTTATGCTGTCCACAATTCATGGGAACGACAGCACCCCTGTCTCTATGCAAGGTACAGTGGGACCGGTCCTCAAGCCTGATTGAATTCTGGACTACAATCCGCATATAGGGAGATGATCTTTCTGATCAAGTCATCAAGCTATATAATGCCATGCGGAAAACATGGGCATGGTACAAAAAAGTTGCGTTCTACATGGTACAGGTTACCACGTATAACTATTGTGTACTGTCCCAGCATACTGGCAACACATTCCTGGAGTTCCAAGAGGAAGTTCTAATGGCCCTCATCTTTGGTGGCCACCAAGGAGCGGGTCAGAGCACCTCTGGAACTTCGGATCCCCGGATCGTCCTCCACACTGGAAAGAAGGGATGATCCCAGAAAAAATGCAGAGTGTGTCGCACTCTGCACTCTGATTCAGAAGGGCACCACCACTCAATGCGACACTTGCCCCGATCATCCGGGCATCTGCATTAAGGATTGCTTCAGGGAGTATCACACTTCCATGGAGCACTAAATTTTAATCCTTTTCACTGATTTTAATTCCCCAGAATTCGACTCCAATGTACCAGTCCAGAGTACATTGTATTCCAAATTTTAAAACTAAACATTCCCCCCCCAAAAAAATGCATATTTCCCAATACCCCTGATAATATATAAATATTCCCCCCCCCCCCCCCAAAAAGGGTCATGGGACACATAGTCAACAACATTGGGGGTTTGCAGTTGCCTCAAATGCTCAGCGCTCTCCCCCCCCTGAGCGGGGTACGCATTTGAGGTGGCAGAATAGGGATGGCCACACACATCACATTCCCAGAATGATGATTCAGAGCGTAGGGTTTGGGCCGGGCATCATTTTTACTTTTAGCTATACCCTGGATCATCATTCTTGGAATATAATTGGCATATCAGTACTAAAATTGCAATTTTCATTTTCCCCAAACTACACTTCATCCATTCCATTCCTGGAGAATAAATTTAGGGAACACCCATCTGTTCCATATCTCCACTTCACCCCTATACACCTTCCCTAGGGGGTGTACTGTTTGTAATAGCTCACATGTGGGTGCTCCTTTCTTGTATTTTCCTCTGAATGTATGTAACTGTTAGGTCCATAAGAAACATCGGACTCAAATGCGAAGAATTCGACAATTCGGAGTCACATGTTAGTTGTTCCCAGAAAGATGAAGCAGAGCATAGGTTGAAAATTGCAATTTTCAAAAGCTACCCTTCATCCATTCCTGGAAAATAAATTTATGAAACACCCGTGCATTCAGAATGTCCTTTTTACCCCATACCCATTCCTCAGGGTGTGTACTTTCTGCAATGGTTTCACATGTGGGTGTTTCATTTTTGTATTTTCCTCTGAATGTATGTAACCATCAGCAAATGATATGCTTTAGGCCTCAAATGCTTTAGACCTCCATGACTTCTGAGCCTTGTTGTGCGTCCACCCAGCACGCTACCCCATATGTGGATGTATTTCCATAGTCAGGAGAAAAAGCCCTCCAAAATTTTAAACCCAATTTCGACCATTACACCTTGTGAAAATATAAAAAAATTGGGTAACCCCAGCATTTTCGTGTAAAAAATTACATTTTTCAATTTACGGCCCACTGTTCAAAAAACCTATGAGGTGTAATTACTCACTGTGCCGTCACGCCCCCTCCCATAGACTTGCATTGAGGGGGCGGGGCGTTCCGTCACACTGGGCGGAGTCGTGGCATCACGATCTTCCGTCCTCATGGTCGGGAGTCAGACCCTCCAGAGCTTCACTAGCAGTAACAGGTGGGTGCTGCGTGCTATATTGCGGGGGTCCCCAGCGGTGGGACCCCCGCGATCAGACATCTTATCCCCTATCCTTTGGATAGGAGATAAGATGTCTAAGGGTGGAGTACCCCTTTAAAACCAAAGTATGCCGTTTCCATAGCTTTGTAAAGAGCTATGAGGCTTTATAGCCCTTGACAAAGCTGTGAAAATGGAAAAACGGCGGTGGTGCAGTGATGCCTTTAGTGTTAGCAATCCAATAGGTTTACAATAGTTCCACAGAGTTGGCACAAGGAACTGTAGCTAAAGTGGTTCACTAGTTATGGTCATAGCTCTACCTGGTGGTGTGAGAGACCATGCAGTGAAGAGATAAACGACCTAAAGCAATGCTGAGTAGTTTCACAGGATTAATTATATAATCATTATTATACTAATAAAGTATTTATCAACCCACAGGGGAAAACCACCAAAGGGCTGGTAAATGATTGTCCTAAAAACACATCTTTCTAGGTAGGTCTATATCCTTTTATATTTGGTCACACTTTTATTCAGCAGAATCCCATGACAATCCATGCACTTATGCCTGTAAATTCAGTACAGTGTAGAAAATAATTTGAAATGTTTCCCATAAGTGTATGTTTTTCTCACACTATCACACTGCACATTTATTGTAACACATTATTTACTGCTATACTTTGCACATTCTAAAACTTACTCCACATTCACACACATATTTCTCAAGGATTTTTTTGCATGCCTGCACTTGTTATCTTTGAAACAATATTTTGCATTTTAAACTTCTAAATGCTATGTTATCTAATAAATCTCTAAAAGTATCTCTTTAAATTTCACAAGTTATTACATCCTGAGTTCTTGATGTACAATGTGTTTATACTGTTTTCTTTCTTTACAATATTTTAGTTTGGTTACATCATAGAGCATTTATTACTGTAGGCACTCACTGTATATCTGCATAGCAACACCTCCTTAATGTCAATGAGAAAGTTATATTATATTGTGTGCTGAGGGAAGTTAAGACCAACAAGCCTTAACAGGAATTAATACGTTTTTTTAATACAAAGACGTAAACCAGATTATGAACTGCATTACTGCTATTCAGGATAGATAGATGTAAACCCAATGGATAATGTGAACCCATCTCCTTTAACAAAGCCTCACGGAGATAGGACCCTACAGTAAACATATATTGAGCGTAACCTCTAAGATAAACTCGGGAGGACCCAGCTATACTCTTCTGTAATAAACCAATGACATTTTAGAGAAGTCATGTGGGTCTGACACAGTTTTCATACGTATACACTCCTTAAGAGGGATAAAGGGGACACAGCTAAGCATAACTGATGGATCTCTTTCTGTACTCACACAGGGAGAAATCTGTCAGTCCAGTCCAGGGAAAAAACTGATTTGCCATTATCTATAGTTGGAAAGAACACCCCCCCCCCCCCCCCCCCCCGCCTTATATAAGTAAATTGGCTTCTGACTCATTTTTATGTTTTTATATTTTTCACTGACAAACTTACTGTTTAACAGTCCTCATAAAAAAGTGTCCCTGTTCCCTATAGTAATCCTACTAAATTAGATAAAAAAAATATTTATATATAAATATATAATATATAATATTTATATATAAAACATACTTATATGTCCACCTAAAATATAGGAGGGTTAATTTAACCCTTAACAACCCCATTTGTGAGGGTCAGGGTTTTTGTTTAAAGTCCCATGCAAATCAATGGGAAATGTATGTTCCCACATAACTTCCAAACGGCTGGAGATATTTCGGGATAGGAGGTCGAGATAGGAGGTCGAGATAGGAGGAAGGGATAGGAGGTCGGGATAGGAGGTCGGGATAGGAGGTGTGGATAGGAGGTCGGGATAGAAGGTTGGGATAGGAGGACGGGATAGGAGGTTGGAATAGGAGGTCGAAATAGGAGGACGGGATAGGAGGTTGGGATATGAGGTCGGGATAGGAGGATGGGACAGGAGGACGGATAGGAGGTCGGGATAGGAGGACAGGATAGGAGGTCGAGATAGGAGGTCGAGATAGGAGGTCGAGATAGATGGACGGGATAGGAGGTCGAGATAGGAGGTCGGGATAGGAGGTCAGGATAGGAGGTCGGGATTGGAGGTTGGGATAGGAGGTCTGGATCGGAGATCGAGATATGATGACGGGATAGGAGGTCGTGATATGAGGTCGGGATAGGAGGTCGAGATATGTTGATGGGATAGGAGGTCGAGATAGGAGGTTGAGATATGATGACGGGATAGGAGGTTGGGATAGGAGGTCGGGATAGGAGGTTCGGATATGGGGTTGGGATATGAGGACAGGATATGGGGTTGGGATATGACAACAATATATGAGGACGGGATATGAAGTCAAAAGCTTCCTCCTTTGTTTATTTTCCTCCCCAACAGGGATTAGGAAGGAAAAACTGGGCAACGCCGGGTACTCAGCTAGTATATATATAAAACTCAACGTGTGTGTGTGTGTATGTATGTATGTGTGTATGTTCCAGCATCACGTCCAAACGGCTAAAGATATTAACATGAAACTTGGCACACATGTTACTTATATGTCAACAGCAAACATAGGATAGGTAATTTAACCCTTACTCACCCCCATTTGCCAGGGGCGGGCTTATGTTTAAAGTCCCATGCAAGTCAATGGGAAATATATGTTACCGCATAATTTCCAAATGGCTGGAGATATTTCGATAATACTTGGTTACATATTACTTATATGGCCACTTAAAATATAGAATAGTTAATTTAACCCTTAACTACCCCCATTTGTGAGGGTCGGGGTTTTTGTTTAAAGTCCCATGCAAAGCAATGGGAAATGCATGTTCCCATATAATTTCCGTACGGCTGGAGCTATTTCAATACCTGGTAAACATATTACGGGTCGGGATGTGAGGTCTGGATGTGAGGTCGGGATAGGAGGTCGGGATAGGAGGTCAGGATAGGAGGCCGCGATAGGAGGTCGGGCTAGGAGGTCGGAATAGGAGGACGGGATAAGAGGACTGGATATGAGGTCTGGATAGGAGGATGGGATAGGAAGTCGAGATAGGAGGACGGGATAGGAGGTCAAGATAGGAGGTCGAGATATGAGGACGGGAAAGGAGGTTGGGATAGGAGGTCGAGATAGGAGGATGGGATAGGAGGTCGAGATAGGTGATCGAGATATGAGGACGGGATAGGAGGTCGGGATAGGAGGATGGGATAGGAGGTTGAGATAGGAGGACAGGATAGGAGGTCGGGATAGGAGGTCGGGATAGGAGGTCAGGATAGGAGGTCGGGATAGGAGCTTGAGATTGGAGGACAGGATAGGAGGTTGGTATAGGAGGTCGAGATAGGAGGACTGGATGGAAGGACAGGATAGGAGGATGGGATAGGAGGTCGAGATAGGAGGACGGGATAGGAGGACGGGATAGGAGGACGGGACAAGAGGTCGGGACAGGATGTCGAGATAGGAGGACGGGATAGGACATCGGGATGTGGGGTTGGGATATGACAACAATATATGAGGATGGGATATGAAATCAAAAGCATCCTCTTTTGTTTATTTTCCTCCCCAACAAGGATTAGGAAGGAAAAACCGGGCAACGCCGGGTACTCAGCTAATCTATATATATAAAACTCAACGTGTGTGTGTATGTATGTTCCACAAAAACTTCCAAATGGCTAAAGATATTAACATGAAACTTGGCACACATGTTTCTTATATGTCAACAACAAACATAGGATAGGTGATTTAACCCTTACTCACCCCCATTTGCCGGGGCTTATGTTTAAAATCCCATGCAAGTCAATGGGAAATATATGTTACCGCATAACTTCCAAACGGCTGGAGATATTTCGATAATACTTGGTCACATGTTACTTATATGTCCACTTAAAATATAGGATAGTTAATTTAACCCTTAACTACCCACATTTGTGAGGGTCGAGGTTTTTGTTTAAAGTCCCATGCAAATCAATGGGAAATGTATGTTCCCACATAACTTCCGTACGGCTGGAGATATTTCAATACCTGGTACACATATTACGGGTCGGAATATGAGGACGGGATGGGAGGTTGGGATAGGAGGTCGAGATAGGAGGTCGGAATAGGAGGACGGGATATAAGGACGAGATATGAGGTCGGGATAGCAGGTCGGGACAGGAGGATGGGATAGGAGGACAGGATATGTGGATGGGATAGGAGGTCTGGATAGGAGGTTGGGATAGGAGATCGGGATAGGAGGTCGAGATAGGAGGTCGAGATATGAGGACAGGAAAGGAGGTCGGGATAGGAGGATGGGATAGTAGGTCTGGATAGGAGGTTGGGATAGGAGGTCGAGAATGAGGACGGGAAAGGAGGACAGGAAAGGAGGTAGGGATAGGAGGTCGGGATAGGAGGACGGGATAGGAGGACGAGATAGGAGGTCAAGATAGGAGGTCGAGATAGGAGGTCGAGATAGGAGGACGGGAAAGGAGGACAGGAAAGTAGGTCAAGATAGGAGGTCGGGATAGGAGGACGGAATAGGAGGTCGAGATAGGAGCTCAATATTGGAGGACGGGATAGGATGTCGGGATAGGAGGTCGAGATAGGAGGTCGAGATATGAGGACGGGAAAGGAGGATGGGAAAGGAGGTCGGGATAGAAGGTCAAGATAGGAGGACTGGATAGGAGGACTGGATAGGAGGACGGGATAGGAGGACGGGATAGGAGGTCAGGATAGGAGGTCGGGATAGGAGATCAGGATAGGAGGTTGAGATAGGAGATCGAGATAGGAGGTCGGGATAGAAGGTCGGTATAGAAGGTCGGGAGAGGAGGACGGGATAGGAGGACAGTATAGGAGGTCAGGACAGGAGGTCGGGATAGGAGGTCGAGATAGGAGGACGGGATAGGAGGTCAGGATAGGAGGTTGGGATATGGGGTTGGGATATGACAAGAATATATGAGGACTGGATATGAAGTCAAAACCTTCCTCCTTTGTTTATTTTCCTCCCCAACAGGGATTAGGAAGGAAAAACTGGGCAATGCCGGGTACTCAGCTAGTATATATATAAAACTCAACGTGTGTGTGTGTGTATGTATGTATGTGTGTATGTTCCAGCATCACGTCCAAACGGCTAAAGATATTAACATGAAACTTGGCACACATGTTACTTATATGTCAACAACAAACATAGGATAGGTGATTTAACCCTTACTCACCCCCATTTTCCTGGGGCGATGTTTATGTTTAAAGTCCCATACAAATCAATGGGAAATATATGTTACTGCATAACTTTCAAACGGCTGGAGATATTTCGATAATACGTGGTCACATGTTACTTATATGTCCACGTAAAATATAGGATAGTTAATTTAACCCTTAACTACCCTCATTTGTGAAGGTCAGGGTTTTTGTTTAAAGTCCCATGCAAATCAATGGGAAATGTATGTTCCCACAAAACTTCTGTACGGCTGGAGATATTTCAATACCTGGTACACATATTACCGGTCGGGATATGAGGACGAGATAGGAGGTCGGGTAGGAGGTCAGGGTAGGAGGACGGGATAGGAGGATGGGATAGGAGGACGGGAGAGGAGGATAGGATAGGAGGACCGGATAGGAGGACGGGAAAGGAGGACGGGAAAGGAGGACGGGATAGGAGGACAGGATAGGAGGATGGGAAAGGAGGACGGGAAAGGAGGACGGGAAAGGAAGACAGGATAGGAGGACAGGACAGGAGGTTGGGACAGGAGGTCGGGACAGGAGGTCGAGATAGGAGGACGGGATATGGGGTTGGGATATGACAACAATGTATGAGGACTGGATATGACGTCAAAAGCTTCCTCCTTTGTTTATTTTCCTCCCCAACAAGGATTAGGAAGGAAAAACCGGGCAACGCCGGGTACTCAGCTAGTAGGAAATGAATTATAAGCATGATAAATTGTGCATTGGCGCATTGTACATACTAGATCCAATCTGTGGGCTTGAGGATGATGGTCTTGTTCACTAACATATATCTGCAGCAACTTCAACACATTCATACCCATGATCAGGGGAAGGAGGAGATCTTGTTAGTACCATGAAAAAAGTATAGGCATCCAGAAGAATCGTGCAAAAGAGGATGCTAGTGCGCGCCCCTGCCTTATATGAGTAAATTGGTTTCTGACTCATTTTTTTGTTTTTATCTTTTTCACTTACAAACTTACTGTTTAAAACAGTCCTCATGAAAAAGTGTCCCTGTTCCCTATAGTAATCCTACTAAATTACATAAAAAATATTTATATATAAAACATATGTATGCAGTATATCAGTGGAATTAATATTTCCCTTTTCTTCTTGTGAAAAGGAGGGCCAAATATTGTTGCTACTACACAGCGATTTCTTTTTTTCTTTTTTGACGTAACACTACTCATTAGCAGCTATAGTATAAATAACTAGTTACATTTTTATGGGATGAGTATATAGGTACAGGCAGAGACCAAAATATCTCTAGTTATTTTATATTATCCATTAGTTCATAATGCTATCAGAAGGCTGTATATTTTCTTCCTTTTAACCAAAACAACAATGGATCCCTGGAGAAAGGAAGAAGGAAAACATTTCTTAGTCTTTCCTTTGGGAATGTTTTCCTTCTTCGAATCCAACTATGCTGTACAATTATTAGAATTCATTCATAATATATGAGAAATCAAGGTCCTTAAATTGTAGAATCAGCCTTGAAAACCCTATTATAGTTGATACATACAGTAGATATTATCTCTATAAAAAATTGATAATACTTTGATTACTTATTGGCAATGTTTCTTGTAAAAAATCTTGTTATAAAAAAAAAAAAAAAAAAAAAAATCTAGTACAGTAAGTGTGACCAGTCACTGAATACAGTTTCATTTTGCATAATGTAATCAACTCATAGATAATCTATATATATAAAACTCAACGTGTGTGTGTGTATGTATGTATGTATGTGTGTATGTTCCAGCATCACGTCCAAACGGCTAAAGATATTAACATGAAACTTGGCACACATGTTACTTATATGTCAACAACAAACATAGGATAGGTGATTTAACCCTTACTCACCCCCATTTGCCTGGGGCGGGGTTTATGTTTAAAGTCCCATACAAGTCAATGGGAAATATATGTTACTGCATAACTTCCAAACGGCTGGAGATATTTCAATAATACTTGGTCACATGTTACTTATATGTCCACGTAAAATATAGGATAATTAATTTAACCCTTAACTACCCTCATTTGTGAGGGTCAGGGTTTTTGTTTAGAGTCCCATGCAAATCAATGGGAAATATATGTTACTGCATAACTTCCAAACGGCTGGAGATATTTCAATAATACTTGGTCACATGTTACTTATATGTCCACGTAAAATATAGGATAGTTAATTTAACCCTTAACTACCCTCATTTGTGAGGGTTAGGGTTTTTGTTTAGAGTCCAATGCAAATCAATGGGAAATGTATGTTCCCACATAACTTCCGTACGGCTGGAGATATTTCAATACCTGATACACATATTACGGGTCGGGATATGAGGACGAGATAGGATGTCGGGTAGGAGGTCAGGTTAGGAGGACAGAATAGGAGGACGGGATAGGAGGACGAGATAGGAGGACGGGAGAGGAGGACAGGATAGGAGGACGGGAAAGGAGGACAGGAAAGGAGGACAGGAAAGGAGGACGGGAAAGGAGGATGGGATAGGAGGACGGGACAGGAGGTCGGGACAGGAGGTCAAGATAGGAGGACGGGATATGGGGTTGGGATATGACAACAATTTATGAGGACTGGATATGACGTCAAAAGCTTCCTCCTTTGTTTATTTTCCTCCCCAACAAGGATTAGGAAGGAAAAACCGGGCAACGCCGGGTACTCAGCTAGTAGGAAATGAATTATAAGCATGATATATTGTACATTGGCGCATTGTACATACTGGATCCAATCTGTGGACTTGAGGATGATGGGCTTGTTCACTAACATACATCTGCAGCAAATTCAACACATTCATACCCATGATCAGGGGAAGGAGGAGATCTTGATAGTACCATGAAAAAAATATAGGCATCCAGAAGAATCGTGCAAAAGAGGATGCTAGTGCACGCTACCCGGCATCTAAGGATAGATAGACCGATTACGGACAGATATGTAAATCTCACAGATCACAGAGCTCCACAGCAATACAATTCATATTATACTGCATCATATCAGAATCACAGAGCTCCATAGCAGCACAATTGGGTGATAGGGAGGTTTTAGTGGGGTGGTAAAAGAACTGTAGAACAGTGGAACATTTCCAAATATCCATTTTTCCCCTAAGGCCCCAGAACATTTCCAAATATAGAATAAAAAAAAAAAATTAAGCTTAATTCTATTTCCCCCTCTTGAACTCACCACCTGTCTTGCACAGACTGCCGCTCTAGTCTAAATTAGACTAGAGCAGCACTCAGGATGGGGGCACAGAATTAAGCTTTAATATATATTTTTTTAATTTTATATTTGGAAATGTTCTGGGGCCTTTGGGGGTTCTGGTGGTGATCCAGGGTTTAGACAGAGACTCACTGATTACCACCATCTGCCGGTGTCTGCAGCGGCCGCCCTCAAAGTTCTGACCTCCTCTGACGGATTGTGGGATGGCATGAGCTGACGTCTGACGTCATGAAGCACACCTCCATTCTGCTCCTCAGAGGAGTCACGGCCCGCAGCATTTGTTCACAGGGCTCAATGGGCGGCTTTTGCCTGTATTATACTGCTATCCGTAGTGCCTATTACTCAGCTGAAGCTACTTGCCCCTGTCTTTTAAAAATCTTCACGGGGTGACAATTTGCCGCCCCTGTGAAGGTGCTGCCTGGGTCCAGTGGAGTGAAGGTGCTGCCTGGGTCCTGCCTCAACCGATCTAAATTCCGCCATCTAAATTTTTATTTACTATTCCAACAGATCCATGGCACAGATGGTAAAAAGTCTGTGAAGTCAGTGCGTCTAAACTATACCAAAGTGTATATTTGAATATGAAATGGAATCTGGAATTTTTGATGCTTGTATTTCGAGATCAGCGAATTAAAGCAGCGAATGTGACTATCGCCGCAATTCTATTGCGCAAATTGCTTCATTGAACTCCATTTTACAGCGTTCCAGGCTCCAGGACACCTAAAATGGCGGATCCACATGTCATTACATGGGGCAGGGGATGCTGGGAAGGCGGGAAGGCAAAAAGGGAGGTAAGCGTGATGACCCTGAATCATATGCGGCATGCAGCCTATCAGAATTCATTGACCCCTGTGATGTCACAGCCCTATATATAATCAGCAGCCTTTTTGCGACTGCTCATATCATGCCATACACTGCAGAGAGAGAGAGGATGGCTACGTGTCTCTGTATGTTACACACAGACGCTGAATTGACCATACCGCAGCGTTCCACTGCCAACTGCTAGTTACATCATGCCTATGTGCATGCCCCCTTTTTTTTTTTCGCCCATAGGCGTCCTAGCTTCCGCCCCTTGTTTCTTCTTTCCACGCCCATTATGTTCCATCGTTCGGTAGAGAAATGTGTGCCTGTGCATCCCTACGCTGCCAGCGTAGTGCTAACATAGCATACGTTAGTAGCGTAGCCATGCGCAGTTCTCCTTCCAGTTCTGGGCTTATGTTCCTAGCGTAGCCCTGCGCATGACCAGTTGTCCTTACAGCTCAGGGCTATGCTACTAACGTAAGCCCTTATCTGTAAGGACTACTGCGCATGCGCAGGGCTACGCTACTAACGTAGCTGACGTTAGCACTACGCTATAAGCGTAGCGCTGAGAACGTGATTCACAAAATGACCAGACATGCGCACTACGCGCCGAAGATGACTCTCAAAATATACATGACGCATGCGCCTGCCGCAAAGGACAATTGGACAAGCCTAGGATGCTCACACAAGGGGCGGCAAAGAAAGTGAAAAACGTCATTCCCACACAATTTCAAAGAATGAATATTCAATAAGTGGGCCGGCTTGACTACGGACACGGGAGGAGGGAAATGTGGATGTCAACGCCGAAACTGCAGGGCGGGCTGACAACAACATGGCCGCAAACTTTGTCAGCAGTCACCAAGCACCAAAGGACTACACTACTTTCTGCACATAGGAACAGTAAGTATAACGTAAATAATTATTGACACAGCAAGCATATTAGAGAGTTAAACAACTTTACACAATGGGCAAATGTATTGATAAAGTCATAGCAGCGGAGTACCCCTTTTACCTCCCAGTCACGTTATTCAGCATATTATCAGAGAGGGGCAGATAGCTTTTTGTTTCCTCATACATATCAACAAGCTGCCTTAACATCATGAACTTTATCACAGGAGGCAGGAAAGATTTTTCAGCGCTATTCTGTGTATTTTTCCCACAAGAAATCATCTGCTGCTTACACTAGTCTGTAGACGGTATAATAACCAGCAGCAGTGCACACCATTCTTAATACTACTTAATACTGTGACAGAGTGCAATTTTTGGTTTAATACACATTTTTCTTTTTTTTGTGGTGCTGCACTGTTGTGTCCTGCTGCTGTACAAAAACATGTGGACTGTAGTGCATTTTTCTGCCATCATACGTGCATACCACATACCTACATCAAAGCAGTCTACTATTTTGTACCTGTTAATCTGTCAAGGGCCTACATACTGTGAAAGTCCAAGCAACAATACTCACCGGCTGGTGTTTTCCAAAAAATACAGAGTTTTTTTGGCATATTGTAGCTCTTTTTCTGCCCTCATCAGTGCATACCGCATACGCACATCTAAGTAGTGTACCACTTAGTGCCTGTTAATCTGTCAAGGGCCTACATACTGTGAAAGTCCAATCAATAGTATTCACCAGCTGGTGTTTTAAAAAAAATACAGAGTTTTTAGGCATATTGTAGCAAATTTTTCTGCCCTCATCAGTGCATACCGCATACTTACATCAAAGTAGTGTATTATTTAGTACCTGTTAATCTGTCAAGGGCCTACATACTGTGAAAGTCGTAGCAAAATTACTCCCTGGCTGGTGTTTTAAAAAAAATACTGAGTTTTTAGGCATATTGCAGCACATTTTTCTTCCCTCATCAGTGCATACCGCATACGTACATCTAAGTAGTGTACCATTTTGTACCTGTTAATCTGTCAAGGGCCTACATACTGTGAAAGTCGTAGCAAAATTACTCCCTGGCTGGTGTTTTAAAAAAATACTGAGTTTTTAGGCATATTGCAGCACATTTTTCTTCCCTCATCAGTGCATAAAGCATACGTACATCTAAGTAGTGTACCATTTTGTACCTGTTAATCTGTCAAGGACTGACATACTTTGAAAGTCCAAGCAAAAGTAATCACCTGCTGCTGTTCTAGACAAATACTGTTTTAAGAGTAGTGAAGCGTATTGTACTCCCCTCATATATGTATTAAGTTTGTCAGGCAGAGAAGTGCCAGGACATGCACAGAGGAGTGGCAGAGGCCTAAATCCTTCAGACAGAGGTTGCAGCAAACTAGGGGAGAGTGGCAGCAGGAGTCGCAGTGAGAGGCCTGAGCTCCCGGTATCAGCTAGCGGTCTTGTCTCGACCAGCAACCCATCTGCCATCGTCGATTGGTTAACAGGTCCTCCTCTTCATCACAAGTGACATCTGACACCCCCAGTCAACAGTTTTTGGGTTCCTCAGACACAACCCTCAGTTGGCATGGCCCAGGAGCAGTCCCTGTCCTCCCATTGCTTCTGTCCTATGCTGTTCCCTCTCCCACAGAAGTATCTTATGCTGTGGGTTCAGCTCCACTATTCACTGAGGACGACCTAATAGAGGGCAGTCAGCAGCTACTGCAAAGCCAAGAAGAGGAGGAGACATGCAGCTCTTCCTCCGCACGTAGTTACATAGTTACATAGTTAGTATGGTTGAAAAAAGACATACGTCCATCAAGTCCAACCAGGGAATTGAAGTGAAGGGTGTAAGGGTGTAAGGGTGTAGTGATGAGGATAGCGACGTGGGAGGCAGTGTTGCCAGGGTTAAGGGTCCTGAAGCAGACACTGTTGAGGAACCTGAGGAGGACATCAGTGACGTGCAGACACAACTCGATGATGATGAAGCCGAGCACAATTGGGAGCTGGGTGGAGAAGGGGCATCATCATCTGGAGAAGAGAGTTGCAGGTTGCCCGTGAGGCAGCAGCTGAGCAAGCAAGGCGGTAGCATGGTTGGCAGTCAGTGTGGTGGCAGAAGTGGAAATTCTGGAGCCAAACGTGCCCGGGGGAGACAACCTGCTTCACGGCAGCCTACCTTTCCGGGAGGTAGTGGAACAGGGGTTCCTAGAGAAGGCGCCAGTAGCAGCCAATTAGTGCAGACTGTTGGTGGGAAAATCAGCTACTCGGTGGTGTGGCAGTTTTTCATCAAGCATCTGGAGGAGGTTCACATAGCCACATGCAAGATATGTCTGCAGAAGGTTAAGCATTGCCAGGGTCCCAATGTTGGCACCACGGCCCTGCATCAACACATGCTTCGCACTGCATGGCACGTGTTGAATCTGATTATAAAGCAGTTCCTGAAGTGTTCCCCCCATTTGCAAGACATCCTAAAAATGGGAAGGAAACTTTGCATGCACTTCAGCCACTCGTACACTGCAAAGCACACCCTCCTCGAGCTGCAGCGTTAGAATGGTATCCCCCAACATTGTATAATTTGTGACGTTGCCACACGTTGGAATTTCACCCTCCATATATTGGACCGACTGTACGAACACAAAAAAACCATCACCAATTTCTTGATGATCCAAGCGGATAGGGGAAATCTCGTGTGTAATTTCAATGTGAACCAGTGGCAGCTCATACGTGACACCTGCCGTTTGCTCAGGCCCTTTGAGGAAGCCACATTATATGTAAGTTGCCAGGATTACGGGATGAACAGCGTCATTTCATTGCTTCATTTCCTACAACAAGTGTTGGAAATCATGGCTGGTCAGGGCAATGGAGACGTTGCGCCTACATCTCACAGCCACATAATCCCTGTGGGGGCTGAACTGGATGAGGAAGAAGAGGATGAGGGGCCTAGTGGAGCACAGTTTAGGTTTGATGAGATGGGCGGTGTTTCCAGTCATCTGCCAGGAGAGGAGGAGCATGAGGAACTAGAGGAGCTAGAGGGTTATAAGGAAGGCGAGACAGTGGACCCAGACACACGGTGGCAGTATGCAGTGGAGATGGAGGCAGGGAGTCCCTCCGAGTCACATGCTCACTTGCTTGCGTAGTGACAGCCGAATTGCCACCATTCGGCAGCGGGATGACTTCTGGGTCTCCACCTTATTGGACCATTGCTACCGGAACAAAATTATTTTTACACCCACTGAGAGGGAGGACAAACTGACCTACTACAGAGAGATCCTACAGATATAGTCAGTTGGCTGATGCCTATCGGCGCCACCGTCCATTCACTAGCAGGTCACCTTCCACTGCCATGGCTGCTCGGGAGGGGTGGGGTGGCAGGAGCAGTACCAGCTCCATTAGCAGCACCCTGAGTCTACAGTCACTGATGAGTACCTTTCTTCACCCGCATAGTGAAGCAACTCATCATCAGCAGGTACACCTGGAGCCGGACCTAAACCAGCAGGTAGTGGCATACCTTGACATGCCCATGCCAACAAACATTGAAGATCCACTGGACTTCTGAGCAACCATACTTGATTTGTGGCCGCAACTTGCAGAGTTTGCCCTGGAAAAGCTGCCCTGCCCGGCCAGTAGTGTGGCATCAGAGCGGGTGTTTAGTGCTGCGGGGGCCATAGTCACCCCTAGGAGAACTCGTCTGTTAACGAAAAATGTGGAGAGACTGACCTTTGTGAAGATGAATCAGGCATGGATCAGCCAGGATTTAAACCCACCAATGCCAGTTGCATCAGAGTAGATTGACCATGGTGCTACACCAACACTGCACAAATATGGATAGTGCCAAACAGATATAAGGCACTGCTCCCCAGTTACAAACATTCCAGCCTCCTTCATCACCAGGTGCTGGTATTGCCACCCACCGCACCACTCTGTCACCAGGTCACTTTCAGGACTCATGATGCTGCTGCTGCCACCTTCAGGCTGTTTCATTCAGCCACTATTTTTTCTCCTTATGCTTCTGCCAACTCCAGGCTGTGCCATTCAGCCACTATATTGTCTCCTCATGCTTTCCCCACCTCCAGGCTGTGTCATTTCGCCAATGTATTGATTTCTGATGCTGCTGGGACTGTCTTGGATATTACAATTTTTTATGTTAGCACTAGCAAACATACATACTCAATCGAGATTTCTGTTTCAATAATTTTTATTGAAATTTTTTTTTCTAGTACAGTTTTGTAAAATAAAAACTAGAAACAACAACATATTGATGCAAGTTACAAAAGTCAGCGTCCATGCAGGCCACAAGAGTCTGTTGTGGATAACAATATATAGTGGCATCGGGAAACATCAAAAGACATATAACAATAGCATTGTAAAGAACACAGAGTCATGAGCAAAGGAAAACACACAAAATAAACAATATAGTGCAGTACCCTTCGTCCAATGAGTTCACGCTCAGTCAGGGCGAGCATAAAAAGAACAGGCATTGTCCACTGATACTTCCAGATTGATGCAAAACGGTCTAAAAGTAGCTATGGCTTTCTAAGAGAGTGTATACATGACTTCTCAATCACCACCTAGGCCAGTGTGGGATTGACCTACCTCAGCAGGTTGTGTTACAAGGAAGGGGTGGGTGACTCAGAGTTCGGAAAGTGTGATATCTGTTTTATTTATCGATTGTGGAATATGAGGAGGAGAGCCAGTTAGCCCAACGAGCTTCAAATTTGGATAGGAGCCTTTCCCTAAAGCATTAGTTTTCCCATATGTGCAGGTAACATTTAACTTATGCACTACATCAATGATAGGAGGGACTGTCGGAGACTTGACTTCCATTCCCTGGTGAGTGTGATTTTTGCAACAACACAGATAATGCTCGCCAGATAACATAATTTAGATGGGATGGAGTCCATGTTGAGAAGGAGCAACACAAGTTGCGGGGACCAAGTGATCTGAAGGTGTAGCACCCTTTCCATGAGTGTTCTGCAGGCAGACCAATATGGCGAGATAACTGGACATTCCCATAAAATGTGTAAAAGGTTTCCCTTTATACCACAATGTCGCCAACACAGGGGGGGGGGGGGGGTATAATCTGGGTATATAAGTGCTAGTTTCTCAGGCGTATAATACCATTAGAGGGTGGTTTTAGACAAGGACTCTACATGGGAGACACACTGAAAAGCTCTGTGTGCTGTTAGAAATGCCCGTTTCCATGCCTGTGTCTTCACAACTACACCTAGTGATATCTCCCAAGTGCATAAAGGGTGGGATTTATGAAACTCGGTAGAATGTGTGAAAGTAGAATATAACATGCTTAGCCCCTTTAAGTTGCTATTCAGAAAGGCTAGTGTCGCTGTGTGAGGGCGGATAGTCGAAGGGGCCAGGGTAATAAGAAAATGTCTGATCTGCAAGTACATGTAAAAATTTCTTTAATGAACATGATATTTAGATTGCAGGTCTTGGAAAGTCATTAAGTGCCCTGTATCATATAGATGTTTGACATGAGTGATGCCACGGATGCTCCGCTTTTGTATATCTAGCTGAGGGATAGAGGCCTGTACGAAAGTGAGAGGGAGAGTTTATATGGGCAGGCCCATCAACAGAGGCTGCGATTAGGTATTTCAACCAGGCATTGTACAATGCTTTGATGATGGGGTTGTGTAGCGGCAATGGCGAGATGGTGTCCCAAAGAGGGTACAACAACACATCGGAAATATGGTAAGGGGAGGTATATGTGTGTTCTATATGCACCCAAGGTGTGTCCAGACACTTCTTCCACCATTTGCGCAGCGAGCTGACCAGAGTGGCAATGTAATAACCATGCAGATTCGGTAGACCCAAACCTCCCACCTCCTTTGCCTTAGTGAAAATAGAAGACGCCAATCTAGGCTTCCTACCTGCCCATACAAATTTGGTCAAGAGCGCCTGTGATGTGGAGAAAAAGGAGTTGGGAACAGCAATAGGTAGAGTCCTATACAGATATAGAAACTTCGGCAACAAAAACATTTTAAATGTAGCTACCCGTCCATCCCACAATATCTCGTATCGGGCTAGTCTGCTAGTTTCTTCTTTCATAGTTTTTAGGAAAGGTTCATAGTTAGTGTGATGTAAGAGCTTGTGGGGGAAGCTAATTTTATGCCCAGGTAAGTGATGTCTGATGTACGCCAGTCGAAGGAATATGTGTGTTTGAGAGATTGTATCGTCATTTCATCAAGAAAGAGAGGCAGAGCTTGCATTTTCGAAGTGTTTAGATGGTTGTATGAAAGGTCACTGAATTTATGAATAACATCTAGGGTGGCAGGAGTGGATATGGTAGGTTGGGTGAGGATGATGCCATCCGCATGTAAGGAGATGAGGTGCTGGCTATGTCCTATACAGACCCCAGATATCTCTGCATGGGCTCGGATAGCATGCGCAAGGAGCTCTAAACATAAAATGAAAATGAGGAGGGAGAGGGGACACCCCTGCCTAGTGCCGTTGGTGATGTACAGTGGGACAGACAGCACCCCATTGGCAAATACTCTAGCTGTGTGGTTCGTATAGAGCGATGAGATGGCTTGCATGATTGGGCCACTGAAACCCATGTGTGGCAGTACCAAGAAGGCATATGACCAGCGAAGCCAATCAAACGCCTTTTCAGCATCCAATGCAAGGACCAAGGCAGGGGTGTGAGTCCTCTCAATGTGGTGGAAAACATTTAATATGTGTCAAGTGTTGTCCGATGTCTGCTGGCTGGGCCCAAATCCTGACTGATCTACGTTGATCAAGGAGGGCACTACAGTAGCTAGTCTAGAGGTGATCAGTTTGGCAAAAATCTTGAGGTCCTGATTGAGCAATGAGATCGGCCTATAATTTTGAGGGAGTTCCTGAGATTTCCCAGGTTTGGGAAGTGTCAAAATCAGTGCTTGCAAATTTTCTTTTGGAAAGGCGCTCCCAGTAAGTCCCTAAGGTATGGTGACAAATGTATCACTAAAAATGTTGTAGTATAAATTAACAAAACCGTCAGGTCCCGGGGCTTTTTAGGAAGGGAAGTATTTTATCATTTTCACCACTTCAGGTAGAGTTATTTGGGCATTCAGGGTCTCTAATTGATGCTCAGTGAGCTTCGATAGTTGGAGGCCAGAGAGAAAAGAGCAGATAGATGTTTCTAGGGCGGGGGGAAGGGATAGCTTCTCGCAAATTATATAGGGAAGAATAAAAGGCTTGGAAGCAGTCAGCTATGCCTTCAGGGGTGTATAAGGTAGAACTACGAACAGGGTGCACTAAACGGGCAATGTGGGAGTGGTCATGTCTTGCTTTCAAACGAGATGCTAGCAGTTTCCCTGCTTTGTCATTCTGTGAATAATATTTAGCTTTAGTTCTCTTAAGGTTTTTTTCTTACCGGGACAGGAGAAATCCCCTGAGGTCTTGACAGAGGGAGGATAGCTGTGCGGCTAGTGCAGGTGTTGAACAGGACTTATTTTGCGCTTCTAGAGTTTTCATTTCGTCTAAAACCTCGGTTAGTTGTGCATCTCTCTTTTTTTGGGGGGGCTAATAGAGCCATATTTAATGAAAGAACCTCTGATGTATGCTTTATGACAGTTCCACAAGGTGAAGGCGTCCACCCCCGGAAGTGCATTAGCAGAGAAATATTTCTGTAGCTCAATCGAGATTTCAACATTGATCTTTTAATGTTAGGAGTTGTGAAGCCCTCTTATGTACGCATCCTGCTGCCTGCTCAAGGCTGTGTGTTTCTGAAACTATATGGTTTAGTGATGCTGCTTGGCCTGTGCCTAAAATTTCTTGAGGTTAGCACTAGCTAACATACATCTTATATACAGATTTTCACATTAACATTTTAATGTTAGGGGTTATGAAGCCCTCTTGTAAACTCATGCTGATGCCTACTGCAGGCTGTGTGTTTCAGCAACTATATGGTTTAGTGATGCTGCTGGGCCTGTGCCTAAATCTTTTTGATGTGTTAGCACTAGCTGACATACATCTTCTATACAGATTTCAATATTAACATTGTCACGATGCCGGCTGGCAGGTAGTGGACCCTCTGTGCCAGAGAGGGATTGGCGTGGACCGTGCTAGTGGACCGGTTCTAAGCCACTACTGGTTTTCACCAGAGCCCGCCGCAAAGCGGGATGGTCTTGCTGCGGCGGTAGTGACCAGGTCGTATCCACTAGCAACGGCTCACCTCTCTGGCTGCTGAAGATAGGCGCGGTACAAGGGAGTAGGCAGAAGCAAGGTCGGACGTAGCAGAAGGTCGGGGCAGGCAGCAAGGATCGTAGTCAGGGGCAACGGCAGAAGGTCTGGAAACACAGGCAAGGAACACACAAGGAACGCTTTCACTGGCACTAAGGCAACAAGATCCGGCAAGGGAGTGCAAGGGAAGTGAGGTAATATAGGGAAGTGCACAGGTGAAAACCCTAATTGGAACCACTGCGCCAATCAGCGGCGCAGTGGCCCTTTAAATCGCAGAGACCCGGCGCGCGCGCGCCCTAGGGAGCGGGGCCGCGCGCGCCGGGACAGAACAGACGGGGAGCGGGTCAGGTAGGGGAGCCGGGGTGCGCATCGCGAGCGGGCGCTACCCGCATCGCGAATCGCATCCCGGCTGGCAGCAGGATCGCAGCGCCCCGGGTCAGAGGACGTGACCGGAGCGCTGCAGCGAAGGGAGTGAAGCGAGCGCTCCGGGGAGGAGCGGGGACCCGGAGCGCTCGGCGTAACAGTACCCCCCCCCTTGGGTCTCCCCCTCTTCTTGGAGCCTGAGAACCTGAGGAGCAGACTTTTGTCAAGGATGTTGTCCTCAGGTTCCCAGGATCTCTCTTCAGGACCACAACCCTCCCAGTCTACTAAAAAAAAATTTTTTCCTCTGACCTTTTTGGCAGCCAAAATTTCCTTGACCGAGAAGACGTCCGAGGAGCCGGAAACAGGAGTGAGAGGAACAGATTTGGGAGAAAAACGGTTGAGGATGAGTGGTTTGAGAAGAGAGACGTGAAAGGCATTAGGGATACGAAGAGAAGGAGGAAGAAGAAGTTTATAAGAGACAGGATTAATTTGACACAAAATTTTGAAAGGACCAAGATAGCGTGGTCCCAACTTGTAGCTAGGGACACGGAAGCGGACATATTTAGCGGAGAGCCATACCTTGTCTCCAGGGGAAAAAACGGGAGGAGCTCTTCTTTTCTTATCCGCGAACCTCTTCATGCGTGAAGAAGCCTGTAAGAGAGAATTTTGGGTCTCTCTCCATATAATGGAAAGGTCACGAGAAATTTCATCCACAGCGGGCAGACCAGAGGGCAAGGGGGTAGGGAGGGGGGGAAGAGGGTGACGGCCGTACACCACAAAAAATGGGGATTTGGAGGAAGATTCAGAGACCCTGAAGTTATACGAAAATTCGGCCCATGGAAGGAGATCTGCCCAGTCATCCTGGCGGGAGGAAACAAAATGTCGCAAATAATCACCCAGGATCTGGTTAATTCTTTCTACTTGTCCATTGGACTGGGGATGATATGCAGAGGAAAAATTTAATTTAATCTTGAGTTGTTTACAGAGAGCCCTCCAGAATTTAGACACGAATTGGACCCCTCTATCCGAGACAATCTGCGTAGGCAACCCGTGAAGACGAAAAATGTGTAGAAAAAATTGTTTAGCCAACTGAGGCGCAGAAGGAAGACCAGGAAGAGGGATGAAATGTGCCATTTTGGAGAATCGATCAACGACCACCCAAATAACGGTGTTGCCACGGGAAGGGGGTAAATCAGTAATAAAATCCATACCAATCAGGGACCAAGGCTGTTCGGGGACAGGCAGAGGATGAAGAAAACCAGCGGGCTTCTGGCGAGGAGTCTTATCCCGGGCACAGATAGTGCAGGCTCGCACAAAGTCCCCAACATCCGTCTCCAGAGTCGGCCACCAATAGAAGCGGGAGATGAGTTGCACAGATTTCTTGATGCCCGCATGACCTGCGAGATGGGAGGAGTGACCCCATTTGAGGATTCCGAGGCGTTGGCGTGGAGAAACAAAGGTCTTTCCTGGAGGGGTCTGCCTGATGGAGGCAGGAGAAGTGGAGATCAGGCAGTCAGGTGGAATGATGTGTTGCGGAGGGAGATCAACTTCTGAGGCATCCGAGGAACGAGAGAGAGCATCGGCCCTAATGTTCTTATCGGCAGGACGAAAGTGAATCTCAAAATTAAATCGGGCAAAGAACAGAGACCACCGGGCCTGGCGAGGATTCAGCCGTTGGGCCGACTGGAGGTAGGAGAGGTTCTTGTGGTCGGTGTAGATAATAACAGGAAATCTTGATCCCTCCAGCAGATGCCTCCATTCCTCAAGTGCTAATTTAATGGCTAGAAGCTCTCGATCCCCGATGGAGTAGTTCCTCTCCGCTGGAGAGAAGGTCCTAGAGAAAAAACCACAAGTGACAGCATGCCCGGAAGGATTTTTTTGTAGAAGGACAGCTCCAGCTCCTACTGAGGAGGCATCAACCTCCAATAGGAAGGGTTTGGAAGGGTCAGGTCTGGAGAGCACGGGAGCCGAAGAAAAGGCAGACTTGAGTCGTTTAAAGGAGTCTTCTGCTTGAGGAGGCCAGGACTTGGGATCAGCATTTTTCTTGGTTAAAGCCACGATAGGAGCCACAATGGTAGAAAAATGTGGAATAAATTGCCTGTAATAATTGGCGAACCCCAAAAAGCGTTGGATAGCACGGAGTCCGGAGGGGCGTGGCCAATTTAAGACGGCAGAGAGTTTGTCTGGATCCATCTGTAGTCCCTGGCCAGAGACCAAATATCCTAGAAAAGGAAGAGATTGGCATTCAAACAGACATTTCTCAATTTTGGCATAGAGTTGGTTGTCACGAAGTCTCTGAAGAACCATACGGACATGCTGGCGGTGTTCTTCTAGATTGGCAGAAAAAATTAGGATATCGTCCAGATATACCACAACACAGGAGTATAATAGATCACGAAAAATTTCATTGACAAAGTCTTGGAAGACGGCAGGGGCATTGCACAGTCCAAAGGGCATGACCAGATACTCAAAGTGTCCATCTCTGGTGTTAAATGCCGTTTTCCACTCGTCCCCCTCTCTGATGCGGATGAGGTTATAGGCGCCTCTTAAGTCCAATTTAGTGAAGATGTGGGCACCTTGGAGGCGATCAAAGAGTTCAGAGATGAGGGGTAAGGGGTAGCGGTTCTTAACCGTGATTTTATTAAGACCGCGGTAGTCAATGCAAGGACGAAGGGAGCCATCTTTTTTGGACACAAAGAAAAATCCGGCTCCGGCAGGAGAGGAGGATTTACGGATAAAGCCCTTTTTTAGATTCTCCTGGACGTATTCGGACATGGCAAGAGTCTCTGGGGCAGAGAGAGGATAAATTCTGCCCCGGGGTGGAGTAGTACCCGGGAGGAGGTCGATAGGGCAATCATAAGGCCTGTGAGGAGGTAGAGTCTCAGCTTGTTTTTTGCAGAAAACATCCGCGAAGTCCATATAGGCCTTAGGGAGACCGGTTACTGGAGGAACCACAGAGTCACGGCAAGGGTTACTGGGAACCGGTTTTAGACAGTTCCTGGAACAAGAGGACCCCCAACTCTTGATCTCCCCAGTGGACCAATCCAGGGTTGGGGAATGAAGTTGAAGCCAGGGAAGTCCAAGGAGAATCTCCGAGGTGCAATTGGGGAGGACCAAAAGTTCAATCCTCTCATGATGAGATCCGATGCTCATAAGAAGGGGCTCCGTGCGGAAACGTATGGTACAGTCCAATCTTTCATTATTTACGCAATTGATGTAGAGGGGTCTGGCGAGACTGGTCACTGGGATGTTGAACCTGTTGACGAGAGAGGCCAAAATAAAATTTCCTGCAGAACCAGAGTCCAAGAAGGCCACTGTAGAGAAGGAGAAGGCAGAGGCAGACATCCGCACAGGCACAGTAAGACGTGGAGAAGCAGAGTAGACATCAAGGACTGTCTCACCTTTGTGCGGAGTCAGCGTACGTCTTTCCAGGCGGGGAGGACGGATAGGACAATCCCTCAGGAAGTGTTCGGTACTAGCACAGTACAGGCAGAGGTTCTCCATACGGCGTCGTGTCCTCTCTTGAGGTGTCAGGCGAGACCGGTCGACCTGCATAGCCTCCACGGCGGGAGGCACAGGAACAGATTGCAGGGGACCAGAGGAGAGAGGAGCCGAGGAGACGAAACGCCTCGTGCGAACAGAGTCCATATCTTGGCGGAGTTCCTGACGCCTTTCAGAAAAACGCATGTCAATGCGAGTGGCTAGGTGAATAAGTTCATGTAGATTAGCAGGAATTTCTCGTGCGGCCAGAACATCTTTAATGTTGCTGGATAGGCCTTTTTTGAAGGTCGCGCAGAGGGCCTCATTATTCCAGGACAATTCTGAAGCAAGTGTACGGAATTGTACGGCATACTCGCCAACGGAAGAATTACCCTGGACCAGGTTCAACAGGGCAGTCTCAGCAGAAGAGGCTCGGGCAGGTTCCTCAAAGACACTTCGGATTTCCGAGAAGAAGGAGTGTACAGAGGCAGTGACGGGGTCATTGCGGTCCCAGAGCGGTGTGGCCCATGACAGGGCTTTTCCGGACAGAAGACTGACTACGAAAGCCACCTTAGACCTTTCAGTGGGAAACAGGTCCGACATCATCTCCAGATGCAGGGAACATTGGGAAAGGAAGCCACGGCAAAACTTAGAGTCCCCATCAAATTTATCCGGCAAGGATAAGCGTATCCCAGGAGCGGCCACTCGCTGCGGAGGAGGTGCAGGAGCTGGCGGAGGAGATGACTGCTGAAGCTGTGGTAGCAACTGTTGTAGCATAACGGTCAGTTGAGACAGCTGTTGGCCTTGTTGCGCAATCTGTTGTGACTGCTGGGCGACCACCGTGGTGAGATCAGCGACAACTGGCAGAGGAACTTCAGCGGGATCCATGGCCGGATCTACTGTCACGATGCCGGCTGGCAGGTAGTGGACCCTCTGTGCCAGAGAGGGATTGGCGTGGACCGTGCTAGTGGACCGGTTCTAAGCCACTACTGGTTTTCACCAGAGCCCGCCGCAAAGCGGGATGGTCTTGCTGCGGCGGTAGTGACCAGGTCGTATCCACTAGCAACGGCTCACCTCTCTGGCTGCTGAAGATAGGCGCGGTACAAGGGAGTAGGCAGAAGCAAGGTCGGACGTAGCAGAAGGTCGGGGCAGGCAGCAAGGATCGTAGTCAGGGGCAACGGCAGAAGGTCTGGAAACACAGGCAAGGAACACACAAGGAACGCTTTCACTGGCACTAAGGCAACAAGATCCGGCAAGGGAGTGCAAGGGAAGTGAGGTAATATAGGGAAGTGCACAGGTGAAAACCCTAATTGGAACCACTGCGCCAATCAGCGGCGCAGTGGCCCTTTAAATCGCAGAGACCCGGCGCGCGCGCGCCCTAGGGAGCGGGGCCGCGCGCGCCGGGACAGAACAGACGGGGAGCGGGTCAGGTAGGGGAGCCGGGGTGCGCATCGCGAGCGGGCGCTACCCGCATCGCGAATCGCATCCCGGCTGGCAGCAGGATCGCAGCGCCCCGGGTCAGAGGACGTGACCGGAGCGCTGCAGCGAAGGGAGTGAAGCGAGCGCTCCGGGGAGGAGCGGGGACCCGGAGCGCTCGGCGTAACAAACATAATGTTAAGGGTTGTGAAGCCCTCTTGTAAACTCATGCTGATGCCTGCTCCAGGCTGTGTGTTTCCGGAACTACTTGGCTCAGTGATGCTGCTGGGCTTGGGCCTTATATTTTGGATGTTAGCACTAGCTTACATACCTGCTGAATTGAGATTTCAACATTGATCTTTCAATCTTAGGGGTTATGAAACCCTCTTGTGCACTCCTGCTGCAGACTGCTTCTGTCTGTGTCATTCATGGTTTAGTGATGCTGCTGGGCCTAGGACATTACCTATATATGTTTATGATAGTACCATAAAGCACTAAGTACCATACATCTTCAATAGAAATGTCAAAATTCATCTTTGATTCTGAGAGATTGTGAGGCCCTATTGTCTCCTCATCTGCTGCCAACTCCAGGCTTTGCCATTCAGACACTATATGGTCTCCTCATGCTTCAGCCACCTCCAGACTGTGTCATTCAGCCACTATATGGTCTTCATATATTGACTGTGTATTGTAGGAATGTGGCTATCCTTGAGTTACTCTCCCAGCATTATTGCCATGTTGATACCAGACCAGTAATAAAGGGAATATTACCAAAGACTTGCAGAAACAGGGAACTGTGGATACTGACCACCGGCTTTTGGAATTGACTGACTATCCCAGGTGGTAGATTTACCATTTTGAATTTCCTCAGTTCCAGTAGGCTTTAAGTCGTTCATTACTTGGCTTATTGATGCTACTGGGCATGGGCCTAAAATTTTTGGATGTTTGGCACTAGCTACATACATACTTAATAGAAATTTCAACATTGATCTTTCAATGTAAGGGGTTAGAAATCCCCTGGTGCAATGCAGATGCCTGCTCCTGACTGCTCCTTTGTCTTTTTGTCTTTCAGGAACTACTTGGCTTACTGATGATTCAGGGCTTGGGCCTTAAATTTTTGGATGTTTAGCACTAGCTTACATACATGCTTAATTGAGATTTCAACATTGATCTTTCAATCTTAAGGGTTATGAAATCCTCATATGTACTGCTGATGCCTTTTCCTGACTGTGTCGTTCAGGAACTACTTGACTTTCTGATACTTCTGGGCTTGGGCCTTACATTTTTGGTAGCACTACCAAACATGCATCTTCAATAGAGATTTCAATATTCACCTTTTAATTTTAGGGGTATGCGTGTGCGACTCCACCTCCTCATCCTTCACCATGTCCTCAGCCTCCACTGCCCGGACAAGTCTCAGTGGCCCTTCAGCATACCATGTGTGCAGGGCACGGCGGTGTCACTCTGTTCTTCACATGGTTTGCCTTGGCAAAAAGGGGAAAAGTGTTGTAAACAATGGCTGGTACATCTCACGGCCACAGGAACCCTGTGGGGGCTTGTTAAATTTGGCCCAACACGCCGGGGTCCGGGACACTAAAACTTGGGAGTTAAAAGTTCAATTTCAAATCATTAATTTAAATTTCAAAATCTTAAATTTAAATAAAAAAAATCTTACATTTCAATGGTCTCCTTATGCTTCCGCCAACTCCAGGCTGTGTCATTCAGGCAATATATGGTTTACTGACACTGCTGCTGGGCCTGGGTCTGGGACTGAAAATTTTGTTATGGTAGCACTAGCTATCCAAAATATTCATTTTAAATTTCAAAAATTCTTGTGTTTTTTCTTGGGGATTGTGAAGCCCTGGTGTGTACTCATGCTTCAGCCAACTCCAGGCTGTGTCATTCAGTCAATATATGGTTTACTGATACCGCTGCTGGGCCTGGGTCTGGGAATAAAGATTTTGTTATAGTAAGTAGCACCAGCTATTCAAAATCTTAATTTTACATTTCAAAAATTCTTGTGTTTTTTCTTGGGGATTGTGAAGTCCTGGGGTCTCCTCATGCTTCAGCCAACTCCAGGCTGTGTCATTCAGGCAATATATGGTTTACTGACACTGCTGCTGGGCCTGGGTCTGGGACTGAAAATTTTGTTATGGTAAGTAGCACCAGCTATTCAAAATCTTAATTTTAAATTTCAAAAATTCTTGTGTTTTTTCTTGGGGATTGTGAAGTCCTGGGGTCTCCTCATGCTTCAGCCAACTCCAGGCTGTGTCATTCAGGCAATATATGGTTTACTGATACCACTGCTGGGCATGGGTATAAAAATTTTGTTATGGTAGGTAGCACTAGCTATCCAAAATCTTTGGTTTAAATTTCTGAATTCATCTTTTACTCTTAGGGATTGTGAAGGCCTAGTGTCTACTCATGCTGCTGCCAAATCCTGGCTGTGCCATTCAGCCACTATATGGTCTCCTCATGATGCCAACACCTCCATGCTGTGTCATTCAGCCATAAACAATTTTTTTGCTATGGTAGGTAGCACCAGCTATCCAAAATCTTCATTTTAAATTATAAAAATTCTTGCTTTATCTTGGGGATTGTGAAGCCCTGGGGTCTCCTCAAGCTTCAGCCACCTTCAGGCTGCACCATTCAGACACTATTAACCCCATAACGACCACGGAAGTAAATGTACATCCTGGTTTGGTTGGACTTCGCACACCAGGACGTACATTTATGTCCTGTGTATGACCGCAAGCATCAGAACTGTGCTGATGTCATACACGGGAGGTTCCGGCTGTTAACAGCAGCCGGGGACCTGCCGGTAATGGCCGACATCTGCGATCGCGCGGATGTCCACCGCGGCAGTGCAATACTTTGAATGGATGATCGGATCGCCCACAGCGCTGCCGAGGCAATCCGATCATCCAGCATAGCGGCCGGAGGTCCCCTCACCTGGCTCCGGCCGTCTCCCGGGGTCTTCTGCTCTGGTCTGAGCTCGAGCAGACCAGAGCTGAAGATCACTGATAATACTGATCAGTGCTATGTCCTATACATAGCACTGAACAGTATTAGCAGTCAAAGGATTGCTAAAGATAGTCTCCTATGGGGACATAAAAAGTGTAAAAAAAAAGTTGAAAAATTTAAAAATAAAAAGTAAAAAAAAAATCCCCTCCCCCAATAAAAATGAAAATTGTCAGTTTTTCCCATTTTACCCCCAAAAAGCGTAATAAAAAATAAAAATGTCCGAACTATCAACATTTAATGTTAATTATCCCGTACAGTGAATGGCATAAACGTAAAAAATTATATATGCAAATGTGGTATCAAGAAAAAGTACAGATGAGGGCACAAAAAATGAGCCCTCATACCGCCATATATATATATATGGAAAAATTAAAAAGTTATAGGTGGTCAAAATAGGGCGATTTTAGATTACTGATTTTGCACAAAAAGTTTTAGACTTTTTTTAAGCGGTACAAAAATATAAAAGTATCTAGCCATGGGTATCAGTTTAATTATATTGACCCACAGAATAAAGAACACATGTAATTTTTACCCTAAAGTATATAGTATGAAAACCAAACCTCCAAAAATTACTAAATTGTGGTTTTCATTTAAATTTCCTTCCTAAAAAATTTTTTTTGGGGGGTTCGCCGTACATTTTATGGTAAAATGAGACGTTTCATTACAAAATACAAGCCCTTATATGGGTCTGTAGATGGAAATATAAATGAGTTATGGATTTTAGAAGGCAAGGAGGAAAAAACAAAAACTCTAAAATAAAATTTGCCTGGTCCGTAAGGTTAACATGGTCTTGATCCTTAACCTCTTAAGGACCCATTACGTACGTGTACATCATGAGTCCGCTCCTGTTCTATAACTCGGGCCACAGTGTGTCCCCGCATCATAGCGGGTTGGGCCAGGGCTCGTGGCTAATAGCGCGCAGCACTGATCACGGTGCCGCACACTATTAACCCTTTAGACGCGTCGTTCAAAGTTGATCGCCGCGTCTAAAGTGAAACTAAAACAATGCCGGTTAGCTCAGGGGCTGTTCGGGATCGCCGCGGCGAAATCACAACATCCCGAACAGCTGTTAGACACGAGGAAGGTCTCCTACCTTGCCTCCTGGTGTCCGATCACCGAATGACTGCTCTGTGCCTGAGATCCAGGCATGAGCAGTCAAGCGGCAGAATCATTGATCAATGGTTTCCTATGAGAAACCATTGAACGATGTAAAAGATCAGTGTGTGCAGTGTTATAGCCCCCTATGGGAGCTATAACATTCGCGGAAAAATAAAAAAGTTATAGGGGTCAGAAGATCACAATTTTAAACGTATAAATTTTCCTATATGTAGTTAGGATTTCTTCCAGAAGTACGACAAAATCAAACCTACATAAGTAGGGTATCATTTTAACCGTATGGACCTACAGAAGAAAGAGAAGGTGTCATTTTTACTGAAAAATGTACTGTGTAGAACCGGAAGCCCCCAAAATTTACAAAATGGTGTTTTTTTTCAATATTGTCTCACAATGATTTTTTTTTCCGTTTCGCCGTAGATTTTTGGGTAAAATGACTGATGTCATTACAAAGTAGAATTGGTGGCGCAAAAAATAAGCCATCATATGGGTTTTTAAGTGCAAAATTGAGAGTTCCAAAAATGTAAAAACGGAAAAACCCCGGGTCCTTAAGGATATATGTTATGGTAGCACTAGCTAACATAAATGCTTAATTGAGATTTCAACATTGATCTTTCAATGTAAGGGGTTATGAAACCCTCGGGTGTACTGCTTCTGCCTGTGCCTGACTGCTCCTGTGTCTTTCAGGAACTTCTGGGCTTACTAAGGCTTGGGCCTTACATTTTTGGATGGTAGCACTAGCTAACATGCATCTTCAATAGAGATTTCAATATTCACCTTTTAATGTTAGGGGGTTGGGAACCCCTCTTGTGTACTCATTCTGCTTACTGGTCCACTCTGTGTGTTTCAGAAACTACATGGCTTACCGTTGCTACTGGGCCAAATAATGTTTTGATGGTAGCAAAAGCTAACATTCATCTTCAATAGAGATTTCAACATTTATCTTTTAATCTTAGGGGTTGTAAGTTTTTTCAAGACTTAGGCCCTTTTGCCCTCGATGTCATATGACCTGTGGAATTATCACAAGAATCATATGAAACATGTTGGAGCAATAGCAATGAACCATGACATTAAATGAAGCATTCGTACTTTCATAATCAGGGGGGCACTGAGAGGCAGGGGTTGGAACAGATGGTATCTGGCCTGGCGGAGGACCGCCAACCCGATGCTCGCCAGAATGGGTTATGCAAAAATTACATTTTCACATCAAATTACATTAAATATGACATAAAAGATCTCTTTGTCCTCTTCAATTTTGACACCTTAGGGTCTCCCTGCTACCACATAGACGCTCTGCAGCGGTGATTATAATGGCAATGCCTGTATGCCAAAGTGAATAACAGTATGATTTCACTAACCTAGCACACTCCCTATGCGTGTTACATAGTTAGTACTGTCGAAAAGACATATGTCCATCAAGTTCAACCAGGGAATTAAGGGGTAGGGGTGTGGCGCGATATTGGGGAAGGGATGAGATTTTATATTTCTTCATAAGCATTAATCTTATTTTGTTCCAGGAATGTATCTAATCCTGTTTTAAAGCTGTTAATTGTTCCTGCTGTGACCAGTTCCTGAGGTAGACCGTTCCATAAATTCACAGTCCTCACGGTAAAGAAGGCGTGTCGCCCCTTGAGACTAAACTTTTTCTTCTTCAGACGGAGGGAGTGCCCCCTCGTCCTTTGGGGGGGTTTAACCTGGAACAGTTTTTTTCCATATTTTTTGTATGGGCCATTAATATACTTATATACGTTTATCATATCCCCCCTTAAACGTCTCTTCTCAAGACTAAACAATTGTAACTCCTTTAATCGCTCCTCATAGCTAAGATGTTCCATGCCCCATATTAGTTTAGTCGCGCGTCTCTGCACCCTTTCCAACTCCGCAGTGTCCCTTTTATGGACAGGTGCCCAAAACTGAACAGCATATTCCAGGTAAGGCCGTACCAATGATTTATAAAGGGGGAGTATTATGTCCCTGTCCCTTGAGTCCATGCCTCTTTTGATACATGACAATATCCTGCCGGCTTTGGAAGCAGCAGCCTGACATTGCATGCTATTCTGTAGTCTGTGATCTACAAGTACACCCAGATCCTTCTCTACCAGTGACTCTGCCAGTTTAATCCCCCCTAAGACATACGGTGCATGCAGGTTATTAGTACCCAGATGCATAACTTTACATTTATCCACATTGAACCTCATTTGCCAAGTGGATGCCCAGACACTTAGTCTATCCAAGTCATCTTGTAACTTATGCACATCCTCTATAGACTGTACTGTGCTACAAAGCTTGGTGTCATCTACAAAGATAGAAACAGAGCTGTTAATACCATCCTCTATATCATTGATAAATAAATTAAACAACAGCGGTCCCAGTACTGAACCTTGGGGTACACCACTAATAACCGGGGACCAATCAGAGTACGAATCATTGACCACCACTCTCTGGGTACGATCCATGAGCCAGTGTTCAATCCAGTTACAAACTAAAGTTTCCAATCCCAAAGACCTTAACTTACCTGTCAGACGTCTACGAGGGACAGTATCAAACGCTTTAGCAAAATCCAGAAACACTATATCCACAGCCATTCCTCTGTCAAGGCTTCTACTCACCTCTTCATAAAAGCAAATTAGATTGGTTTGACAACTTCTATCCTTAGTAAACCCATGCTGGCTATCACTTATAATACAATTATCCCCTATGTATTCCTGTATGTAATCCCTTATAAGTCCTTCAAACAATTTATGCACGTTAAACGTACCGGTCTATAGTTTCCTGGGGAAGACCTAGAGCCCTTTTTGAAGATTGGCACCACATTCGCCTTGCGCCAGTCCCTTGGCACAATACCAGACACCAGAGAATCTCTAAATATCATGAACAGGGGTACAGATATTACTGAACTTACCTCTCTAAGAACTCTTGGGTGTAGTCCATCCGGTCCTGGGGATTTGCTTACATTTATATCACTTAACTTACCTTGTACCATCTCTACATTAAGCCAGTTCAGTACATTACATGATGTGTTACCAGTACTGACCTGGCCAATGTCAGCTCCTTCTTCCATAGTGTATACAGAACTAAAGAACCCATTCAGTAGCTCCGCCTTCTCTTGATCGCCTGTGACAACCTCCCCATTATCATTATTAAGGGGTCCTACATGCTCTGTCCTTGGTTTTTTTGCATTTATATATCTAAAAAAATATTTAGGATTAGTTTTGCTTTCTTTGGCCACCTGTCTCTCATTTTGAATTTTTGCTGTTTTTATTACGTTTTTACAGATTTTATTAAGCTCTTTGTACTGTTTAAATGTTATAGCTGACCCATCAGATTTGTATTTTTTGAAGGCTATTTTTTTGTTGTTTATTGCTCTTTTAACATCATGTGTCAGCCATGTAGGATTTAGTTTTAATCGTTTATATTTGTTCCCCTTTGGTATATATTTAGCTGTATAGTTATTTAGAGTTGATTTAAAGATGTCCCATTTACCTTCTGTATCAGTATTTGACAACACCTCCCCCCAGTCTATGTCCTGTAGTGCAGCTCTCAGCCCAGGGAAATTTGCCTTTTTAAAGTTATATGTTTTTGCCTTCCCCGCCTGTCTTTGTTTTCTACATTTTAAGTCAAAAGTAACTATATTGTGGTCGCTATTACCAAGGTTTTCCCGCACAGTTACATTACCAACCAGCTCTGCGTTGTTGGAAATGATCAGATCCAACAAGGCATCACTTCTTGTTGGGTCCTCCACAAACTGGCCCATAAAATTATCCTGCAATAAATTTAGGAATTGTCGCCCCTTTGTAGTTTTAGCCAACCCCGGACCCCAATCTATATCTGGATAGTTAAAATCTCCCATTATTACCACTGTACCTGCCAGGGCGGCCCTCTCTATTTGTTTATGAAGCCGAACTTCTATCTCTTCAGTGATATTAGGGGGTCTGTAGATTACACCAAATACTATTTTTTCAGTATTTCCCTCCTTTTGTAATTCTACCCACAATGATTCCACATCCTCAGAATCATCACACACTATGGCATCGTTCACACTGACTTTCATACCACTTCTTACATACAGACAGACTCCACCACCTTTTCTGTTCATTCTATCCTTGCGAAACAATGTAAACCCCTGCAGATTGACAGCCCAGTCATGCGAGGAGTCCAGCCATGTCTCAGTGACCCCAACTATATCAATATGTTCCTCCAGTATCAAGGCCTCAAGCTCCCCCATTTTATTTGCTAGGCTTCTGGCATTTGTGAACATACACTTTACATTTCCATCCTTTATGTTATTGGGGTTAATGGGATTCAAGGGTGTAAGTTTTATTTTCCTATGAAGCTTATTCCTATTAACTATTCTAACCCCTCCCTCCGCTCCACCCCCAGGTACATTTATAATTTCCACCTCTCTATCTACACTTTCTTCCCCCTCTTTGCTGTAGGTTCCCTCCCCCCAAGTCCCTAGTTTAAACACTCCTCCACCCTTCTAGCCATCTTCTCCCCAAGCAAAGCTGCACCCTCCCCATTGAGGTGCAGCCCGTCCCTACGGTAGAGCCGGTAACCGACAGCGAAGTCAGCCCAGTTCTCCATGAACCCAAACCCTTCCTTCCTACACCAGCTTCTGAGCCACTTGTTTACCTCCCTGATCTCCCGCTGCCTCTCTGGTGCGGCTCGTGGTACTGGTAGTATTTCAGAAAAGACTACCTTGGAGGTCCTTGCCTTAAGCTTGCGGCCTAAGTCCCTGAAATCATTTTTAAGGACACTCCACCTACCTCTTACTTTGTCATTGGTGCCAATATGTACCATGACTGCTGGGTCCTCTCCAGCCCCGCCCAACAACCTGTCAACCCGATCCGCGATGTGCCGAACTCGTGCGCCAGGCAGACAACACACTGTTCGGTGATCCCGGTCTTTGTGACAGATTGCCCTGTCTGTGTTACAGCAAGGCAAAGTGATCTACACCCCTATTGGAGCTCTCTGTAGGCCAAAAATAGCCATTTTTAATACAGTTTTGCCACAAATTTATTCGACCCACAACAAACTTTTCGGAACAATTTGGTGAACCGGCCGAACCAAATTTTTCAAAAGTTCGCTCATCTTTACTTGTGTTGTTTGTCATTTCATGAGAACAAAAAATGAATGAATATCAAGGGGTGTGTACTGACAAAATTAATACTAAGCGATCTATATGTACATTGTAAAAGATATTCAGATGTGCTTTCATTTTTGCCAAAAAGTTGTATGTTTTTTTTCCTTAGATTTTGAATGTGTGTGAAACATGTTTAAAATCAGTGAGAAACTAAAAAGAAAATGCAAGTTCTCATGCCCCAGCAATCATTGTCCTGACAGTATCATTAGGCTTATGTAAGAGGAGCGAGTCCCAGATGTTATTCATATATGCATCACTGTGTGTTTTACATTTCCTGGCCTTGTGCTGAATCACAACCCTACGTGATTCCTGTGAATTTATGTTATAGAACACTTTCTTGGCATACTTACAGGAAGGTCAATATAGACATTCTCTCTGAGTACCAAATATAACATCTGACCTTAATTGTTTTAATCTTTTTGTATATGACTAAGGATGAAACATAGTAATATTTCATTCATTTGTATATGTCCTTCGTTAGTATGAGATATGATACTAATATACATTAATTTATTGATGCTAATTCTTTCCCAGAGGTTATAACTATTCCTTAAAATGAATTACATGTTTCTAGGAAGAAGAAAAGTGTTGACATGTTAAGCTGAACTCCCTAATTGATTCTAAAATTAATTGTGTTAAGACTGATTGAGTTAATATTATTTGCTTCTGGAAAATAAAGAAAAGGGCAAACATAATTTTGTTGCATATATATGTGTTTGTGTGTGTGTGTGTAATTTATTATTTTTTCTTTAAACAGTTTCTCAGAAAAGAAGCAATAGAAAAACATGTATAAAACACATCCAAATAATACTGAGGAAATAAAAGGAAAAAAAAGGAGTACAATAAAGGGTAAATATGTTTTTATATTCTAAAGCAGGGTTAACATAGTGTTTAGGAAGTCTGATCATAGCATACACTCATTGCCATAAAAAATATGCACAAGAAGGAATTGTTGGAATTGAATAAAACGCTATATGTGGGAATGTAATAATGATATATGTGATAACAATGCATATTTATTAAAGGGGTACTCCGGTGGAAAACATAATTTTTTTTAAATCAACTCATGCTTAATTCTTCCAGTACTTAGCTGCTGTATAATACAGAGGAACTTCTTTTCTTTTTAAATTTATTTTCTGTCTGTCCACAGTGCTCTCTCCTGACACCTCTGTCCATGTCAGGAACTGTCCAGAGTAGGAACAATTCCACATAGCAAAACTCTCCTGCTCTGGACAGTTCCTGCCATAAACAGAGGTGTCAGCAGAGAGCACCGTGAACAGACAGAAAAAAAAATTCAAAAAGAAAAGAACTTCCTCTGTATTATACAGAATCTGATAAGTACTGGAAGGATTGAGATTAAATCTGTTAAACTTTCTGGCACCAGTTGATTTAAAAAATGTTTTCTGCTGGAGTACCCCTTTAATAAAAAAAAAATGAAAAATAAAACTCTTTAATTGAAAGAAAGCTCTATTGCCCTGTTGGGGCAGCTCTAGTCTGGATACAAAATGAGATACAGTTGGGCATGAAGGCATATAGGTTCCATATGGTATTCTGCAGTACATGTGCCCAGAGATGTTACAGCTGGGCTTGTAGATCCTAGACACTTGTAGATTGCCGAAGCAAGCTTCCAAGCTGGTCCCATAAATGCAAGAAATCTGGAAACCACAAGGGCCAAGAAAGTGTTACAAGGGTTACATTCTACATTTCTGTGAGACCTGCTGAAAATTGCCTGCTGGAAGCCCTGCTATAAGAGGCAACACATGTGGCTGCCGGATGTCCTGCAAATATCACTGAGCTATTAGTGTCCCTCATATCACTGCTAGGGGGGACCAACTAGCACATGTGATTGGTACCCAGATCATTACACAGATGGGGCAGTGTGTCATACGGTAGCGGTAAGTACAATATACAATACAAAAATATCGGGAACGTGTCATAACACAGCAGGAGACATGAAGTTAGTATAGTATAATATTATCTTTTCTACTTCATACTAGATTTTTTTTGGTATAAATCCTAACAGTGCAAAAATTATCCCTTTTTGGGAGTAGCAACAGGTTTTGTACCTCCTAACCACATACTAGAGCCATGCAGGTGATTATTAAATCCAAACTTATTTGTGGATGTAGGTTGTAGTCACAACACCTTAATGCGGTTGTGAATGCATACCACTGCATGCAGCAGCATGCTACGGCGTTATTCTGATTTATACAAACCAATGAGACCAGTGGGTTGAGGTTTTAAACCCTTATAAAGGCATACAATAAAATGTATGTTTTAATACTTTTGAGTGGGTAGGAATTCTAGGGTTCCAATGAACATATAGGGGGAGATTTATCAAAACCTGTGCAAAGGAAGAGTTGCTGAGTTGCCAATAGCAACCAATCAGATTGCTTCTTTCATTTTGTAGAGGCCATGTTAAAAATGAAAGAAGTGAGCTGATTGATTGCCATGGGCAACTGGACAACTTTTGCTCTGCACAGGTTTTGATAAATCTCCCCCATAGTGATCAATAAAAACGGACCAATAAAACCGGCCACGCCCCTGCCCATATAAGGGAGCGGCGGCCATTGCTCGCTCTCTTTCCTCGTGGGCTGTTGTGAGAGAAGGATCTGCGCAGCTATCTTCCGCAGTGAGTTAGGCCCGAGCCTTGCGGCAACGGCTAATCTATTCAGAGTCGTGAGTGTATCAATCTCTAAGCACTCTGCAGGATCACCGGACCTTATCTATCCCCTAAATCCGGAAGGATCTTCGCAAATTACCCTAAATTCAGAGACTTGTATCAGAAGTCAAGGTCCGCAACAACTGTCAGTCATTGAACTGTATAGAGACTGTATTCCTGAGACTATTACTGCTTATTAGATGTACCGCAAGCATTTAAGTAAAGTTATCCAAGTTCAAGTTCAACAATCTTGTGGACCTTCAGTCATTTTATGCATGCACCTATCGTTACTGGGAAGGGCGGCGATAGGCCGGAGAATTACCTCAGCATACTAGCCCTCAGCCTGGCGTCATGAACTATAGGGTTAACATTAACCCCTCATCTACCAAAACAACACCCCAACTACCATATCCCCCCCAAGGGCTACCACAACCCTATGTGACCATCTGTCCTAAACGAAGGACCCCACTTGGCAATAATTCCTAGTACTCTTAGTAAAGTCCATGGTATAGCAATGTCAACTACAATGAAAAAAAAACACAGTACAGAAATCAAGGAGCACAATGGGTTAAAGAGACAAAGACCAGGGAGCAATAACAAAACACAGTAAATGAACGGACAGATAAAGAGAAGACAAGCAGGCCAATTCAAAACCAATATAGTGGTGCCTGACAGAATCAGAAGGCAGAAGGTTAGTCAGGTCATAAGCCAAAGTAGTAATTGTAGGATACACAGTAACACAATAGATACAGAACCATTGCAAAGAAGAACCTTTATCACAGGAAATGTGTAGAGATCAGACTAAGGTTTAAATAGTCCACCTCAGTAGGGTATGGAAGTTGAGGCCAGATGCTATTGGCTCATTATCCACACCCCTTGAAGGGCTTGGGTGGTGTCAAAGCAATGAGCATCGCATCAGCTGAACGCAAAAGGGGTTGAAACTGCTACCATAACCAGAGGCAGACACACAATTTACCATAAAACTTAAAGAGTACCTATTGTCAACAATATAATGTAGATACTACCATTACATGTATATTTGTAATATATAGTGGTTAAAAAAATGTGTATATTTTTGTCCCTACAGCTATTGTTTTTGTGTCTCTATGAGGAGTCCAAATGCAGGAAGTGAGGGTGGACAAGCAGGGCTCTGTGCACTTAGGATAAGCAGGACTCTGCACATTGAGGCTCAATAACATGCCCCTGGCTCACACAGCAGGATCATTGACAATCCAGGCGCCTGCACAGAGCCCTGCTTCTCCTCCCCTCACTTCCTGTATTTGGACTCCCCATAGACACACACAGGCAATAGCTGCAAGGACAGCATTTTTTCACCCAAAAATATGAATGCATATTACAAATATACATATACCGGTATTATCTACATTGTATCAAAAGTTTTTGTTGGCCACAGGTACATGGCTGAAGCATGAGGAGAGGATAACAACATTTTTATTCCCAGACCCAGGCCCAGCAGCGGTATCAGTAAACCATATATTGCCAGAATGACACAGCCTGGAGTTGGCTGAAGCATGAGGAGACCCCCAGGGCTTCACAATACCACCCCCCCCCCCCCATCAAAAAAAAAGGTAATAATTTTTGAAATTTAAAATGAAGATTTTGGATAGCTAGTGCTACAATAACAACATTTTCAGTCCCAGACCCAGGCCCAGCAGCATGTGAATATCCAGTACTCATCCCTTTCCTTCAAGCACAATATGCCTGTATATAGTTCACCAGCTTTTCCAAAGGCCCAGCTGGTTTCGCCTCTCTCCCATACTGCCAAGGTGGATCTTTATTTTAAATAAAAAGATACCAGCAGGGTGCTAAAAGTACTGACTATGCCGGTAAAACACGGGCCAGGTGGCAACCTTATTTATACAGTCAGAGCAGTATTATAAGGACGGATCTGAATACCTTCAACATTTTGATAAATTTTCCAACTTTTTATCAGTATTGTTGAGTGATTTGTACTAGAGATGAGCGAACTTTTTAAAATTTTCCCCCAAAATGAGTTTCGATCCAAATTTATTTGTGGCAAAACTATATTAAAAACAACTATTTCTGGCATACAGAGAGCCTCAATAGGGGTATAGAACACTTTGCTGTGTTCTAACATGCATATGGAGTGTGCTGGGGTAGTGAAATAATACTGTTATTCAGAATAACATGCAGATTACTGGCATCGCTTTAAGAATCACTGCCGCAGAGCAGTACAATGATAGAGCCTGGAGGTGGCATCAGTATGAGGAGACCATATAGTGGCTGAATGACACAGCGTGGAGGTTTTGGCAGCATGAGGAGACCATATTGTCACAGAGTGTTAACCTCTTAAGGACCCAGGCTTTTTCTGTTTTTTCATTTTCAATTTTTCCTCCTTAACTTAAAAAAATCATAACTCTTTAAAATTTTCACCCAAAATTCTATATGATGGCTTATTTTTTGTGTCACTAATTCTACTTTGTAATGACATTTTACCCAAAAATCGACGGTGAAACGGAAAAAATAAATCAATGTGCGACCAAATTGATAAAAAACGCTATTTTGTAAGTTTGGGGGCTTCCGTTTTTACGTAGTTCATTTTTTCGGCAAAAATGACACCTTATCTTTATTCTGTAGATCCATACGGTTAAAATGATATCCTACTTATATAGGTTTGATTTTGTATCACTTCAGAAAAAAATCATGAATACATGCAGGAAAATGTATATGTTTAACCCCTTTAGGACCACGGGTTTTTCCGTCTTTGCACTTTCGTTTTTTCCTCCTCACCTTTTAAAAATCATAATCCTTTCAATTTTGCACCTAAAATCCATATGATAGCTTATTTTTTGCGCCACCAATTCTACTTTGCAGTGACATCAGTCATTTTACCCAAAAATATACGGCGAAACGGAAAAAAAAATCATTGTGTGACGAAATTGAGGAAAAAATGCCATTTTGTAAATTTTGGGGGCTTCCGTTTCTACGCAGTACATTTTTCGGTAAAAATGACACCTTATCTCTATTCTGTAAGTCCATACGATTAAAATGATACCCTACTTATATAGGTATGATTTTGTCGTACTTCTGTAAAAATCATAACTACATGCAGAAAAATGTATACTTTTAAAATTGTCATCTTCTGACCCCTATAACTTTTTTATTTTTCCACATATGGGGCAGTATGAGGGCTCAGTTTTTTGCTCCGTGACTCAAAGTTTTTAGTGGTACCATTTTTGTATTGACCGGACTTTTTGATCGCTTTTTATTCATTTTTTCATGATATAAAAAGCGACCAAAAATATGTTATTTTGGACTTTGGAATTTTTTTGCGCGTACGCCATTGACCGTGCGGTTTAATTAATGATATATTTTTATAATTCGGACATTTACGCACGCGGTGATACCACATATGCTTATATTTATTTTTATTTACATGGTGTTATTTTTTATGGGAAAAGGGGGGTGATTTGAACTTTTATTAAGGAATGGGTTAAATCACATTTATTAACTTTTTTTACACTTTTTTTTTGCAGTGTTATAGCTCCCATAGGGACCTATAACACTGCACACACTGATCTTATACCCTATTCACTGCAAAGCCATAGATTTGCAGGGATCAGGGTTATCGGCAAATGAATGCTCAAGCCTGAATCTCAGGCTTGGAGCAATCAATCGCCGAGGGGACACGCCGGAGGCAGGTAAGAGGACCCCCGCTCGTGTCCCAGCTGAATCGGGACACCGCATTTTCACTGTGGTGGTCCCAATCAGCCCCACTGCGCAGCCGGGCAGCTTTCACTTTCGGTTTAGACGCGGCGTTCAACTTTGAACGCCGCGTCTAAAGGGTTAATAGCGCGCGGCACCGCGATCGCTGCCGCACGCTATTAGCCCCGGATCCCGGCATCAGATACATTCCGGGACCAACCCGATGTGACGTGGAGTCACCGCATGACGCCGCGTTATATCGCGGGAGCTGGCCAAGGACGTAAATATACATCCTTAGTCGTTAAGGGGTTAAAAGGGTCATCTTATGAACCCTATAACTTTTTTATTTTTCTGTGTTCAGGGCGCTGTGAGGGCTGATTTTTTGCACCGTGATCTGAAGTTTTTAGCGGTACCATTTTTGTTCTGATCAGGCTTTTTGATCACTTTTTATTCTTTTTTTTGTGGTATAAAAAGTGATCAAAAATGCGCTATTTTGGACTTTGGAATTTTTTTGCGCGTATGCCATTGAGCGTGCAGTTTAAAAAGCTCTATATTTTTATAATTCGGACATTTCCGCACGCGGCGATACCACATATGTTTATTTTTATTTACACTGTGTTTTTTTTATTCTTGGAAATGCCGGGTGATTCAAACTTTTATTAGGGGAAGGGATAATTGAAAGGGTTAATGATTTCTTTTACACTTTTCTTATGCAATATTATAGCTCCTATAGGGGGCTATAACATTGCATTAACTGATCTTTAACACTGATTGATGCATCTCCATAGGAATGGATCAATCAGTGTTTTCGGATTTTTAATGCTCAAGCCTGGATCTCAGGCTTGAAGCATTCATTCGGTGATCGGACAGAGCAGGAGAAGGTAAGAAGACCTCCTCCTGTGCTACAGCTGTTCGGGAGGCCGCAATTATACCGTGGCGATCCCGAACAGCTCCCTGAGCTAGCCGGGCACTTTTACTTTAGTTTTTAGCGCGCGATCAGTGCCGCGCGCTATTAGCGGCGGGTCCCAGCTTCACTATGACGCCAGGCACGCTGCGATATGATGCGGGGTCACCGTGTGACCCTGTGTTATATCGCAGGACCGGGACCCAGGACGTACCCATAAATCTTGGGTCCTTAAGAGGTTAAGAATGGTGTGAACTGGTTTTTATACCATCTACAGACTATTTTTCTTGTGGAAAAAATACACAGAATTGCGCTGAAAAATCTTTCCTGCCTCCTGTGATAAGGTTCATGAAGTTTAGGCAGCTTGTTGATATGTATGAGGCAACGAAAAGCTATCTGCCCCTCTCTGATGAAATGCTCAATAAAGTGAATGGGAGGTTTATAAAGTAAAAATCATTCTCAGTCACAACAAGCAAAGCACTGCACTTCTCTCTGTCCACAACGCTGATGTAAATAGCAGTTGGCAGTGGAACGCTGTGGTGTAAGCAATTCAGTGTGTCTGTGTAACACACACAGACATGCAGTCCGTCCTATCTCTGCAGTGTTTATGGCATGAAATGAGCAGACGCAAGATGGCTGCTGATTATATAGGGCTGTGACAGGGGTCAATCAATGCTGATAGGCTGCATCTCGCATGTGATTCAGGGTCATCCCGCATTCCTGCCGTACTTTCCCGCCCTCCCATAATCCCCTGCCCCACGTAGTGACATGTGGATCCACCATTTTAGGTCTCCTGGAATGCTGTAAAAGGCAGTTTAATGAAGAGATTCACGCAATAGAATCGCGGCGATATTAGCATTCTTTGCAAATCGAATCTTTCATGAAATTCATAACGAATTCTGGCTTGTCAGCTTCGATTCGCTAATCTCTAATTTGAACCCATAGAAGCTAGGTTCGATAAGTGATTTTAAGAAAAAAGAATTGCTTTGTTCCGAATGCTTCGCATCTACCAAGATCACATGACCTCTGGTAAGCCTATGGCTTGAATACAGCTTACAGTTTATTACAAAGCAGAACAGAGACACCAGATAAAACTATTAAGGTAGCTCCAGTGGCCACTTTAAGGAGAGTAGCTGACCAGAGAGACAAGGTACGATGAGATTTATCATAATCTGTGCATAGGAAAAGTTGACCAGTTGTCCAAAGCAACCAACCAGATTGCTCCTTTAATTTGTTTAAAAGCCCTCTGAAAATAAATATGAAAAATAAAAGACATTTTCTGATTGGTTGCTATGGCCTACTGGTCAATTTTTTCTTTGCACGTTTTGAAACATTATACAGGGCTTTGGATCTTTAAGGCACTGTTATACATCTGTGTTCGAGTTATAGTTGAGTTCCTGCTTCATTCTGAACCTATTCCATCAGAAGCAAACTTTTTTGAAAATATTTGACGAACTTTCCGAAGCAAATTTTTGAAAACTTTGCTAAACACTGTTTATCAGACTACACTAGATAGCAGTGCCAGATTTTAACAAAGAAAGTATTAATAGAAAGCACAGGTGTAGAGAAAAATTGCATTTTGAATGCATTGTTAAACTTAATAGAAATGTGTATTGTACAAGTGGCATAAAAGGACAATTGATCTTCATCTTGGAGTGACATGAATCATTGTTCCTACGCAGCACACTGATCCTTTTATGGAAATACTGAGTGGAGCCATGCTTTGTGTTCCCTTCAGAGCAACTTTTCCATTCATAAGAATTTTCATCTGTGTTTTGTTATATAAAATTCAGCTTCACTAAACAAAACATATAGACAACTGAAAGACAACACAGTATTACTATGTAGAAATCATGATGTGTATACAATATGACGTACTTACATTACATCTGTGTTATTAGCTTTTATGCTTATTAAACTCTAGCGTTTTACTGTAGCTGTTCATGAAGTATGAAAGGAAAGGCAGATACACGTCACTTTATAAAACAATCGTTTACCATTGTGGATGTTTTGCAATAACTAGGGAAAGAACATTACCTTATAACTAGGGATGAGCGACTCGAATCTGACAAATCCGAATTCGTTAGGAATTTCAGGAAAAATTTGGTTTGTAACGAATCCAAATATTGCCGCAATTTGATGAAATTAATCGCTAAGTTAAACTCCATTTAATGTGGTCCAGGCTCCAGGGCATCTAAATGGCAGATGCACATGTGAGGACATGGGGCAAGGAACTCTGGGAAGGCGGGTAGGCGGGATTACCCTGAATCACATGCAGCATGCAGCCTATCAGCACCCAGCCAGCCCTGTGATTTCACAGCCCTATATAATCGGCAGCCATCTTGAGGCCAGCCATTGGAGCATTTTATGTCAGAGACAGGGCTTTATTGCAGAGAGAGATAGAGCAGTGTGTGTGTTGCACAGAAAAACAGCTTCACAGCAGCGATTCACCCCAAGCCCAAATCACTGCAGAAAAGCACTGACAGGGAAGGGAGAGAGAGAGAGAGAACGTACACTTTTGGGTGCACTACACAGCGACTTTGTACTGCTGCAGTGTGGTGTACAGCAACTATAAAGCTTAAAGGGCCAGTTAGGCTGAGCACTAAAAGCCATTGTCACCTGCTATTAGTGCATAGTAATACTGTACTGGGCTGTACTACACAGCGACTCTGTACTGCTGCAGTGGGGTGTACAGCAACTCTACAGCTTATAGGGGCCAGTTATGCTGATCAATAAAAGCCATTGTCACCTGCTATTTGTGTATAATAATACTGTACTGGGCTGTACTTCGCAGGGACTCTGTGCTGCAGCACTAGTGCATACTACAACTCTAAAGCTAACAGAGGCCAGTTAGGGTGAGCACGAAAAGCCATAGTCACTTGATTTCAGTGCCTAATATAGGTTGCGTAGCGGAGCCTGTTATCCTCTCATAAGTGTAACCTGTGTGTAAATAGGTGCTGTACATTTTTTTTTCTGTCAAACTAATTTGGGCCTAATTACTGTGAAAGGCCAGCCAAAGCTACACACCTGTTTTTGTAGGCTAATAGAGTTTTAAGAGTAGTGGAGCGTATTGTCCTCCTCTCATAAGTGTAACATATACGCACTCAGCTGATGGATAAGTATGCCAGGCAGAGAAGTTCCAGGACGTGCACATAGGAGTGGCAAAGGCATAAATTCATCAGGAGCAGGCAAAGTAGGGGCGTGTGGCAGCAGGAGTCACAGCAAGAGGTCTGAGCTCCTGATGTCAGCTAGCAGTCATGTCTCGACATTCAACCCAGCAGTTGTGATTGATTGGTTCACTCGGTCATCAACTTCATCCCAAGTGACATCCGACTGCCACCTCCAGGCTCTCTCATTGTGCAACTATATGGTCTCCTCATACTGATGCTGCCACCTCCAGGCTCTCTCATTGTGCTGCCATATGGTCTCCTCATGCTGATGCTGCCACCTCCAGGCTCTGTCATTGTGCAACCATATGGTCTCCTCATGCTGATGCTGCCACCTCCAGGCTTTCTCATTGTGCTGCCATGGATACTGCAAAACATAATTAAGGTGCGGTTCCCCAGTTACAGAAATTTCTCCGCATCAGACCACAAGTAAGAATTGAGGAAATACATTAGCTAAAACTTTACTTTTCTTAGGATAAAATACATGGACCCAAAATTTTTTTAATCTAACAAAAGGAAAGGTGTGCAAAAAACACCATGTGCCACCTACACCACCAAGTATTAATGCGATTAAAAGACCTCTAACAAGTGGAAGGGAAGAACGTATGGTCCATTGTAAAAGGTGGGGGTAAAAACTTCCCCAGTAAGGCCCTACTCTTGTACTATTAATTCCCTGCTTTGTAAGTGTTACTCGCCCTATAATGGGTGGCTCCATAAAGGAACCTCTCCCTACTTCCACCTAACATGACTTGTGCTGTGCCGAGCTAATGTGGAGAGTCCCAAGACGTCATTTATTTGTGAAAAAGGCAGTACAAGCCCTGCACAATTTTGTGGACAGAAGCTGGGCCAGTCCTTGAGCCTGTCAGTGTGTACCAAAGTGCACGGCAGCGCCGACGTGTGGAGCTGTAACTACAGTCAGGGACAATACATGTCCTTTATGGCCCACTGGGTGAATGTGGTTCCTGCACAGCCACAACAGCTACTTGGACAGGTCACGCCGCTTCCGCCTCCATGCTCTCAGGACCAACTTGGTTCTGCGACAGTGTGCGACTCCCCCTCCTCATCCTCCACCGTGTCCTCAGTCTCCACTGCATGGACAAGTCTCAGTGTCCCTCCAGCATACCATTTGTGCAGGGCACAATGGTGTCACGCTGTTCTTCACATGATTTGCTTTGGCGAACAGAGTCACACAGGGGAGGAACTGCTAAAAGTGATTCATCAAGAAATTGATTCATGGCTTACTCCACGAAAACTGGAAATGGGAACCTTGGTGACCGACAATGGGAAGAACATCTTGTCTGCACTGCGTCAAGGAAGCCAGAGCCATGTGACCTACATGGCACACATGTTCAATCTGGTTGTCAAGCGGTTCCTGAAGTGTTTCCCCCATCTACAAGACATCCTAACAATGGGAAGAAACTTTGCATGGACTTCAGCCACTTGTATACCGCAAAGCACATCCTCCTTGAGTTTCAGCGTCAGAACGGCATCCTCCAACATAGTTTGATTTGCGGCGTTTCCACATGTTGGAATTCCACCCTTCATATGTTCGATCGACTATACGAACAGAGAAAACCCATCACGATTTCTTGATGATCCATTTCTTGTAACTTCAATGTCAACTAGTGGCCGTTCATATGTGACACCTGCCGTTTGCTCAGGCCCTTTGAGGAAGCCCCATTATTAGTCAGTCGCCAGGATTACAGCATGAACGACGTCATTCCACGGCTTCACATGTGGTAGCTTGCCTCGCGGAGGACCTCAAGCTCAATTGTAAGATACAAAAACAAGCTTTTTCACTGCAGCAACTTCTAGCAGTATCTTCCCACTTATCCAACAGTGCCGGAGCTAAATGTGCTCCTGTCCAAGTTGCTGGTACTGCAGTCCCTCCCTTTTCAAGTTGACACTCATAGCATGGGGGTGTGCTGAGAGGCATGGGATGGGACAGGTGGCAGCTGGCCTCGCGGCGGACCACTAGCTCGATTTTAAGATACAACTAGGAGCTGTGCCATAGTTTACACTGCAGCAATTATACACTATAGGAGCCTGAATTATCGTGGCTGCTGGCACCATACTTGCCAATAGGTCCTCAAAAAATAATTTAAAGTTTGCTCATTCCATTTACCAGGCTCTGTCAGAGTGCCGCCAGGTCATCTCATGCTGCTGGCACATTAAACTCATGAATCTATTAAAAAAATCTATGTAATCTTTTCAAGACTGAGGCCCTATGGTTGTCATCATATATTACCTCTGGAATTGCCACAAGAATCCAATGAAACAGGTTGGAGTGATAAAAATGAACCATAAGTTCCACACAGAGTAAGACAATCGGGGGGGGGGGGGGGCATTGGGTCGCTGAGAGGCAGGGGCTTGAACCGGTGGTAGCTCACTTTGCGGTGGACCGTTAGCTCGATGCTCGAGTCACCAGAATGAGTCCTCAAAAAAGGATTTAAAAAATTAACATAAATTAAATAGAAATTAAATAAAAAAAATCTATTTAATCTCAATTGTGATGCTATATGGTCTCCCGACTCTGCTGTCACATCAGGACACCCTGCAGCGGTGATTCTAATAGCGATGCCTGTAATCTGCATGTCATACTGAATAACAGTATTATTTCCCTAACACAGCACACTCCCATGCGTGTTGGGACAAGGCAAAGTGTTCTACATACCCATTGAGGCTCTCTGTGGGCCAGAAATAGCCATTTTTAATAGCGATTTCTCGCAAATAAATTTGGACAGAACCAAATTTTTTCGGGAAATTTGGCGAATCTCTACTTGTAACATTTAGTCATTAAACAGTTAGTCATTAAACTGGAAACATTTAGTTAAAGGGTCAGATAAGGGGTGGGTATTTGTAAGACTCACAGCAGACGACTGGAACTCGGGAGGTAGTAAATCTGCAATACCTCGGTAGTCTGGAGCAGGAGATGTAGTGGATCCGCTGGACCTGTGTGGCAGATGACATGGGCCGTGCCAGGGAGCGGAGTCTAAGGTGCCGCTGGTTTTCACCAGAGCCCGCTGCAAAGCGGGATGGACTTGCTGCTGCAAGCGGCACCCTGGTCACTACCCCTGGCACGACTCAACCACACAGGTGGCTGAGGTGAAGTGTGGCACAGAAGGGACAAGGCAGGACATAGTCAGGCAAGCAGAAGGTCTGGGCAGGCAGCACCGGAGCGTAGTCAGTAGAATAGCAGAAGGTCAATAGGCAAGCGGCTAGGAACATGGTCAGGTAACGGGATGCATTACCTGGTACACGGCAAGGAGCACAGAATACTTCTTTCTCTCAGGCACAAAGGCAAACAAAGATCAAACTTATAAGCAAGGTATGGGTGTCAAGTAATTACGGGCACACTGGCCCTTTATTTCAAAGCCCCGGCATGTGCACGCCCTAGGAGGCGGGGGCATGCACGCCAGTGCTGAGGAACAGAGGCAGGGGACAGAGGTGAGTGACGGGCTGGGTCTCAGCCCCGCCGGTGGCTGACAAGGATTGGAAAGTGCGCTCACGGCCAGAATGTCTGGCCGGAGCGCAGGGTATAACAGTAGTAGTTTTAGGATAAGGAAAGAGAATGTGTTGTTTATGGGGAGGGGTAAACCACAGCAAGACATCTCTGGTTATGACTTATCCCTTAAAAATTTGAAATGTTGGACCCTACTTTCCACCAACATTATCTATGAGATGAGATTTGGGATGCTGCCATATATTTCAAAGAATCAGCTGAGCTCACCAGCAGCAGATTTGTCCATCTTTAGTATAAGGGACACAGGCACCTTTAATCTGTGATTAGAGAAGATACAGTCTCTGTTGTGTTTAACTTTGCCCTTTAGAGTAGTATGATATACATTTTTGCCAAACAAAAGTTAATGCGGTGGTACAGAAAAAAATGTATATCCCCTATCTACAGAATAAGGGATAAGTATCTAATTGTAAGGTGTCTAAACACTGGGTCCCTGTGATCTCCAGAACGGGGAGAGCACTTGCTGTAGCTAGCACATGCTTCTTTCATTCGTATGGGAGCACCAGAGATTGTCAAGTGCTGAAATGAATTGAGCCATATGAGCACATAATTTTTTTGCAGGACCAATTGAACTTTGTACCTTTACACCTTTAATTTTACCATACAATGTAAAAGGAATCAAAAAACGTATTTTTGGGGCTGAAATTGAAAAAAAAAATTTTTAGGATCAAACATTATTCTGTGGGTCAGTATGATTGCAGTGGTACCCAATTTATTTACGTTAGTTTTTGGTTTATGTTACTGCTTCTAATTTTTTTTTTTCTGTCTACAGAGCACTTATTTCTTAACCTCCCTGGCGGTATGATTCTGTCTGGAAATTTGTACCAAAAGCGGTACAATTTTTTGCACTGAATTTCACATCTCCCCTCGCCCATTTCACATCTCCCCTGTCACATTCCCCCTCCCTTGTCACATTCCCCCTCTCCCTTGTCACATCCTCCCGTCACATTCTCCCCCCGTCACATTCTCCCCCCTCCTTGTCACATTATTCCCCCCTTGTCACATTCTCCCCCTGTCACATTCTCCCCCTTCATGTTACATTCCCCTCCCCCTTGTCACATCCCCCCCTTGTCCCATCCCCCCTGTCACATTCTCCCCCTTCATGTTACATTCCCCCCCCTTGTCACATCCCCCCCCTTGTCACATCCTCCCTGTCACATTCTCCTCCTTCATGTTACATTCCCCTCCCCCTGTCACATCCCCCCCCTTCATGTCACATTCCCCCCCTGTCACATTCCCCCCTCTTGTCACATCCCCCCCCTTGTCACATTCCCCCCTGTCACATTCCCCCCCTTGTCACATCCCCCCCTGTCACATTCCCCCCCCCTTGTCACATCCCCCCCTGTCACATTCTCCCCCTTCATGTTACATTCCCCTCCCCCTTGTCACATCCCCCCCCTTGTCACATCCCCCCTTGTCACTGTCACATCCCCCCCCCTGTCACATTCCCCCCCTTTGTCACATTCTCTCCCCCCCCCCCCCCCCCCCTTGTCACCTTGTTCTGCAGCAGCATACACTAGGTTTGCCGGGCAAATTTCAAATCTAGTGTATTTGCTGCAGAACAAGTCCTTTCCCCTTCAGCCAATCACAGGCTTTACACCACTGCGGCCTGTGATTGGCTGAAAAGTGAAAGGTCCTGTAAGATGAATAGTGAAGAGAGCAGGGACCAGAGCGCACGGAGGGGAACGGCATCTTCAGGGACCGGGACTAGGTGAGCAAAAGGTTTTTTTATTTTACTACTTTTTCCTTTTACATTTAGCTCAGTGTTTTTCTAACAGGGTGCCTCCAGCTGTTGTGAAACTACTACTCCCAGCATGCCCGGACAGCCTTTGGCTGTTCGGGCATGCTGAGAGTTGTAGTTTTGCAACAGCTGGAGGCCCCCTGGTAGGGAAACACTGACTTTTAGTATTTTTCTTTACCTGCTCTGGCCAGCCCCCGCCACGGGAGCCGACCAGAGCAGATAATCGTATGCTTTCCCGGGGGCCGCATCGCTATATCGCATTGCTTTTGCGATATATCGTGCAGCCCGGCCGGGAACTCTGCAATTCTACCCCGAGCGTGACTCGGGGTTACCGATCCTGGCAGGGAAAATTAACCCCGAGTCACGCTCGGGAATACCGCTCAGGAGGTTAAATAAATTGTGGTCTGTATTTTTTATCAGTACTTTTTTTTGTGTAGATTGAACTTTTTTGCTTTAATACCAAATGCACCCTGTTCCAAATTATTATGCAAATTATATTTTTCTCATTTACTTAAATAATTGTTGTAATTAACAATAACAGCATAATTCTCATGTTATCAACTATTGAGAGTACAATTAAAATTTTATTGAACAAACCTCCTAATGATAACAGTATTTTTTTAATATAAAAAACTTACAATGCACTATTCCAAATTATTGTGCACAGTAAGTTTCAAAACACTTTATAGGTTGTAAAGAACTGAAAATTGTCATTTGTTGTATTTGCAGCATATTTACTGAAATCAAAAGCTATTTCAATCAAACTTTTAACAACATTTTAACTTTTTAAACATTTTAACACATCTTGTTAAATTTTAACATAGGACCCATTATTTGATAGCAGCTTCACAATCTTGCATCTATTGAACTTGTGAGTTATTGGACAGTTTCTGCTGGAATTTGTTTGCAAGATGTCAGAATAGCCTCCCAGAGCTGCTGTTTGGATGTAAACTGCCTCCCATCCTCATAGATCTTTTGCTTGAGGATGCTCCAAAGGTTCTCAATAGGGTTAAGGTCAGCCGAGGATGGAGGCCCTTTATCCCCATAGCTGATATTGATGCAGAGGTATTCTTTGCAGCATGAGATGGTGTCATGCATGAAGATGATTTTATTACAGAAAGCATAGTTCTTCCCTCTGTACCAGGGAAGAAAGTGGTCAGTCAGAAACCCCATATACTTTGCAGAGGCCATCTTTCGACCATCTCTCATCCCATGATTCTGGCCCAAAACATGACTCCACCACTGCCTTGCTGATGTTGCAGCCTTGTTGGAACAGGGTGGCCATCCACCAACCATCCACTACTCCATCCATCTGGACCATCCAGGGATGCACGACACTCATCAGTGAACAGGACTGTTTGAATATTAGTCTTCATGTATTTTTCTGTCCAATGCAGCCATTTCTGCTAGTGAGCATTGGTTAGTGGTGGCCGAATAGAAGGTTTATGCACAGTTGCAGGACTCTGGAGGACTCTATACCTCCATGGGACTCCAGAGGCACCAACAGCTTCAAATATCTGTTTGCTGCTATGCAATGGTATTTTAGCAGCTGCTCTCTTGATCAGATGCATGGATCTGGCAGAAATCTTCCTCAATTTGCCTTTATCTGCATGAACCCATCTGTGCTCTGAATCAGCCACAAATCTCTTAATAGTGCAATGATCACACTCAAGTTTTCGTGAAATATCTAATGTTATCATACCTCTTCCAAGGCATTGAACTGTTTCACTCTTTTCGGCAGCAGAGAGATCCTTTTTTGTCCCCATATTGCTTGAAGATGGTGTCCGCTTAATAATGTAGAACACCCACCTTTAGTAGTTTATCCTTAAATTGGGTTGACCTGGCAATCTAATTACCACAGGTGTCCGAGATTGTTTTCAGTGATCCAAAAGAGCCCTGAGAAACAATGCCATCCATGAGTTAAACTGAAAAACAAAATATTTAATTTTGTGACACTTAAATGGAATTTGCTTAATAATTTGGAACAGGGTGTTTTTATGCATACATTTTTTAGGTGGAACATTTGAAAAAGTGTGCGTGGGGGTGGGGGTGATATACATTTTGCATTATGGAACTGACTGTTTATACTTTTTTGAAAAACCTTTTAAACCTTTTTTTTTCCCTAGGGGACTTGTATAAGCAATCATTCAATTGCTCAAAGAGAATAATGCAAGGCATTGGATTGATCCATTTGTGGTGTGCCACTAGGGTGAGTGGCAGGGCCATGGGTGTTGCGGTGATGAGTGTTGGGATCAGATGTTATTAACCCTGGAGGTCAGATGGTATTAACCCCTATGTGTTCATGACGCCAGTGTGGTTTTCAGGTTCCGGAACACCACACGCCCGGATTCTCTGCTATTCCACGGGCTAGTAGTGAATAAAGAGTCCACAACCAGTTGAGGGTAAACGGAGGCTTTACTGAATAGAAGACAGGTGTAATTATCTTCACAGCTATGGCCAAATTCCCATAGAGGTGACCAGTACCCAGAGGACTTTGCAGCTTTCTGGACCAATACTTGTAATAAACTTGACTTTGACTTATAAGTTAGAATTGACTGGTGCTATGTGCAGGACTTGACTAACTTCAGTGACAGCAGACATAGACTTGAAGACTTACTGGAGAGTTGTAGCGTTGTGGTACTCCAGATGCTGAACACTTGTCTCTAAGGCCTCTGGTAGCTGCTTCAGCATAGACTTGTTCTCAGCTGCAGGTGGTAAAGCTAAGAGAGCAAATTAAAGATGGCCACCCCTTTATATAGTGGGGGCTGAAATAAAGCCCATTGGTCAAGCTGTGGGTTATAGGTTAAAGCTGGTGTTCTCTGGGAGTAGTGATGAGCGGCATTGCCCATATTCGAATTTGCGATATTTTGTGAATATATAGACGAATATTCGTCCTATATTCACACATTTGCGTATTCAAGGAAGAAGACAGTGAGGGGGTGGACAACTTTACTATTGGTTGCTAGGGATGTTGTTGATAACCTCTGACAAGTGTATACGCATCATTCTAATTGGCCCACAAGTGAAAAGAAGGAATATGCAAATATTCACATATGCAAATATGCGAAAAAAAAGTTAATATTAGCAATTTTAAATATATAGTGAATATATTTGCAATATAATAAAAATTCGAAATGCGAATATTCGCACCCAACACTGGAAAATACTGGAAGGATAAATACTGCAGGGGTGTGGAAATTAAAAAAAAAAACTACTTGTCCAAGGGACTAAAGCGGAACACAATCTACTTGTCCCTCAAGAAAATCCACTTGTCCTGGCAGATAAAATAATTTTCACCAAAATAGTCTGATCCCCCCCACTAGACCACCAGGGATGGATATAAGATCCTTTAGACACTGCTGACAGCGGTGATCGAATGGTTTAATAGGTGATCGCAGTATGTCAGGCTATTAGCGGCCGGAGAGCTGTAGATCCTTTTATACCCGAGACAAGCCCAGAAAAGTCTAGATATAACTTTTTGATCACCTTATAAAAAATTTCTCATATGAAGTGACCAAAAATGAGCAATTCTGGACTATTTTTTACATTTACACCGTTCCCCGTACGGTTTAATTAACATCATATTTTAATAGTCTGGACATTTCCACATGCAGCGATACCACTTATGTTTATTTTTGTACATTATTTTTATTTAAAGAAAATTGGAAACTTTTATTAGGAAAGGGGCTTATTCACATGTATACGCACTTTTTAAAATATTTTTATCACTTTTTTTCAGTCTCAATAGGGACTTGTGTTACTGGGGGGGTGTTCTGCTTCTCCAGTTTATGTGCTGCATTTTGTGTCAGAAAATGCTGGAAGTTGCATTTAGTTACTAGATAACTACAACACCCAGCATGCCCTGATACAGCCTATGGTTCTGTGGGTGTTGCAGCATGTTGCACTGTATAGTAGTACAGTTAAGGTTATTGTGTAACATGCTGGGAGTTGTAGTTTTGGTTTGTGTCAGCTGCAGAGCCATAGTCTGTGTCAAGGAATACTGGGAATTACAGTTAGTAACTACAACACCCAGCATGCCCTGATGCAGCCTATGGCTCTGCAGCTGACCTGAACCAAAACTACAACTCCCAGCATGTTACACTTTATAGTTCTACAGTTTAGCTTATGGTCCAACATGCTGGGAGTTGTAGTTTTGGTTCGGGCGTGTTTGTGTGCATCCGTGGGGCTCTTGGTTGGCGGGTGAGTATGAAGGGGGGGGGATTCTGGGGGTGCAATTTAGTGCGGGGGCCACTAAAAATAAAATAAAATTAGATGGCACAACTGCCCTAATGCCCGACGTGACAGTCCTCTCCTATACAAAACATTCATGCATACACATCATACATGCACCAGCCACTGCCCCATATACATACATACACACACACCCCCGCCACTGCCCCCCCACATCATACACACATACACTCACACCATACATATGCAAACATCATACATACACCTGCCGCTGCCCACCCCACATCATACATCACATACATACATCACACTTAGACATTATACACACATTATACATTACATACACACACACATCACACTTAGACATCATACACACATTATACATTACATACACATCACACTTAGACATTATACACACATCATACATTACATACACATCACACATAGACATACACACATACACTCACACCATACATATCCACCAGTGTTTCCCAACCAGGGTGCCTCCAGCTGTTGCAAAACTACAACTCCCAGCATGCCCAGGGCATGCTGGGAGTTGTAGTTTTGCAACAGCTGGAGGCACCCTGGTTGGGAAACACTGATATACACCATACATATGCACACATCATACATACACCTGCCGCTGCCCTCCCATCATACATTACATACACACATCACACATACACTCACACCATACATATACAACCACCCTTCCTGCCGCCTGCATTCTTGGTCTCCTCACCTGAGCCGCCATGAGTGGGCATCAGAGCTGTAGTCCCGGCCGGTGTGAGGTGAGATTTCCGTCCTCTCCTCTCTCCCCCCCCCCCTGCTCTGTGTTTTCCCCGTGCAAACAAGCAACCTCCCCGTGGTGGATTAGGTCCTGTCTAGACAGAGCCGGGGAGAGGGAGGGGGAGGGGGGAGCTGTGTGTGGGGGATGGAGCTGTGCATGGAGCTGTCAACATCCTCTCTCTCACCCTGCTGTGTCTTCTGAGCTCCGTCCATCCTCCGGGAGGGGAGATAAGGGGGCTCTGCAGTCAGCTGGAGGCCGCCGCCCCCTCCATACACCCTGAGCGCTGGTGTGAGGTTGAGACTTCCATCGGCTCCTGCACCTCACACCGACATTAAAGAAAAATAAGGGGGAAGTCTGTCTGTCCCTGCTAGCCCGATACAGGGCTAAATCTATAAACAATTCACCTGCCGGGCGCCCAAAACTACTTGTCCCGGGCGTCGGGCTATAGGATTTCCATTCATTTACAAATTAACTTTCTGGCACCAATTGATTTAAAATAAATTGTTTTCCACCGGTGTACCCCTTTAACCTCTTGGGGACAAAGGGCGTACAGGTACACCCTTTCTCCCTGGTACTTAAGGACCAAGGGCGTACCTGTGCACCAGAGGGAATTTCGGTCTCCGCTGCGTGGCGGGCAGAGAACGGACCGGGATGCCTGCTGAAATCATTCAGGAGGCATTCTGTGCAAATGCCTGGGGGGGTAGCTACAGTGAAGATCGCTGTAAAGTGATCTTCACTGCAGCTTCTAAGAGTTTCAAAACTACAACCCCCAGCATGCCCAGACAGCTTTGCTTGTCTGGGCATGCTGGGAGTTGTAGCTTTTCAACATTTGGAGGGCCACAGTTTGGAGACCACTGTCCAGTGGTCTCCAAACTGTGTCCTTCCAGATGTTGCAAAACTACAACTCTCAGCATGCCCAGAAAGTCCAGGCATACTGGGAGTTGTAGTTCTGTAACATCTGGCCCTCTCAGCATGCTGGGATTCATAATTTTGCAACATCTGGAAGGGCACAATTTGGAGACCACTATACAATGGTGTCCAAACTGTAGCGCTTCAGATGTGAATTCAAAGCATGCCGAGACTGTTCAGGCATGCTGGGAGTTGTAGTTTAGCACCATCTGGCCCTTCAGATGTTGCTGAACTACAGCTCTCAGCATGCCTGGGCAGTCTGGGCATGCTTGGAGTTAAAATTTTGCAACATCTGGAGGGCTACAGTTTGGACACCACTACACAGTGGTCTCCAAGCTGTTCTCCTCCAGTTGTTGCATAACTACAACTCCCAACATGTCCTTCGGCTGTCTGGGCATGCTGGGAGTTGTAGTATTGCAACAACTGGAGGCACACTGGTTGGGAAGCAATGTCTTTTTCCTAACTCAGTGTTTCCCAACCCGTGTGTCTCCTGCTGTTGCAAAACTATAACTCCCAGCATGCACTAACAGACCTTGCATGCTGGGAGTTGTAGTTTTGCAACAGCTGGAGGCGCATGGGTTGGGAAACACTAAGTTAGGAAACAGACAGCGGTGCAGAAACACTGCGGTAGTCTGTTACCTAACTTAGTGTTTCCCAATCCCAACCAGTGTGCCTCCAGTTGTTGCTTAACTACAACTCCCAGCATGCACGTCTGTCAGTGCATGCTGGGAGTTGTAGTTTTGCCCCCTCCCCATGTGAGTGTACAGGGTACATTCACACGGGCAGCGGTTTACAGCAAGTTTCCCGCTTCAAGTTTGAGATGCGGCAAATTTTCCGCTGCAGCGGGAAACACACTGTGAACCCCCGCCCGTGTGAATGTACCCTAAAAACACTACACTAACACATAATAAAGAGTAAAACACTACATATATACTACACCTTTACACTGTGCCCCCCCCCCCCCTCCAATAAAAATGTAAAACGTCTTGTACGTTAGTTTTTCCAAAATGGAGCCTCCAGCAAAATAACAACTCCCAGTATTGCCGGACAGCCATTGACTGTCTAGGCATGTTGGGAGTTTGCAACAGCTGGAGGCACCCTCTTTGGGGAAAACTGATGTACAGTATTTTTGGTGGAGAAGGCAATCCAGGTACACCCCTATGAAAATCCTTAATTTAAGCCTCACATGCGCATGACACTCTCTCACTTCGGAGCTCTGTCGTATTTCAAGGCAACAGTTTAGGGTCACACATGGGGTATCTCCGTACTCGCGAGAAATTGCACTACAAATATTTGGCGGCTATTTCTCCTTTTAACCATTATGAAAAGGTAAAGTTGGGGTCTACACCAGCATGTTAGTGTAATTTTTTTTTCACTAACATGCTGGTGTTGCCCCATACTTTTCAGGTAAAAGGAAAAAAAGACCCCAAAGTTTGTAACACACTTTCTCCCAAGTACAGAAATACCCCATATGTGGACGTAAAAATGTTCTGCGGGCGCACAACAAGGCTCAGGAGTGAGAGCGCACCAAGTGCATTTGAGGCCTAAACTGGTGATTTGCACAGGGGTGGCTGCTGGTTACAGCGGCTCTGACATCAACAAAAATATAAATAAACACTCACATGTGACCCCATTTCGGAAACTACCCCCCCCTCACGGAATGTAACAAGGGGTACAGTGTGCGTTTACACCCCACAGGTGTCAGACAGATTTTTGGAACAGTGGTCCATGAAAATGAAAAATATAATTTTTTATTTGGACAGCCCACTGTTGCAAAGATCTGTCAAACGCCAGTGGGGTGAAAATTTTCACTGCACCCCTTGTTACGTTTCTTGAGGGGTGTAGTTTCCTAAATAGTTTGCCATGTGTGGTGTTTTTCGCTGTTCTGGCACCATGGGGCTTCTTAAATGAGACAAGCCCCCCAAAAACCATTTCAGCTAAATTCGCTTTCCAAAAGCCCAATGTCGCTCCTTCCCTTCTGAGCCCTCTAATGCACCCGCGGATGACTTTACATCCACATATGAGGTATTTCCTTACTCGAGAGAAATGGGGTTTCACATTTTGGGGGACATTTTCACATATTACCCTTTGTGAAAATGAAAAATTTTGGGTAACATTTGCATTTTCATAAAAAAAAAAAAATAATGTAATCTTCACATCCAACTTCAACGCAAAGTCGTCAAACACCTGTGGGGTGTTAAGGCTCACTGTACCCCTTGTTATGTTCCTTGAGGGGTGTATTTTCCCAAATAGTGTGTCATGTGGTGTGTTTTTCACTGTTCTGGCACCATGGGGGATTACTAAATGAGACATGCCCCGCAAAAAACATTTCAGCAAAATTTGCTTTCCAAAAGCCCAATGTCGCTCCTTCCCTTCTGATCCCCCTAGTGCACCCGCAGATCACTTTACATCCACATATGAGATATTTCCTTACTCGAGAGAAATTGGCTTGCAAATTTTGGGGGGGCTTTTTCTCCTTTTACCCCTTATAAAAATAAAAAATATGGGTCTACAAGAACATGTTAGTGTAAAAAATGCTGATTTAGATTTTTCTCCTACACTTTGTTGCTATTCTTTGGAAAAACACCTAGTGTTAACAAACTTTCTAAATGTCATTTTAAATACTTTGAGGGGTGCAGTTTCTATAATGGGGTCATTTATGGGGTATTTCTCACAGAAAGGCCCCTCAAATCCACTTCAAACTTAACTCGTCCCTGAAAAATTCAGATTTTGAAACTTGCGTGAACATTTTGAAATTGCTTCTATACTTTGGAGCCTTCTAATGTTTTAAAAAAGTTAAAACATTTCGACTTTATGATGTCAACATAGACATAAAGTAGACATATTGTATTTATGAATCAATATATAATTTATTTGGAATATCCATTTTCCTTACAAGCAGAGAGTTTCAAAATTTTCATGAGATTTCGGAAAATTTTGCAAATAACGACGAAAATTTACCACTATGTTAAAGTAGAATATGTCACAAAAAAACTATCTAGGAATCAGAATGAAAGGTAAAAGCATTCCAGAGTTATTAACGCTTAAAGTGGCAGTGCTCAGATTTGCAAAAAAGGGCTATGTCCTTAACGCGGTACTCCGGTGAAAAACTTTTTTTTTTTTTTTTTTTTAAATCAACTGGTGCCAGAAAGTTAACCAGATTTGTAAATTACCTCTATTTAAAAATCTTAATCCTTCCTGTACTTATTAGCTGCTGTTACGCCGAGCGCTCCGGGTCCCCGCTCCTCCCCGGAGCGCTCGCTTCACTCTCGCTACCGCAGCGCTCCGGGCAGCTCCACTGACCCGGTGCGCTGCGATACCGTCTCCAGCCGGGATGCGATTCGCGATGCGGGTGGCGCCCGCTCGCGATGCGCATCCCGGCTCCCGTACCTGACTCGCTCTCCGTCTGTCCTGTCCCGGCGCGCGCGGCCCCGCTCCCTAGGGCGCGCGCGCGCCGGGTCTCTGCGATTTAAAGGGACACTGCGCCGCTGATTGGCGCAGTGGTTCCAATTAGTGTGTTCACCTGTGCACTCCCTATTTATACCTCACTTCCCCTTCACTCCCTCGCCGGATCTTGTTGCCATTGTGCCAGTGAAAGCGTTTCCTTGTGTGTTCCTAGCCTGTGTTCCAGACCTCCTGCCGTTGCCCCTGACTACGATCCTTGCTGCCTGCCCCGACCTTCTGCTACGTCCGACCTTGCTTCTGTCTACTCCCTTGTACCGCGCCTATCTTCAGCAGCCAGAGAGGTTGAGCCGTTGCTAGTGGATACGACCTGGTCACTACCGCCGCAGCAAGACCATCCCGCTTTGCGGCGGGCTCTGGTGAAAACCAGTAGTGACTTAGAACCGGTCCACTAGCACGGTCCATGCCAATCCCTCTCTGGCACAGAGGATCCACCTCCTGCCAGCCGGCATCGTGACAGTAGATCCGGCCATGGATCCCGCTGAAGTTCCTCTGCCAGTTGTCGCCGACCTCACCACGGTGGTCGCCCAGCAGTCACAACAGATAGCGCAACAAGGCCACCAGCTGTCTCAACTGACCGTGATGCTACAGCAGCTACTACCACAGCTTCAGCAATCATCTCCTCCGCCAGCTCCTGCACCTCCTCCGCAGCGAGTGGCCGCTTCAGGCCTACGACTATCCTTGCCGGATAAATTTGATGGGGACTCTAAATTTTGCCGTGGCTTCCTTTCTCAATGTTCCCTGCACTTGGAGATGATGTCGGACCAGTTTCCTACTGAAAGGTCTAAGGTGGCTTTTGTAGTCAGCCTTCTGTCTGGAAAAGCTCTGTCATGGGCTACACCGCTCTGGGACCGCAATGACCCCGTCACTGCCTCTGTACACTCCTTCTTCTCGGAAATTCGTAGTGTCTTTGAGGAACCTGCCCGAGCCTCTTCTGCTGAGACTGCCCTGTTGAACCTGGTCCAGGGTAATTCTTCCGTTGGCGAGTACGCCGTACAATTCCGTACTCTTGCTTCAGAACTATCCTGGAATAATGAGGCCCTCTGCGCGACCTTTAAAAAAGGCCTATCCAGCAACATTAAAGATGTTCTGGCCGCACGAGAAATCCCTGCTAACCTACATGAACTCATTCATCTAGCCACTCGCATTGACATGCGTTTTTCCGAAAGGCGTCAGGAGCTCCGCCAGGATATGGACTTTGTTCGCACAAGGCGTTTTTTCTCCCCGGCTCCTCTCTCCTCTGGTCCCCTGCAATCCGTTCCTGTGCCTCCCGCCGTGGAGGCTATGCAGGTTGACCGGTCTCGCCTGACACCTCAAGAGAGGACACGACGCCGCATGGAGAATCTCTGCCTGTACTGTGCCGGTACCGAACACTTCCTGAAGGATTGTCCTATCCGTCCTCCCCGCCTGGAAAGACGTACGCTGACCCCGCACAAAGGTGAGACAGCCCTTGATGTCAACTCTGCTTCTCCGCGTCTTACTGTGCCTGTGCGGGTATCTGCCTCTACCTTCTCCTTCACTACTATGGCCTTCTTGGATTCCGGATCTGCAGGAAATTTTATTTTGGCCTCTCTCATCAACAGGTTCAACATCCCGCTGACCAGTCTCGCCAGACCTCTCTACATCAATTGTGTTAACAATGAAAGATTGGACTGTACCATACGTTTCCGCACGGAGCCCCTCCTAATGTGCATCGGACCTCACCATGAAAAAATTGAGTTTTTGGTCCTCCTCAATTGCACTTCCGAAATTCTCCTTGGACTACCCTGGCTTCAACACCACTCCCCTACCCTGGATTGGTCCACTGGGGAGATCAAGAGTTGGGGCCCCTCTTGTTCCAAGGACTGTCTTAAACCGGTTCCCAGTACTCCCTGCCGTAACCTTGTGGTGCCTCCTGTAACCGGTCTCCCTAAGGCCTATATGGACTTTGCGGATGTCTTTTGCAAAAAACAAGCTGAGACTTTACCTCCTCACAGGCCTTATGACTGTCCCATTGACCTCCTCCCGGGCACTACTCCACCCCGGGGCAGAATTTATCCTCTCTCTGTCCCAGAGACTCTTGCTATGTCTGAGTATATCCAGGAAAATTTAAAGAAGGGCTTTATCCGCAAATCTTCCTCTCCTGCCGGAGCCGGATTTTTCTTTGTGTCCAAAAAAGATGGCTCTCTACGTCCTTGCATTGACTACCGCGGTCTTAATAAAATCACTGTAAAAAACCGCTACCCCCTACCTCTCATCTCTGAACTCTTTGATCGCCTCCAAGGTGCCCACATCTTTACCAAACTGGACTTAAGAGGTGCCTATAATCTCATCCGCATCAGAGAGGGGGATGAATGGAAAACGGCATTTAACTCTAGAGATGGACACTTTGAGTATCTGGTCATGCCCTTTGGCCTGTGCAACGCCCCTGCCGTCTTCCAAGACTTTGTTAATGAAATCTTTCGTGATCTCTTATATTCCTGTGCTGTTGAATATCTGGACGATATCCTGATTTTTTCTGCCAACCTAGAAGAACACCGCCAGCATGTCCGCATGGTTCTTCAGAGACTTCGTGACAATCAACTTTATGCCAAAATGGAGAAATGTCTGTTTGAATGTCAATCTCTTCCTTTCCTAGGATACTTGGTCTCTGGCCAGGGACTACAAATGGATCCAGACAAACTCTCTGCCGTCTTAGATTGGCCACGCCCCTCCGGACTTCGTGCTATCCAACGTTTTTTGGGGTTCGCCTATTATTACAGACAATTCATTCCACATTTTTCCACCATTGTGGCTCCTATCGTGGCTTTAACCAAAAAGAATGCCAATCCTAAGTCATGGCCCCCTCAAGCGGAAGACGCCTTTAAACAGCTCAAGTCTGCCTTTTCTTCGGCTCCCGTGCTCTCCAGACCTGACCCATCTAAACCCTTCCTATTGGAGGTTGATGCCTCCTCTGTAGGAGCTGGAGCGGTCCTTCTACAGAAAAATTCTTCCGGGCATGCTGTTACTTGTGGTTTTTTCTCTAGGACCTTCTCTCCGGCTGAGAGGAACTACTCCATCGGGGACCGAGAGCTTCTAGCCATTAAATTAGCACTTGAGGAATGGAGGCATCCGTTGGAGGGATCAAGATTTCCAGTTATTATTTACACCGATCACAAGAACCTCTCCTATCTCCAGTCTGCCCAACGGCTGAATCCTCGCCAGGCCAGGTGGTCTCTGTTCTTTGCCCGATTTAATTTTGAAATTCACTTTCGGCCTGCCGACAAGAACATTAGGGCCGATGCCCTCTCTCGTTCCTCGGATGCCTCGGAAGTAGAGCTCTCTCCGCAACACATCATTCCCCCCGACTGCCTGATCTCCACTTCTCCAGCCTCCATCAGGCAAACTCCTCCAGGGAAGACCTTCGTTTCTCCACGCCAACGCCTCGGAATCCTCAAATGGGGTCACTCCTCCCATCTCGCAGGTCATGCGGGTATCAAAAAATCCGTGCAACTCATCTCTCGTTTCTATTGGTGGCCGACTCTGGAGACGGATGTTGTGGATTTTGTACGAGCCTGCACTGTTTGTGCCCGGGATAAGACTCCTCGCCAGAAGCCCGCTGGTCTTCTTCATCCTCTGCCTGTCCCCGAACAGCCTTGGTCTCTGATTGGTATGGACTTTATTACAGACCTACCCCCATCCCGTGGCAACACTGTTGTTTGGGTGGTCGTTGATCGATTCTCCAAGATGGCACATTTCATCCCTCTTCCTGGTCTTCCTTCAGCGCCTCAGTTGGCAAAACAATTTTTTGTACACATTTTTCGTCTTCACGGGTTGCCCACGCAGATCGTCTCGGATAGAGGCGTCCAATTCATGTCAAAATTCTGGAGGGCTCTCTGTAAACAACTCAAGATTAAATTAAACTTTTCCTCTGCATATCATCCTCAATCCAATGGGCAAGTAGAAAGAATTAACCAGGTCCTGGGTGATTATTTACGCCATTTTGTTTCCTCCCGCCAGGATGACTGGGCAGATCTTCTACCATGGGCCGAATTCTCGTATAACTTCAGAGTCTCTGAATCTTCCTCCAAATCCCCATTTTTTGTGGTGTACGGCCGTCACCCTCTTCCCCCCTCCCTACTCCCTTGCCCTCTGGTTTGCCCGCTGTGGATGAAATATCTCGTGATCTTTCCACCATATGGAAAGAGACCCAAAATTCTCTTTTACAGGCTTCATCACGCATGAAGAAGTTTGCTGATAGAAAAAGAAGAGCTCCCCCCATTTTTTCTCCTGGAGACAAGGTATGGCTCTCCGCTAAATATGTCCGCTTCCGTGTCCCTAGCTACAAATTGGGACCACGCTATCTTGGTCCTTTCAAAATCTTGTGCCAGATTAATCCTGTCTCTTATAAACTTCTTCTTCCTCCTTCTCTTCGAATTCCTAATGCCTTTCACGTTTCTCTTCTTAAGCCACTTATCATCAGCCGTTTCTCTCCCAAGTTTGTTTCTCCCACTCCTGTTTCCGGCTCCTCGGACATCTTCTCCGTTAAAGAGATACTGGCCTCCAAGAAGGTCAGAGGGAAAACCTTTTTTCTGGTCGATTGGGAGGGTTGTGGTCCTGAAGAGAGATCCTGGGAACCTGAGGACAATATCCTAGACAAAAGTCTGCTCCTCAGGTTCTCAGGCTCTAAGAAGAGGGGGAGACCCAAGGGGGGGGGTACTGTTACGCCGAGCGCTCCGGGTCCCCGCTCCTCCCCGGAGCGCTCGCTTCACTCTCGCTACCGCAGCGCTCCGGGCAGCTCCACTGACCCGGTGCGCTGCGATACCGTCTCCAGCCGGGATGCGATTCGCGATGCGGGTGGCGCCCGCTCGCGATGCGCATCCCGGCTCCCGTACCTGACTCGCTCTCCGTCTGTCCTGTCCCGGCGCGCGCGGCCCCGCTCCCTAGGGCGCGCGCGCGCCGGGTCTCTGCGATTTAAAGGGCCACTGCGCCGCTGATTGGCGCAGTGGTTCCAATTAGTGTGTTCACCTGTGCACTCCCTATTTATACCTCACTTCCCCTTCACTCCCTCGCCGGATCTTGTTGCCATTGTGCCAGTGAAAGCGTTTCCTTGTGTGTTCCTAGCCTGTGTTCCAGACCTCCTGCCGTTGCCCCTGACTACGATCCTTGCTGCCTGCCCCGACCTTCTGCTACGTCCGACCTTGCTTCTGTCTACTCCCTTGTACCGCGCCTATCTTCAGCAGCCAGAGAGGTTGAGCCGTTGCTAGTGGATACGACCTGGTCACTACCGCCGCAGCAAGACCATCCCGCTTTGCGGTGGGCTCTGGTGAAAACCAGTAGTGACTTAGAACCGGTCCACTAGCACGGTCCACGCCAATCCCTCTCTGGCACAGAGGATCCACCTCCTGCCAGCCGGCATCGTGACAGCTGCTAAATACTATAGCAGAAATTATTTTCTTTTTGAAACACAGAGCTGTCTTCTGACATCATGAGCACAGTGCTTTCTGCTGACATCTCTGTCCATTTTAGGAACTGTGCAGAACAGCATATGTTTGCTATGGGGATTTCCTTTTACTCTGGACACTTCCTGAAATGGAGAGAGATGTCAGCAGAGAGCACTGTGCTCATGACGTCAGCAGACAGCTCTGTGTTTCAAACGGAAAATAATTTCTGCTGTAGTATTCAGCAGCTAATAAGTACAGGAAGGATTAAGATTTTTTAATAGAAGTAATTTACAAATCTGTTTAACTTTCTGGCACCAGTTGATTAAAAAAAAAAAAGTTTTTCACTGGAGTGCCCCTTTAAGGTGAAAATGAGCTGCTTCCTCAAGGGGTTAAGGACTACTCCTTTAAGGACCAGGCCAATTTTTGTTTTTTCCTTCTCTCCTTCTAAAAATCATAACTTTTTTATATTTTCATCCACAGACCCAAATGGGGGCTTGTTTTTTTGCGTGACCAATCTCACTTTGTAATGACATCACTCATTTAATCGTAAAATGTATGGCGCAACCAAAAAAATATTATTTATGTGGGGATATTGAAAAGAAACCCGCAATTAAGCAAAGTTTGGAAGGCTTTGTTTTCACGCTGTACATTGTATGGTAAAAATTACATGTTTTCTTTATTCTGTGGGTCAATATGATTAAAATGATACCCATGTTATATGCTTTTCTATAATTGTACGGCTTTAAAAAAATCTCTAATGATTTTAACAAAATTAGTGTTTGAAATTGCCCTATTTTGACCACCTATAACTTTCTCATTTTTCCGTATATGGAGCGGTATGAGGTACTACTTTTGCTTATATTTTAATCTATAATAATTTTTTATTAATTTTTTTTTGGAATAAAAAACGACAAAAAATCTGCAATTTTGGACTATTTTTTTGTTTTGTTTACGCCATTCACCATATGGATAATTAACATTACATTTTGATAGCTCAACTTTTATGCACGCCACAATAACAAATATGTTTATTCATTATTTTTTACGCTTTTTGTTGGTAAAATGGGAAAAAGGGGTGATTTACAAATTTATTGGGGGAGGGGATTTTTCTGATCTTATTATTATTTTTTTTACTTTTTTTTTTACTTTTTAGGTCCCCATAGGGGACTATTTACTGCAATCAGTTGATTGCTAATACTGTTTAGTGCTATGCACAGGGCCTAGCACTGATCAGTGTTATCGGTGATCTTCTGCTCTGGTCTGCTCGAGACAGAGCAGAAGACCCCAGGAGACAGACGAAGGCAGGTGAGGGGACCTCCGTCCCAGATGATCGGATCCACACAGCAGCGCCGATCATCCATTTTAAGTGCCGCACTGCTGCAGATGCCATGATCTGTATTGATCACGGCATCTGAGGGGTTAATGGCAGACATCAGCATGATCGCTGGTGTCTGCCATTACTGGCAGATCCCTGGCTGCTGATAGCAGCAGGGACCTGCCATGAATGATGCAAGCACCTGTCCGGTGCTCGCAGTCATGTACATGACTTAACCCCTTAAGGACTCAGGGTTTTTCCGTTTTTGCACTTTCGTTTTTTCCTCCTTATCTTTTAAAAATCATAACCCTTTCAATTTTCCACCTAAAAATCCATATTATGGCTTATTTTTTGCATCACCAATTCTAATTTGCAGTGACATTAGTCATTTTACCCAAAAATGCACGGCGAAACGGAAAAAAAATCATTGTGCGACAAAATCGAAGAAAAAAGGCCATTTTGTAACTTTTGGGGGCTTCCGTTTCAACGCAGTGCATATTTCGGTAAAAATTACACCTTATCATTATTCTGTAGGTCCATATGGTTAAAATGATACCCTACTTATATAGGTTTGATTTTGTCGCACTTCTGGAAAAAATCATAACTACATGCAGGAAAATTTATACGTTTAAAAATGTCATCTACTGACCCCTATAACTTTTTTATTTTTCCACATACAGGGCGTTATGAGGACTAATTTTTTGCGCCGTGATCTGAAGTTTTTATCGCTATGATTTTTGTTTTGATCGGACTTTTTGATCACTTTTTATTCATTTTTTAATGGTATAAAAAGTGACCAAGATACGCTTTTTTGGACTTTGGAATTTTTTTGCGCGTACGCCATTAACCGTGCGGTTTAATTAATGATATATTTTTATAGTTCGGACATTTACGCACGCGGCGATACCACATATGTTTATTTATTTATTTTTTACACTGTTTTATTTTTTTTATGGGAAAAGGGGAGTGATTCAAACTTTTATTAGGGAAGGGGTTAAATGACCTTAATTAAAGGAGTAGTCCAGTGGTGATTCAGTGGTGAGCAACTTATCCCCTATCCTAAGGATAGGGGATAAGTTGCAGATCGCGGGGGGTCCGACCGCTGGGGCCCCCTGCGATCTCCTGTACGGAGCCCCGACAGCCCGCGGGAAGGGGGCGTGTCGACCTCCGCATGAGGCGGCGGCCGACACGCCCCCTCAATACAACTCTATGGCAGAGCCGAAGCGCTGCCTTCGGCAATCTCCGGCTCTACCATAGAGATGTATTGAGGGGGCGTGTCGGCCGCCGCCTCGTGCGGGGGTCGACACCCGCTATCTCGGCGGAGAGTCGGGGCCCCGTACAGAGAGATCCCAGGGGGCCCCAGCGGTCGGACCCCCCGCGATCTCAAACTTATCCCCTATCCTTAGGATAGGGGATAAGTTTTTCACCACTGGACTACCCCTTTAACACTTTTTTTTTACATTTTTTTTTCAGTGTTATAGGTCCCATACTGCACACACTGATCTTTTACACAGATCACAGGCGTGTATTAACACGCCTGTGATCAGTGTTATCGGTGCTTGACTGCTCCTGCCTAGATCTCAGGCACGGAGCAGTCATTCACCGATCGGACACCGAGGAGGCAGGTAAGGGCCCTCCCAGTGTCCTGTCAGCTGTTTGGGATGCCGCTATTTCACCGCGGCGGTCCCGAACAGCCCGACTGAGCAGCCGGGTCACTTTCACTTTAGAAGCGGCGGTCAGCTTTGAACGCCACTTCTAAAGGGTTAATACCGCACATCGCCGCGATCGGCGATGTGTGGTATTAGCCGCGGGTCCCGGCCGTTGATGAGCGCCGGGACCGACACGATATGATGCGGGATCGCGGCACGATCCCGCTTCATATCGCGGGAGCCGGCGCAGGACGTAAATATACGTCCTGCCTTGTTAAGGGGTTAAATGTACGTTATGGTGCGTTAAGTCCCACCGTATCATGACATACATTTACGGCCATTGTCATTAAGGGGTTTAAGATCATATGGTAGCTTAACTGCAAGTAGTGGAGCCCCTCTGAGAAGGGAAGGCCAAATCTAGACATCAACTGATCAAAAGGAAGAAGGAAGCTGGAGAACCTGTCTACCACATCTGCATAGCAGAAAATCTTCCTAGAACCTCATACCATCTCTGAGGTAGTATTAGCAGAAAACTCCGGATGATACAGTAAGAAATGCATAGGAGAGGAGGAGGAAGCAAGCTTAACTTTGCCATTTCAGTACCCCCATTTGTATTTAAAAAGTGCCATAGGATGGCCTATCAGATGGCCTAGAGAATCTGCTGGGGGAGAAGAACTCCATAGAAAAAAGTTGGGGTGAATTGGAGAGAGCTTTTCCATTTTTGTCCATTGGTTATACACATGATAAGAGGACCAGGAAGACAAGTGGCGGAGATAGCACGCCAAGTAATATTTAGTCAGGTCGGGTACTGCCAGCCCCTCCATGGACCTACTCGCCATCATAACTGACATTGAAAGGAGGTGTCTCTTAGCATCCCAAATAAAGCAAAAACCGCTGATTGAAAGAAGCAAAGAGCAGAGAGGGGCATTCGAACAGAAAGGTCTCAAAATAAGAGATTAGCTTGGGGAGGATCATAATTTTGACAGCTGCAATTCAGACAAAAAAGGAAAGAAACTGCCGTAGCATGCGGAACAGAGACAGGAAGTTCATCACATATAGAGACGTTTAACAGAGGTAAGGAGGATACCAAAATATGTAAGGGAGAAAATGGACCACCTAAAGGAGCAGTCAGCACAGAGGAGAGAAGTTAGGTAAGGGGGAAAGTACAGGGGCATTACCTCCGTCTTAGAGATATTTACTTTATAGCCAGAGACAACTCCAACGTCCTATAGTCGATATAAATTAGGGAGGGAAAGCAGTGGGTGGGTGAGGGTCAGGAGCACATCATCAGTAAACAAGCACATTTTCAATTCCCTGTCACATAAGCTGACCCTGGAGATGTTCGGGTCCCCACAGATCAAAGCAGCTAGTGGTTCAATACACAAAACAAAGATCAGAGGAGACAGTGGGCATCCCTGTCAAGGACCGCTGTGGGGAGAAAAGCTTGAAGCAGTGAAATGGGAAAGTTTAATGGAAGTCGGACAGTTGTTATTTGATTTTAATGTTTTATTGATAAGCCGACTTTTCTCTTTGTTGTATCACCCTGTTACTTTTTTTTCTAAAGACCCCTTCTTGGGTACACGACACGTGGCCTGTCACCATGTATGTTTTAACATATTGTTACATTCAATATTCTCCTTTTATTTATTTTATGTTACTTTCTGGTATTTTTTTCCCTGTCGCCTTCATTACCTTTGCTTTGTGTTTTCCCTATTCCTGTCTTGTTTATGAAGTTACATATGGCAAATTGTAATAAAAACATGAATTTTAAATAAATTAAAGATGAAAAATAGCTATCATGTGGAATTTTAGAAATTGTAAGCATGTTATATATGTTACAGTGAAAGCGCTTCTCCATAGTTAAAACAGTGAAGTCCAGATGGCCATTTTTAATGTCCCCCAAGGCAAATGTCCTATCTTTGTTGCACTAAAAGTGGTTAATTGGTGTAAAAGTTTCCATGACGAACAAAACAGGATTCTAGATAGAGGTTACTCTCCAAAAGTATAAATATTGCACATGATCAATGTATGTTTTAATGTTTTCAGTAGAGATGAGCGAAGTTACAGTAATTCGATTTGTATCGAACCTCGCAGCTTGATAGTTTCTGACTTTACCCTGCATAAATTAGCTCAACTTTCAGGTGCTCCGGCGGGCTGGAAAAGGTGGATACAGTCCCAGGAGACTCCCACCTTTTCTAGCCCGCCGGAGCACCTGAAAGCTGAACAAATTTATGCAGGCTAAAGTCAGCAACTGCCGAGCCACAAGGTTCGTGAGGAATCAAATTGCTGTAACTTCGCTCATCTGTAGTTTTCATTATAAATTAAAGACCATTTTCTTTAAAAAGACTACTCCATAAAAATAAAAAAATTTATTCAATGCAATTTGTGGTGGTCTTCTCAAAAAATTTCAAGTGTACAGTGGTCCCCCGACATACGATGGCCCCGACATGTGATCATTTCACATACGATCGCCTCTCGTATGTTGAAGGCAGCATTAACATACGATGCTACTGTGTGTCTGGGCCATCGCTAAAAGCAGCGCTGACTGCTTCAGCTGCCGCCTGATAGCCGTTTAATGTGCCCCATGTGTCCCTCTGAATGATACTTACATATCCCCAGTCCTCTGCTGCTGCCCTGCACCGTCACTCTCCGTCAGTGTCATATTGTTGCCACTTACGCTGCCCTGTCGTCTAATAGGGGCGGAGTGAGCAGCGACGTGATCATGGTGACGGAGAGAAAAGGTGCAGGGCAGCGAGGACGTTGTGATACGGCAGCAGAGGAGCGGTGAACTGATGGGCTGGCGTGGCAGGGACTTGTGAGTATGGTTCATGGTACAAATCCCTCAACATACGATGGTTTCAACAATCGATGTTCCGTCTGGAACCAATTACTATTGTATGTTGAGGGACCACTGTATTCCATTGGGTAGTATGTACTTACCAGTTGTAAAATGTTCCAGTTATATCCCACAAGAAATGTTACATGTTACTTGGTACCAAACCCAGATCATGCATGTATAATTTTTATGTGCCTAGCACCAAAATTTCTCTCACAAATATATTTTATCTTTCAATAGTTTTTTATTGAATTATACCAAAATAGAAAAACAAACATGTATAAAGGACAGGCGCAGCTGTCAACTTATTATTTTACAACAACAAAAACAGCGAACATTTGTTTACTGCATATAGGAAGACTTGATTGTCGATTCAATCTTACATATAAGATAGGCAGTTGTTTAGCCAAACCAAAGGGAAAACAGAAATAAAACACTAAAGTAAAATAAATAAAAATAAAGGAAATATAACATCTCCGAGATAACTTACGTGGTAGAATGCTTTTATATGTTATATAGAATATTTTATATGTTGTTCAATAGATTTTTCATTATGTGCTCTGGAGGGGATGTGCCCCCACTCTGCATGACTCGTCTTCCTCCCTGAGTCTGCTGTGCTGTACTTGGTATCTTCATCCAATCACTCCAGGCTGCTCTATAACCCCCTCCTCTCTGTTTTCAGACAGGAGCCTGATAGACAGGACAGAAGTGAGCACAGATGAGTGCTAGTCCCACTCTCACTTATTGGACTTTGTCCCTGGCTGGGCTTTAGTTTGAAAAAAGACACTGCTGCAGCCGGACAGGATTATGTTTTGGATGGTATGGGGACCCTTAGTGGTGTATTTAATAAGCCATCGTTTATATAAAAATGGAAATAATACTTTTTGTTTATGAAGTATATTAGAAAGGTTAATGTTTTGTCAAAATGTACATCTAAAAAGATATTTAATCTGACAGTGCTTGTATAAATTGTTCAATTTTTCATGACACAATTCAAACTATAAAAAAAATATATATTCTGAAGGCAAATCAAGGATGTACATTTTAAGAAGAATGAATATTATATACTGCACCCCAAGAAATTATTTTGTACCATAAGCATAATGAAATAACTAGGCATGAATTAAGGGATTTACCTCAGAATATATACAAAGCAGAAATCATTCCTGTTTCATGGTGCTTTTTGGTGCAAAGTAGTAAGTCATTAAATCACATAAACAAAATATTTCTTGTGCTTGCATGGATTGTACTTTGCATGTGCTTATTCATGGAATCTGTAACTTCTTGTAGGAGTGAGTCATTTATGTTGCTGTCCTCACTCATAAATCACCTCCCTAACTTTCTGGAAAGTGCACATGACATTTTATGCTTTGGATATTGTATTAAAAAATACTGAATAAAAATAACAGGCAAAGATGAAAAGCTTTACACTACATAGACATCAGAGAGGCAGCATGTGCAAACAATATGTACCGTATTTATCGGGGTATACCACGCACCGGCCTATAACACGCACCCTCATTTTACCAAGGATATTTGGGTAAAAAAAGTTTTTTACCCAAATATCCATGAAAAAATGAGGGTGCATGTGTGCGCGTGTATACCCCGATATACCCCCAGGAAAGGCAGGGGGAGAGAGGCCGTCGCTGCCCGCTTCTCTCCCCCTGCCTTTCCTGGGGTCTAGAGCGCTGCTGTCGGCCCTTTTCACCCCCTGGTTATCGGCGCCGCTGCCCGTTCTGTCCCCCTGACTATCGGTGCCGGCGCCGATAGCCAGGGGGAGAGAAGGGGCAGCGGCACCCATTGCCGGCGCCGCTGCCCCGTTGCCTCCCCCCATCCCCGGTGGCATAATTACCTGAGTCGGGTCCGCGCTGCTCCAGGCCTGAGTCGGGTCCGCGCTGCTCGGGTCCGCGCTGCTCCGCTGCTCCAGGCCTCCGTCGTTGCTATGCGCTGAACGGCGAGGCGCATGACGTCAGAGCGCCGCGCCGTGCATAGCAACGACGCTGGGGACCGGCGTCGTTTCTATGCACGGCGCGGCGCTCTGACGTCATGCGCCGCGCCGTTCAGCGCATAGCAACGACGGAGGCCTGGAGCAGCGGAGCAGCGCGGACCCGACTCAGGTAATTATGCCACCGGGGATCGGGGGAGGCAAAGGGGCAGCGGCACCGGCAATGGGTGCCGCTGCCCCTTCTCTCCTCCTGGCTGTCGGCGCCGCTTCTCTACCCCTGGCTATCGGCGCCGGCACCGATAGTCAGGGGGACAGAACGGGCAGCGGCGCCGATAACCAGGGGGTGAAAAGGGCCGACATCAGCGCTCTAGACCCCAGGAAAGGCAGGGGGAGAGAAGCGGGCAGCGACGGCCTCTCTCCCCCTGCCTTTCCTGGGGGGCTATCGGCGTATAACACGCACACAGACTTTAGGCTAAAAATTTTAGCCTAAAAAGTGCGTGTTATACGCCGATAAATACGGTACTGTAAAAAATTCTAGTAAACAAACTGTATATTTCCTATAAATTAGGCTTATTTAAGGAAAAACATGATATATACATAAATATTATATATAGGCATATATATATATATATATATATATATATATATATATTATTATTATTATTATTATTATTATTTATATTTTTTTTTCTCCTATACGCTGTGGTTGAACTCTTAGGCATATCATCACTACTTAGCATGACAACATATGTAAGATGACATATTTTTAAACATAATATAAAATATCACTTTTGCCCCAAAATGTATGCCTAGAAAAGTACATTGATATCTGTTGAACATGCTGATTTTCATAGAAGGCTAATGCGTGTTCAATGTACATGCTTTAAACTGCATTGTTACCTTACAACCGGGTAGGTTTACTGTGTGTTTAACTAAACCAAAAATATATACGTACAGGTGCTTTGGAAGGCTAGTGTGTATTCAATGGGGGAGATTTATCAAAACCTGCCAAGAGGAAACGTTGCTGAGTTGCCCATAGCAACCAATAAGATTGCTTCTTTCACTTTTAAAAAGTTCTCTGAAAAATAAAAGATGACATCTGATTGGTTGCTATGGGCAACTCAGCAACTTTTCCTATTGGCAGGTTTTTATAAATCTCCCCCTACGTACATAAATGCATTTAACTGCATTATGTTACAACCATGTACTGTAGATATACTGTGTGTTTGATTAAACCAAGAAAATGTATATGTACTGGTGATTTAGATGTTACCTTACAAACAGTAGGTATACTGTGGGATTGATTAAACCTTTAAAAATGTAAGTAGTGTAAGTAGATGGCTATGCAGCATATACAGTGATTTAAATATGTGTCGCTATCATACAGGATGGAGGTAGTAGTGATACTGTTCCTGAGGTAAAGGGCTGTACCCTGTTAGATCGAGATTATGGCCCTCATTTACTAACATGATTCCGACTCTTTTTTGTCGGGTTTTACGCATATTTCTCTGGCTGTTTGCTCCTTTGCCTGCCTCTTCTTTTTAAGCAATTCTTACTTGTAATTTTTTATTTTTTTGCACAATTTAATTTTTAAGCAAGGTTTTCGCTTTATTAACACATTTTCAACACTTTTTTCCCCTATCGTTTTAGTAATGATGGTGATTCCAAAAGAAATAAAAAAATTATATATATATATATATATATATATATATATATATATATATATATATATATATATATACCCATTTAATACATCTATCAATATGTGTCTCCCTCCTTCTTCGGGTTCGAGTTACAGTGTGTGGATACTTTATATATACATATTTCCATGAATACATTAACCCATTAAACATTTGAAGTTTGCCGGGTCTGAATGCCATTGCAGGCTAAGTATGACATCAGCCTTCAGGGTCTATTGGTGGTGTATAGGAATGAATGGGCTAGATCTATAACATTGTGGATGGGGGACCCTGGTGTGGGTTCAATTCCTGGGTTGATATACAGTGTTGGGATTATACTTTAATTAGGATAGACATATATGGGTCAATTGATAGTTAATTGTTTGAACCATGGGAACTAGGTCAATTGAATGCCATAAATGGGCAACTAGGTTAAATAAAACAGGAGGTAATGTGTGGTGTTCAATTGACCTAGTTCCCAAGGTTTAAAAAATCATGTCTATCCTAAATAAAGTATAACCCCAACACTGTATATCAACCCGGGAATTGAACCTGCACCAGTGTCTCCCATCCATGTTATTACCAAGACCTTGCTGCTTAGCTTTCTACCCCATTTGCCACAAGATCTTCATAGACCACAAGGGGCAAAAAATCACAATGTTATAGATCTAGCCCATTCATTCTTATACACCACCAATAGACCCTGGAGGCTGATGTCATACTTAGCCTCCAATGGCATTCAGACCCGGCAAACTTCAAATGTTTAATGGGTTAATGCATTCATGGAAATATGTATACATAAAGTACTGTATCCACACACTGTAACTCAGACCTGGGGAAGGAAAGAGCCCCTCAAAAACGTGTAGTCCTACTATGTATTGCCACTTTTTCTGATTTTAAATAAAAAGGAATTACGCATATATACCTGAGTCCTGTGTCACCACGTCGGTGTAGCGCTCCAGTGCCGAAGTTGACTATTCACTGGAAGGTCTCGGAAACCCCTGCTTGAATTCCCACCTCCCACATCTGTACTTCTGTAGACGAAACCCTGCAACAGAAATAACAGAAATGACAGAATTTACAGTGCGACAGAACCATGCAACAGAATTTGCCTTGCAACTGAATTTTTCCTGGCGACTAAACATATTGGGAAAAATGCAACAGATTAGTAAATACCAAGTGAAAAAAAGGTTGAAAACACAAAAAAGAAACACAAACCGACACTCCACTCTTATATGTTTAATGTTTAAAATATATCTAATAAATTGTTAATAGCGAATAGGTGCACTCGCATGCATTTTATATGTTAAAGAGCTCTTTACAATTCAAGCCTTGGTGATTAACAAGTGCCAGTGGAGTGCCTAAGGTGAAGGTGAATCCGCAAATGAATTTGAAGTGTATCCAACCTGTGTGAATTATCCTGGCAGATAGAAAAGGGTTAGGACCAATACTTCCCTCTGTGAAGTAAGATTCTCTTAGGAAAGTGACCATATACAGTCATGGCCGGAAATGTTGGCACCCTTTAAATTTTTCAAGAAAATGAAGCATTTCTCACAGAAAAGGACTGTTTTGCTAGACACATTTTTTCCTTTTGTGTGTATTGGAACTAAACCAAAAAAGGGAGGAAAAAAAGTAAATTGGACATAATGTCACACCAAACTCCAAAAATGGGCTGGACAACATTATTGGCACCCTTAGCTTAATATTTAGTTGCACACCCTTTGGAAAAAAATAACTGAAATCAGTAGCTTCCTATAACCATCAATAAGCTTCTTACACCTCTCAGCCAGTATGTTAGACCACTCTTCCTTTGCAAACTGCTCCAGGGCTCTCTTATTGGAAGGGCGCCTTTTCCCAAAAGCTATTTTAAGATCTCTCCACAGATGTTCAATGGAATTTTTATCTGGACTCATTGCTGGCCACTTCAGAACTCTCCAGCACTTTGTTGCCATCCATTTCTGGGTGCTTTTTGACATATGTTTGTGGTCATTGTCCTGCTGGAAGACCCAAGATCTCGGATGCAAACCCAGCTTTCTGACACTGGGCTGTACAGTGCAACCCAAAATCTGTTGGTAATCCTCAGATTTCATGATGCATTGCACACATTCAAGGCACCCAGTGCCAGAGGCAGCAAAGCAACCTCAAAACATCATTGAACCTCCACCATATTTCACTGTAGGTACTGTGTTCTTTTCTTTGTAGGCCTCATTCCTTTTTCAGTAAACAGTAGAATGATGTGCTTTACCAAAACCTCTATCTTGGTCTCATCTGTCCACAAGACATTTTCCAGAAGGAATTTGGCTTACTCAAGTTCATTTTGGCAAAATGAAGTCTTGCTTTTTATGTCTCTCTGTTAGAAGTGGGGTCCTCCTGGGTCTCCTGTCATAGCGTTTCATTTTATTTAAATGTCAACGGATAGTTTGCGCTGGAACTGATGCTCCCTGAACCTGCAGGACAGCTGGAATATATTTGGATCTTGTTTGGGGCTGCTTATTCACCATCTGGACTATCCTGCATTGACACCTTTCATCAATTTTTCTCTTCCGTCCACACCCAGGGAAATTAGCTACTGCCATGGGTTGCAAACTTCTTGATAATGTTGCGCACTGTGGACAAAGACAAATCTAGACCTCTGGAGATGGACTTGTAACCTTGAGATTTTTTATATTTTTCCACAATTTTGGTTCTCAAGTCCTCAGACAGTTCTCTTCTCCTCTTTCTGTTGTCCATGCTTAGTGTGGCACACACAGACACACAATGCAAAGACTAAGTGAACTTCTCTCCTTTTATCTGCTTTCAGGTGTGATTTTTATATTGCCCCAGGTGAGTTTAGAGGAGCATCACATGATTGAAACAATCTCATTTTCCCACAATTTTGAAAGGGTGCCAATCATTTTGTCCAGCCCATTTTTGGAGTTTGGTGTGACATTATGTCCAATTTGCTTTTTTTCCTCCCTTTTTTTGGTTTAGTTTCAATACACACAAAGGGAATAAACATTTATAAAGCAAAACATGTGTTACTTCAATGCTTTTCTGTGAGACATACTTAATTTTCTTGAAAATTTTCAGAGGTGCCAACAATTACGGCCATGACTGTATCTGTCCTGTGGAACCTGCTGTGCCTGCTCTACACTTCTTTATGTTTTTTATTGTTTAGAATTTTTATATCCTAGAAACACAGCGTGGATCACCTGGTGGTTGCATATGGTCTATATGCAGTTTTAAGAAAAGCTGTGGCTACAACTCACTAATTGTAAGTGAGCTGCTTCTTTTAAGATTGTGTGCCACTGTGCCTTATATTCTATGCCACTCGATTTTTTGTGTATTTTAGTATGATATTACTGCTTAAATTCTGTAAATATACTTTGAAAATCAATGTCTTTCACAATGCAATGAAACATGAGATTTAGAATTTTATTTTAAAACAGACATAAATTTCTTGAAAAAGCTGTTTTTTAAAGTTTGTCCAGAAATTTAAGCTAATATTAATATAATAATACCCTGTTTCCCAGAAAATAATACAGTGTCTTATATGAATTTTTGCTCCCAAAGATGCGCTAGGTCTTATTTTCAGGGGGTGTCTAATCCTCCTGTGCCATTTTTTATTGATTTTCCCACTCTGATCCCCCCTGTGTAATTTTAAGTGATCCCCCTACCCTCACTCCTGTGCCAGTGGACTATGGATTTAGTCTCTCCCTACCCCCCTCCCCATCATCCCCATGCCAGTGGATTGAATACACTGGCACAGAACAGGGGTGAGGCTGGGGGGGGGGGGGTTGGTGGGGGGCCGAGGCTCGGGAGTCTAGAGAATCCAATGGAAACAGCTGTCTCGGCATGCTGGGAGTTGTAGTTGCGTATCACCAGCTATTGCATAACTACATCTCCCAGGATGCCCATCGGCGATCAGTACATGCTGGGAGTTGTAGTTTTGCAACAGCTGGAAGAACACTGGTTGGAAAATACTGAGTTATGTAACAGAACCTAACTGAAGGTTTTCCAACCAGTGTGCCTCCAGCTCTTGCAAAAGTAAAACTCCCAGCATGCACGGTCTGTCAGTACATGCTGGGAGTTGTAGTTTTGCAACAGCTGGAGGCACACTGGTTGGAAAATACTTAGTTAGGTAACAGTACCTAACTGAAGGTTTTCCAACCAGTGTGCCTCCAGCTGTTGCACAAGTACAACTCCTCAGTCAGTACATGCTGGGAGTTGTAGTTTTGAAACAGCTGGAGGTTTGCCCCCCATGTGAACGTACAGGGTACATTCACACGGGCAGGTTTACAGTAAGTTTCCTGCTTCAAGTTTGGCCTGCGGTAAATTTTTCACCGCAGCGCAAACTCCTAGCGGAAAACTCACCGTAACCCACCAGTGTGAATGTACCCTAAAACACAACACCACACTACACTAACACATAATAAAAGGTAAAACACTACATATACACCCCCTTACACTGTCCCCCCCCCCCAATAAAAATGAAAAACGTCTTGTATGTCAGTGCTTCCAAAACGGAGCCTACAGCTGTTGCAAAAAAACATCTCCCAGCATTTCTGGACAGCCACTGACTGTCCAGGCATGCTGGGAATTTAGCAACAGCTGGAGGCACCTTGTTTGGGAATCACTGGCGTAGAATACCCCTATGTCCACCCCTATGCAATCCCTAATTTAGTCCTCATATGTGGTATTTCCGTACTCTGGAGAAATTGCACTACAAATTTTGGGGGGCTTTTTCTCCTTTTACCCTTATGAAAAGGAAAAGTTGTGGGCTACACCAGCCTGTTAGTGTAAAAAAAAAAAAAAAAAAAAAAATTTTACACTAACATGCTGGTGGTGCCCCATACTTTTTATTTTCACAAGCAGTAAAAGGAAAAAAAAGGCCCCCAAAATTTGTAACGCAATTTCTCCTGAGTACGTAAATACCCCATATGTGGGCGTAAAATGCTCTGCGGGCGCACAACAAGGCTCAGGAGTGAGAGAGCACCATGTACATTTGAGGCCTAAATTGGTGATTTGCACAGGGGTGGCTGATTTTACAGCGGTTCTGACATAAGCACAAAAACATAAATACCCACATGTGACCCCATTTTGGAAACTACACCCCTCATGTAATGTATTAAGGGGTGCAATGAGCATTTATGCCCCACAGGTGTCTGACAGATTTTTGGAACAGTGGTCCGTGAAAATGAAAAATAAAATTTTTCATTTGCACAGCCCACTGTTCCAAAGATCTGTCAAATGCCAGTGGGGTGTAAATACTCACTTCACCCTTTATTAAATTCTGTGAGGGGTGTAGTTTCCAAAATGGGATGGGGTCACGTATGGGGGGGGGGGGTCCACTGTTCTGGCACCACGGGGGGCTTTGTAAACGCACATGGCCCCTGACTACCATTCCAAACGAATTCGCTTTCCAAAAGCCCAATGGCGCTCCTTCTCTTCTGAGCAATGTAGTGCACCAGCAGAGCATTTCACGTCCTAACATGGGGTATTTCCATATGGGGTTACAAATTTTGGGGGCATTTTCTCCCATTACCTTTTGTAAAAATGGTAAATTTGGGGGGGAAAACTGCACTGTAGTGAAAACATTTTTTTTTTTCATTTACACATCCGATTTTAACGAAAAGTCGTCAAACACCTGTGAGGTGTTAAGGCTCACTGGACCCCTTGTTACATGCCTTGAGGGGGTGTAGTTTCCAAAATGGTATGCCATGTGGGGTTTTTTGTGCTGTTCTGGCACCATAGGGGCTTCCTAAAGGTCACATGCCCCCCAAAAACCATTTCTGCAAAATTCACTCTCCAAAATCCCATTGTCGCTCCTTCCCTTCTGAGCCCTCTTCTGCGCCCGCCGAACACTTTACATAGACATGTGAGGTATTTCCTTAATCGAGAGAAATTGGGTTACAAATTTTGGGGGGCTTTTTCTCCTATTACCCATTGTAAAAATAAAAAAACTGGGTCTACAAGAACATGCGAGTGTAAAAAAATGAAGATTAAGAATTTTCTCCTTCACTTTGCTGCTATTCCTTCTGAAACACCTAAAGGGTTAACAAACTTACTGAATGTCATTTTGGATACTTTGAGGGGTGCAGTTTTTATAATGGGTTCATTTGTGGGGTATTTCTAATTTGAAGGCCCTTCAAATTCACTTCAAACTGAACTGGTCCCTTAAAAATTCCGATTTTGAAAATTTTGTGAAAAAACGGAAAATTGCTGCTGAACTTTGAAGCCCTCTGATGTCTTCCAAAAGTGAAAACATGTCAACTTTATGATACAAATATTAAGTAGACATATTTTATTTGTGAATAAATATATAATTTATTTGGAATGTCTATTTTCCTTACAAGCAGAGAGCTTCAAAGTTAGAAAAATGCAAAATTTTCTAATTTTTCATAAAATTTTAGAATTTTCACCAAGAAATTATGCAAGTATCGATGAAAATTTACCACTACCATAAAGTAGAATATGTCACGAAAAAACAATCTCGGAATCAAATTTACAAGTAAAAGCATCCCAGAGTTATTAATGCTTAAAATGACAGTGGTCAGATTTGCAAAAAATGCTCTCGTCCTTAGGGTCATAATGGGCTCTGTCCCCAAGGGGTTAAAACCCACAAAGAAACCTACACAACACTCTTAGTAAATAAGGGCCATTGTCACAGTGCGAGCAGCAGACAACAGCTTTTACTTTTGTGGCAGCAGCAGCTGTGAAGACGAGTGATGTCCCCCTGTGCAACATCAGGGGTGTCACTCGTCATCCAGAGAGAGCTGGCTGCAGCTGACTGCTGAGTCTCGCTGCAGCCGCAGCTCCCTGCAGACACTCGCTGCGGCGGCAGCTCACTGATGAAACTCACTGCGGCCAAAGATCACTGCCGATAATCTCTGATCGCTACACTACAGAATAATCCAATGCATACCGATACTGAATTTTCAGGGGGAGGCACTATTTTCAGGGCGGAGGCATTATTTTCAGGGGAGGTCTTAATTTCGGGGGGGGGGGGGGGGGTCCTATTTTCCGGGGAGGCCTTATATATAGCCTTGAATCAAAAGGCACAATAGGCCCTATTTTCGGGGGATGTTACATTTTCGCGGAAAGATGGTATTATATTTTAGCAAATATTAATGACAATAGTTTCTAAGGTTGCTTCTCCTGTTTTCATTATATTGATAATAATAACTCTTTATCTATACAGCGCATAGAGATTCTGCAACACTGTACACCCAATTAGTCTTTGTCTCCATTGGGGTTTACAAATTTAGTATGTCTTGGAGAATGGGTGGAAATCTGAGAACCCAGTGGAAACCCACACAACCAAAAAAAGAATAAACAAACTTGTTGCAGATGTTCTCCTTGGTAAGATATGAACTTAGGAAGATACAGAAATGTGGCACCTCTCACCTGCTCCTGTGTTGCTGTAGAATGGCATCTGTTGATGAGTTCACAGAACGCTCGCGGACCATCAGGCAAAAAGATAAATGTCCTATTAGTTATCAGCTAAGTTTAATATTACAAAATTTGGCTGCAGATGAATAAAATTGCTTGAGTGATCACTACATCAGTATATCAAACAGGAACCATGCAACTGTGTTCAGATCTTGACACCATGACTAAATAAGTAATAATTTACTGTTTAAAGGATTCTTCATGTACTTTTTAAAGACTGATTCAGTGTCCCCAAATGTCTACAGAAAGTAATCATTCAACAAGAAAACGAGTGAGAGTATTACTGTTCTTCAAAGGCATGTTGAAAGCATTAGACTTTGTTTGGATGGAATACACTGTATAAACTTGATATATAATATGGTGAGCCACAGGGTGTGAGGTGAGGTGTAAGTGGCAGATAGTGTTGCCCACGGGTAGATGATATTAACTCATTCGTGTTTGTGACACCAGGGCGTGGTTTGCCTATGTAACCACAAGAAGGTAGTACTGCTAGTCCTAGGTTAGGCAGGGGCAATATAGAGTCCAAGGCCAGGGTAAGGGTAACGGTAGTTTTACTGAGGTTATACAGGTGTTACAGTCTATACAGTTCAGCCAGTATCCCAGAGAGGTGGCCAGTGACATAGAGAGACCTCGCAGACTTGCTGGGACTTGCAGTAGGTAGACTGACTATAATGCAGGCCATGGTGACTAGACAGTAGACATGACTTGACTCCCTTGATGACTGACTATTAGAAGACTTGAGCTTACTTGCAGTTGACAGGTGGCTGCAGATTTTAGGCTTGAGGCCTCCAATGGCTGGACACAGGCACTGGGACAGATGACTGGACGTGTCCTCAGCAGTAAATTAAGTGTGATCAAAAAGAGAGATTGCAGCTCCTCCCTTTCTTATAAAAGGGAGATGTGCAAAGAGCCTATAGGTTGCTAGCGAGGTCACCTGGTCACTGGTTTTCTCTGGGTAACTATACAATCATATGACTTAGACATGTTACACAATCATGTGACTAACAATTCAGGTCCTTTACTTTTTTAAACCTATATACACAGGGGGAGTCACTGCAGGGGAGCCCCAGGGACATATAGGGACTCAACCTGACCACATCCCGTACTGGGACACCACAATAACTTGATTGCTTTTTGGATTTAAGGTATTCAAGATATGTAGGTGTTATGGGGGTCGCTTTTCTCAGAAAGAAATAGAAAAATAATAAAAAGAGACAAATTAACTACAAAAGATCAGGAACTTATTATCCTCCAGTGCTATCATATTCCAGAACTGCAACCTACCTGCAGGGTCCAGAGTTACAAGGTGTTCAGTGCTCACAGACATGTTCAAGGTAAGGTGGGCTGAAACCTGACCACAGCTGAACAAGACACATTAGTAGAAACCTCAAGACTGGGACAAGGAATATATAAAGCCAAGTTTTATGGACTGATTAGATGAGAGTGACTCTTGACGATTCAGATGGGTGGGCCCATAACTGGACAAGTAACAGGCACAGAGCTCCACTTCGACTCAGATGCCAGCAAAGTGAAGGTGGGGAACAAATAAAGATGAGCTAGGGGGACCTTTTCAGGTTAAAGATTGACTCAAAATCAACTCCACATCCTAATGCCAGTTGTGAGAAAACACTTTCTTCAATCTGTGGAACAGGAAAAAGTCTGCATCATACAAGAAGACCATAATGTTTATGCAGGGCAATGCGCCATTACATGAGTAATTGCCCAAAGATGAGAGTAATTGCACAAATTGTAAATGGTGCAAAAAATATGTATAAATACCATACTAGAGTATGTTCACACTGCGTAATTTCCGCAAAATTGCGCAAGCGGAATTATGGACAGTGAACATTATCAAAATAGAAAAAATAGAAATATAAATTTCAGCGGCAGACAATTCCAATACTGAAATTGTTCAGCGCAAAGAAAGAACATATTCATTCTTTGCGCGTAAGTCTGCGAGCTCTGCGTAGCCATCAATGGTAACAGCGCAACAGCACCGCACGGTATTTTGGTTGTGGCTGCCAGATGGATTCTCCACTCGTGAAAATTCTGCGAGCGGAGATTCCGCAGTGTGATTGTACCCTTATGAGCAATCAACTCAATACAGACATAGAGATGGGCCACAGGGCAGCACATGGGCCCTGGGGAGAAGAGGTAAAAGAAAAAGAGACTAGAAATTAGTGTGATAATATTAGGCTGCACCTAGAGGGATTCCTAAGTTATTCTTTCTTATCTGGCTCCCTTATATGCATTCATGCCTTGCTGGTGATTAAAAGAAATGTATGATAGCTTATCAGAGCTATGATGTTACAATGATTAGGTTTAGAAAAATACCTTTAAAAATACTTAAAGGGGTACTCCGCTGCTTAGCATTTGGAACAAAATGTTCTGAATGCTTAGAGCCAGCATGTCCCCTCAATGCAGCCCGCCCCCTCAATGCAAATCTATGGGAGGGGGCGTGATGGCTGTCATGCCCCCTTCCATAGACTTGCATTGAGGGGGTGGGGTGTAATGGCATGATGGGGCGGGGCTATGATGTCGCAAGCTTCCATCACCAGCACTAAACGTTCGGAACATTTTGTTCCAAACGCTGAGCAGCGGAGTACCACTTTAAGACTAAAAATACTACAGTGTCTCCTTTGCTGTTGCTGTGGAGCTCAAAAGGGAAGGGCCCCACTTTAAGATGGCCATGCACATGAGATAATAGTTAGCTGTAATGGCCAATTTTGTCCATTTTGGTCAACCAATATTTGCAAACTACTGTACATATGAACTATCATTCATAATGGAAAATGTCATCATTTTTTGGCAATAGTAGGTTGAAAAACATAAGTTAATAGTATGAATGGCCAAATTTAGTTGACCATTTACCTCTATGCTCAAGATCACTGCATCACTTCTTTGTTATTTTTTACCTATTTATGTATTTTATTTATTTAAAAAAAAACACAGTGATCTGCTAGCTTAGTCTGACATGTTGCTAGTGACAATGTTTTTTTTTTTAACTTCCTTGTCATGACAACTGGTGCCTGAGATATAAGAATTTCACTATTTGGTAGATGATCTGCACTTCTTACTGAACGTGATTGGGAACTGAAAAGACAGTAATAAAAGTGCATTCAAAGTTGTCCATAGCATTTAAAAATGAATGCCAACAAATTACGTTTTTTTATCCTACAACAAATTCCTATAGTAAAACTCTAGCCTTGCAAACAAAACTCTCCTCTAGGTTTTTATCCATGTTCCATAAATGACTCAAGTCTGCATTAATGACAGATTTTATAACTAACTTTGTCAGAATCCCATACCAACACTTTTGTGACTGCCCCCGAAGTCTGTCTCTAGATGCGTCTGCCCACCAGAAATCGGCTTTTAAGTAGTGACCAAATGGAATATCACGCTAGTTAAACTTTACAATTAACGTGGAGTACCCCGAGCCCCAACCCCGACACATGTACCACAGTGAATATCTTTTGGGTAGCACTCCTCTAAATTGTCTACTAAGTAGTGGAACAGACTCTCATTCTCAGAGACTTTTCTCCTACTTCTACTAACTCATAGTTACAACCATCCAACCAAGGGTTTCTAGCCTTTCTGGTTACTGCCAGACCCTTTTTAGCCACCAACTTAAATCCCCTACTTAACTTTAGATTAAACCTGGATCATTAAAGTGGACCAGAATGTACCTTCTTAGAATATAGACTGCATCCTAAATTCTTCAAGATATTGGAGGAGATTTATCAAAACTTTTGCAGATGAAAAATCTACCAGTATATAGCAACCAATCAGATCGCGTCTTTCCTTTTTAAAAAAGCCTTTAAAGGGGTACTCCGGTGCTTACACATCTTATCCCCTATCCAAAGGATAGGGGATAAGATGCCTGATCGCGGGAGTCCCGCAGCTGGGGACGCCCGTGATCATGCACGCGGCACCCCATTTGTAATCAGTCCCCGGAGCGTGTTCGCTCTGGGTCTGATTACGGTCGACCGCAGGGCCGGCGGCGTGTGACGTCACGCCCCCGTGTGACGTCACGCTCCGCCCCTCAATGCAAGCCTACGGGAGGGGGCGTGATAGCTATCACGCCCCCTCCCGTAGGCTTGCATTGAGGGGCAGAGCGTGACGTCACAAGGCGGGGGCGTGACGTTACACGACGCTGGCCCTGCGGTCGACCGTATTCAGACCCGGAGCAAACACGCTCCGGGGACTGATTACAAACGGGGTGCCGCGTGAATGATCACGGGCGTCCCCAGCTGTGGGACTCCCGCGATCAGGCATCTTATCCCCTAACCTTTGGATAGGGGATAAGATGTGTAAGCACCGGAGTACCCCTTTAAATAAAAGAAGCAATCTGATTGGTTGTTATGGGTAACTGGTCAACTTTTTCTCAGCACAGGTCTTATGAATCTCCCTCATGGTCTCCTTGGGCAAGGTACAGAAAGTTTTGATCTAAATATTATTATAGATATTATATCTAATATACTACTTTACAACTCCCCCTCTCATATCCAGGTACTTTCAGAATGCAGAATATGTTGTCTCCCACCCGACATGCTCTCTTCCCTTTTCAAGTCTCTGTTACAAATATATCTATGGGGGAGATTTATCAAAAACTATGAAGAGGAAACATTGACCAGTTGCTCATAGCAACTAATCAGATTGCATATTTTATTTTTAAGAGGCCTGGTTAAGAATAAAAGAAGCAATCTCATTGGTTGCTATGGGCATCTGGTTTTGATAAATCTGCCCCAATGTCTTCTTGTGTTTCTTTTGGTTTGTTTGTTTTCATGCTACAAAATTTATATTTGGTAAACCTGTGATATGTTCTAGCATCTATTGTACTAGGCTTTTAATCTTCAATAAACATAAATTTTAAAAGAAAGCAACTCTTTATCCGTGGTAGGAGTCGAAATATAATTTTATAAATAAGTAAAGAAAAAATAATATTATGTGGAATTTTCTAAGTAAACTCGGAGCTGGTTTAGATTTCCAGTACAATTTATGTCTGTTAGCAGGTACAAATTGTATTAAATTGGGCACAAATATGCAGCCATGCCTCTTCACGTGGATCCATGTCCCCTCCATTTGGCGAGTACGGTGGAGATCAATAAAAAGTTGCATGGTGCAGAATATCATACATTCTTCCCAGTGTTACCAATCCTAAAGAAAGCGCTAGAACACATGTTCCCTTTCCGGTGACAACAACACAAATAATTGGCCATGCCAGAGAACACATACTGTTTGTCTTTTCTGTCTGGAGATGTTATTAATGACCCATTGTTAATTCCTGAACTGGATGTTCAATAATGATTGTTTTGTCGTCAGTCTCTTGTTAATAATTGAAAAAGAGAAACATTGCCTTCTGAGCCCAGAAAAAGCAAGACACCCTCTGCAGCAGCTCAGTCTGTGTCTATTGTAATAAGATAGTAAACTCTTCTAGGTCACTAATAACCATAAGCCCTACTGTGCCAATTTCCTATGTCTGATGTTCATATTAAAAGTAATAGGCCCGGGTTCTATGTTTTTAAAATGAGTTGATGGGAAATTAACACATCTGTATTTCTGAGCTGCAGTAGGGTTCAGCGTGGATTTCCTGAACTGCCTGTGAGGATATTTCAGTCATTTAATTGTGTATAATTACTTCACAAAGACCCTTACACTGCCAATTAGTTTTATTTTTCTTCTTTTTAATTAAACATATATGAAACAAGGCTTAAAGTTATTGCACAATTATGAGTCCATCGTTTAGGATACTTGGCAGGATGGACTTTACATGCACAGATTAAAGAACATTTTTATTATTATGTATCATTGAAGATCCAAGTTTTATTTTTTTTTTAAGTGGAATTTAAAAACAAAAAAATATATATTTAATATAATATTACTAAAACATACTGAAAACAGAAATGGTCTCCTTACTGCTACTTATAGGTATCTACCATGTAATGTTCTACCTTTTAACCCCTTTCCAACATATGTGCATCCAGATGGAGCACACACACAAATCCCAGGTAGCTGCTCATGGCATCTGACGTGTATGGAGCTGGCTTCCCACTGGACATTTATGTATGTTATAAGTCCGGTGGGGAAGCCCGCTCCATACACAGCACACGCCATGAGCAGCCGACAATAACAGCCTGTGATCTGCATGTGCGCTCCATCTGGACGTCCCAAAATTACGTGACACTGGCACGCTGGGAGGTCAAGATGGAGTACACATGTCATTAGGGGGCTTGCTTGTCAGGGAAGACAAGAAGTAGCCAAGCTCCTGTTATCAGCTGTTGTCTTGAGCTGAATAGGATCGTCAGAAAGGTTTGAGATAACAGTCATCAATATCACCGCGAATGATGAACTTAGGCGGAACCAGGGAAAGATAAAAAGGTGATTTATCTGTGGCAAACCAGTAAATCAAGTAAATGCATTACCCACATAACTTTGCATGAGCACATAGTTGAAAGTAAATTAATCCTGGAATACTCCTTTAACCTCTTAAGGACTCAGCATTTTTCCATTTTTACCACGGTGGTCCCAATTAGCTCCGCTGAGCTGCCGGGAATGTTATAGTTTTTTATTTTTATTTTAGATGCCTTTGTCTAAAGGGTTAATGCTGGGCATCACCGTGAACCATGATGTCTGACATTAGACACGGGTCCCGGTGGCTGATGAGCTGGTTCCTGAGCCTGCATCATAGAAGGGGAACGGGCGCAGGGCATACAGGTACGCTCTGCATCCTAAAGAGGTTAAGCTGTGATGTGCATCACATTTATACTCTTTTTTTTTCAATCTCAAAGTGTTCAATTGAGGTTTGCTTGAAAGGTTTCCCTAAAAATATGCTGAACCCAAACTATTCCCACAAAGTTGGAACTGTATGTCCAAAATGTAGTGTTAAGTATGAAATGTTAAGATTTCCCTTCACTTGAACTAAGGTACCTAGGCCAACCCATGAAAAGCAACCCTGTAGCATTATACCTCCCCCATCAAACTTTAAAGTTGGTACAATGCAGTCAGACAAGTAATGTTCTCCTAGCACTTACAGAACCTAGACTTATCCATCAGACTGACAGATAGAAAAGCGTGATTTGTCACTCTACAGAGCATGTTTCCATTACTCTAGAGTCCGGTGGCAACATTACCACTCCATCTGATGCTGAGCATTATCCTTGGTGACGTGAGGCTTGCATGCATTCAGTGAGCTAATTAGAAGAATAGCCCAATTTTCACAAATATGTATAAAGGGAGACTGTTTTAATAGGTGCTTGATTTTATACACATGTGGCAATGGAATTAAATGAATCATATGAATTCAAAATTAAAAAGGTGTATCCCAATACTTTTGTCCATATAGTATATATGGCACCATTAAGTATTTTGAAATTAAGATTAAGAAATTAAGAGAAGGAAAGTCATCTAACTGAATCAATGGGGTTAGAAGATCAATTAATAGATTTCTCACAGTTGTAGCATTGTTTGTAATTATCACTATTACTCCACAGTTATAGCCTGATCACGAGGCAGCAGCTGTGTGTGATGACTTATTCATAATGTGACCTCATGTAAATGAAGAAGAAGACTTAATGAGCACATTACAAAACTTCCAATGTTATATGAAAATCAAGACAATTTACCGATTGTGATGATCCAGGACTTTGTGACGGGTGCAATAATTTGTCTGTGCGGAAAAACAAAATTAGAGATATTTTTTTTGAATGTTGCTTGTCCTAAAAGAAAAATGTATTTACAAAAGGTGACAGCATGTTCTTTTTTACCCATGCAATGTGTATTTTTTAATTTTAATGCTTAAATAAAGACGTGTCATCCTCAGAATAACGTATTAATGATAAATCAGGTTACCTGAACACGTATAAGCATGTTGTGTATGATCACTATTTGTTTACTAGTACTTTGATTATGGTTAAATATAGAAAAGGAGAATACAAGACTGTCCTGTTCACAATGGAGCTTTCAGCCAATCAACTTTGGCAGGATTTTCAAAAGAAAATATGGACACCCGATAAATTGGCAATTTATTCACTGGGATAAGGAGGACTAATCTTGTTATATTTCAGGGGGAGATGAGACATTGTCCCAGGAGCAGTCAGATAGTAATGTTTAGTAAGTAACAGCAGGCAACCTTATGATAAATTCCCCCCATTGTGTAAAAACAGTAAAAACACAGACAGGTACAGTCATTAACACTGAGTCTTATGTCAATAGCACATATCAAGGAGTGGGATATATAGTTCTTGAAGTCGATGTCTTGTATCAATAGCACCCATCAAGGAGTGGGATATATAGTTCTTGAAGTCGATGTCTTGTATCAATAGCACCCATCAAGGAGTGGGATATATAGTTCTTGAAGTCGATGTGTTGAAACTTGTAAAAATGAGCAAGCGTAAAAATGTAAGCAACTTTACAAAGGCCAAGTTGTGTTGTCCAGAAAATGAGTCAGAATATTTCTAAAATAGAAGGTCTTGAGTGGTGTTCCAGGTAAGAGTTGTTAGTACTGCTCAAAGTTGTCTGAGGTAAACCAGCGAAAGGGGTAGAGGTGGCCAAAACTCATGGATGCAAAGGTTAGGCTGTGTGGTACAATCCTACAAAATGCTATGTTAGCACAAATGGCTGTCAAAACATAGCCTAAACAAAGCATGCTGCTTGTAATGCTGGGGCCAGTGTGTGGGGCACAAGGGTCCTGACAGATTCCCTTTAAAGGGGTACTCCACTGGCCAGCGTTCAGAACATTTAGACATTTGAACACAGACTTGGATTGAGGGGGCGTGGCCTGATGTCACAGGGACCCATGACCAACCCCTGCAGCGAGCACACAGCGTTCGGAACTAAATGTTCCGAATGCTGGTCAGTGGAGTACCCTTTAAGTCCTGTTGCCGATAGAAGTGCAGTTAGCGCCAAAAAAAATGTTCAGCATCAAGCAAGAGTTCATACAGCACCATTATGCTTTATCCTGTGTACAAGTGATAATTTTAATTTAGCAATGTACACTTTTTAGTGGAACCATAAATTGTATTATCATGTTTCAAGGGTTTAGCAAGCTTTTATACAGAACTGTTATACTTTATCCTGTCTCCAAGTGACAATTTCAGTGCTGGTGCAGATAGTACCATGAAGTGTGTTTGTATTCTTCTGTGCAAAGAAAGCATTTATAGAGCAGCATTACACTTCAGCTTGTCAACCTTAGGAACTTAAACTAATTATGTTGCATCAAATTGTTAATGCCATCAATAATAATCAAGCAAGTGTTTATACCGCACCCTTTTACTTTAGCCTATGTCCAAATGGCAATGAAAACGTTATTGTATACATACATGTACCCTTATTATTAAATATGTGATCTGTAAAATGCCTCCACCTTTACCACCACTAGGAAAAAATCCAGGGCAATCTCTATTTTTTGGCAGAGATTAAATATTTTATTTAGGCCCAGAGAGAGCAATTTGCCTAAATGTCGCTCTTGGTTTTTGTACCTCTTTGCCTGTTTGCACTTCATGGCACTTTTGCTTTGTATGTTTATTGTTCTTGATATTTAGGGATGCTACTGGTTAAGCTATTTATATGTACTACTACTGGTAACTTAAGTATAACATAGCCTATTCATTCACCCAACTATTACCTGTTTTTGGTTGTTTTTGTCATATTTCTGAGATCATATAGTTTTTGTGCTTCCCAGTACCCATCCTTGTCTTTCCCATACCCTGTGTTAGATGAATGACTGTGTTTTTATATTTGTCTTAATTCAATGATATTAGTATGGTTTATTAGTGTTTTGCTTTCTCTTATGTACATTATTTATATGTTGTTCCACTGGACCCTTTATGCTTTAAGTTGTTACATTTAGAGTGACTTCATTCTTTCGGCGTAGGCTTACACTGTAAAACAGTATGTCACAGCTATCCATTAGCATGAAAGCTGAGTTGCTGACATTTACTGTGGCATACTGCAGCAGGCCTCATTCATTTCAATTGCCCGAAAGAAGTCAACTAGTATCCTACTGGTATATGATAATTTATTGGGACTCAATAGTGTGATCTGCTGTGCTACTGAGTCCCTGTAAATTAGCATATACCAATGGAAAGCTACCAAATCAAAGTCACTTTATGGCTATGTTCTAGTCGTTGAAATGAATGGAGCCTATTACAGAACTCCATAGTATATGTTGGCATCCCTTTTTTGGGGAAAGCACACGGACAATTGTGGTGAACTGCTTGCTTCATTATGGTTTCAGAGGGTAAGTCCCATAGCCTAAAAATGTTTGGAAATGTGTTACTAAATGATGGTGGTAACACTGTCAAAGAGGTATGAATTGTTCTACCAGCCAGGAGTGTGACATTTGCATGACAAACTTTTGAGATCTAAATCATACTTTTAATATACATAATATAGATATACATACTTTCAATATATATATATATATATATATATATATATATATATATATATATATCTCAAATAGGACTTGGCAGATACCACACATTCTAAGCACAGGTGGTATGGACCTGTAAGTATGGATTCTGCAGAAAGCCTAAGCTGCAGGGGCTTACACCCAAGCTAAGATAACTAAAACCCAGGAATAACCCATCTCATATCCAAAGGGATCCTAACTACATGTATTTCTTTAAGTCTATTGGTCAAAAGAATCAAATGTATTAATCAGCAAGGATAAGTTTACACAAGTGCATTGCTGCAATTCAAGATTTGTGCAAGATTTCCCACTGTTTTTCTACCTCTCACAGTTGGTAACTGTACAGAATCTGTGGAACTACAAGTAATAAAATTATACGCTGGGAGACAGTGCACAGCCTGCATTCCATGGAGAAGAGTAACTTTTGGACTGTAACTACCAGTAATCCCTACCTTGTGGCTGAGCAGAAAAATAGCATATTAGGGACCACTATACTTGCCACAAAACATCCGACTGTACACTTGCCCCAGTCAGAAGAGTTGTTATTTATTTTTATATACTAAATTGGAATCACTTTTGAAAACGTATCTGTTGTTGCCTCTCATTTAAAAGAAGTAAAAGAGAGACTGTTAACATTTTGTCAATTGACTTTGAGAAACACAGCAGGCCTGCCCCAGTCCTAAAGAGACAAGGATTATCATGGGGACCCCCATGCCCATAATCTGTGACAAGGCTGTAGTACCACAACACCCAGCCTGCCACAGGTATCCCGTTACACTGTCTAGTGATGTCCCATTAGGGTTGTCCAGCAGGTCCTTGTCCCATTACTGTGGTACCAACAGCATAGTGCCTATTCCTTTTCTCCCCTTCTGAATAAATTAACTCTCCCCCTACCTCCTCTCATAAGTGTAAGCTAAAGTGCTGCCATGATCTTTTACGCCTGATGAGCCTGGGTGAGAGAAGCCATACAGAGAAGCTGTGGGTCAGATGTGTCCTATATCAAGTCACAATTTGTATACTGGATATCTTCCTGCCAACTACAACTAGAAAATATAGTCAGTGACAATGGCATCTCGTCCTAGAGTGTCCTTACATTTTTGGCAGTGTCCTAGTGGCCATTTAACTCTTTCTTCTGATATCACCATGTACTCATTGTTTGGCATTTTATTTATTAACACCGAAAATTGCATTGTTCTGCATCAAAGAAGCGTTCATACACACACCATCGCTAAATTTCAGCCTTTATCCTGCAATTTTTTTTCAAGCCAATTGGTGCACATTCAAAACCCAGATGTCCTCATCTGTACTGGCGTAAAGGGTACCAGAACAGCTAGCCAAAAAAGATAGAAGCATAAGACACAACTGAACAATATAGCAATAAAAGAATTTAGGCTGGTCTGATCAATCATGTTTACCTGGGTAACAGATGCACCAGGAAACACTAATGACAGGAGGTAAGCTAGCAGAAGAAGTGTGATGCTCTGGGCAATGTTCTTCTGGAAAACCTGTGGTCCTGGCAATTAAGCGGATGTTACTTAGACACATACCAGCTGTTTATACATTTTTGCAGACCAAATAAACCAGCAAGATAATATGCCCTGTTAAACTGTAAACATTGTTCTGGAATGGCTTGAGAAACATGACAAAGAGTTCTTGGCCATCACATTTCTCACTTCTCCACCCAGCTGAGAAGCTATATTATGAGTTGGAAAAGCCTGAAAAGTCTGATTCATAGAGACCCATCCAATATGTCCAAAAATAGCAAGTTGGGCATTACATGTCACTTAATGTGACCTTTACTGATGTATGTCTCATGCACCTATTTAAAGCGTACCCGTCAGATCCAACAAAAAATATATATATTTTTTTTATATATCACTCAGTACCTAATCCTGACTATGTATATCGAATTTTTATGTGCCTAGCACCTTTATTTATTTTATTACACTTTTAATTTAGCTCACTAGTCTGAATTCCTCTCAAATGGAGGGGTCGTGGCCTCACTGTGCAGGTCTCCGCCCCCTCCTTCAGTATGCTGTTCACATGTCCCCTAGCATTAGCAAAACGACAACTCCCAGCTTGTCCTCACTGACAGTAGCGGGACACAAGCTGACAGGGAGAGGATTTTTCCTCCAGCTGTGAGCCCTGTGTTCACAGCTGTCAATCAAGTAAGTGTGTCCATGACGTAGGTGATGACACATGGACACAGCAGGACTAGTATGTGTCCAAGCAAGCAGGGGAGGAAGTTCCTTGACTGGCTTTTTCAGTATGAAACACTTAACATTTTCTAATGATAGCAATTGCAAAACCTATTGGTTTTGCATGCTATACAACATATCAAAAGTTTTTGTATCTGACAGTGCCCATTTAAGTCTATTTTGTTGTGTTATGCTTTATACATTTTACCTGATCAATGTTCTTGCCCAGACCAGAAAGGTGTTGTGTGTGTGTGGGGAAGAGCCCACTTTGTCCATCTTAACTATGTGTACCCACTGGTACAAATCAGGAGGCTGCCACCTAACAAGTCTGCTTATATGCTTGTAGAAATGTTGAGTTCTTAGCGCAACAACATTGGGTGAGTGCACTTCTTGCAATTGGCAGTTGAGGGCCTCACCAGGTGTGCACACTCCTTTTTCTTACAAACTGTTAATCCTTTGGAATAGTAATTCAAGAAAATATATGATAAGTAGAGAAAGAATTGATTTGGCAGATTTGCCAAATATTCCCCAAAAATGTGTTTTGGTCTGAATTTATTCACAGTGAATTGCTATTAAAAATAACAATTTCTGGCCTACAGAGAGCCTCAATAGGGGTGTGGAACATGTTGTCTTGCTGTAACACGCATAGGATGTGTGCTGGGTTAGTGAAATAATACTGTTATTTAGTATGACATGCAGATTACAGGTGTTGCTATTAGAATCACTGTCGCAGATTGGCACAATGAAAGAGCCTGGAGGTGGCATCAGTATGAGGAGACCATATAGTGGCTGAATGACACAGCATGGAGGTGGCAGCAACATGAGGAGACCATACAGTAGCTGAATGACGCAGCCTGGAGTTGGCAGCAGCATGAGGAGACCATATAGTGCCTGAATGACCCAGCATGGAAGTGGCGGCTGCATGAGGAGACCATATAGTGCCAGAATGACACAGCGTGGAGGTGACGGCAGCAGGAGGAGACCATATAGTGGCTGAATGACACAGCGCAAGGTGGCTGCAGCATGAGGAGACGATATAGTGGCTGAATGACACTGTCTGGAGTTGGTGGCAGCATGAGGAGACCATATAGTGGCTGAATGACCAAGCGTGGAGGTGGCGGCAGCATGAGGAGACCATATAGTGGCTGAATGACACAGCATGGAGGTGGCGGCAGCATCAGGAGACCATAGAGTGGCTGAATGACAGCATAGAGGTGACAGCAGCATGAGGAGACCATATAGTGGCTGAATGACACAGCTTGGAGGTGGTGGCAGCATGAGGAGACCACATAGTGTCTGAATGACACAGTGTGGAGTTGGCGGCAGCATATAGTGGCTGAATGACACAGCCTGGAGGTAACGGAAGCATGAGGAGACCATATAGTGGCTGAATGAAACAGCATGGAGTTGGCGGCAGCATGAGGAGACCATATAGTTGCTGAATGACCCAGTATGGAGGTGGCATCAGCATGAGGAGACCATGTAGTGGCTGAATGACACAGCCTGGAGTTGGCGACAGCATGAGGAGACCATATAGCGGCTGAATGACACAGCCTGAAGTGTGTGTCAGCATCAGGAGAACATATAGTGACTCAATGACACAGTCTGGAGGGGGCGAAAGCATGAGGAGACCATAGAGTGGCTGAATGATGCAGCCTGGAGGTGGCATCAGCATGAGGAGAACATATGGTGGCAGAATGAGACAGCCTGGAGGTGGCAGCAGCAGCATCAGGAGTCCCGAAAGTGACCCTGTGACATAGTGGGGCGGTGGGTGGCCTTACCAGTACTCGGTGACGAAGGTGGGTTAAAAAAGAAGAACTTGGTATCAGATGTGTGGCATCATGCGGGTGGCAGGATCAGAATAGTAGCTGAGGAAGGTTTTTGTGTGCACAAGTAAGTATTGAGGATATGCACAACGTAAAACTTAACTTTAATAACTTTAATAATAATAAAAAGCTTAGGATAAAATATATGTACCCAAACTTTATTTTAATTTAAAAAAAAAATGAATTCCCTTCTTGGCAAGTGTTACTCACCCTAAAAAAGGTGGCCCCAAAGAGGACAGTCTATTTATTTCCACCTAAAAAAAAACATAAATGGCAGTGCTTGTAGGGGGAAATAGGAAGAAGTTCCTATGTGGGGCTGCCCTTTTAAACCGTTAAGGACTCAGCCCTTTTTTAGCAATTCTGACCACTGTCACTTTATGCATTAATAGCCCTGGTATGCTTTTACCATTTATTTTGATTCCGAGATAGTTTTTTCATGACATATTCAACTTTAACATAGTAGTAAATTATCGGCGTTACTTGCATCCTTGCTTGGTGAAAAATCCCAAAGTGTAATGAAAATGTAAAATTTTGCATTTTTCTAACTTTGAAACTCTCTGCTTGTAAGGAAAATGAATATTCCAATTCAATTTTATATTGATTCTCAAATACAATACGTCTACTTTATGTTGGCATCAGTAAGTCAACATGTTTTTACTTTTTGATGACATTAGAGGGTTTCAAAGTATAGCAGCAATATTTAAAATGTTCACAAAAATTTCAAAGTCTGAATTTTTCAGGGACCAGTTAAGTTTGAGGTGGAATTGAGGGGCCTTTCTGTGAGAAATACCCCATAAATGACCCCATTATACAAAACTACACCCCTCAAAGTATTTAAAATGACATTCAGAAAGTTTGTTAACCCTTTCAGTGTTTCACAAGAATAGCAGCAGAGTGGAGGAGAAAAATCTAAATCTGCCCCATATGTGGACGTTAAATGCTCTGTTGGCGCACTACAATGCTCAGAAGAGAAGGAGCAAAATTTGGCTTTTTGAAAGATAATTTTGCTAAAAAGGTTTTTGGGGGGCATGTTGCATTTAGAAAGTCCTCAGGGTGCCTGAACAGCAAAAAAAAAACAAAAAACCACAAGGCATACTATTTTGGAAATTACACCCTTCAAGGAACGTAACAAGGGGTATATTGAACCTTAACACCTCACAGGTGTTTGACGACTTTGCGTTGAAGATGGAAAATATGATTTTTTACACTAAAATGATGGTGTTACCCCCAAAAAAATTATTCACAAGGGGTAAAGATGAAAGTGGACCCCGGAATTTGAAGCACAATTTCTCCCGATTAAGAAAATGCCCCACCGCCATCCCCCCCCCCCTGCTCTGCCCGACATCCAGGGGCGGGCAGAGCGGGGAATTCAACTGCAACCCCCTTGCCCCCATCTGCCATTGGTTGGTTAGTCCTTACCGACCAATGGCAGGGGATAGGAGGAGGTGGCATTAATGCCACCTCGCTCCTATCATTCAATATGATCGGGGATGTCTCTGACATCTCCGATTATCCCTATTTTCCAGGCTATCAGGTCATCAGAGATCTGAATTGATTGGCGATTTGCAGATATGGGGGGAACTCAGGACCCCCCCCCCCCCCCCCCCCTGGGCGATATGCCAAGATGCCCACTAAACAATATCAGCAGGCATCCTCGTCTACACCCGGTGAGTGGCAGGGGCCAGAATAATGCAGGGTGTGCCTGTACGCCCTGAGTCCTTAAGAACTCGGAAACGGGGGCGTATGTGTACGCCCTGCGTCCTTAAGGGGTTAAGGGTGGGTAACACTTGCCAAGAAGGGAATTAATGATGCGAGAGTATGGCCTTACAGGGGAAGTTTTTACCCCCATTGGTTACAATGGACCATATGTTGTTCCCTTTCACCTTTTAGAGGTCTTTGCATCACATCAATACTTGGTGGTGTAGGTAGCACATGATGTTTTTTGCACACCTTTCCGTTTGTTTGATAAAAAAAAAAATTGCGTACATATATTTTATCCTAAGAATATTATTAAAAGTTAAGTTTAATGCATATCCTCAATACTTACTTGTGGTCTGATGAGGCGGACTGTCTGTAACTGGGGAGCAGCACCTTAAATATGTTTTGCACTATCCATATTTGTGTGGCACCATAAGTGTTGGTGTGGCACCATGTATCAGTCATTAGTGGGTGGAAATCCTGGCTGATCCATGCCTGGATTATCCTCACAAAGGTCAGTCTCTCCACATTTTTTGTGAACAGACAAGTTCTCCTTGGGGTTACTATGGCCCCCGCTGCACTAATCACCCGCTCTGATGGCACACAAATGGCCAGGCAGGACAGCTTTTTCAGGGTAAACTCTGCTAGTTGCGACCACAAATCAAGTTTGGCTGCCCAGAAGTCCAGCAGATCTTCAAGGTGTGTTGGCAGGGTCATGTCAAAGTATTCACACCACCTGCTGGTTCAGGTCCTGCTCCAGGTCTACCTGCTGCTGATGAGTTGCTTCACTATGCAGGTGACGAAAACTACTCATCAGCGACTATAGACTCAGGCAGCTGCTGATGGAGCTGGTACTGCTCCTGCCACCCCACCCCTCCCCAGCAGCCATGGCAGTGGAAGGTGAGCGCAGAGGGCCCCTCCAGTCAGACCTGCGAGAGGATGGACAATGGCGCAGATAGTCATTGGCCAACTGACCACGTAGGATGTCTCTGTAGTAGGTCAGTTTGTCCTCCCTCTCAGTGGGTGTGAAAAAGGCCCCCATTTTGTGGTGGTAGTGAGGGTCCAATAAGTTGGAGAGCCAGAAGTCATCACGCTGCCGAATGGTGACAATTCGGTGGTCACTACGCAAGCAATTGAGCATGCATCATGCCATTTGTGCAAGTGACTCGGAGGGACTCCCTGCCTCCATCTCCATTGCATATTGCCACGGTGTGTTTGGGTCCTCTGTCTTGCCTTCTTCATAACCCTCTAGCTCCTCTAGCTGCTCCTCCTCTCCTGTCAGATGACTAGAAAAACTGCCCATCTCACGAAACCTAAACTGTGCTCCACTGTGCCCCTCCCTCTACTCCTCCAGTCCAGCCCCCACAGGGCTTATGTGGCCATGAGATGTAGGCATCACATCTCCAGTGCCCTGACCAACCATTTTTTAAAACATGTGTTGTAGTAGATGAAGCAGTGGAATGATGTTGTTCATCCCATAATCCTGACGACTGACTAATAATGTGGCTTCCTCAAATGGCCTGAGCAAACGGCAGGTGTCACGTATGAGCTGCCACTGGTTGACATTGAAGTTACACAGGGGGGTCCCCTTATCCGCTTGAATCATAAAGAAATCAATGATGGCTTTTCTCTGTTCGTATAGTCGATCCAACATATGGAGGGTGGAATTCAGTGTGGAAATGTTGCAAATCAGACTATGTTGGGGGATACCATTTTGACGCTCCAGCTCAAGGAGGGTGTGCTTTGCGGTGTACAAGTGGCTGAAGTGCATGCAAAGTTTCCTTCCCATTGTTAGGATGTTTCGCAGATAGTGGAAACACCTTAGGAACCACTTAACAACCAGATTGAACATGTGTGCCATGCAGGGCGCATGTCTCAGGCTTCCTTATCACAGTGCAGACAAGATGTTCTTCCCATTGTCAGTCACCATGGTTCCCATTTCCATTTTTCGTGGAGTAAGCCATGATTCGATTTCTTGATTAATTACTTTTAGCAGTTCTTCCCCTGCGTGATTCCATCAGTCCTGCTGCGACTCTGCTGTGACCTCTGCCTGATGAATTTAAGCCTCTGCCACTCCTCTCTGCACGTCCTGGCACCTCTCTGCCTGACATACTTAGTGTGCATATGAGGGGAGTAAAATACGCTCCACTACTCTTAAAACAGTATTTGTCTACAACACCAGCAGGTGTGTACTTTTGGCTGGCCTTTCACAGTATTTCGGCCCTTAAGACTTTAACAGAAACAAAATAGTACACCACTTAGATGTACATATGTGGTATGCACTTATGAGGAGAGGACAATCTGCTTCAATATGCTTAACACAGTATTTGTTTACAACATCAGCAGGTGTGTACTTTTGGCTGGCCTTTCACAGTATCTAGGCTCTTAAGACTTTAACAGGAAAAAAAATTGTACACCACATAGATGTACGTATGTGGTATGCACTTATTAGGGGAGGACAATGCGCTCCACTACACTTAAAACAGTATTTGTCTACAACAATAGCAGCAGGTGTGTACTTTTGGCTGGCCTTTCACAGTATCTTGGCCCTTAAGACTTTAACAGTAACAAAATGATTCCCCACTTAGATGTACGCACAGGTTACACTTAAAGGGGTACTCTACAAAAAAATCACCTTTTTTTTTTTAAATCAACTGGTGCCAGAAAGTTAAACAGGTTTGTAAATTACTACTATTAAAAAAACGTAATTCTCCCAATACGTATCAGCTGCTGTCATGATCCTCAGGAAGTTCTTTTCTTTTTGAATTTAATTTCTGTCTTACCACGGTGCTCTCTGCTGACACCTCTGTCCATTTTAGGAAGTGTCCAGAGTAGGAAAGGTTTTCTATGAGGATTTGCTCCTACTCTGGACAGTTCCTAAAATGGACAGAGGTGTCAGCAGAGAGCTCTGTGGTCAGACAGAAAGGAAATTCAAATAGAAAAGAACTTCCTGTGGATCATAACAGCAGATGATAAGTACTGGAAGGATTACAATTTTTTTAATTTAATTTACAAATCTGTTTAACTTTCTGGCACCAGTTGATAAAAAAAAAAAAAAAATCTTCCAGTGGCGTACCCCTTTAATAGAGGACAAAATACTTTTAGTACTCTGCTCACCCTAACTGGCTGGCTACTATTAGCTGTTCAGTTGTTGTACACACCAGTGCTGCAGCACACAGTCGCTCTGTACTACACCCAAAATTGCACTTTCTCTCTTAATCTCACTCCCTTCCCTATCAGTGCTTCTAGGCTGGATTTGGGCATGAGGTGAATTGCTGCTGTAAAAAAGCTTTTCTGTGCTACACACTGCTCTCTGTCCTTCTCTGCAATAGAACGCTGATGTGAATGGGAGGTGAATCGCTGTTGTAAAATTGCTTTTCTGTGCAACACACTCTGCTCTCTGTCCCTCTCTCTCTCTGCAATAGAACACTGATGTGACCTTGAGGTGAATCGCTGCTGTAAAAATGCATTTCTGTGCAACACACAGCACCGTCTATCTCTCTCTCTCTCTCTCTCTCTCTCTCTCTCTCTCTCTCTCTCTCTCTCTCTCTCTACAATTAAAGGCTGAAGTTACTGGCCGCAAGATGGCTGCTGATTTTATAGGGCTGTGACATCACAGGGGTGACTGGCTGCTGATAGGCTGCATGCTGCATGTGATTCAGGGTCATCCCACCGACCCAAGGATTCCTTGCCCCATGTACTGACATGTGGATCTGCCATTTTAGATGCCCTGGAGCCTGGACCACACTAAATGAAGTTTAATAAAGCGATTTGCGCAATCAAATCACGGCGATATTTGCATTCGTGGCAAATCAAATTTTTCCTGAAATTCGTAACGAATTCGGATTCATTAGATTCGATTCGCTCATCCCTAATGACAAGAATAAAAAAAAAATCAAAACATATTGCAAACTTTAATTTTCTATTTCCTTTTTGGGTAAAAACTTGCTAAAATCTTTATTTTAAAAAAATGTGCACTAAGAATACTATGTCAATTTAGTTTCTGAGCAGAATCTGCCACATGTCTTGTGTTTCCTGTGAAGGCACAACGATGTGTATGCCTTTAAATGTTTGTTCATCCTGTGTTTTCCTAGACAGTGTAAGATGAGATCAGCAGAGGCGTGCCTTGCCTCTGATGTAAAGGATAAGGCAGAAATCTGCTCTAACTGCTTTACAGCTGGGAGTGAATGACCACAAAATTAATTCCGCTCCCTTGAACATCACACATGCTATTCTCCCGGCTCTGTCACCTGGGCTTCCTTCTAGTTGTAGTTCTATACATGACTGCTGGATTCAGTTCTTGAGGTAAGTAGAGGACTGCTTACTATTTTACATCATGCTATATGAGAGTTTATTAGATACTGACTGACTTTTCTTATAGGTTGTCTGCTTGTATCCTCAAGCTGTTAAACAAGTAAGTGCTTCTTTTCTTATTCTCCTTCATTAACATTGCACACAGATGATACTTGTTTATAGTTCCTCTTTCAATTGAACTGTGCCTTACTTTGCCTTCTTTTGCGCAATATTGCATTCTATGCAATAAGACTTCTACAAGTAGTTCAGATGAGGATGAGTTATCTTGGTGATAAAGCTCTAATAACACACACAATGTAAACATTAATGATTCCATTTTACACATCAGATGCCATAAAAATGTTCAGCTTATGCTTTGCTGTAACACAGGATGCAATAAATAAAATGTGAAGTTAAAGTTTGCCACTGTACATCTGTATTTATGCTCACTGTTTTATATAAAGCGATAAGCGTTCCAGTTTACCGTTATACTGTGATAGCAATAAATCAAACAATAATTTCTCATCTAGTATTATTCACAGTTTCTTCCTCTTAACCACATGTAAATATTAGCATTAAGTGAGGGTCATATAAAACATTGAAGTCCCAGGTGCATTAGTAATAATATCCAAAGTGATTTTTACAGCAGGAAGGAATAATGCCATGAGCAATTGTACTTACCACTGTCTGTGATTTTCTTTCGCCAAGCCATTTTTTCCAAAGTTAAAGATAAAATATTTACAGGTACAATAATGGAACGCTTGGAATATTGACACATCTCAATACTCAACTGTTAGGTTGCTTGAGTAACATATTTATCATTATGTACATTATGTATGTAAATACTTGCATTCCATATGAAATTACATTTCTGGAATATCGTTTCTTGGAAATTGTTCATAAATGTTATTTCATAGAGAATGTCGCTCTGCAATAAACAGATATGTCAGGAGAGCTGCCTGTTCTTCTTAAAACCGGCGATGATAATCTGACATTTGAAATAGTAGATATTACATATTACTGGATTATTATCCTTACTATATTCTTGAAAGGAGCTTCAAATCTCTTCAAGCCATTCTCTAAAAGAAAAGTATATAAGACAGACTGCTAATAATATTAACAAAAAATATAAATGTTTTATTTTTTTTGTAAGAAACTGGAAGTATGTGAGATTAAGTAGGGAGCTGACATTTATGTATACCTAATGCAAAGCAATTATTTACAATAGATACTGTATGCTTAGTCTCCCATTACATTAGCATCTACATGTGCTGTACAGTATGTGGTCTTATTTCTTGTAATAAAATGACTGACAACAAAGTCTTCTGTCTATTCAGTAATAAACAGAAAATGGGCACTATTAGTCGCATTCCTCTAAGTACAATATTCCCAATTCGCCTTTGACATAAATAGAGAACATCTGTTGCAGCACAGTTGCTGAGTTAAATGTTCCCTTAAATAAACATTGTAACACATTGTATATTACATTCTTAATGATTCTAGATACACATTCACACTGCTAACTGTCCCCAGCTTGAGGGCTTATCTGTACTGAAGAGGATTGTGCAAATATATTTATAAATCATAGATAATGTTAATTGTTAATTCATCTTTTCTATTAGAGAAACCCTGGTTTAAAACACTTTACACCATGTGATTATTTATTTGGGAATCTTTTAGAACTCCCTAGTGAATCACTTTCTACATGTGCTGTTTGCCAGGCAATGGACCAACAAAGTGTAACAGACTCTGGCAGGTGATGTTGCTCAATCTCAATACTCCATTGGAGACAAGCATTCTCATTCAATTAAAGGACTATTGGTGTTTATTGATCATAGCATTCAGGTATATATTGGGATTAAGTGGCACAGAGCTAAATGCTACCTAGCCAGATACATATATAGTGGGGATCAAAAGTTTGGGCACCATAGGTAAAAATTTGTATTACTGTGCATAAAGAAGCCAAGGAAAGATGGAAAAATCTCCAAAAGGCATCAAATTACAGATTAGACATTCTTATATGTCAACAAAAGTTAGATTTTATTTCCATCATTTACACTTTCAAAATAACGGAAAACCAAAAAAAATAAAAAACAATTTGGGCACCCAGCAGAATTTATAGCAGTATAAAGTGCTCAGAATATATTGCATGCTTGACTGCAAAATCCCTCCAGAAAGATCTGGTAGACACTGGAGTTGTGGTACACTATTGCACTATAAAGAGATACTTGTACAAATATGGTCTTCATGAATGAGTCAGCTTTTTGTAGCCAGCCAAGTGTCTTTCAATTTTTGTTTGAGGTATCTTTGCCCATTCTTCCTTACAAAAGTCTTCCAGTTCTTTGAGATTTCTGGGCTGTCTGTCACGCACTGCTCTTTTAAGGTCTATCCATAGATTTTCAATTATGTTGAGGTCAGGAGATTGTGAAGGCCATTGCAAAACCTCCAGTTTACATGTCTTGATGTAATCCCCCGTGGAATTCGAGGTGTGTTCAGGATTATTATCCATTTGTAGAAGCCATCCTCTCTTTAAATTCTGCTTTTTCACAGATGGCATCAAGTTAGCATCCAAAATTTGATGAAATGTTATTGATTCCATTTTTCCTTCTACTCGTGAAATGTTCCCTGTGCCACTGGCTGCAATACAACCCCAAAGCATGATTGGTCCACCCCCATGCTTAACAGTTGGACAGAGGTTCTTTTCATTAAATTCTGTTCCCCTTCTTTAACTTTAACCTCATCGGTCCACAGAACTTGTTTCCAAAATGCATCAAGATTTTTGTTGTGAGGATGTAGAAGTGGTTTTCTTCTGCTGACTCTTCCATGAAGACCATATTTGTACAAGTATCTCTTTATAGTGCAATAGTGTACCACAACTCCAGTGTCTGCCAGATCTTTCTGGAGGGTTGTGCAGTCAAGCATGCACTATATTCTGAGCACTTTATACTGCTATAAATTCTGCAGGGTGCCCCAATTTTTTTTTTGTTTTCAAAGTGTAAATTATAAAATCTAACTTTTGTTGACATATTATAAGAATGTCTAATCTGTAATTTGATGCCTTTTGGAGATTTTTCCATCTTTCCGTGGCTTCTTTATGCATATTAATAATTTTTTTTTTTACCTGGGATGCACAACTTTTGATCCCCACTGTGTATATATATATATATATATATATATATATAGATAGATAGATAGATAGATAGATATATATATATATATATATATATATATATATATATATATAGATATTCATGCAGTTTTTCATTCCACCCACCATTAGCCCAGCAGGTCTTTGTATCTGTTTAGGTTTGTGCGGTGTAAAACATAGCACTAGCACTTCCGCTCCCAGCACCCATTGATAAAAAAAAAAGATAATTCCCGATTGGGCAGTGAAGTACATTTTTTGGGTTATATTTATTCTTATCAAGGGACTCTGACTTCTTTTACAACTACTTTTGGTTCCTAAGTCCTATAATTATGTCTAATTTAGGAATACAACTTTGTATAAAATACAGTACTCCTTTGCTTTCAACTTGTCAGTCTCAAGTTGTTGCAAAACTACAACTTCCATCATATTCTTACCACCTTCGGGTTCCAGGCATGATATCAGTGGTAGTTTAGCAAAAGCTGCAGAGTCATAGATTGGGGAACCCTGCATTACTTGTTTATGCACAACGTATATAAACATTTTCCTTCCTTCTGATTAGTAAATAAACATCAGATATTTCACGTTTATTCTATAAACAGTAGCACATTCATTCCTGGTATGGCCAATGATTGCTTTTTTTTTCCTGAAGATGAGTTTGTGAAAGATGGAAGTTTTCCAAAACAAACGGAGCATCTATATTAATGGCGAGTGGGTGTATAACAAATTAGAGTGTGGAATGCTGATTTTCACATGCCTGCCTGCAAATGTATCTGAAAGCGGAAACTAAAGTTTAAATTCACATACACATCTCCGCATCTATTTGGAGTGATATTTTTAAGTGATGGACAAGATAATATGTAAAATTTAAACTACAAGTTGTTGAGTAACACATTGTTTGATCAGTTTTGTGCAGCTCTCCTCTGGAGAGAGATTACAGAGAGCTTTTATGAAGTGACTGCTTGAGAATGTTTCCTGCATAGTGATACAGAGAACACCATGTTTATTTAATATGAAATATTTCTGTCTGTGTTAATAAACACCATAAAATAAATGACCCTTAAAGTCACATTCCATAATATATAATAAGCAAAATAAGTCACATGAAAACAGAAGATATTAGATGTTTGTTTATCAATGTAGGAAATGTTTTATCAACAGAAATCAGCTAAATGTTCTTTTACGATTTGTATAATATTGAAGCCAAGATCAGGAATTTCAGCATTACCTCTTCTTTGCTGACTAGCTTGACAGCATACACGATGCACAGATTAGTCTGCATTTTAGTGGTGAGGTCTTGTCAACTCAGATGACACATTGACCCATATGTATCAGTCTGTCCAAGACAACTGTCTAGTTTTGTCCATAACAACCAATCATGGCTCAGCTTTCATATCTTCACCAGCTGTGGTAAAATTAGATGAGATTGGTTGCTGGGGGAAAAATGTGGGCATTTTTGTGCAATATTTTTTAGGTTTTTGTTACTGAATTAAATGTTCATAGCATCACCCACAAGATGATGTAACTTTGTGGCATTACTGCAAAGTTCCCAATCCATGAAATCATCCCCGGTCTGTGATGTCCCCCCCCCCCCCCCCTATCCCAAGCTCGTGGAGTATATCGCCTTCACACATAGAAATCATCCCCAGTCTGTGATGTCCCCCACCCCCTTATCCCCAGCCCGTGCAGTATGTCCCCCTCACACATAGAAATCATCCCCAGTACATGATGTCCCCCCTTATCCCCAGCCTGTGCAGTATGTCCCCTTCACAAATAGAAATCATTCCCAGTCTGTTATGTCCCCCCCTTATCCCTAGCCTGTGCAGTATGTACCCCTTCACACATAGAAATCCTCCCCAGTCTGTGATGTCCCCCCTTATCCCCAGCCTGTGCAGTATGTCCCCGTTCACACATAGAAATCATCCCCAGTCTGTGATGTCCCCCCCTTATCCCCAGCCTGTGCAATATGTCCCCCTTAACACATAGAAATCATCCCCAGTCTGTGATGCCCCCCCCTTATCCCCGGCCCGTGCAGTATGCCCCCTTCACGCATAGAAATAATCCCCAGTCTGTGATGCCCCCCCCTTATCCCCAGCCCGTGCAGTATGCCCCCTTCACGCATAGAAATAATCCCCAGTCTGTGATGCCCCCACCCTTATCCCTAGCCCATGCAGTATGTCCCCTTCACACATAGAAATCATTAGGCAGGGAGATGAGGAGCCGTGTACCTCCTCTCTCCCCTGCTCTGCCTTCTGTCTGCCATGCAGACCTACATCCTCCGGGAGGGGGAGATGAGGGGGTGTGGCTTGGGACGTGGCTTGGGGCGTGGCTTAATTCTTTCGTGCAGACCTGCGTCCTCAGCTCTGACTGTGCTCCCCCAACTCTAGCTTTGGAAACCTTCGGAGAGCTGAGGGGAGGAGCAATCGCAAGTCTGCATGGGTCGCATGGCGGACTATGGCCGCATGCCCACAGAGGGGGCTCGGCGTGCCACCTGTGGCACACGTGCCATAAGTTCGCCATCACTGACCTAGCATTCTCCCTGCATTCACTTCTGTTCTATGACATTGTCTGCCTACCTTTAAGTCCTTTAAAATAATGACCTGTGAATCCCTTTCCTCAGAAACTGAGGTAATGACTGTATTAAAAACCTATCCCTCTCAGGAGTAGTGTTGCTCACGAATATTCGCAATGCAAATTTTATTCGCGAATATCGCATATTGGCGAATTAGCGAATATAGCACTATATATTCGCAATTACGAATATTAGGGGTTTTTTTGTTTTTTTTTTCACAGTACACATCACAGTGATCATCCCTCTCTGCTTCCAGCTTGTGTGGTCTAAAGAAGGCTGTAATACTACTGTGTGAGACCGCCGGGCAAATTTTGTATATGCGAAAATCTGCATATGCGAATTTCACATATGCGAAAATAAATTGCGAATATTACGAATATGCGAGTTTAGCGAATATATGACAAATATTCGTCCATATATTTGCAAAATATCGCGAATTCGAATATGACCTATGCCGCTCAACACTACTCAGGAGGCACACATTTTTCCACACTACTCTCTGGAGGTTCAGAAACAGCACCAAAATACCCTGAAGCCAAGAGACATCTACAAAACAATTCTGTGGTCAGTCCGCTAAACTCAGGCTGGTGCATAACAGTACTGTGGTCTTACCTGTCCAACCCGTAAAAGTGTCTCCTGGATTGAAATAAAAAGTCTGTTTGTCTAACATGCTTGTATTGCATAATTGTCTCACTTCTCAATTTACTTGTTAAGAGGTGATGTATTTCTTATTTGTTTTCTGCTTGACTACTGTATATCATCGCTTATTTCTGCCATGTTTCCTTAAAGATGTGTTATTCTAAAGGGGAGAGTTGGGCACTTTGCATTTCTGCCGGTCCTGCTCTATTATTTCTTACATTTGGTCTAAGGTTCTGGAGTTTATGGTCTGTTTACTTTTGGAGGTAGAGAACCTAGTGCCATCTGTGGTGCTGAGGTATTAAATAGGGTATCAGCTGTATTACTGTATGTCAAAAACACCATTCTTCTAAATTGAAAGCACCCAAAGATGCCTGCATTGTATGGGTTGCTTACGGATTTTAACTTTGCCCTTCCCTATTTTAAGTTCACTTAAGAGACAAGAGAATTCCCTGTTGAATTCAACAAAATTTGGGACACCTGGATTTCTAACCACCATACAGTATCCCAACTTTAATGAGTCATTGTTAGGGACAGTGTTGGGAAGGTATGGCTTTTTTTCCCTTCTTTCTCTTCTCTCCTTGCTGCTGTGCTCATAATACACCCTTTTTTATTTTATTATTTGTACCTGGAAATGTATTTTTCTCCTGGTTCGTTTTTCTTTGATTTTCTAGTTTTGGTTTGTTGATGCATCCTCCAGCGTATCACTACTACATAACACCACCACCACCTACTCTCTGTACCCCACCTGCTTGTGGACTGATCCCTTTTTACTGATGGGGCTTCTTATCTATTACTGTTGTCATTGATAATTTGGTGTGTGTGCATTATATTTTTGTAATAAACATCACTTTAAGAAAATGTAGGATGAGGCCAGAGGCATAGCTTGTAGCTTCTGGGCCCTGATGCAAAATCTGCAACAGGGCCCAAATATGCCCGTTATAATACTAGACTCGTATAGGGCAGATGTGCTTACGGGCCACCTTAGGCACCATGGCCCCAGTGAGACTGCTACCTCTGCTATCTCTATGGAGGAGATTTATGTGTTTGCTGATGAAGCGGTTTTCCGTGAAACGCGTTGCATTGTGGGTAATAAACCTTTCTTACCTCACCAGAGTTCCATACGCCCTGCTTGATCCTGATTGTCTTGGAGGTCCTTTTGTGTTTGCTGTATATCCCAGGAGAGGCTGCTGGATCCATGATCTACTGATCACTTACATGCTTTTCCATTGTTGTACTTGGTCCAGTACAACCACCGAGGGTGAGCTCTTCTAATTTGTGTTCATCTTTATAGGAACCTACATTATCACACTATGGAGCTCTTTCCTTTGTTTTAGCTGTTTTCTATTTTATGACAGCTGAAATCCATTTATCAGAAACTTGTTACCACTTTAACATGTAGGTTCACTTTAGCTTTTGGTTTCACATGTATTATTACAAAAAAGAACAGAACAGTAAAGAAAAGAAAAACAGAACAGAACAGTAGAATTTGAAAGTAATTGTGTTTCACACTGTATACAGCAAACACAAGTGGGGTTATTCTGTATAGTTATTTAATATGTCCAAACATGGTATCAACGTTCCATGTTGGCTGTGAACAAGAGCAAATGACATTTACTAGAAAAAAAACTTTGGCCAGCTCAATAACCCCCTAGGACTTTAATGCTCCATAAAAAGTTTAAAAACCGCTCTTTATAATAGTGCTGGGAATTAAATTATTTTGTTGCTGAAGCTATTGTATGGCACATGACCATAAGATTCTTGAATTAAAACAAACACCAAGCAGGATTCAAAGGCATTCTGTTGGCTTCTGGTACTGGCCTGGACAAACAATAATAAACTACAAACAATAATAAGCTCCAAAACACAAACTATAACACCTCACTGGGAGTTCTCTTGCACAGTCTAAAGGCCAACCAGACTGTACTGAAAAAAGAGCACACATTCTCATCATAAATAAATAAATAAACATATAAATAAATAAATAAAGCTATATGATAGCTATCAGTGTCACACCGCTAATTCATTTAACTGTATTTAAAAAGAATGTAAAAATTGACAAAACGAATTGAAAAACCATAACAGAAACATGAAGCCACAAAGCTGCCTTAATGTTATCAGGGCCTGAGAGCTATACCATGAGACATAAAGCAGTACATAGATAATGGGCTGTAATAGCAAACTCTGGCGCTATAATGTATTTAGTGAAACAATTAGTTTGGTTTTCACTTGAATAAAAAGGCGTATTCTGAGTGGCAATTATCCTGTGATCTGGTGTATATGATTCTACGTGTAGACTATACACACATTAGTCATCCTATAACCAATATATCAAGTACTTATTAAATATCACCCCCTGCAGTTGATAAGCCAAGGGTCAAATTTTTCCTGCATATGACAGAATCAATTTTAATGATACTTTAATGTTGTTAGTAGGTCTAGTTTACAGCATGAAAAAACAAATCCATTACTGTAGAACAAGAGTATTGTTACAGCTTACAAATACTATCCCAGTCACATACTGTAAATACGGTAGGTTAAAGGCTGTGAAAGCAGTTAATACCACATGAGGATTTTGTTTTACAGTTGAACAATAATGCTGTGAAGTTATATTGGGCTACTAACATTACTAGAAATTTGCACAATGCATGCCTAACACTTTTAGTTCTGACCATGTACAGTAAAGACGATTAAATACACCGTACATTTTCTTAAAATAAGCTTTCTTAGTACACAGTGTTGAATAAACATGTAAAATAGTGTCAGGAGGGCAGTATCTTAGGCCCCATTCACAAGGCGGAATTTCCGAGTGGAATCCGTCCAAAAATTCCACAAAGAACTTTTGTTGCAGCAGACTCCCATTGTTTTTAATGAGAATATGCGTCACCATGCACAATTTCATGCTGGAAATATCTGGTGTGGAAGTTTAAATTCTGTCCTCCTAAGAAAGAATTGACATGTTGTCAATTCCTTCTGCGGGTTCTATTTGGAAATACGATGCTATGTTCTGCCAACACCTGTAGCCTGTGGAATGTCCACCCGGAGATTTTCTGGGCAGACATTCTGCCGTGTAAATAGGAGTTTTATTTGGACAAAAGTATTGGGACACCTACACATTACACCTATAGGAGCTTTTAGAAAATCCTATTCTAAATCTATAGGCATTAATTTTGAGATGCTTCCCCCCCCCCCTTCAGTTACAACAGCTTGCACTCTTCTGGGAAGAATTTCTACAAGATTTTGGAGGTGTCTGTGGACTTTTTGCATGGTCAGACACTAATGTTAGATGAGCAAGGGTGTAGTCATGTTTGACAAGAAAGGGGTTTACTCCAAACTATTTCAGTAAAGTTGGAAGTATACAACTGTACATAATAGATTGGTAAGCTGAAGCATTAAAAAGGTTTCCTGGAAAAATGTATTGTTAGTTAGGAAACTTGACCAAAATGTCCCCACTTACTTCATAGTCCAGAAAAAGCATAAAGCAGCACCCCAGCGATCCAATAGCAAATGTGGCAGTGGTATTTTTGTATATACTGGATGAGTAAATAAATACCACCTTTTGCTATTGGGCCTCTGGAGTGCCGTTTTTTTCTGAAGTATATATATATATATATATATATATATATATATATGTGAACAATGTCAGAGAGGGAGCTAGGCACTGTGTTTCCCTATCTGGGCATTCAGCTCTTGAGCAGGAAATAATACAGTCCCTTGGTGCTCAGGTGCGGTGCAAGCGTGAAGATCCGTGACTAAAATGCAAAACAATGTGGAAAGAAAATGCTGCGACTCACCACCTTGTTGCTTGTCTTAATTACCATGTAGACATCTTACAACCGGTATGTAGACATCGGGCTGTGCTGGGGGGAAGAGAGGAACGTGTGGACGGTGCGGGGATGTTCCAAGACGACCAGCTAGTTTCAAATGATGCTTCTTCCGGTCTTGGTCAGGAACAGGTGTGGGGTGATTAAATACCCAAGTTCCAATACTGGGCGGGGTAAATTTGCTTTTAGCAAAAACGGACAATGTGAATAAAACACATACAAAAACCGTTCACCATATTAATAGAGTGTACACCTTTAAAACAAACTAACAACAAACTTATTGCAGGTAAGGGGAAAGATAGTTCCTATCATTAAGACCTGCAGCGCTTAACGCATTGAGGTAACTTATGCATCTAATTTCCTTTTTTAGCAGGATCTTATCCCGATCTATCCCCTGTCCTGCAACAGTTACTCTCTCGATACCTGCAAATTTGAGATGTGAAACATTGTTTCCATGGACATCTTTCATGTGGGCTATGAACTTCTGTGACCCTTTGCCCGTGTTCAGACTATGGAGGTGTTCCTTAATCCTTTTATTTAGATTTCTTTTAGGCTTTCCTACATAAAACATGCCGCAAGTACACTCAAGCACGTAGACTACGTGTGTACTGCGGCATGTTATAAATTGTTTGACTTGAATGGTTTTGCCACTTAGTATAAACTCAGCTTTTTGCATATTATACTGACATATTTGTCATATTGCAACTTTTGCATGCATGATTGCCTCTAGGGGCTACGTTATTCAACCATGTGTCTTTTTTGTTTTTTTTGCCTTGTTTTTTCTCCTATTGATGTAACCTCCTATTGTCATATTTCTTTTATAGGTTATTATGGGGCGATTTTTGGCTACTGTGGCTATATCCGGGTCAGATTCTAATATGTGCCAATGGTTTCTGATCATTTTATTAATGGTGTTATTTAGGGGGGAATTATGGAAGCTGAATGCAAATAGTTTTTCGATTTTCTGCCTCTTATTGGATTTATGGATCTGTATCTCTTCCTTAGTTTTTATCTGTACTTCATCAAAAGCTTTTTCGATAACGCTATTAGGGTAAGCTCGCTCTTTTATTCTCACTTTCAATTCCTCCGCCTGATTTAGGTACAAAGTGTTGTCAGTATTAACCCTCTTCAGGCGGAGGAACTGGCTGTAGGGAATACTGTGTTGTACATGTTTCGGATGTGAGCTTTTATAGTGGAGTAAGGAGTTGTGGGGGATCTCTTTTCTGTAGCCCGTGGACTTTATTTCATGTTCTTCTACCCACAAATGGACATCCAGGAAATCAAGTTCCTGTCCCCCAAACTGGTGGGTGAAAAACATATTTTGGTCATTAGTATCATTCAAATACTGTACAAATTGTGTGAACAATTCGGCCGTCCCGTCCCAGATGACATACACGTCATCGCAGGTACAGTTTTATGTTTTTTATGTAAGGGTTACTGAAAGAATAGATGTACCTGCTCTCCAAAATCGCCAAGAATATATTCGCATATGTGCAATATACCAAGATGGACTGTTGGAAGGTATTCTGCGTCAGTATCAATTCCATGCCTTCCGCTATAAAATTCTCTGGAGGAAAGCCCTGAGAGCCAATATACCCACATCGTGAGGGATGCGGGTATATAGGCTATCGACATCTATTGATGCCAACCTGTATGTATCTTCCCACTGAAAACCCTGAAGTGCCCATCAACAGCTCATCTGTGTTTTTGAGGAAAGCGGGTATCGAGGGGAGGAGGGGAGACAGGAACCACTCAAGATAAGACGAGAGGGGTTCTGTAGCAGACCCAATCCCTGAGACGATAGGTCGTCCTGGGGGTTTGGTCCATGATTTGTGGACCTTAGGAACTAGCTACCAATTAGAAGCTCGGGGTGCTATCGGGGTAAGTCTTTCGGCTGTCTTGTCAGTGATCTGACCTAGTTTGACATATTTACTGAGGAAACTCCTCAGTTTGCCCATGACTCTTCCTGTCGGATTATCCTCTGATTTAGTGTAAACTGAACTATCAGCTAATTGGCATTGGACTTCTAGATCATATTGGTCTTTGCCCCAGATGACTATCCAGCCCCCTTTATCGGCTTTGGACACAATTAGTTCGGGTTGGTCAGCTAACCAATCAAGGGCCCTCTTCTCTTCTTTAGTGATATTAAATTCCTTTTGGGGGAAAATTAGGGCTCTCATATCCTTCAAGACAGCTCGATGAAACTGGTCTACTGCCCCTCCTGGTATTAGTTGGGGATTGAATGTGGAGGGGTTACCTCCCGAGAAATACGACGGCTCTTTAATTTTGTGTAACTCCTGTTCTCCTCCCTGCAGTTCACACAACATGTCAAGGCAATCTTGCTCATGTCGCGTGAACTCGGGGACTGCTGGAAAATTAAATCTCGATAGATCACAGGGGATTTCTCCCTCTTTTTCAATTGCTGTGCTAGTTTTAATATTAGCGAAAAATTTATGGATATTAATTTTACGCAGTGATTTGTAAAGTTCAATTTCAAAATGATGATAGCGGAAGTCCTCAGTCAAGCCAAAATTAAGACCCTTGGATAGTGCTGTCAGACATGGTTCAGACAAAGCGGTATTGGTGAGGTTGATGACATTCTGGTATTTGTTCAGTTCAACCAAGTGATGCTCTTGCGTTTTTCGGTTTCTGCCGGGTGGCCATCATGTTTCTTCCTTTTGCTCCTCCTTGTTCTCCTCCTAAAGGGAAAGCTTGTTCACCTTTTGTGGTACTCTCGTTTCCATGTACTTGCGGCTCATCAGAGGAACTTGTATCAGTCTCAGTTGTTAAATAATCTGTTTTGGGTTTCTTTTTATAATTAGGTTTTTTATAATTAAACTTGTGACATTGATATTGTGGTTGTTTCAATTTTCCCCATGTAAATATGGCATCACCATCAAAATCCTTTTTGTCCCGGATATATTTGTCATGCTTCTGCGCTTTAATCTCGTCTTGAAGTTTGGCTAGCCGATTTTCCAATGTTTTCATAAAATGTTTGAATTTATCCTCTGCTATCCTTGTTCGCAGCTCCGCTTTTGCCCTCATTAGCATGGTTACATAGTCTTTGTTGTTTTTTTCCAATACAAGGCGTTGTAAATTCATGGAATGTTTCAAGTGTTCAGTTTTCCATTGTAGCACAAACTCGGGGTCATCAAGGAATTGTGTAGGATATATATTTATATATATATATATATATATATATATATATATACGGTATATGTACAGTATATATAACCAGAAGGCTCATCTTTCCAACACTTATACCTATGGGGCTTGTTGTAATTAATATTTTTCTGTTATAGATCTGCTCTGTTTTTATCATGACAAGGTTTTTAGTTCAGATGTCTATCTGTTTCTTTGGGCTATCATCCAATATATGAAAACAGATGTCTGGCGGTAATAAACGTATCCCCTATCCGCAGTGGTCGGACCCCTACTCCAGCCCAGCCCATCCGCGCCCCCGCCATACCACATAGGGAGCCATGGCTAGGCCCCGGCTATGATCTGTTAGAGCGCATTCCATACCCAGCACGTTAGCTGGTTGAAACATGCCCCCTAAATGGGAGAGGCAGAGACACATAAATGCTGTGTCTCTGCCTCTCGCATAGAGATGAATGGAGGGGCGTGTTTGGATCAGCTGACTTGCTGTATGCGAAACATCACACACAGGAGAAGAGTCGGGGCTGAGCCGGGGCCCCATACGGGAGATTATGGGGGGGGGGGGTCCCAGCAGTCAGATCCCCTGCAATCAGACCCTTATCTCTTATCCTGCGAATAGGGGTTAAGTTTATTGAAATCCATTTATTTTTGCTTTAAGGTTTTTTTTTTTTTTTTCACTTTGGAAATTAGGTCATATGATGTGACCCTTCAATGGGGTATTTTAATCAAAGTGATTAAAGGGTCATTAATGAAAATAAAAGAAGCTTTGCAAATTAATCTTCCGCTAGAAATGATTCTTTGTTGCCACAGACAGATAACGTTCTCTTGACATTCACTAAACCCAGACTGCCAGATCCCCAGCTTCTATACATACATGGAGCTCTTTGCCAATAAAACTGTGCACGTCAGAAAAAATTGTTGCAGCTACATATCTATTTATCTGTCTATATACACAAACAAGAGAATATAGCAGCACACAGATAGCCCAAAGATACAGATAAAACATGAAATACTATATTGCTACAATGAAAAATGAAAAACTCAGGTGCTTCGCTCACCATTTGGCCAAATAGTTTGGACCATCCCACAGCGATAAGGTGACCTCATTGGGATGTACCCTACACTATGTCTCTGTGCAATTAGTTACCAGGCTTGTAAGGTCTGAAACATCCAGCACCTTATACGATGGACGGGCTACCTCAGGGCTCAAGTCCTGCAGGAACATGTGGGAACGGAGTTCCTGCACTTTTTCCCCAGCAGGAATACAGTTCCCATTAGTAGTAGTTCTGCAGGATCCTGCTGTATTCTCCTGTTTGTGTATATTTAGCCTAGCAGCATGCACCTGTATGCCGGGTTCATGCAATAGTTTGGTATCAGTATCATACACAAGAGGTACTGAAGCAGCACTACCATGATGATGTCAAATGCAGGTGCCCGCAGTCCACACAGCCTGGGTCAAGGTGAAACAGTATATATACAACAACGGATTGCAGCACTCGTGTCCAGGTGAAAATAAAGTTATTTTATTCCATCCAAAATGCAATGTTTCGGTCACCACATACGACCATTTTCACATGTGGCGACCGAAATATCACACTTTGGATGGAATAAAATAACTTTATTTTCACCTGGGCATGACTGCTGCAATCCGTTGTTGCATATCTATATATCCCATATCTATCTATCTATATGTTTATATTAGGAATAGACTAATATTTCCAATAATATCACTTTACAAAAACAACTGTCACTATATTGTTACCAGATAATACCATCATACTATAACCCCCCATTACCACCATACTGTTACTAAACTGTTACTAGACTTTACACAGACCAGTATATAGTGACCCTAAAGTGGTATATACCAGTTGTACAGACCATATGTGGTTATAGAACTGTTACATCCAATGACTCACAGATGCCATCTTCTTTACACAGACGTTCACCTTACCAACTTCTCCATCTGACTCAACATAATGACTTCTTCCAGTCTCACCTTGCCTCTTAAGAATTTGACAGACAAATTTTGCTTTACACAGTTATAGTCATTTAGGCCCCACATAATAATGTTCCCCACACATAAATAGTACCTCCACTGTTTGGTTATGCTATTTTCCCTTACCTTGTATTGTATTTAACCCCCCCCCCCCCTTCATTATTAGCACCCCTTTTGCACTAAGTGAGAAACAAATCAACTCTCCCCATTCCCACACCGTGCCAAGGGCATACATAATATAGAGACATGAAGCTTCTATGGAGTTTTTGGAGTGAGGGGTCCCAGCCCTTGTTGGTCCCATTCTTTTTGCTTCTGGAAGGAAACTGTGCAGAACTCCTATCCCCATGGAACTGCATTGTCAGCAAATAAAAGTATGGTGGATATTGGCCTACGTATCATGGAAAGCAAGGCAAAATAGACCCCAGACCTCTCTGCCCTGGAGGGCAAAATCGTATTCCTTACTAGGAGGGAATCTTAGCTTTCTTTTATGTTTGTCTTTTTACTGTCTGCTGTTATGTTATACAGTGACATAATTGACAACCCCTTTAACCCTTTCAGACAGACAGACAGACAGACAGACAGACAAGACATGTTTACAAATCTTTTTCATGAAGTGGTTCTTGGTGGTCAACATGCAAAATATCTTAGTGTTTACTTTTACACAAGGTGGCTTTGTTAATAGTTAAAATAACAAAAGTTAGTAAAAAGTTATATACTGTATAATTCAAAGTTATCACTAGCCCCTTTTTGATCTGTACTACTTCACACAAACTGGCAAGAGCTTCATGGGTATGGTATTGTATTTATTTCATTGCTCAACAGACCAGGGTGCACAACTTAGTTACAAAATATTCTCTAACAAAACATTACAGAAGGGAGATGACCATGTTCTTTGTTACTTTGTTTTTTATAGTCCTCTTAACAGAGGAACAACAAACTTTGACATGATTAATAGATATTACTAGTAGCTTCTATTTCACCCTCTCATTCCCTCCAAGTATACAAGGAAATATGCCAGTATATTTGATATACTATTATCTCAATGACCTATATGAATTTCTACAACAACATCTTTTCTAGGCGCCTCTGCTAAGTCATAGATTAAATAGCTCATTCTTGGCTTTTCACTTGAGGAGAATCTAGAGACATTTTGTCAATAACAAGATAAGAAAATGAAAAGATGCAATTATACCAATATACGGTATTGAGATTTTTAATAAAAACAATTTCTAAAGCTTCATTTTCTCTTTAAAGGGGTATTCCGGGCAAAATATTTTATCCCCTATTCAAAGGATAGGGGATAAGGTGTTTGATCGTGGGGGGCTCGCTGCTGAGGCCCCCTGCGATCTCCCTGAAGCACCCGCATTCTATGCGGGTGCTGAATCTCCAGTTTCGGAAACCTCCAGGTTTCCGGGACTGGGGACGTGACATCACGCCACGCCCCCTCCATTCATTTCTATGGGAGGGGGCATGACACCTCCTCCCATAGACATGAATGGAGGGGGCGTGACGTCACGTCCCCAGTCCCGGAAACCTGGAGGTTTCCGAAACTGGAGATTCAGCACCAGCATAGAATGCGGGTGCTACAGGGAGATCGCAGGGGGTGTCAGCAGCGGGCCCCCTGCGATCAGACACCTTATCCCCTATCCTTTGGATAGGGGATAAAATATTTTTGCCTGGAATGCCCCTTTAAATCCATTGGAAGAATTGTTCAGTTGAAAAGTTTGACCATCTACTTTAGTTTGTTTACTTCTGGGCTATGCAACATGTAGTTACTTTTAGAAATTTTAAATGCCAATTCAATAGATTTAGCACAGGTCACTACCCTTCACTTGGCCCCATTTTTTGTGGCAAACTACCTGGCATGCATATTGGCTGCCACCCTGGTAGTCCCATAAATGATTGTATATCTTATTTCCAACTGTTGTCTTCATTGAAGTGAACTGTATCCACTGATGATACAACCCTTTCTACTTTTCACAGTGTTTTCAGAGGACATTCCAGGATAAAGCTGGATCTTAAGGCATGCATGACATAATCATTTCTGTGGTGTGTTTGGGAACCAGAGGGGTGATGGGAGAGGTATAAAATAGCATCTGGAATAAATGTGCCTTTCTCATTCAGGTTTGGAAATCTCTATTCCCTACGGCATTGCTTTACATTTTACAAAATCCTATATATCCCTCTTTGCAGAAAATGTTAAATACAATAAATATGCCTCCTTAAGGAATTAGGAAAGGATATCACCCCTGAGAGAATCCCATGCCATTTTTCATTGGAATGTTCTCCCCACAAAGAAGAATTACATATGTTTTCTATTTGTACATAATGTTGTGTATTTTGCATCCATTCTACTGCATTCACATTCAAAATAACATTTTTATTGCTATCCAGTCTCATCCAGTCAGAAATTCTGGTTGAATCTAGTTTCACCAGCCTGTGAATAAAAAGCACAAAGGTTGGAGCTGCAAGCTATTAGTCTGATATACATTCATTAATAACAATTAATGGACAGCTAATTATATATTATTGATCTTGTTCCATAATTACAATACTAGAGGAAGAATACAATGTGCTACTGTTTTGTAAATGTTAATGCCTTCATGTTCTAGATTATGTTCTTATTCTAGATGAAGACTAATGTATATTGGTGCATGAAATACCAATTTCTTACATATATACAGTATGTTCTATAGGATCAACAGTATGTGAACTCCCAATAAACTATGTTTGCTTGTTCCAAAGGCTTAGGCATTGATATGGAGCGGATTCTTCTTCATTGCTATAACAGGTATTCACGAGATTCACATAAGGATCTAGGGCCTGGCCAACAGCCAGAAATTCAGTGCACCACAGAGATATCTTCAATGTACAATCCGGATAGTGAGGTGACCTTAAGGCCAGTGGATTGTGGCAGTAAGCTGAGAGTTACAGTGCTTGCATTCAGTGCTTGATATCCCTTTAGATTGGACTAAGGTCAGGGGTAAAGTCCTGGGGAAAAAAGTGTGGGAACTCACCCAAGATTTCCACTTAAAGGGGTACTAGACATCTTATACCCTATCGAAAGGATAGGGGATAAGATGTCTGATCCTGTGGGTCCCGCCACTGGGGACCCCCACATCCTCCTTGCTGCATCCAGCGTTCATTTAGATCGCTGGGTGCAGCGCTGGAGGCTCGTGACGTCATAGCCCCTCATCAAGTCTATGGGTGGGGGCGTGACGGCCGTCACGCCCCATTCCATAGAATTGAATAGAGAGGGGGAATTACTGTGACATCACGAGCATGTGCCCCGCATCACCAGTCATCTGGCACAGAGCGAAGCTCGCTCCGTGCACCAGATGTCTGGGGTGCCGCAGCAGAGATCGTGGGGGTCCCCAGCAGCCGGACCCCAGCGATCATACATCTTATCCCCTATACTTTGGATAGGGGATAAGATGTCAAGGGGCAGAGTACCCCTTTAAGGGTTGGTCCTTCAGGACTCCTGCTAATGGGAACTGCGTTCCTGCTGTGGAAAAAGTGCAGGGACTCCGTTCCCATGAGTTCCTTCTGGACTTGAGCCCTGACTAAGGTCAATCATTGACATGAATAAGCTCCTTGTTGGAGTTTAGTAGATATCTCTGTGCGGTCCTGGGAAAGGTTTGGGATGTTTTGTGGAGGAGAGGAGATAAAACAATCCTAACTCCTTCTGATACCACAGTGCCTGTCTAACTGGCCCAAACCAGATTCCTGCCCTCTAGCCAAGAAGTAGGGAGGATCCACACTCACACTCTTGCATGGTCCGCCATACACAGTTTATTTAGCAGTGCTTGTGTATGGGCCTTTTTCGCATACATTAGAAGTCAGCAAAATGGGAAGTCTAGAGCACACTCACTTATGTTCAATATAATCATTGACAGAATGCGTAGACAATAACAGTATAGAATAAATGCAATAAAACACTTACAGCTTTGTAACCATACAAAAATCTGTGTATTTTCAGACAGCAGGATCTGTACTGGACACTGCATATCTAAGGGGTTTACCACAAAACACATGTATTACCTATCCATAATTGCATAATTCTTTAATTCTGCTGCAGTATCTTTGTACTACACTTTGCGTTTTGTTAGTGTATGAGTGCAGGCTCTGCTGTCAGAATAATACTATGGTCAAGTATGATTAGTTACTTCAATTAATCTGATTTGAGTTTAATATTATGAAGTAGAGTAGAATAAGAGAACAAGCATGAGGAGCCTTTGTGGGGTAGATTGGAATCCATTCTGGTTCTTGCAAGAAACTAATACAAATACCCTTTTTACCAGCTTTCCCACAGCCTAAGGGGCATATTTCTTTCTGTGGCCTTCAAAAAGAAGATCAGCACCGCATTCTTTCTTGCCTGAGAGGGTAACAGTTTTCAAGGACATCTTAGCAGTCCGGGACCTAAGTGGATCTCATGTCAGATTTAGATAACTTGGTGTAATCTTTGTCACCTCAGGGACATTAACAACTCAGGAACTAGCTCAAACCACTCAATTAACAAGGGTCCTTTCTTTATCACCTAGAGTATGTGTATTGTTCACGATATAACTGTAACTCAATAAAGAACTGTGCCTGTATGTATGTGGATGATTCATTGCTAAACAAAGTAAAGTTACCTGTTGTATTGCAGCTCTCCATTATCTTGCTCAAACCTACTTCCGGTGTTCCGGCTACACCTGATCTTTTAGGCCATACCCTCTTTCCACCAGTACCATGCTTCTTTCCCAGTAAACAAAGCCCATGTCTCAAGCAAAGTGCATTTTCCAGTTTTTTTTTTTTGTGTGCATACAGCAAACTAAACATGGCCTGTTTGATGTTCTGGCATATCAGACATAGTAAATGTGCGCCATTGTACCAAGTGAAATCTGTTTGGTGTAAAAACTACTCTATGAAGTACTGCACTGTTGTGGTACATTCTAGAGTAATTTATAGACAGTGATGCATTTTTTTTTTGTAACGTAGAATCTGCCCAGTGGTTGATTTTTGTGTAATAGTATCAGGAATTTATTTGTAAGATTATAAAACCACATGTAAATACAACCAAAACAACTACTGTCAAGATCTACAACAATATAGTATGTCATATGACTTGTCAAATAACCCCAAAATACATTGCAATGATCCGTCTTGTCCTGAGGCTATGTTACATGGCTTCCAAAATGCTATTTGTTTGGATTATGATTAGGTCAGTACAAGATGAAAATAAGAGTGTTCCAGATTGTGAACGGATACAATCTCCAGTCACCCAAAGCAATGAGAAGCACAGAAGTATACACTGCATCTGGACTAGCATAATAAAAGGATGAGACATTCACTTTAGCCTCTATAAAATCAAAGGTATACAGGCCATACATGGTAAATGCCCAATAAAAGCTTAGAACATATCACTGCATCTAGAGGATATATAAAAAGTCTACATGTTTTCCGCCCCTTATACGCAATTTTATTTGGTATAATATATCGCTATATTGCACCTTTGCAGCAGTTGTTTTAGCAATTTAGGTTTATGATTGTACAGAGCCTTTATTCCGAGAGCAATGAAACAAATGTGTTGTAAATTGTAGTTGAACATGACGACTATTTTAAAGAATATCTCACCATTTAACATATGTAACATATAAATTTCTTAACTTCCCCAAAAGCAGAAACTGCTAGTATACAGTGTCTGTCTATTCTGCACTCTACCCCCCCCCATAAGGCATATGGAAAATGGCTGTATATGTAGATATATGTAGACATACAATGCATACAGACCCTTTTACTTTTCCACATTTTGTTATGTTGCTGACAAGTGTGAAAAAAAAATTATACTATACTCAATAATCCACAATGACAAAGTAAAAACAGAATTTTAGACATTTTTTCAAATTAATTTAACCCCTTAAGGACACATGACGTTCTCATACGTCTCCATTTCCGAGTCCTTAAGGACACATGACGTATGAGAACGTCATGTGTTTTACCGGCCCCCCGCAACCATCTGGAGCGGAGCCGGTGCCCGATGCCTGCTGAAATCGTTCAGCAGGCATCGGGGAATATCGCCCAGGGGGGTCATGATGACCCCCCCATGTCGGCGATGGCCGCAGATCGCTGGACAATTCAGTCCAGCGATCTGCGGCGGATTCCGGGTCAAGCGGGTCTCCAGTGACCCAGTGGAATTATTGGCTGATCGGGGCCGTCAGAGACGGCCCCGAACAGCCAGAGCCAGCAGGGGTGAGGTCACGATCGCCCTGATTCGTCGGCCAGATTACCGGCCGACCAATCAGGGCGCATGCTGCGGGTGTCACTCCCGCAACCCGCTCCGCCCCTCTTCCGGAGGACGTGAGCGGGTGCGGGAAGTGCACCCCTGGTGCTGGGGACCCCGATCCCCGGCGCCCCTGTTGGGATCGGGGCCCCAGGAGCAGCGGCGGCGGCGGAAATGACGAGGGACTGACCTGTGCGGCGAGGATCGTTGGAGGTGAGTGACAGCCTCCTACTGTTGCTTAGCAACAGCTCCCAGCATGCAAAAAGGGCATGCTGGGAGCTGTAGTTATGCAACAGCAGGAGGCAGACCACCACAACTCCCAGCATTCCCTTATGGGCATGCTGGGACTTGTAGTTTTGCAACAGCTGGAGGCACATTCTTTCTATGGAAAAGTGTACCTTCAGCTGTTGTGTAACTACAACTCCCAGCTTGCACAATCAGCTAAAGTGCATGCTGGGAGTAGTAGTGGTGCATCTGGTGGTTGCATAACTACAACTCCCAGCATGCCCGTTGGCTGTCGGTGACTGCTGAGAGTTGTAGTTTTGCAACAGCTGAAGGCACACTGAGTTAAGTAGCAAACCAGTGTGTCTCCAGCTGTTGCATAACTACAATCCCCAGCATCCCCAGCCAAAGTAGTATGCCTCCAGCTGTTGCATAACTACAAGACCCAGCATGCCCTTCCGCTGTCCGTACATGCTGGGGGTTGTAGCTTTTGCAACAGCTTTGTTACCAAACTCGATGTTTCACAACCAGTGTGCCTCCAGCTGTTGCAAAACTACAACTCCCAGCATGCACTGATAGACCGTACATGCTGGGAGTTGTAGTTTTTCAACAGCTGGATGTTCCCCCCCCCCCCCAATGTGAATGTACAGGGTACACTCACATGGGCGGAGGATTACAGTAAGTATCCGGCTGCAAGTTTGAGGTGCGGCAAAATTTCTGCCGCAGCTCAAACTGCCAGCGAGAAACTACTGTGAACCCCCGCCTGTGCGACTGTACCCTAAAAACACTACACTACACTAACACAAAATAAAATAAAAAGTAAAAAACACTACATATACACATACCCCTACACAGCCCCCCTCCCCTCCCCAATAAAAATGAAAAACGTCTGGTACGCCACTGTTTCCAAAACGGAGCCTCCAGCTGTTGCAAAACAACTACTCCCAGTATTGCCAGATAGCCGTTGACTGTCTAGGCATGCTGGGAGTTTTACAACAGCTGGAGGCACCCTGTTTGGGAATCACTGGCGTAGAATACCCCTATGTCCACCCCTATGCAAGTCCCTAATATAGGCCTCAAATGCGCATGGCGCTCTCACTTTGGAGCCCTGTCGTATTTCAAGGCAACAGTTTAGGGTCACATATGGGGTATCGCCGTACTCGGCAGAAATTGCATAACAAATTTTGGGGGGTATTTTCTGTTATTACCCTTTTTAAAAATGTAAAATTTTTGGGAAAACAAGCATTTTAGGTAAAAAAAAAATATATTTTTTTACATATGCAAAAGTCGTGAAACACCTGTAGGGTATTAAGGTTCAAACTACCCCTTGTTACGTTCCCCGAGGGGTCTAGTTTCCAAAATGGTATGCCATGTGTTTTTTTTTTGCTGTCCTGGCACCATAGGGGCTACCTAAATGCGGCATGCCCCCAGAGCAAAATTCGCTTTCAAAAAGCCAAATGTGACTCCTTCTCTTCTGAGACCTGTAGTGCGCCAGCAGAGCACTTTTCACCCCCATGCAAGGTGTTTTCTGTATCGGGAGAAATTGGGCTTCAAATTTTGGGGGGTATTTTCTGCTATTACCCTTTTTAAAAATGTAAAATTTTTGGGAAACCAAGCATTTTCGGTAAAAAATATATATATTTTTTTTACATATGCAAAAGTCATGAATCACCTGTAGGGTATTAAGGTTCACTTTACCCCTTGTTACGTTCCCTGAGGGGTCTTGTTTCCAAAATGGTATGCCATGTGTTTTTTTTTTTTTGCTGTCCTGGCACCATAGGGGCTTCCTAAATGCGGCATGCCCCCCAAAAACCATTTGTCGCTCCTTCCCTTCTGAGTCCTCTACTGCGCCCACTGAAAAATTAACATAGACATATGAGGTATGTGCTTACTCGAGAGAAATTGGGTTTCAAATACAAGTAAAAATTTTCTCCTTTTTATCCCTTGCAAAAATAAAAAAATTGGGTCTACAAGAACATGCGAGTGTAAAAAATGAAGATTTTGAATTTTCTCCTTCACTTTGCTGCTATTCCTGTGAAACACCTAAAGGGTTAATACACTTACTGAATGTCATTTTGAATACTTTGGGGGGTGTAGTTTTTATAATGGGGTCTTTTATTGGGTATTTCTAATATGAAGACCCTTCAAATCCACTTCAAACCTGAACTGGTCCCTGAAAAATAGCGAGTTTGAAAATTTTGTGAAAAATCGGAAAATTGCTGCTGAACTTTGAAGCCCTCTGGTGTCTTCCAAAAGTAAAAACTCATAAATTTTATGATGCAAACATAAAGTAGACATATTGTATATGTGAACCCCAAAAAAATATATTTTGAATATCCATTTTCCTTACAAGCAGAGAGCTTCAAAGTTAGAAAAATGCAAAATTTTCATTTTTTTCATCAAATTTTGGGATTTTTCACCAAGAAAGGATGCAAGTTACCATAAAATTTTACCACTAAGTTAAAGTAGAATATGTCACGAAAAAACAATCTCGGAATCAGAATGATAACTAAAAGCATTCCAGAGTTATTAATGTTTAAAGTGACAGTGGTCAGAATTGCAAAAAACGCTCCGGTCCTTAAGGTGTAAAATGGCCTGGTCCTTAAGGGTTTAAAGAAAAAAATTAAGTTTTTAGTATTCAGACCCCTTGCAATAGCATTTTAAATTTAGCTATAGGTCCTCCTATTTCTCAGGAGATGTTCCTACACCTTGATTGGAGTCACCTATAAATTAAAATTTTTGTGCATGATTTAAAAAGAAACACCCCATGGCTGTATAACGCCCTACAGCTGACAATGTATTTTAGAGAAAAAAACAAGTCAAAAGGTAGAAAGAACTTCATGCAGATCTCAAAGACAGCATTGTATTAAAGGGGTATTCCAGCCTTATACATCTTATCTCTTATCCAAAGGATAGGGGATAAAAATGTTTGATTGCAGGGGTCCCACCGCTGGAACCCCCACAATCTTCGTGCAGCCCCCGGCATTCTGTGACGGATGCTGCCTCTGAGACCAAGACAGCCACGCCCCCTCATAACATCACCACCCAACCCCCTCCATTCATGTTTATGGTAGGGGCGTGGCTGTGACATCACGTCTTGATCTTGGAGGCAGCGGATAGGAGATAAGATGCATAATACCATTTAAACAACCAAAAATTCTGCTCCATTGAAATTTTCCAAAAACACAGTGGTCTCCATAATTCTTAAATGGAAGAAGTTTAGACCAAACTGTCCAGGATTCTTACTTGAGCTGGCCACCCTACCAAGCTAAGTAATCAGGAGAGAAGGGCCTTGCAAAGAGGGGTTTCACCAAGATGACCAATGGTCAATCTGGCTGAGCTCCAAAGGTCCTGTGTCCAGATGGAAGAAACTTCAATAAGGTAGCACTGTATCACTTTATTAATCTGGGAGTGACCAGAAAGAAGCCTCACATCAGTAAAAGACAACTTAAAGGCCTCCCAATGTTTGCAAAAAGAAAAAAAAACATCTAAAGGATTCTCAGATGTCGAGAAATGGGATTCTCTAGTCTGATTAAACCAAATGTAATTTTTTTTTGCCTTAATTCTAAGCATCACATCTGGAGAAAAACTTGCGATGCTCATCACCTGCCCTATATGATCCCTACTGTGAACAATGATGGTGGTAGTATTATACTGTGGGGGGGGAGGGGGTACACATGTCAGGGTTGAGGGAAAACTGAATAGAGCATAGAACCTGAGAAGGGATGGGGTATGCGGAGGAAATAAGATTTATTGCAGGCTGAGCGAAGAGTGGGGGACAGAAAAAACATCAATGTGAATACAGAGAAAGGGCATAGCAGTGCTGAAGTGAAGAATGCTGGGAGGACAAGCTGCATATCACTGTTACTGCTGGTGCTTTAGAAGACTTGGAAAGCTGGGTGCCACCCAGGCAATGCTGGCTACTCAGCTAGCTCCTAATCAAAACCTGATCCAGAGTGTTCAGGACCTCAGACTAGGCTGAAGGATCAGCTTCCAAAAAGAAAATACCCTTAAGCACACAGCCAAAATAACACAGAGGGGGCTTAATGACAACTGTTAATGTCTTTGAGTGGCCCAGCCAGAGCCCTGACTTGAATCCATTCTTCTACAGACAGTTCCCATCCAACCTGACAGAGCTTGAGAGGGTCTACAAAAAGGAATGGCAGAGAATCCCAAATTTCAGGTGTGCAAACCTGGTGGCATCATACCCAAGAAGACTGGAGGCTGCAATCTGTCACGTATGGGCAGGAAAGGAGTGCACACTAATCTCGCCCGCTCCCCTATCCCTGCCTACTTACGTACCGGCCCTAAACGACAAGTCCGTAACCACGAAGACAGTCCCTTCCTGTATACCTGGGGGGCATAATAGTCAAAATAATAAACTACAATGACACTGACTAGGTCCGGGGACAGTGGGATAACAGACAGACTAACAAAATACGACTACACACTCACACAATAGTCCAGAGTCAACTAACCGCGTCAAAGCCAGGAGAAGTCAAAGTACCAAGTCGTTTCTACCAGAGAGAAGTCGAGATGAAATTCAAAAGTCAAAGATGCCAAGTATACAGGAGAAACAGAGAATACACGCTAGCTACTGGAGCAAAACGTCTCTTTCACAGGTGCTGACTGATAGCCAACTGCCAGGTTAAATGGGCAACTCACAGGTGCTCTCATCAAGCGGTCAGCTGACCAGCTAGACAGCAAAGTGTAATCTAGCAACAAAAGCAAACAAAGAACCTGTCAGCACCTTTTAACCCTATAGGTTCTAACATGTTCACTACCAAAGGTGCTTTAAAGTGGTATTCAAGCCCTAATATATCTTATCCCCTATCCAAAGGATAGGGGATAAGATGTCTAATCGTGGGGGTCCTGCCGCTGGGGACCCCCGCAACCTTTCATTCAGCACCCACCTTTGTGAGCTCCGCAGCGCTGGAGGCTCCGAGTGTGCAGAGTGACGACCACGGGGGTGGAGTCGTGACATCACGATACACACTCTGAGCCTCCAGCGCTGCGGAGAGCTCACAAAGGTGAGTGCTGAATGACAGATTGTGGGGGTCCCCAGCGGCGGAACCCCTGCAATCAGACATCTTATCCCCTATCCTTTGGATAGGGGATAAGATGTATTAGGGCCGGAGTACCCCTTTAAATAAGTACTGAGTAAAGGGTCTAAATACTTATGTCAATGTAATATTTTAGTTTTACTTTTCAATAATTCTCATTATGAGATACTGAGAGCAGATTGATGGCATAACAAAATGCATATAAAGTGAAAGGGTCTGAAAACATTCAGAATGCACTGTATGCAACAATGTTTTCTCCAGGGCATCTAAAATGAAAAATAAAAAGACCTTACAAATAGCCTTAAAAAATATCCTATCCTTTTGTGTCTTCTGCATTTATGCAGACCTATGCATCCCCTGGTTACGGAATACACATTGTGTGTAGTCCATCTAATTGCTATTTTTGTTGATAAGAAGTAGGGAAAATATGAAAAAGAGTATTACTAAAAAAATGGAGACATGTAACAGCATACAGTGGAGACATATAAAAGCTATAGACACAATATCGTAGGAACATTCTTGCAATTCAGTGCACTTAGTTAAAGAACACAAACATAGGCTAAGAAAATCATACTACTGTATGCCTGGAAAACCTGTTTAAGTACTTACACTAGTAAACTACGTTATCTGCTATATACATTGAAACAACTTCTAGAATATGTATTGAAATATTAAATTTGACTATAGAAAGCCATTGCATTCCATTTTGCTGTTTTTCTTTTATTGTGAAGTAGTGATGAGCGGCATTGGCCATATTTGAATTTGCGATATTTCACGAATATATAGACGAATATTAGTCCTATATTCGCGAATTTCGCGTATTTGTTATATCCGCATATTCGCATATGCGAATATTTGCATATTCACGTATTCGAGGAAGAAAACTGTGAGGGGGTGGGAAACGTTACTATTGGTTGCTAGGGATGTTGTTGATAACCTCTGACAAGTGCATTTGCATCATTCTAATTGGCCCACAAGTGAAAGGAAGGAATATGTGAATATTCACCTATGCGAATATGCGCATATGCAGAAAACGAATATTCGCAATTGTGAATATATAGCGAATATATTCGCAATATTCGCAAATGCGCGAATTTGTGATATTCGCAATAAAAATTGAAAATGCAAATATTTGCGCCCAACACTATTGTGAAGAGACCCAATTACAATAGGTCTACTTCTTGGTTTTTGAAGACATTCTAATGATGTTGCTGACAAGGACATGTTGTTGATACTATAAATTGATTTTTATGTGTAACTATTTATGACAGCACTCTAAAGGTACCGTTTAATGGCACTTTTTTTCTCTGAAAAAGTGATAGAATATCATGTGGTAGGCCTCTGGAATAGGGGTAGTGTAGTCAGGGTTTTGCTTTAGTATATCAGGGGTTAAGGTTAACCCAATAGTTCATGATGCCAGGCTGAGGGTTAGGATGCTGAGGTAATTCTCCGGGCCTATCGCCGCCCTTCCCAGTAATGATAGGTGTATGCAAATACTAACTGAAGGTCCACAAGGTAGCTGAACTTGAACTTGGATAAACTTTACTCAAAGGCTTGCGGTACATCCAATGAACAGTAACAGTTTCGTCAATACAGTCTCTATACACTTCAGTGACTGACAGTTGTTGCAGACCTTGACTTTTGCTATAAGTCTCTGAATTCAGGGTAATTTGTGAAGATCCGTCTGGATTTAGGGGATAGATAAGGTCCGGTGATCTTGCAGAGGGCTTAGGGATTGATACACTCACGGTTTCGTAATGGTCAGCCGTTGCCGCAAGGCTCAGGCCTAACTCACTGATGACAGCAGCGCAGATCCTTCTCTCACAACAGCCCGCGAGGAAAAGAGAGAGAGCAATGGCCGCCGCTCCCTTATATGGGCAGGGGCAGGGCCGTTTCTATTGGTCCGAATATCTGTCACTCACCGTTACAAGTAATGATGGGTAAGCAATGCGTCATAGGGACCTCCAAAGGTCCTTAAGCAAAAAACCATAGAGTTTACCTGATCTCGTGACCCGCAGGTCCTGCTACGCTCCGTACAGGTAATTAACCAATTATATACATTTGTACAATTATATTTATATAAATCCTGAATAAACTGCTAGATCTACTAATTCCTAGATGAGAGGTGACAAGGGGCGGACTAGATAAGAAGGACCCCGACGTCCTAGGGACTTTGGCTATGGGGACCTATATACAGGCACCGAATAGGATGCAGTATCGGGATGCCACAAACCCCGATAAGTCGACCTCGACGCCTGTCCCCTAAGGCAGAGGGACTAGGACTAGACCAGGATGATGCTTATAAATTGGCTATACATCCTAAGTACACACTGAACACATTTACATTCTATGATACTCTTACTAGTATCTGAACTAGACAATAGAAATCTATCTAGACATTGGTACTATCTAGACATTAATACTACCTAGACATTAATGCTATAAGCTATCTAACCCTTACTTTCTAGCTTCTAAAATATTTTATTAAGCTTACTACACATTTTAAAGCTTACTAGACAATTAGGCAGCTATCTAACATGTAGTTTCTAGCTCCTGAGACATTTTTATTAGCTCTCTACACATTTTACGAGGCTAACTAAACATTAGTACAGCTCTATATACCTTTAGCGTCAAGCTGACTAAACATTTTTATTATCTCACACATTTTATTCGCCAACAATGAGTTACCTGTTAGTACACGAAAGTTATACTGGCTAGCCGGAAGCTAGGTCACAGTAGGTTTGGCTGCTAGGGTCTATCAACTACATGCTACTTACCCCTAGAGCACTTCACATAACTTACCTAGGTTACTTTAAGAATTACATGTTTAATTCTATATTCGCAAAAGCACCTACTGGCCAGGCAGAGCATCTCACACACGCAAAGAAGGAGAAGTACGAGTGTATCCAACAGTGGCAGGAATTGAATTTTAACAGGCTACAATCCCTAAAGTTTTCTTTGTGAGATATTTATTTTGGTTTATGTACTAGAGAAACTTGAAGTAGTACATTTAAGTCAGTTAGTTAAGGTACTATGTGTGCAAGTACTATTTTAAGGGCAATCTTCCCTATTATTTTTGTTAAGACAGGTGCTAGCGATTGGCGACAGCAATAATACAACCCTCGGAGGAGCCGAGGTGTCACCTATTTAGCAACTACTAAACACCTTTAGCATTCTATACATTTGTAGGTACAAGAATCATTTATGTTTTCACGAGGATACCTTCCTGTGTACAAGAACCACATACATATCTACTACACAATTTACACAATTATCAACACTCCAACATGGTTCAGGCGCATTCACCTGATAAGTGCAACATTTAGCATAAGAGTTCTCATGAAGCTGCTGGTATATACATAAAACAGACGTGTAAGGATCAGCAGTCCACCAACACTAGGAGTCCAATTAAAGGGAAATATACAAAGTGGTGTGTAAGGATCAGCAGTCCACCTACACTAAGAGTTCATGGAAGGGAAAGGTAAACACGGCCTTAACCACCACTCAGCCGGGTACAGTCCTTAATGAATCTCCTAAAGTCTAGGAGTCTCTTCACTTAATAGTCAGACATAAGCTTAGTGGTTACGTTGCTGAACTTTGAACTGGAACAATCTTAGCACAGCCCTGCTAGGCACAATTCTTGAACTTGGTTGCTGCAAAATAAAAGTGGTTAACACAAGAAACAATCTGACATTACTTTAGAGTCTCTTTAGAGGATGTTCTTCTTCACTCTTCTAGTGCTTCTCTGGGTTCATCTTTATCTGCCAACATCAGGGGCAGGATTGGAATTGACATAGCTTTGCCACACCACATTGGTGAGGATGGAGTGGTGGAAAGCAGCATTAGAAGGGAACACAGGCTTTCTAGCCGGGATCAAAGTGGGAGAATAGGGCTTGAGTACCATCTCCAAACTAGGATGGACCCATGACTCTTTCATTGGTACCCTGGAAGCAGGCAAACACTCCATGTCAGAAGAGGGCCTTGGTACGTAAGTTGGTACCTTGTAGGAGGCAAACTCTCATTGCTCCGAGAGGGCCTAGGTACGTGCGTTGGTACCTCTGGAACAGACAAACTCTCATTGCTCCGAGAGGGTCTAGGTACGGTCTTTGGTGCCCGCAATTTGGCCTTACTTTCCAGAACTTGAGCAGGACTTGACTCTCGACGATATGTAGAAGATGAAGAACTTGACTCTTTGCTGTACATAGAAGATGATGAACTTGACTCTTTGCTGTACATAGAAGATGATGAACTTGGCTGTTGAGGCTCCTCCTCCTTGGGTACGCTGGGGGAGGCTTTAGGAGCGGATCCTTTCGGCCTCAAGTTGAAGGGATCGGACTCCCAATCCGTTGACGGAAAATATTTGAAGGAAAGCTGTGTTGGTGCTGTTGGTCTGGTGACCGCTGCAGCCCATTCTCCACGAAGGTTCTGGACGGGGATGTACTCTACAATTTCACCCACCTGCAAGGTGTAGAACTTTTTATGGAGATATGGCCTTTGCACTGCTCGCCAGTTTACGAGGATGGTCTGCCCAGTGTGGCAGTCAAGGAGTGTCCCATAACCTCTGACCTTGTCGAACTTGGCCACAGTTGCTCTTTTTCTTTCTAATGGCTCCTCCCCTTCTCATGGGTGAACCCATTTACGAATGTACAATGTCTCCATTTCTTTGGTGTTTTCTTGCCAATGTACTTTCTCTTCATGGGGCAAATGCACATACTTGGGGGCATAGAGTTCTTTGTGTCGGGCCTTTAGCTTTTCCATCAATTCGGCCAGCTCGGCTTCTTGACGGGCCCTTTCCCTTTCTGCAGTTGGGATTGGTGGGAGTGGCTTCCCAGGTAATGGTTGAAGTACTCTGTGCATGTACTCGATCAGCTCCGGCTCATCTCTGAACACCCATTGCGGCAATTTTGGTGAGCACGGTCGTGCACTTGGCAAGCTTGATCGAGGTATGACCTCAGGGCTGGAGGAGGAAGAATAGGTCGCCTCTGGCGGGGTACTCACTGCAGACTCCTCCGATGGGATCTCGGCCCACGAGCCCCAAGTTCTGTGGTGAGGGGACAGTCTCACTGGCGATGCACCTCCAGGTGTCCCTGCGCTTTCCGCTGGAGGTATCTCTGGCCAATCGTCGTCATCATAAGGCAGTGGGGGAAGATTGCAGGCCCCCTCTTCGTCTAATGACAACCGCTGTAGACGGTCAGCAAGTTCTTGGAAAAGTCGGGCTGCGACTGCCACAACTTTCCGCTTTTCCGGCGCCATTTTGCTAACTTCACCACATGGAACGCTGCTCTCCGCCATGTCTGTTCTCTCCGGCTCTCTGTGCAGACTGAAGAGGTCACTGTGCGTGGCGTCTTTTGTAGTGGGCTTCCCCAAAATGGCCGCCGGCAGAAAGGACGCTATCGGTGCAGCCCTGACTTCCGGTCCCTCCAGAGACGACTCCAGTGTCTCCAAGTTCCCTTTCGGCTGTGACACAGCAACTTGGCAGCCACACCCAGGGGCGGGGCGTGGCACAGCGCAGGCTTTCTTTGCGCGCTTTTCCGGCAGCAGTTCGGCTCCACCTGTGCTGACCGGACCAAAGGATCGCAGCATGAACTTATTGTGCAGTTTACACATCTTAGTTGTAGATGAATTTTCGCCTTCCCCCTTACTTTTATCGTGGCCCCCTTGTATGGTGCACCACAAGCACAGCTCCCGTACACAGCAACACGGTTTACAGCACATGAATAAAGTTTGTTTTCTGGGGGGGAGTACACTTTCACTAGTGGCGACTGTTGTAGGCACACACACGAATCCTGTTCGTGCGACACCAAAAAGGCTTTGTGGTAGGCCTCTTGGGTAGGGGTAGTGTAGTCAGGGTTTTGCTTTAGTATATCAGGGGTTAAGGTTAACCCTATAGTTCGTGAGGCCAGGCTGAGGGCTAGGATGCTGAGGTAATTCTCCGGCCTATTGCCGCCCTTCCCAGTAACGATAGGTGCATGCAAATAATAACTGAAGGTCCACAAGGTAGCTGAACTTGAACTTGGATAAACTTTACTCAAAGGCTTGCGGTACATCCAATGAACAGTAACAGTCTCATCAATACAGTCTCTATACACTTCAGTGACTGACCTTGACTTTTGCTATAAGTCTCTGAATTCAGAGTAATTTGCGAAGATCCATCCGGATTTTTGGGGATAGATAAGGTCCGGTGATCTTGCAGAGTGCTTAGGGATTGATACACTCATGGTTTCGTAATGGTCAGCCGTCGCCGCAAGGCTCAGGCCTAACTCCTTGATGACAGCAGCGCTGATTCTTCTCTCACAACAGCCCACGAGGAAAAGAGAGAGAGCAATGGCCGCCGCTCCCTTATATGGGCAGGGCCGTTTCTATTGGTCCAAATATCTGTCACTCACCGTTACAAAGAATGATGGGTGCAATACATCATAGGGACCTCCAAAGGTCCTTAAGCAAAAAAACATAGAGTTTACCTGATCACGTGACCCGCAGGTCCTACTACGCTCCATACAGGTAATTAACCAATTATATACATTTGTACAATTATACTTATATAAATCCTGAATAAACTGCTGGATCTACTAATTGCTAGATGAGAGGTGACAAAGGGCGGACTAGATAAGAAAGACCCCGACGTCCTAGGGACTCTGGCTATGGGGACCTATATACAGGTACTGTATAGGATGCGGTACCGGGACACCACAATCACAAGGATAATCCATCTCTTTGTGATCACCGGGTTTCTTATTGGTTAGACCTTCAGGATGGTATTACAGCCCCTATAATGTTTTACCTTGCACAGGGGCACCACAGCCAACAGCTGTGTAGAAAGCTGAACTATGGCCCCATTGTGTAGTGGCCAAGCTGGAATACTGGCTCCCGTTGAAGTGAATGACAATTAAGCTGCAGTACGGTAGAATGACCACTACACAATGTACAGAGCCATCTGCATCCTGCACCTTTTCACTGTGTATGTCAGCGCTGCAGCTCTAGCAAATGGCTGAATGGCGTGGGTGCAATGTGTAAACACACCACCTATCTAATATTGATGACCTATCCTGAGCATAGATCATGAACAAAATTATGCATGGAAAAACCCTTCCATGTGCTTATTCTCTCACCACCATTCAGAGACTAGAAACTAGAGACCAACGTAAAAAGAGGCAACCGAGGAGAAAAACAGAACATCCAATATATCACCCACTAGTACTATTGACACAAAATTGGTATTGGTTCATTTAATCCAGAAATACATCATTTAGCTGAACTGAGACATTTAAAAAAAGTTAAAGGGGTACTCCGCCCCTGGCATCTTATCCCCTATCCAAAGGATAGGGGATAAGATGTCAGATCGCCACGGTCCCACTGCTGGGGACCCCGGGGATCGCCCCTGTGGCACCCCGCCATCATTACTGCACAGAGCGAGTTCGCTCTGTGCGTAATGACGGGTGATACAGGGGCCGGAGCAGCGTGACGTCATGGCTCCGCCCCTCATGACATCACGGCCGTCCCCTTAATGCAAGTCTATGGCAGGGGGCGTGACGACCACCACGCCCCCTCCCATAGACTTGTATTGACGGGGCGGGCCGTGACGTCATGAGGAGCGGAGCTGTGACCTAACAATGCTCCGGCCCCTGTATTGCCCGCCATTACGTGCAGAGCGATCTCGCTCTGCGCAGTAATGATAGCGGGGTGCTGCAGCAGCGATCCCCGGGGTCCCCAGCAGCGGGACCCCGGCGATCTGACATCTTATCCCCTATCCTTTGAATAGGGGATAAGATTTCTATGGGCGGAGTACCCCTTTAACTTCTAAAAAACCTTCCTTAAGCCAACATGTCACATATTTGAAATACTCATAAGTGAAAGTGAAATACTAGTTTTGTGTCTACTATATAAGTGTTATACTCCATGATTTGTTTCTTTAATAAATAGATTTCTGAGGGAGGTAGACCAGATCTTCCAGGCGACATGCACCACAGATATCTACTTGAACTTTGGGGCACAATTCGCTTATTAGACATTATACTGTTAGACAAACAATAATTATGTGGTAATTCTTATTATAATGGGAACAACAGCTCAGCAACAGTCCATGCTAGATCATAAACCTTTTGAAAGTGAATCAATATCTTACAAGCATAGGTTTTTTTTTTCCACATGGTCATTTATTTAATGTATTCATGACAAGAGTGTTCCTCCAACATCTCCTCAGCTTCTCCAACTCCTTTCACCAATCACAGACAGCTGAAGGGATTCTGAAGGTATACACAGCTGTAGTCAGTTACCAATGAGATGAGGTAAACTAACAGTAGAGGTAGCCTGTTACTGTTTTCTGCTATCCTTGAATAGGTTTTCATTTGTTCAGTCTGTACAATGAAGAATTCTAAATGCATAGACAGCTATCAACAATTCAAGACTCTCCTTTTCTGATGATGAGATCAGAGGCAAAAGAGTACTTGTCCTAAATAATTCCAAAAAAAAAAATTACTCATACAAAACAAATAGCATGTTTTAAATGTTGTGAAAATGTACTTGCCTTTGTCTTCTTGACCCTCCATTTTGGCAGGCCCCTTGATAACTATAACAGCAGATGTTTTATAAATTCTAGCTGCGCTGTCGAGTTCTCTACCCTGTAAACTTCTCATATTAATGAAAGAGATGTTCTGAGCGTAACTAAACTTACACCGCAATTTCTTTTTCACTGTTGAGCGGAATCATGTTTGTACCAAAAATACACTCAGCTCCATGTGAAAAGTATAGGGATGAAAAATTGAAAAAAGAATCCAGGGGGGGAAGTGTATAGTCGTTCACATCCCCCCCGAGTGAAGTAAGTTAAGGGTGCTATATCCCTCCATATGCGGTGCTTCCATTATTTATAGTGTCCATTCCTGGACACTATAAATAATGGAAGCACCGCATATGGAGGGATGTAGCACCCTTAACTTACTTCACTCGGGGGGGATGTGAACGACTATACACTCCCCCCCCCCCAGGTAGATATATCGTCCTCACAGATAGGTCTGACCAAACCAGCGGTCTAGTAATGGAAGTTCCGGAAGATGTTCCTTAAAGGGTTTATTTGTATATATATTGTAAGTGCAGCGCGCTTTCAAGGTACAAATAGATAACCACTTTCGTCAGGTATGTATACCATATAAAAGATATCTATTTTATAGTACTTACTGGCTGGCCCCCTCAGTGTGTTTCCCCACCGGCAGCAATCTGGAGACGTGCCCACATCCGGTCCGGGCCGCATCACATGGTCCGACTTGCATTCCAGTGACGTCACTTCCCATTTCGGGTGGAACACATCGCCATCTTGGCTCCACACACAATACAAGAAGTTAGGGTCAAGCTTCCAAGAAGTAAATATATAACAAGTTAAAACAATCCCTTTAATAAAATGATACATAACTATTAATGTATCGTAGTCTCATTGGCTTTAAAAAGCCTAACAACCTCTAAAATGAGAATCATAAAAAGGGGAAATTCAAATTAAGATCTACAATCAATTGAATAAATAATCTAAAAACTAATCATAAAATTCCAAAATCTCATTTAGAATGCCCTTGCAGGTTACGCTATGTGGGTAGCACTATAAAATGTTTACGAACACATTAATAAACATAGATCTAACATAAACAATGGATATTTGCAAAATAGTGTTTCACGCAATTTTAATAGCTATCACAACAATGATTTTTCCCTTATGAAGGTCACTCCTTTGGAAAAGGTACATCGCCGGAATTTGAAAACATTGTGTAATATAGAAATGTTTCGGATTTTTAGATTAGACACATTGTTTCCCCAGGGTCTAAATGAGATTTCGAAACAAGATAGAATTTTCCCTTTTCATGATTCTCATATATATATATATATATATATATATATATATATATATATATATATATCAAGTTTATAGGTTGTTAGGCTATTTAAAGCCAATGAGACTATTATACATTAATAATTATATGTCATTTTATTAATGGAATTGTTTTACTACCTGGCAGCTTGACCCTCGCTTCCTGTATTGTGTGTGGAGCCAAGATACTGATGCGTTCCACCCATAATGGGAAGTGACATCAATGGACCATGAGATGCGGCGTGGACCGGATATGGGTGTGTCTCCAGATTGACGCCAGCGGGGGAACACGCTGAGGGAGAAAGCCAGTAAGTCATATAAAATTTATGTCTTTTATATGGTATACATGCCTGACGAAGGAGGTTGTTTATATGTACCTCGAAAACACATTGCACTTTATACAAATAAATCATTTAAGGAACATCTTCCAGAACTTCCATTACTACAGCGCTGGTTTGGTCAGACCAATCTGTGAGGATGATATATCTCTAGGGGGGGAAGTGTATAGTCGTTCACATCCCCCTGAGTGAAATAAATTAAGGGTTATATATCCCTCCATATATGGTGCTTCCATTATTTATAGTGTCCATTCCTCTGAGCACTGGATAATTTTTCTATTTTTTATCCCTATACTTATGGTACTGGACCACTTTGGGAGATCCAGGTACATCCTGAGTGCACTCCACAGAGGTGGATACTGGAACAGTAGAGTAGGTGGCCCCTTCTACCTGTTTCATGTAGATTGATATGCCAACTGGGCTCTGGGGTGTTAGTCGAGGGTATGAAAATTTTATTCTGTGACCCCCACCCCCACCTAAACTGGGTGAGTTCCATTTTGTTTTTCACTATATCATTGCACTTTGTCCTGAATTGTGGTGCCACCTATTTTTCAGCTCCACTTCCCATGTGAAAAGTAGAAATTTGAATTTATCTTATCTTATCAAAGACCCCAAAATTTTAGATATAGGATCAGGCTGGCTTAAAAAAGAAGTTATACTCACCTTTCCAAACATTTCCTTATAACAATCCATTCCTCACACTCCTTTTTTGTCAATCTCTTCCATTCCTAGTGCTACTGTATGTCAGACAACTTATTTTCTAGTGATACTTTATTAGATTTTTCCATTCCTATTGCTCCTACATTTCAGACCATTCTGTTTCTATTGCTCCTAAATGTCAGACCATTCTGCCCCTAGTGCTCCTGTATACCAGATTACTTTGTCCCTAGCATTCCTGTATGTCAGACCTTTCCATTACTAGCATTTCTATATGTATAACTATTCCATCTAACTATTCTATGTTAAATGTAAGATCTTTGCTTTCCCAGTTTTATTATCTGTCAAATTACTCACTTGACAGCTTGTGTACAATATGTCAGGTAAATTCTTTACCTTCTGTGTTGTATAAGGTCACCCCTTCCCAAGAAAATTGCTTCATCAAAAGTTTTGTGTGGTGGATCACTCCTTTCCTAGCTCTCCTATAAACCAGGCATTTCCCTTCTTAGTTCTTCTATATGCTTTTTCCCCTCTCTACTAGCATTCTTATGTGCTCTTATGTACTCCTTTATAAGCTTTATATTCCAGTCCCTTCATTTACTAACTCTTATATGCCAGTCCATATTTTCATCAACTCTACTATATCCCAAACTGTTTTCATCAGCTTTCCTAAATGCCAGTCAAATCCTTGCCATTTATTCTGTATGCAACACCACTGCTTTACCAGCTCTCCTACATGGCAGATAATTATTTCACTAGCTCTCCTATATGGCCAGACTACACTTCCATCAGCTCTTCTATGTGGCCAGACTGAACTTCCATCAGCTCTTCTATGTGGCCAGACTACACTACCATCTTCCAATCAGCTCATCTAATTGGCAAGACTATACTTCCATCAGCTCTTCTATATGGCCAGACTACACTTCCATCAGCTCTTCTATATGGCCAGACTACACTACCATCTTCCATCAGTTCATCTATATGGCCAGACTACACTTCCATCTTCCATCAGCTCATCTACATGGCGAGACTATACTTCCATCAGCTCTTCTATATGGCCAGACTATACTTCCATCTTCCATCAGTTCACCTATATGGCCAGACTACACTTCAATCTTCCATCAGCTCTTCTATATGGCCAGACTACACTTCCATCAGCTCTTCTATATGGCCAGACTACACTACCATCTTCCATCAGTTCATCTATATGGCCAAACTACACTTCCATCTTCCATCAGCTCATTTATATGGCCAGACTGTACTTCCATCAGCTCTTCTATATGGCCAGACTATACTTCCATCTTCCATCAGTTCACCTATATGGCCAGACTACACTTCAATCTTCCATCAGCTCTTCTATATGGCCAGGCTACCTTTCCATCTTCCATCAGCTCCTTTATATGGCCAGACTATACTTCCATCAGCTCTTCTATATGGCCAGAATACACTACCTTCTTGCATCAGTTCACCCATATGGCCAGACTACACTTCCATCAACTCTTCTATATGGCCAATCTACTCTTTCATCAGCTCTCCTCTATTTCCAGACTACTCTTAGTTCTTCTATATGACCAGACTACTCTTTCATCAATTCTTCTGTATGGCCAGTCTTCTCTTTCATTTGCTCTCATATACGACCAGTCTACTTTTTCATCAGCTCTCCTATATGACCAGACTACTCTTTCATCAGCTCTCCTATATGGCCAGACTACTCCTATATGGCCAGACTACTCTTTCATCAGCTCTCCTATATGACCAGTCTACTCTTTCATCAGCTCTTCTATATGACCAATCTACTCTTTCTTCAGCTCCCTATATGACCAGTCTACTCTTTCATAAGCTCTCCTATATGACCAGTCTACTCTTCCATCAGCTCTCCTATATGACCAGACTACTCCTTCATCAGCTCTCCTATATCACCAGACTACTCTTTCATCAGCTCTCCTATATGACCAGTCTACTCTTTCATCAGGTCTCCGATATGACCAGTCTACTCTTTCATAAGCTCCCCTATATGACCAGTCTACTCTTTCATCAGCTCTCCTATATGACCAGTCTACTCTTCCATCATCTCTCCTATATGACCAGACTACTCCTTCATCAGCTCTCCTATATGGCCAGACTACTCCTTCATCAGCTCTCCTATATGGCCAGACTACTCCTTCATCAGCTCTCCTATAAATGGCCAGTCTACTCTTTCATCAGCTCTCCTATATGACCAGTTTACTCTTTTATCAGCTCTCTTATATGACCAATCTACTCTTTAATCAGCTCTCCTATATGACCAGTCTACTCTTTCATCAGCACTCCTATAAATCAAATAATTCCTTCCCCACTTATCCGATATGCCCCAGCACTCCATTCCCAGCTCTCCTATAAACCAGCTGCTCTGTGTATATTATGATAACATGTTCAGGTCCTCTGTACAGTTTCCTCTTACCTCACCTTCCAATTTCACAATTCTCACAAATTATATCAAAATGTCTTGGAAATGCTTTACCATTTTGCAACAATATTGCTGTATTATTAATGAGGCCTTTTCCCATGTACACAGTTCTGCCTCACACTTTTGGCTGAAATAATTTTTTGAAAAGCTAATAGACATAGTTGTTTAAATAACATCACAAATAAATAAGTCTCTGCTCATAAATCCTTGACATGATCCTGCTAGCCAGAAACTTCAAACAACACTTAAAAAGTAGATCCATGTGTGGTGGAAAGCTGAATCCTAAGACCTTTTCTTTCTTATAAAATCACATATTGTATGCAAAGCATAACCCCAATAGTAAAATAAATCTTCTATGTTCCAAAGTATTTGGTTTCATGAGAATCTTGCACTCTGAATCACTAGAAGGTGTTTAAGGAATGTTAAATGTTTGTGCTCTTTTTTTCATATATCTTTTTTATTTGTCATTCTGTCTATGTATGGCGGCGTGAGTCTATATCCCTGTGTTGCTTCTTTAGCAGGTTCTTTAGCAGGTTTTAAAAAAATGGGCTTGGTTAAAGAAGTCATCTCAAGATCAAAAGTTATTTCTTTCCATAGAATAGGGGATAACTATTTAATCGGCAGGGTTACAACTTCTAGGACCCCCAGCAATCCTGAAAAAGGGAGCTTGAATGTCCACAAAATGGAGCAGATGCGCACATGCACAGCCAACACTTTCCGAACATTGCAAAGGACATTTGACCTTTGCTCTCAGTATTGGTGGGGGCCCCAGCTGTGGATAGCAGATAACTTTTCATGTTGGGATAACGCCTTTAAACTCTTAAACATGGGAATAACCCTTATTTGATCAGTTGTGTCAATTTCACAGCTTCATAGCATTTATAGCCTTTGTCTGTGTTGTCTTTTTAAGAATATGGGGGCACCATTTGTACTTCTGCATCATTTAGTATGGAATATGGGTATGCCAATTAACATTTTTTGGAGATAAAACATGTAATTTTGTCACTTTACCCTTATTGTCTGGTTCAGTACAATTACAGAAATACAAAATTCACATATTATTTTTAGGTTTTATTGCTTTGGCATATTAAAAACACAAACATTTTAATTCTATTTATTCATTTCAGTGTGCCTGCGGAAATAGCATCATACACACTGCGTAAAAGAGAAGGAGGAAAGGTAACATGACCTCAGAGTAGCCTATAATGCCTTATAAACAGTAATCCCAACCTACAGCAATAAGGAGGCTTTAGCAGCCATTTTAGAGATAGCAGGTGGTAGGTGAAGATTTCTGTGAGGGACAGTGATCAATGAAAAACCAAGACAGGAGTAGCCCCCCCCCCCCCCCCAAACACAAAAACTGTAGTTAAAGGAGCATGCAGACATCTGTATCTGTTCTGTTAGGGAAAAATCTGTTTTATTGCAAGTTAAATGCGACAGTTTTTAGTGGTATACAAAATGTTCTGAAAAAGCAGCAGTTTTGATGGTTTTGTGTCACTTTTGTGCATAGGATGCCAATCCTGTTGCTTCTCCCCAAAATGTGATACCTTTTGGAAAGCATATAAATAGCAACTGCTTATTTGCTTTCCAAAACTTGTTGCTACTTCTGAAAAGGGAAAATTTTGGACTGATTGGAAAAAGTAATTGCTTCTTCCGATACCTTTGTGTGTGTATAAACAACTTCCACCCAAAGGGGATTTTTTGAACCTTTTGTAATTTTAAAAAGCAAATACATCCACTAGTGCAGTGTGTTTGTATTTAAGCTGTTGGTTACCACTGGATACCATCACTTTACCCACGGTCATACATGTCACACAGTCATTTACATAAATTTTGCCTTAAAACAGCTCAGAAGTATCTAGATACACTCCTATGTGACCTCACAGTGTTATACATGGCTCTTACACAGACTGAGGTGACAGCAGAGAGCCCTGTGCTCAGACTGAAAAGAACTACACAACTTCCTCTAGAACATATAGCAACTGATACATGCTGGAAAGATTAAAGGGTACCTTTCATGAAAAAACTTTTGATAAATTATAGATTAATGTATGCAGAAAAACTTTGTAAAAGCATGTTATTAAAAAATATGCTTCTTTCTATTTAATTTTCCACTTTGAAAAAATGACCACTAGGGGTCTCCCTACCAGTCCTTTTATATAGATTTCAGACTCATGCTGGAGTCCTAAATCTTAGACTGCAGCCGGGACACAGACAAGCTCAACACTGCTCACTGCCAGGGAGCAGTGTTGAGCTTGTCTGTGTTCCGGCTGCAGTCTGAGATTTAGGACACCAGCTTGAGTCTGAAATCTATAAAAAAAGGACTGGTAGGGAGAGCCCTAGTGGTCATTTTTTCAAAGTGGAAAATTAAATAGAAAGAAGCATATTTTTTTAATAACATGCTATTAGAAAGTTATTCTGCATACATTAATCTATAATATATCAAAAGTTTTTTTCATGAACGGTACCCTTTAAGATTTTTTTTATAGAAGTAATTTACAAATCTGTTTAACTTTCTGGCACCAGTTGATTTACAAAAAAAATTTTTTTTCACTGGAGTACCTCTTTAATCTTCTGCTGTGAGATATTTTCACACTCACAGCTGTTACTGCGCAATTTGCTGCCTGCTTAAAAAAACATCCCTCATAGTGAATTACTATAGACACATAGATCCCTATGAACCAGATGGTGATGAGTCAGAATACAAATAAATCACAATATGGGTAGGACATAAACAGTCCTACATAGCAGTATTCTAGCTACCACATGGCACCAGTGAATGGTGCCCAGAGTCTCTGACCAGTGTTTTAGGGCAGAACCATAACTTAAATGAATACTTTAGTGTAATATAACTTATCCCCTATCCAAAGGATAGGGTATAATTTATAGATCGTGGGGGGGAGTCTGACCGCTGGGACCCCCCGCAATCTCCTATAGGGGGCTGCGGCATTCCACAGGAAGGGGTGTGTCTGTCCCCAGCATGATGGGTGGCTAACACGCCCCCCCCCATGTATCCCATGTATACCAGGAGATTGCGGGGGGTCCCAGCAGTAGGACCCCAACCCCCCCCCCCCCCACCCACACGATCTATAACTTAGGGGATAATTTATATTACACTTAAGTATCCCTTTAAAGATATGCATTCCTGGAGCAAAATAACAGGGTCCCCAATTATAATATTTATGGTACTGGTCTATCCATAAAGGAAAGAGATATCTTGTGTGCCACCTTAGGCTCCTGGGCCTGCACCTCAATAGTTAAGCCCCTGGCTCTAACTTTTTGGAAAGAAAGAGACTTCCATATTTAATTGTATGGACTAGTTCCCACTAAAGAAATTTAGGCGGAATCTGTGAGGAATTTGAATTGAATCCCTCTTTGAATCTATTAATTTTAAAGGGTACCTTTCATCAAAAAAAAAAAACTTTTGATATGTTATAGATTAATGTATGCGGAATCACTTTCAGAATAATTTTCCAATAGCACGTTATTAAAAAATATGCTTCTTTCTATTTCATTTTCCATTTAGAAAAAATGACCTCTAGGGGTCTCCCTACCAACCATTTAAAGGGATTTCCACAACTCAGTTTAGACAAAGTAATTTCAGCACAGAAATTTCTGATGTGTATTCGAATTCCACCGGAAGATAGGGCATGTCTATTCTTCCATCAGAATCCATATGCAAAATCCCAAATTCTGCTTTAAATTCTAAGTCAAATAAGCACCAATTTAACTTCATTTCAGCATGTAGCAAAAAAGGATCTTTGCAAGGAAATTTCAGTGAGGAAATTTTCCTTGCTATTTCCTCAGTTTAAACATATTGAGCCTCATTTTAGTGTTGGGTTTATACTAGTGTGAAATGTTGAGGACACAGTTAACCAGTTAAGGACACAGGGTGTACAGGTTCTTAAGGACACAGGGCATTCCTGTATGTCCTGAGTCCTATTAACTGTGTTTAAACCGTTCTCATGAGTGGAGAACACTTTAAACCCCGTGGGTCCCAACTGCTATCAGCAGCCAGGACCCAGGGTTAAAGGGGTACTCTGCCCCTAGACATCTTATCCCCTATCCAAAGGATAGGGGATAAGATGTCAGATCGCCGTGGTCCCTCTGCTGGCGACCCCCGAGATCACCGCTGGGGCACTGCGCTATCATTACTGCACAGAGCGAGTTCGCTCTGTGCGTAATGACGGGCGATACAGGGGATGGAGCAGCGTGACATCATAGCTCCGCTCCTCGTGACATCATGGCCTGTCCCCTTAATGCAAGTCTATGGCAGGGGGCTTGACAACCGCCACGCCCCCTCCCATAGACTTGTATTGAAAGGGGCGGGTTGTGACATCACAAGGGGTGGAGCCATGACGTAACGATGCTCCGGCCCCTGTATTGCCTGTCATTACGTGCAGAGCGAACTCGCTCTGTGCAGTAATGATAGCGCGGTGCCACAGCGGCGATCCCGGGGGTCGCCAGCAGTGGGACTGCGGCGATCTGACATCTTATCCCCTATCCTTTGGATAGGGGATAAGATGTCTAGGGGCAGAGTACCCCTTTAATGCATGGCACGGCGGATCGGGCCGACGCCCGACGTTAACACTATAGACGCCACATTCAAAGTTGATTGCGAGGTCTAAAGTGAGAGCAAAACTATCCCGGCAGCTCAGCGGAGCTGATCAGGACTATTGTGGCAGAATCACTATGTCCCGATCAGCTTACTGGGCGACAGGAGGGTCCTCACCTGACTCCTGGTCGTCCGATCTGCGATCTACTGCTCCAAGCCTGCTCAGCAGGCTGGAGTAACAGAGCGCTGATAACACTGATCAATGCTATGCTATGCATAGCAGTGATCGGTGTATGCAATCAAAAGATTGCATGGTATAGTTGTGTGTCAGAAGATGACAATTTTAAATATACTAATTTTGGTGCATGTAGTTATAAATTTTTTAAAGCAGTAAAATAAATAAAACCTACATAAATTGGGTATCCCAGTAACCGTATGGAGCTACAGAACAAAGACAATGTGTCATTTTTACCAAAAAATTCACTGCGTAGAAACGGAAGCCCTAAAAAGTTGCAAAATGGCGGGTTTCTATTGTCGTTTCACCCCACAAATTTTTTTTTGTTTCACCACAGCTTATGTTATAAAATAAGTAATGTAATTACTAAGTACAATTGGTGACACAAAAAACAAGCCCCTATATGGGTCTGTAGGTGCAAAATTGAACGTGTTATGATTTTTAGAAGATGAGGAGGAAAAAACGAAAATGCAAAAACGAAATTTGTTTTGAGTCCTTAAGGTGATTTTCTTTTTCTAGGTGGAAATTTTCAGCCATTTATTCACAGGATTTTCTGTGACTTCAATAGTAAATAGGTCAGGTTGTGAAACCACACCCCTTTTTGGGGCGACCACGCCACCTTTGCGACAGACCAGGTCCCTTTTTTGGCTTTTTACAATGCAATGTCAGGTTTTTCAGATTTTTCTGGCGCACACTGGCACAGACAGGTCGCAGACACTATGCGCCAAAATAACTTAAAATAACCCAGCAAAAACTATTTAGTTTTAGCTTTTGCCAATATCTATACACACATGGCGTTTTGTCTAGCATTTTTTTTTTACTTATGGAAGGAAGGAAAAAAATGCCACACAGTGTTGAAAATAAAAACATACCCATAACATGCTACAATTTTGAAAAACTGCCACTGAGCCTAAAAACACCACTAAGGCTGAATTTCCATTTGGCAGATTTTTGCAGTGGAATTTTTTTCAAAATAGAAATTCAGCCTAAAGTGTGAAAAGTGTGAAAAAATGTCAGGTGGGCATGGCATTTCATATTTCTCTATTGACACCCAGCTAATATCTGGCCACAGCTTTTTTTTTTACAAAAATACCCTGTGTGTTTTCATGTTCAGTGGTGCTATCTTTACTCAGTCCACGCCAAGAGCAAAGACCAATTGATATATTTAAGCCTAAAGTCTATATTTCTTGCATTTACTCTGTAATTTACTTTAGTTCCTTGTTATTGGCTTCTTAAGCACTTGGCCACTGATATTATCAAGCATTATAGACAAAAAGTGCTACTTCATCTCGCGTTCTGTATATCCAGTTCTGAGAACCTCCAGAAAGGTTTACACATACAATATACTGCATGTACTTCTCTATAAGATCAGCAGCTGAACTTTAACATAGTATTTTTCTTCTTAAATGGTCACTGTCACATCCAAAAACTTTTTATATTTTACCTTTCTAATACAATTCGTAAGAAAATGTTATTTCCTTTTTATAGAAATTGTGGCTTATAAAAATAAAAAACACCAATAGGGGTCCCCATACCATCCAGAACATAATCCTGTCCAGCTGCAGCATCATCTTTGTCCAAGCTGAAGCACAGGCTGAGACATAGTCCACTAAGTAGGGGAGGGACTAGCACTCCTCTGTGCTTACTCCTGTCCTGTCTATCAGACTGCAGCATGAAAACAGAGAGAGGGGATTAAAGTGCAGCCTGTAGTGCTTGGTTGAAGAGACCCATCACAGTACAGCAGTCATGAAGAGTAAGGACACGCCCACTCCAAAGCACAGAATGACAAATCAATTGAGCAACACATAGGTATTTGTGAGAGAAATATAGGTGCTATGATCAGGATGATTAGGTACTGAGTAACATATAGCATTTGGGGTTTTTGTGGGATATGACAGGTACTCTTCAACATAACTTGTACTATAATACAATGAACAATATAATAATACCTAATCTGAGGAAGTAGGTGTCCCCCCTCGAAATGCATCATCTCTCTGTTATTGTTGTGTACCAATAAACATTCCTGCTAAAGATTACCTAAGGATTCCTTTGGCTTATTTCCACCATCTGATGACCAAGCTGGCAGCGCCTGGATTATACAGGTCTTTTTTATCCTGTGATATAATACAAAGGGGCCTTTTTGAGTTGTACTCATTGGTTTAGTGTCATTTATACTATAGCACTGTACAATTGATGTTCCAGTGTTTCCTGCAGTGCACACAAATTATCAACAAAGCACATACTATAGACAATGCCCAGCCAGCCCTATAGTTTTTTTTCTACATTCTCTACAAGTTAAATAGTGTCATAAATGTTGATAAATACGTTGCACTTTGTGTAATGCTACAGCTCTTGCCACTTAATGTATATTTTCAGAATAAATGATGCAGGAGCTTCACAAATATAGTGTGTACTGGAGGAAATGCATTGATAAAACTGTCCTATACCAATACACTTTAAATGTAATGATAAAACAATATATTCCCATAACCCGGCACCTGAATTCGCTTAGTCTTTCCCAATATACTGTACATTTGTTATCAATCCCACAAGGACCATTACTGAGTCTTCAGGGATTTAACCTCTAATCCTATTTCTTCTTTTAAGATGTGCCAAAAAAATTGCCCCATGGGACATTAGTTTAAGGACAGCCACAAAAGGACAAAGTCTTGTTTTACTTAAGGTTTTACATCTCACTATTCTTACATATGTTTTCTATCCAGATAGTTCTTATTTTGTTCAATCCTGTCTAACTTTCTCATGCTCTATTTTAGTAGATCTCATAAACCCACAGTATTTTATCTCATCTGTATATTACATTAACAGCTTTAATTCTTTCTCAAAGGTATATTCTTAAGGATTGTTGAGCAAACTATTCCAAAGTTAATTTTGGCCGGTGTTATAGGGATTTTTCCAAACGTTCCAAAAATGCTCCCTTTTTTGGGAGTTGTGACAGGATAGGCAACAGTGTCGCAAAATAGTGAAGAGCTTGGATCTGGATTGTTTGGAGGCTTGTGCTGGGAAGTGAGAGATGAGGTTTAACACAAATAAATGTAAGTTTATGTATAAGGGGGAGGGGGAATCCAGACTGGGACTATGTACTTAAAGGGGTAATCCGGTGGGAAAAAAAAATAGTATTTTAAATCAACTGGTGCCAGAAAGTTAAACAGATTTGTAAATTACTTCTACTAAAAAATCTTAATACTTCCAGTACTTATTAGCTGCTGTTTACTACAGAGAAGGTTCTTTTCTTTTTCAATTTCTTTTTTGTCTGTCCACAGTGCTCTCTGCTGACATCTCTGTCCATGTCAGGAACTGTCCACAGTAGGAGAAAATCCCCATAGCAAATCTCTCCTGCTCTGGACAGTTCCTGACACGGACAGAGATGTCAGCAGAGAGCACTGTGGACAGAAAAAAGAAATTAAAAAAGAAAATAACTTTCTCTGTATTAAACAGAAGATGATAAGTACTTTTTTTTTACACCGGAGTACTCCTTTATCAAAAAAAAAAAATGTAATCAGCCTTCTCTTCCCATTTAACACTCCCCCCAAAAAAGATACATAAAAACAATAAGCATTTCTGGTATAGAAATTTCTCGCATGTGTAATTGCCCAAACTACTAAAATATAATATTTATGATCCCACATGGTAAACCAAATGCCAAAACTGACTGAATTTGGGTACATCATATGTCATGAAAAAAAATGGTACCGATAAAAACTATAGGTCATGGGCAAAAGAAATTTGTCCTCACAGACAAATTTTACAGAAAAAATTTAAAAAAGTTATAAAGGTCAAAAAGGGACAATTATAGGGATGATGATCTTGTAAAAAAAATAAAAAAGTTTTACTTTTTTATAAATTGGTATTATTTTATTTGCATTGACCTACAGATTAATAATAATAAAAAAAAAAGTTCATTTTTACCATAAAGTGCACTGCATAAAAAGAAGAAAAAAAAGTTGCAAAAATTTCAGCTTTCATATTAATTTCCAACCAAATTTTTTGGTTGTGCTAAACATTTTATGTTAAAATGAAAGGTGTCATTACTAAGTGCAACTAGTCTCTTAGTTTCAAAGTATAAGTCCTCATATGGGTCTGTTGATGGAAAATGAAAAGGGTTATGACTCTTAAAGGGGTTCTCCGGTGCTTAGAAAGAATAGGGGATAAGATGCCTGATCGCGGGAGTCCCGCCACTGGGGACCCCCGTGATCTTGCACGTGGCACCCCGTTTATAATCAGTCTGATTACCGGCAACCACAGGGCCGACGGCGTGTGACGTCACGCCTCCGCCCCCGTGTGACATCACGCTCCGCCCCTCAATGCAAGCCTAAGGGAGGGGACGTGACAGCTATCACGCCCCCTATCATAGGCTTGAAATTGAGGGGCAGAGCGTGACGTCACACAGGGGCAGAGGCGTGAAGTCACACGCCTTCGGCCCTGTGGTCGCCGGTAATCAGACCCGGAGCGAACAGGCTCCGTGGACTGACTATAAACGGGGTGACACATGCAAGATCACAAGGGTCCCCAGCGGCGGGACTCCCACGATCAGGCATCTTATTCCCTATCCTTTGGATAGGGGATAAGATGTCTAAGCACCGGGGAACCCCTTTAAAATGGGAGGAGGGAAAACAAAAACACAAAATTAGCTGTGTCTTCATTTTCAAAATAGGCTGTGTCCTTAAAGGGGTACTCTGGTGGAAATTTTTATTTTTTAAATGAACTGGTGCCAGAAAGTTAAACAGATTTGTAAATTACTTCTATTTAAAAATCTTAATCCTTTCAGTACTTATTAGCACAGTGCTCTCTGCTGACACCTCTGTCTGTGTATTGAACCAGAGCAGCATTGGTTTGCTATGGGGATTTTCTCCTACTCTGGACAGTTCCTGATATGGGCATCAGGTGTCAGTAGAGAGCACTGTGGACAAGAAAAAAAAGAAATTCAAAAAGAAAAGAATTTCCTCTGTAGCATAAAGCTGATAATAAGAACTGGAAGTGTAAAGATGTTTTAATATACGTAATTTACAAATCTGTTTAACTTTCTGGCACCAGTTGATTTAAAATTAAAAAAAAAATTTTCCACCGAAGTACCCATTTAAGGGGTTAATGGCAGGAACAACACAGTCTGCACCACTATTCTTTCTGTCAAAATACTGACTGAATGGTACACTCCATTCAAGGGGCATTGTCACGGTTTGCTAAGATCCATTTAAAATGGATCCATTATAGCTGTAAAGGATCTATTATTAACAAAAACCATGATGACAATGAACATAATTTTTCAAAGGCCATGACATTTATATTGAAGACTTATCATTATGATACAATAGGTCATAAATATATAATTGTTTGGGTTAGACAACTGGTTTCCCGCTGATCACCTTGTTGCCAGATCTGTTGACCCTATATTAAAAGAGACAAAAACCAGGAGCAAACAGCTCCATATGTTGTTTAGTGGCTGTGCTGGGTTACTGCAGCTTAGCTTCCATTGAAGTGAATGGGTGCTGAGCTGCAGTAACCTAGCACAGCCACTACACAGCTTATGGAGCTGTACAGGTTCTTTTTACTTTGTATCTGAGTACACAGCAAACAGCTGATCAGCCAATTTGAAATTCCAAGAAATCCCTGTTAAGATTCTATTTTGTAGTTTATCTTATTATTTATTGATAATGATATAACTAATGTACCATCTTTTTGCATGTACTGTAATTTTATATTTTTCCTTTTACATGTAAAATTGTTCAATTTACCTTTTTATCCTTGAATATAGTTAATAAGCTAGAAAAGTTGAGGGCCTCTATGGAAATGAAAAATATATAAATAATGAAGTTAAATTGTTAAAAGAAGGAAGAAAAGCAAACACTGGGAAGAATATAGGAAACATGATGTGAAATATTTATCCTTCCTTCTTCTTGGATGAGAAATAAATGACCCAAAAGAGCCTTCTGGATTGCTGCACTTTGCCACAATCCGCAAGGTCAAACAGGAAATAATTTACTTAGTAATTTGGCAGACTAAAAAAATATTTGAGAACTCCATTGCCAATTTATCCAGAACATTAACAAAAGAAAAGTGCTCATGTCATTATCACAAAAAGCAGAAGCAAAACGCTATAAAATATATAAAGTTATAAATAAAACAATTCTATTAAGACTGGAAAATGATACTTACATAATCCTCTGTACTTAATCAGAGAACCTTTTCTATTCTTTAATGAAATGTGATAATACACCCTAATGGAATAAGGGTGTATGCACTATGTCTTCCATTACCTTCTCCCGTCACAAAATAACGTTCGTTATTAATAACGGGCTATGACGGTGTGGTAGGCCTCTGGGGTAGGGGTAGTGTAGTCAGGGTGTTGCTTCAGTATATCAGGGGTTAAGGTTAACCCTGTCACTCGTGACACCAGGCTGATGGTTAGTATGCTGAGGTAATTCTCCGGCCTATCGCCGCCCTTCCCAGTAACGATAGGTGCATGCATATAATGACTGAAGGTCCACAAGGTAGTTGAACTTGAACTTGGATAAACTTTACTTGGGGTACATCCAATGAACAGTAACAGTCTCATTAATACAGTCTCTGTACACCTCAGTGACTGACAGTTGTTGCGGTCTTTGACTTTTTATATAAGTCTCTGAATTTAGGGTAATTTGTGAAGATCCATCTGGATTTAGGGGTTAGATATGGTCCGTGATCTTGCAGAGTGCGTAGGGATTGATTACACTCACAGTTTAGTAAAGATCAGCCGTCGCCGCAAGGCTCGGGCCTAAACTCACTGAATACAGCTGCGCAGATCCTTCCCTGTCAACAGCCCAGGAACAAGAGGGCGAGCAGTAGCCGCCACACCCTTATATGAACAAAAGGAAAAGTGCTCCTAGTGTGACAACGTAACATGTACGGTGTGAAATTTAAAAGCAATAATGCTCACCGAGGAGAGTTGTACTACGACCAAGTACAACTATGGTGTGAACGTAGAATGAACCCTCAACGGGCGAAGCTCGGCAGCCGCTCCTGGCAACACAAGTGAAGCACTCAGACGGATCCCTCCAAGGAACAGCACAGGATAGAGCTGGCGCACAAAACTCCAAGGGTAAAAACTGTTTTATTTACCTGGCATGCAACGCTTTTCGCTGGATGACAAGCTTCAACATGCCTGATGAAGCTGGTCATCCAGCGAAACGCGTTGCATGCCGGGTAAATAAAACAGTTTTTACCCTTGGAGTTTTGTGCGCCGGCTCTATCCTGCACCCTTATATGGGCAGGGGCGGGGCCTTTTTGGATTGGTCCATGGTCAGCTGTCACTCATCGTTACATAGCCTGATGGGTGAACACCTGGCTTCCTCCAAAGGTCCTATACACAGAAACCATAGAGTCTTTGGAACGCATCACGTGACCCGCAGGTCCTGTGACACTAACTAGGCAAGTACATTTACCATACAAATATATACACATTAAATTTTAATAATTTTAATTTCAAAAGGGGTGACAAGGGGCTAAGGATGAGGACCCCACCTACACCTAGGGACTCTGACTTTGGGGACCTCACCACAAGGCAACGGATGCAATCCGGTGCCGGAACACCACAACGGGTTAAAATGGATAATGTAAAAATCCCATAGACTAAAGTGGTATTTTGTAACGTCCGTTTAATGGACGATTTTCAGGGTTTTCATAACGGAACATATAACGGATCTTTAAAAACGGAAGAATGTATAATATGAAAGGGGCCTTACCATTACTGGTGTCCACATGAAAAATTATTATATTCATATTAAATTTTACCTATCCGGAATACCCCTTTAATCGCCTCACTCCCCAGCTTGCAGAGATCTTCACCCAGCTTTTCTGGACGGCTACAAGCTGCAGCTAACAATCAGCTGACATACTTCTCTGTCTATCAAAGGCTGTATCATGAGATAATAGCCAATTATAGGGAACACTATGGCCCTGATTTACTAATAGTATTGGATTTTCATTAGTGTAGAATGTTATTTCAGACTTTCATGATTCTACCTTATTTATTATGGGGACACAGGTTCCAGTTTTTTTCTTGGTGCGAATTTTCAGCCATACATTCAAATAATTTTGTGTAAATTCAACAGCATATAGGTTGGGTTGTAAGAACATGCCCCTTTTTTGTGTTGGTTATGCCCCATTTCTGGCTGACCATGACAGCCTTTTTGGATTGGTGGGTTTATTTTGGCGTATTGCACTGCAAATTTTGCCACAGGCAGTATTTGTGGCTCAATACAGAAAATTGTAGCGCAATGCAGCACATTGTGGCACTTAGACCAGCAAAAGAAGTTTGGATTTACAATAGTAAATCAGGGCCCATGTTTTTACAATGTGCATATACAAACATTACGTAATCTTTCATTTGTCAGTGGAGTTTCTTCTCTACCTCCTCTACTCTTTGCGTAGTTGTATGGCATAGGCAATGGTTACTGCCCACACCATTGAGTAATATAATGGCATTAAAAGAGGAGGTAATTTGCAATGCTCTACAATCCGTCCCAGCCATTAGCTCTTAGGTGCCATAGTTGATCAATGAAGTGCAGAGTGTTACATGACATGCACATTTTAAGCTTGTAGTAACTATAGCGTCCACTAGTTCCAATGGTCATGGTAGGAAGGAGCATGAGCCAGTAGTCCCTTTGGTGTGCCAACACAGTGCAGCACCAGATGAAGACGCAGCCCTGACCCTGGCATGAGGATTGATAATAAAGGTTGTGCCACATGAAATCATCTGTTCAACTACAATATCTGTGTCATACCAGTGAGCCCATCTTATACTTATGTATATGTTACCCTGAATATGGCTTAGAGCAGTGGTTCTCAACCTGGGGTACAAGTACCCCCAGGGGTACTTAGCAGTAGAGATGTCGCAAATTGTTCGCCGGCGAACAGTTCCCGGCGAATTTCGCATGTTCGCGTTTGCATCGCCAGGCAAACATATGTGAAGTTCGATCCGCCCCCTATACTTTATCATTGTAGTAAACTTTGACCCTGTGAGTCAGAGTCAGCAGACACTTTACAGCCAATCAGCAGCAGTACTTCCCTTCCAGACCCTCCTACCTCTTGCACGGATGCCATTTTAGCCTCATTCAGCATGCTGCACGCTTAGGAAGTGGAGGGTTAGAAAAGCTGCTCCTGCTGTATAGGGAAAGCGATAGCTAGGTTGCTGCTAGGTGGTGTATTCAGGGTCCAGTTTACTCCTAAAGCACTAGTGTAATATCTGCTTTAAGGACAGAACCCAAAAAAGCCCTTTTTAGGGCTGAAAGATATCAGTCCTGGTTGGGAGGGAACCGCTGGTTAAAAGGGGTACTCCAGAATCAAACTTAAGTTCCTTCAAGCAACTATCTACTACAGTATTCAAAGGGCTGAAAGATATCAGTCCGTTAGTCTTGCAACAGCTGGAGGCACCCTGGTTGGGAGGGAACCGCTGGATAAAAGGGGTACTCCAGAATCAAACTTAAGTTCCTTCAAGCAACTAACTACTACAGCATTCAAAGGGCTGAAAGATATCAGCCTGTGTGTTTTGCAACAGCTGTAGGCACCCTGGTTGAGGACCACTGCTTAAAAGGGGAACTCCGCTGGCAAGCTTTTTTTCTTTAAAGCAACTAACTACTACAGTATTCAAAGGGCTGAAATATATCAGTCCGTGTGTTTTGCAACATCTGGAGGCACCCTGGTTGGGGACCACTGCATAAAAGGGGAACTCCGCTGGCAAGTTTTTTTGCTCATTGTCACACTAGTGCAAATCATATTAGGTGTGACAGTTGTGCAAATTAAAAAAACATACATTTTTTGGCTGTTAAAGAAAATCAGCCGTCACTGTTAGTTCACGTCACAGTTGCCATTTTTCCTGCCTGCAGGGCATATTGTGTCACCCTTGTGCAAATCACATTAGGTGTGACAGCTTTGCAAATAAAAAAAAAATACCTTTTTTGGCTGTTAAATAAAATCAGTCGTCACTGTTAGTTCACGTCACAGTTGCCATTTTTCTTGCCTGCAGGGCAAATTGGGTCACCCTAGTGCAAATCACATTAGGTGTGACACTTGTGCAAATTTAACAAAAAAAATGACAGGCAGAGGAAGGCCACCCCGCAGGGGCCGTCGTGGTGCTGGGATTCCCTTTGGCCCTAGAATGGCCAGTGTTCAGAGGCCACATACCCTGAACCCCCAAAGTTCTGAGGACTTAGTTGACTGGCTATCACAAGACACCCAATCTACTACTAAAGCTTCCGCTCGGAACATTGACGCACCGTCCTTCTCCTCCTCTAGCTTAGCTTCGGGCACCTCTCGTGCTACCACTTGTCCGCCTGCCACCACCACCAACACTAGCACCACAGCAGCTTTACTTGATCCGTCAGAGGAGTTATTTACACATCAGTTTGAAGACATGAGTGATGCACAACCATTATTGCCAGAGGATGTAGTTAACATGGATATGTCTCAGTCAGGCAGCATTACACACATGGACGTACGGTGTGATGATGATGTTGTACCCGCTGCTGCTTCCTTTCTTGAGGTGTCAGATAGCACTGATGGTGTTGATGATAACGATGTGTCCGTGGATGCCACGTGGGTGCCCGCTAGAAGAGAAGAAGCAGGGGGAGGTCGTCGCAAGGAGCTAGTGGCACAGTCAGACAGCATGCATCGGCACCCGGGGTCAGCCAGACGGGACGCCAATCAACGCATGCTGTTGCCACCACCAGAATGCCGTCATTGCAGAGCTCAGCAGTGTGGAATTTTTTTTTTTGTGTGTCTGCCTCTGACAACAGCGAGGCCATTTGCAACCTGTGCCAGAAGAAACTGAGTTGTGGGAAGTCCAACACCCACCTAGGCACAACTGTTTTGCGAAGGCTCATGATGTCACATCACAAACGCCTATGGGATCAACACGTCAGTACAAGCAGCACACAAAGTCAAAGCCGCCATCCTCCTCCTGGTCCAGCATCTTCAGCCAGGTCAACCACTGCTGCCCTCCTTGCCCCCTCTCAACCATCCGCCTCTCCGTCTCTCGCCTTGAGCAGTTCCTGCTCATCTGCCCACAGTCAGGTGTCTGTCAAGGAGATGTTTGAGCGCAAGAAGACAATGTCTCAAAGTCACCCCCTAGACAGCTGGCTTGTCGGAACTGCTAGCCCGCCAGCTTTTACCATGCAAGCTGGTGGAGTCTGAGGCCTTTAAAAAATTTGTAGCACTTGGGACACCGCAGTGGAAGGTACACAGACAAATTTTTTTTGCATAAAAGGCAATCCCCAACCTTTACTCCATTGTGCAAAAGGAAATGATGGCATGTCTGGCACGCAATGTAGGGGCAAGGGTCCATCTGACCATTGATACCTGGTCTGCAAAGCATGGTCAGGGCAGGTATATCACCTACACTGCTCATTGGGTAAACCTGGTGATGGCTGCCAAGCATGGAATGCGTGGCTATGCAGAGTAGTGTTGCTCGCGAATATTCGCAATGCGAATTTTATTCGTGAATATTGCATATTCGCGAATATAGCACTATATATTCGCAATTACGAATATTCATTTTTTTTTCCTTTTTTTTTTTTCACAGTACACATCACAGTGATCATCCCTCTCTGCTTCCAGCTTGTGTGGTGTAATGAAGGCTCTAATACTACTGTGTGAGACTGGCGTGCGAAAATTCGCATATGTGAACATTTGCATATGTTAATTTTCGCATATGCGAATTTTAGTTTATGCTACTTTTCGCATATAAGTACAACAGCAAACAAAAAATGTTTGTATCAATATATCAGAATAATACTTATTACAATCAACCTATTGTGTACTCCCACACAAATATCATAGCAGAAAAAGAGAATGGAGACACTTATAATATAAAAATGATATAACTTTATTGAATATACATTAAAAATTAATTAATTTAAAATCACAAATAGGGAGAAGCATCCACAAAGTGGGAAGACAAAGGCGTTGCTCACAGACAGATCCACATTAATAAGTTATATAAGGAAAAGTAACATGGTGCATAGTCACACATGTGTGCATTAACAGCACATATATAGGCAAAACAATGCTCTAACTATCATACAGTACAATGCACACAGTGAAGACAATAGGCATACCAAACTGTAACATCCAGTTCCTAACAGGGTCTGCTGGAGCAACCCTGTTAGGAACGAAGGGCGAGTCCTTCGTCCCCCAGGACGAAGGACTCGCCGAAACGTGCGTTGGGGTGGCGTTGCTCCAGCAGACCCTGTTAGGAACTGGATGTTATAGTTTGCCTATTGTCTTCACTGTGTGCATTGTACTGTATGATAATAAGAGCATTGTTGTGCCTATATATGTGCTGTTAATGCACACGTGTGACTATGCACCATGTTACTTTTCCTTATATAACTTATTAATGTGGATCTGTCTGTGAGCAACGCCTTTGTCTTCCCACTTTGTGGATGCTTCTCCCTATTTGTGATTTTAAATTAATAAATTTTTAATGTATATTCAATAAAGTTATATAATTTTTATATTATAAGTATCTCCATTCTCTTTTTCTGCTATGATACTTTTCGCATATGCAATTTTTTTGCATATGCGAAAATAAAATGCGAATATTACGCATATGCGAATTTAGCGAATATTTGACGAATATTCGGCCATATATTCGCGAAATATCTCAAATTCGAATATGACCTATGCCGCTCAACACTACTGCAGAGGAGTTGGTGACACCAACACGACTTGCAGGCAGGCCTGCTGCCACCTCCTCTACTCCTCCTACTCCATCCTCTTCCATAACATCCTCGGCCGAGTCCTCTTCCACTGCTGCGTCTTGCTCCACATCACCGGCACCCCCCAGCTCCCCAGGTGTTATTCCACATCCATGCCATCCATCTTGGGGTTGACTTGCCTCAAAACGGAGAGTCACACCGCACCAGCGCTCCTGTCGGCCCTGAACGCACAGGTGGAGCAGTGGCTGACTCCGCACCAACTGGAGATCGGCAAGGTGGTTTGTGACAACGGAACAAATTTGTTGGCAACATTGAGGTTGGGCAAGTTGAAACATGTGCCGTGCATGGCACATGTGTGTAATCTGATTGTACAACGCTTTGTGCTCAAGTACCCAGGCTTACAGGATGTCCTGAAGCAGTCCAGGAAGGTGTGTCGCCATTTCAGGCCTTCCTACACGGCCATGGCGCACTTGTCAGATATCCAGCAGCGAAACAACATGCCAGTGAGGCGCTTGATTTGCGACAGCCCGACACGTTGGAAATCAACACTCCTAATGTTCGACTGCCTTCTTCAACAAGAAAAAGCCATCAACGAATATTTGTATGACCGGGGTGCTAGGACATCATCTGCGGAGCTGGGAATTTTTTTTGCCACGTTACTGGAGGCTCATGCGCAATGCCTGTAGGCTCATGCGTCCTTTTGAGGAGGTGACAAACCTGATCAGTCGCACCAAAGGCACCATCAGCGACATCATACCGTTTGTTTTCTTCCTGGAGCGTGCCCTGCGAAGAGTGCTGGATCAGGCAGTAGATGAGCGTGAAGAGGAAGAGTTGTGTACACCATCACCACCAGAAACAGCCTTATCAGCATTGCTTGCTGGACCTGCGGCAACGCTGGAAGAGGATTGTGAGGAAGAGGAGTCAGAGGAGGAATGTGGCTTTGAAGAGGAGGAGGAAGACCAACCACAGCAGGCATCCCAGGGTGCTCCTTGTCACCTATGTAGTTCCCGTGGGGTTGTACGTTGTTGGTGGGGGAAGAAGATTATACCTTCCCTGACATCCCTGAGGACGAGGAACGGGACATGAGTAGCTCGGCATCCGTCTTTGTGCAAATGGGGTCTTTCATGCTGTCGTGCCTGTTGAAGGACCCTCGTATAAAAAGGATGAAGGAGAACGACCTGTACTGGGTGTCCACGCTACTAGACCCACCGGTTTAAACATAAAGTGCCTGACATGTTACCGCATTACAGCAAGGCGGAAAGGATTCAGCAGGTCCAAAATAAATTAAGAAGTATTCTGTACACAGCGTATAAGGGTCATGTCACAGCACAACAGGGATCTAACAGGGGAAGAGGTGAAAGCAATCCTCCTCCTCCTCCCACAAACACGCCGGCAAGGACAGGAAGCTGTACAGACATGCTGTTGATGGAGGACATGCGGAGCTTTTTAAGTCCTACGCATCGCCACAGAACTTCGGGGTCCACCCTCAGAGAACGACTTGACCGACAGGTAGCAGACTACCTGGCCTTAACCGCAGATATCGACACTCTGAGGAGCGATGAACCCCTTGACTACTGGGTGTGCCGGCTTGACCTGTGGCCTGAGCTATCCCAATTTGCGCTCGAACTTCTGGCCTGTCCCGCTTCAAGTGTCCTGTCAGAAAGGACCTTCAGTGCAGCAGGAGGTATTGTCACTGAGAAGAGGAGTCGCCTTGATCAAAAAAGTCTGGATTACCTCACCTTTCTTAAGATGAATGAGGGATGCATCCCAAAGGGACTGACACTGGGCGATACATTTGACTGAACAAGGCCTGATCAGATGAGCTGCCTTGGCCTAAAAATGGTCCACACGCTGCTGTATTTGAACTCTGAATGCCGGGTGACTTGCGTGACTTATCCGCCACCAACTAGGGTTCAAGCCGCAATGTTTTAGGGCACTTTCTGCCTGGCAAAACAAGCAGAAATTTTTCAGCCTGCTGCTACAGCAGAGGCTGCGACAATACCACATGTACTACATGCCTAATTTTTCTGGCCTCTGCTGCTGCACTTGTTATGGTGCTGCAATTTTTATGGCCGCTGCTACAGCTGCCACAATACCACATTTTCCAGCTAGGTGTACATGCCTAATTTTTCTGGCCTCTGCTACTGCACTTTTTCTGGTGCTGCAATTTTTCTGGCTGTTGCTACAGATGCGGCTGCGACAATACCCAATTTTTCTTCCATGTGTACATGCCTAATTTTCCAGATACTCTCTGCTGACATCTCTGTCCATTTTTGCAACTGTGGATATTAGATGTATGCTATGGGTAGCATGGTGGCTCAGAGGTTAGCACTGCTGCCTTGCAGCGCTGGGGCCTTGTGTTCAAATCCCACTATGTGCTGCCTCAAGGGGGGCTCTAACTATGTGCTGCCTAATATGGGGGAATATTATGTGCTGCCTAAAGGGGAGCTCTAACTATGTGCTGCCTAACATGGGGGAATCTATGTGCTGCCTAAAGGGAGGCTCCAACTATGTTCTGCCTAATATGGGGGAATCTAACTATGTGATGCCTAAAGGGAGCTAAAGCACATTATTCCAAACCATTTAGGAATAATAGGTGATTTATGCCCTTTATGGATTGGGCAGACTCTGCACCAACTATGTAATTTTCCATGGGAGTTTTACACGCCACAGTCCAGGTGTTAGTCCCCTTGAAACAACTTTTAAATCCCTATTGTGGCCAGACAGAGTCCCTGTGGGTTTTAAAATTCGCCTGCCCATTGAAGTCAATGGCGCTTCGGCCGATTCGCCGGTTTGCAAACTTTTGCGGACGTTCGTGTTCGCGGTTTGCGAACTGAAAATTTTATGTTTGCGATATCACTACTTAGCAGTTCTCCAGGGGGTACTTGAAAACAAATCAGTAATGGCAGCCATAGTCACTGGTTACTCGTCTAGACCACTTTGAAAGAAATGGTAGGCTGACGTCACTGCACCGAGGAGCAGAGCAGGAAGATAGTAAAGGGGAAGCGCGGGCATTGGGCTTCTGTGGGCAGTAACTATTATCAGCTTTGTTGCTCCACTGCTCCTGCAGACCGGGGGCATACAGCTATATTTGGGGGCACAGAGGGGGCCTAACAACTTTATGGGGACACAAAGAGGGTACTATTACTGTGTGTGACAATAAACATGGGGAGTTTGTTGGGTATTGTACTGCAGAAAGGAGCCTAAAATGTTTGTTTGGCTGGTTCTGTGGAGAAGTCTTGTATGGGGGAAATCTTAATGGTGGTCTAGGCCAGATAGTGAAGAAAAGAAAAGTAAAAAACTCCGATGAGAGAAGATATCACCTGTAAATCGGGGGACTGGGGAGATAGGGAGATGAATATATAGAGGAAAGTAAAGCATATGAATTATACTATAATGATTACAAAATGACTCTAATATGGGGATACACTTTTTTGGGAATGGGCTGTCAAGGGTTGAGAACCACTGGCTTAGGGCAATTCCCATACTAAGTTATTGATGCAGTTATGTGAGCTGTGTAAAGGCAGAGTAGGTTGTAGTAGAGAGCCTCAAAGAGACATATAGCAGCATGGTCATGGTAGGAAGGAGCATGATCTGGCAGTCACTTTGGTGTGTCTTGACACAGTGCAGCACCAGATGAAGACGTGGCCCTTACCCTGGTATGAGGATTGATAATAAAGGTTGTGCCATGTTAAATTATCTGTTCCACTACAATATCTGTGTCATACCAGTGAGCCCCTCTTATACTTATGTATATGTTATCCTGAATATGTTTATGGTAGAAACCTGAAGCAATAAACAATAAACCTCATGTCAACAAGTTAAAATATGCCCATTTATGTTGTCTAGTTTTGCTTCCCAGGGCAGAAGAGCATGCTCATGCTTCTACCACCCAGTAGCAAAGAGGACAGGCCGACTCAGGCTGGGCCCCTTTTGTCTAAGGGCCAAGATACATAAATAACACTTATACTGTGATCCCCCATGGTACATTATTAACTGGTTCCAGCACAAACACTGTAAATTAAAACCAATGTATGTTGGAAAACTAGCAAATGGTTCAAAAGTTCCCAAAATGTTGACATAAAATAGAACTGAAGATGACAAGATAAATATAATAAATAAAGCAAGCCCTAAAACCTTTATACCTAGTGGGCAGGTGCTTCTTCAGGGTCTTGTAAAGTAAGCACAGTGTACTGGAAATACAAAATGGAGCCATTCTTATCTGGTGTCCAAAGGAGCAGCTAGTCCTGGCACAGGTCAGTGCACTACTGCACTATACTGTAGGGAGGCACTACTAGACAACAAATCAGTGCATGTAATATAGCAATGAGAATAATGCTTGCACCGCTTATCCAAAGAGTCTGACTCACAATCAACATACAGCCTCCAGGTTCCAATACATACAGCACAGCCAGTGAAGCTCCCAGTGTACCTCGTCTGTGGTGCTCAGTCCATTTGTAAAGGTTTGTAGAATTCCCATAAGATAAAGATTGATAGACGGCACTCACGAATGCAGTACAACTCGGACGCTTTATTTCTTTTGGAGCAGCAGGATTATCAGCAGTTACAAGTAAGAAAAGCAAGCAACAATTGTTTCACGCTCCATGATGAAGCGCATGTAGCGTGAAACAATTGTTGCTTGCTTTTCTTACTTGTAACTGCTGATAATCCTGCTGCTCCTCAAGAAATAAAGCGTCCGAATTGTAGTGCATTTGTGAGTGCGCTCTATCAATTTTTATCTTATGGGAATCAGGGCATGTGCTTCAATCATTCAGGAATCTTACCAGTGACATTTTCACTGTAATTGTTCAGTTCTTCCAGCTATTCTCACAAGCCAAGGATCTGGACTGTTTCTGATATATGATGTATGTTGAGTTGGTTGCATGTAACTATGGTGTATGAAAGATCATTGTAGACCGAAAATAGTGTACCTGGGACCATTGTAACTTGAGGGACCACTGTATTACATATGGAACAAAGAATGTATTGCTGATGAGTTTTGAAATGAACTGCTGGCTTTACTAGAACAAAAGGTTATTGGAAATCTGCTGTTTCTCAACAGAGAAAGGAAAGTCAGCAACAGAGCGAGCTATACAATGATTTCTAGAAACATTGCATAATAAAAATTTGGCTGAGTGGAATTTTTTTTTTGTCTTTTCCACATGTTCATTAATCATAAATTGCAGCAGAGCCAGCCTTGTGTGTCTTCTACAAAGTTAATATAGATTGAAGCATTAAGACTTAAAGGGGTACTCCGCCCCTAGATATCTTATCCCCTATTCATAGGATCACCCTGCTGCACCTGGCGTTCGTTTAGAGCGTCTGGTGCAGCGCTGGAGGCTCGTGACATCACGGTTGCACTTTGCTCGTGACCTCATGTCGTGACCTCATGTCACGAGTGGAGTTTGGCCGTGATGACACGTGCGAGACAAAACCATGACGTCACGAGCCTCTGGCCTGCATCGCCAGTCATCCGGCATGGAGCAAAGTTCGCTCCATGCACCGGATGTCTGGGGGTGCCTCAGCTGAGATCACGGGGGTCCCAAGCAGCGGGACCTCTCGTCAAGCAGCAATCAGACATCTTCTCCCCTATCCTTTGGATAGGAGATAAGATGTCTAGGGGCGGAGTACCCCTTTAACATAACACATGATTTTTCTGTCATCTTTGGACATGTGACCTAAATTTAAGCAGGACACAATACAATACGCATTTTGGAAGAGAATAAAGAATAAGCATATTGATCAGTCATTTGAAGTCTACAGAAACCTGTAAGATAGAAGAAGGACCCAATGATGTCAGGAGGGAAGAGTCATAGCTAGTCTAAGCAAATATTCAGGTCACTGACTTTGGAGCCATATACACTCTATGGGGGAGATTTATCAAAACCTGCCCAGAGAAAAAGTTGCCCATATGCCAATAGCAACCAATCTGTTTGGTTGCTATGGGAAACTTGTCAACTTATCCTTTGCACAGGTTTTGATAAATCTCCCCCTATATGCTGCATTATGCATTCATTTTGTGTCACCAATATCTCAGTAATATGGCATCCAGTGGAACATGCTATATGATTTTATCTGTTGTTTGTTATAGAATTCAATATAAAAAAAATTATCATGCCTTCTTAGAAAATGAGAGGCATGCAGAGGTATAGTATTACCCTGTAGATTTTGATGGGTGGTATATTATGGCTTTTTATAACTCCCCTATCCTCAGAATAAACCAGAAGTGGGGTCTGTCAACCAGTGCCACTGTCGCTCAACTGTTCAAAGGGGGCATGGTGCTTGTGTAAGTTCTGACGCCATTTTAGTGTTTAATGCTGCAGCTCCATCCATGCATAAAACACTTGGGACAATGCTGCATTGCCGTGCATCACTGCTGCTAATATTATAGTAAGTGCTAGGATGGTAAACATTAAAAGGCTGCACAAGCACCATAGCCCCTTCAACCTAGTGTTTGGCATTGGTGATAAAAGATGAACTGCAGTTAAGCTATTTGTGTCTTATTCTTAGGGTAGGTTATCAATCCTATAAGGCTTGATAACCCTGTGACCATTTTCCATTTACCTTTGATCCTGTAACGTCCAGCTCTCCGGACAGACATTCTGGCTCTGAGCGCTTTCCTCCCCAGCTGGCAGAGCTGGGATTTGCATCGCGGGACGCGCCCTCATGTGAATCCCAGCCTGTCACTCACCTCTGCCCTCTGCTGTCCTGTCCGTCCTCCCTCAGTGCTGATGCGCTTACCCCTGCCTCCTAGGGCATGCACCAAAGCTCTCTGATTTAAAGGGCCAGTGTGCCTGTAATTATGACATTCATCTGCACTTTTGTTATAAGTACCAGCACCTCCCACAAACCTCTGCCGGATCTTTGTTTGCCCTAGTGCCTGAGAGAAAGCTATTCTGTGTCTTGCCTTGCTGTGTTCCAGACCCCTCTATTCCGTGACCTGACCTTGTCCCTGTGCCCCCTGCCCTTTGACCTCCTGCCTCGTTCCTGACCTCGCACCTGTGCCGCCAGCCCTGACAAACTGCTATCCTGATTCCTGACCACGACCTGCCATATACCTCCTGTACCTCATACCTCCTGTGCCACCTGTGTGGTCAAGTTGTGTCAGGGGTAGCGACCTTGGTGCCGCCTGCCGCAGCATGACCATCCCGCTTTGCGGAGGACTCTGGTGAAAACCAGCGGCACCTTAAACTCCACTCCCTGGCATGACCCACATCATCTACCACACAGGTCCAGCGGATCCACTACTACCCTTAGTGCTACAGCCTACTGTCGTGAGTCTTACAGTAAGATCTGGCCATGGATCCCGCTGGGGAGCCTCTGCCTGATGTTTCAGATCTTTCTTCCTTCGTGGTTCAACAGTCGCAGCAGTTAACCCGCCAGGCACAACAACTGAATCAATTGTCTGCCATGATGCAGCAGCTTCTAGCCGTCCAGCAGCAACAACAGCAACAGCAGCCGCAACCTGCTCCTGTTTCTCTACCTGTTCCTGCAGCACTATCCGGATCCAAGCTTCGTTTATCCCTACCCTCGAAGTATGAAGGTGATCCAAAGTTGTGTAGAGGCTTAGTGACACAGTGTTCCCTGCATTTGGAGCTCATGGCAGATCTGTTCCTGATGGAACATGCTAAAAAGGCATTTATGCTCAGTTTATTGTCCAGAATAGCCTTGTTTTTGCAACTCCTCTCTTGGATCGTAATGATCCGCTCTCCTCTAATCTGCCTGCCTTCCAAGCAAAATTCCACAGTTTATTTGAAGAACCCGCACGAGCTTCCTCTGCCGAGACTGCTCTACTGAACCTCTGTCAAGGGAGCTCCTCCTCCGCTTGGAATGACGAGGCCTTGTGTGCTACATTTGAAAAAGGACTGTCCTTTTGGTGAAAACCAGCGACACCTTATACTCCGCTCCCTGGCACAGCCCACATCATCTACCACACAGGTCTAGCGGATCCATTACTACCTTGAGTGCTACAGCCTACTGCCGTGAGTCCTACAGATCCATTATGTAAGGAATGCTGGTATGTTCAGGAATGGTAATCTATATAACTCTTTTCACATTGCCATTATGCACTTTACAGGAGTCATTACAATGGTTCCTGATAGATCCTGTTAGGTCTCTTAAATTTACATTTGAATTTACAGGAAAGTATATTGTAGCATAGTATGCTGTTCTCCCCTCCAAAGATCAGTGAAAAGAAAAATCAGAAATAGACCCTAACCCCAGTGTGAACCTGGCCTTTTTTGAGCCCTACAACTTAACCTTCACTTTAAAGGGGTACTCCGCCCGTAGACATCATAACCCCTATCCAAAGGATAGGGGATAAGAAATCTGATTGCAGGGGTCCTGGCACTGGGGACCCTGTGATCTCTGTTGCAGCACCCCAGACATCTGGTGCATGGAGCGAGCTTTGCTCTGTGCTGGATGACTGGCGATGCAGGGCGGAGGCTTGTGATGTCACGGCCACACCCCCTCAATGCAAGTCTATGGGAGAGTGGGCATGGCCGTCATGAGTGGGGCATGGCCATGATGTCACGAGCCTCCGGTGCTACACCCGATGCTCTAAATGAATGCCGGGTGCAGCAGGGAGACCGGGGGGGGGGGGTTGGTGTGCTTTGGAAAGCAAAAATTTGTAGGCTGGGGGTGATCTAAAAATTATAAACATGCTATACTCACTTCCTCTGAGTTCCCACAACTGCTGGCACTGAAGCTTCCGGTCCCCTGTTGGATTTCACTGTCCCTTCCAAAAAGCATCTTCCCCCTCATCCAGTCAGTGGCCATAGTGGTGTCTTGTCTCAGTTACTGATTAGCTGAGCTGGTCAGTATTGCACAGTCGGGACAAAACAAAACCTGGAAGGGGTGAAGAAGAGCGGGGGCCTAGAGTGCCATTGCGGTTGCTGCAGGGGACCAGGGGAGGAGATTATAGTTGTTCTTTACTTTTACACCTATTCCAGCCCTGGAGCAAAATTCTGCTTTGCCTGGCAGCCTCTTTAAAATGAAAGTTAAATTGTAGGGTAAGTTATGCACATTATTATAGTTCTGTATAACCTGTAAGGAGCCTGAATATACTGCATAAAAGTACATTTAAGTCCAGAACCAAATGCTTGTTTTGTCCAGACAACAGCTTCAAGGCCAGTATTATACACCCATGTTATACAGGCTCTCATCTTGCTGTGGGCCTAAAGCCTAATAGGATTTTGTCATGTATAGTCTAGTATATTATATTCTGTGTTTATAACCATAGCTCATAAAATGCAGATCTTAAGGAGAATACTGAATGAAACAAAAGCTTATAGTTCCCAGCTCTCGTCTGAGATTAAAGCATTTGTAAAGGGTTGATCAGCTAGGATGTAACCAAGGAACACTCACTTCCCATTTGTTTTCAAGCCTTTAATTGGAATAAAGGTGAACTATCAGACTTAATTGAATTTCCTGCATTACGTCCTCTTGTATGTGTGACACTGATGGTTGTAGCAGAGCTGTTTTATAGGTGGATTTTAAACAGTATGTCATTCTAATTATAGCCCAGGAGCTTTGTAAGAGGTAATGTCATTTGTGTGTGATCTACAAGTCCAGTCACAAGGCCCTAATATGTTAACATATAAATAGAGAAGATGGCTATTAAATGGGCATGAGCCATTAATCATTACTATTTTCCCCTTTAAAAAAAAAAAAAGAAAAGAAAGAAAATGAGAATTTATTTTTTGGTTTTAAAAATCCAAGCTCCATTTACTTCTGAAATGTAAGGACCCTGATTTGGTCACTATATTTATAGATCAGGTCACAACTTTGCAAATTTATATTGTGTCAAAAAAAATGGAAGCTGATTGGTCAAATATACATTGAAACATCTAAGTTTTGCTCTTATTCCACACATAGTACTTATCACCTATATTGTTAGGTCAGATCACTGGAATGCCCACCAATCAAGAATGAAGGTCCCTCGTCCACATGCTTGGCCATTTACTCTCTTTGGTGCTCAGCTATAAATCTGTCCCTGTAATCGGTGGGGGTCCCAGCAGTCAGACCCTTACTGATCAGCCAGTTATCACTTATGCCGCCCAGATAGCTCTTATCTTCTAGCCTTGTATAAACATTTCTAATCCAACAAGTTTAAAGGAATATGGACTAAACCTTTCCCTATGACAGGTTCCCGAAGCTGATTTCCCAAAGCTGAAATAAAGGGCTCCCTGTTCACAATCTTTTTTAATTTTTTTTAAATTTTTTTTTTATGTATCGCTGGTGGTGCATTAAACATAAAAAATAATCTAAACTTACCTACCCCTATCATCTCCTGGTCTGATGTCTCCTTGTCCCTGCTTATTACCCCTACTTCGTGGTTTATGTTGATGCCTCGCTCAAGCAGGAACTGCCCCACTTAGCCAACCACTGACTGATGTCAGACAAGGCTGTGGCCAGCAATTGGTTGAGAGGGCATTTAATGCAAAAACAACCCATCAACAATAACCAGGAAGTAGTGGTGATGTCAGCACAGGGGTTACTTTACCTACAACTTGACCCTGTCTATTTGGATGATCTGCCATATATAGAGGCCCTCAACTGGGCAATGAGCCCTTCCTAACGTAGTGCAAGGGAATGGGATAGGGGAGACTGATGGCTTAAGGTCAGCAAAACAGGTTCAGTACCAGGATGTCACATCAAGGTCCAAATCATACTGCAGAAGGATTGTTAAAAGTAATCTCTGAGTCAAAGTCCGGGAGAATATAAATGAATCCAAATCGCTAGGCAGAAGTGGTAGTCCAGGTAACAAGCAAATTATTACGGGAATCCAATACAGCAAACAACACATGTGAGGCTATGAAGGCCAACCAAAGGAGGCTACAGCCAGCAGCTGCCTGTTTATGTCTGGCACTGTCAACTTGAGACACCAGTTCCAAGCCTGATTGGTCCAGTGTGTCCATGCTGTCTGATTGGTTAACCAGTTCTGCTGTCAGCGGGGCTGGAAGCCATAACAATGGACCTCTGCGCCACGGTGAGATCAGTATCTTACATGTTATGAGCAGGTACTGGGAGACATCATGTTTGGAAGCTGTGGGGGATCTGAGTGGGTGAACATAATTATTTTTATATGAATTACTGTAGATTGCATGTGCATAAAACTATTCTGTTTTATATTCAGTTTTTTTTTTTCTTTCCTAAAAAGACTTTTTTTTTACCCTCAGGGGCCACTAAAACAAAATCTAACTGTTAGGTGACTGATGATATGTAGAAGGAACAGCTGCCCCTCTCTGTTGCTGCCCTAAGTACCGCACAGCAAGTGCCTCTAGACACAACTGGCAAAAGTTAAAGTGCAGCTTACCATTTATTTCAACAAAAAATATTTACTTTGAGTCAATAAAATATGGATAAGAAGAACATCTATTATGCTCCATCCAGGACACCCAGAATTTACTGTTGTTGTAGAAATCCTGAAGACATAGGAAATGTTTTGGAAGCTGTTGTCTTCAAAAACTACCTTTACCAGATAAATGTAAAATATGTTGTGCCAGCTGTTTCAATACCAGTCTTTTCACAAGAGAGATTTGGAAACTAGAGACCGGATCTATAATTAGTCTCCAAACCTTAATAAGATTAGGCTGAAAAACTCTGCAATGCTTTATGTGTCATAGGCCACAGCAATATAGCGATGGGTACAATAATCATAAAACTAAACAGCATTGGTGATTGTACAGCAAGAAATATTGTGCGATACAAAAGTGCAACTTGATTCATCTAGGGGTAAACAAATAAAGTATAAGGTTTTGCATCTTTGCCCTGATATCACAGCAAGGTGACATTTAACTAAAGTATCCTATTTCTCCTGATTTAATAAACAATTATATTTTTGCAATAATATGGGTTGGATCTAAGTGTCTGCCTAAATGAAAATGAAATTAAAGATTCATTTGTGTAAATATTGCAGTCAATATTATAAGGAGATATTCATTTTCATAATAGAGTCATTTCTTGAAAGACGTTAGAGGTTATTCGCAATTGGAAAAAAATAGCAAACATTTGTTCTCAATACCAGTAAATATGCTCCATAAATTGAGTCAAGCTGGGTCAAAAGCAAGTCACTGGTAGCCCTTATCAATGAACTGTTTTTAAGATCAACAGCACCCACAATACACTGTGAACAGAGCCCAGAGCAAACAGCTCCATACTTGGTGAAGTGGAAGCTCTAGGTTTATTCAGCTCAGCCCGTATTCATTTCAGCAGCCGATCAGAGAGTGGTGGGTGGTGCCACCCCCCACCAGTCTAATGTTAAGAACCTATTTAATTACCTGTTGTTTGTATTAAATGACCACTGTCAGAAAACTTTTTTATACTGTATGTTGTTACTGATGAAAATTAAAGATGTTCTGTAATATGGTTGTTTAAAATATTTTGAAAATTTTACAAAGAAAACAGCTCCTGAAAATCCCACCACTAGGGGTCCCCATTCCTACTGGGACATTAAAGGAGTAGTCCAGAGCGCATTTTTCTCATTTTATCCCGTCCGGGCTGCAAAATAAAAAAATAAAAACTTTCTCTTACCTGCCAACGAGCCCCCGGAGCTCCGGTACACTCCGGTACAGGTCTTCGGTCCCCGGGCTGTATTCTTCTTACTTCCTGTTAGCCCAGCACGTCACACGGAGCTTCAGCCTATCACCAGCCTAGGCGGGACATCACTGCGGCCGGTGATAGGCTGAAGCTCCGTGTGATGTGCCCGGCTAACAGGAAGTAAGAAGAATACAGCCCGGGGACTGAACACCTGTACCGGAGTGTACCGGAGCTCCGGGGGCTCGTTGGCAGGTAAGAGAAAGTTTGTTTTGTTATATTTTGCAGCCCGGATGGGATAAAATGGGAAAAGTTTGCGCTGGACTACTCCTTTAACTAGTCCTGCAGCAGCATCAGGCTTGTCCATGAGTCATGAACAAGAAATGACTCATGGACAAGGCTGCATGAGCAGACACACCAATCCCCTCCCACCACCACAAGGAGAGACACGTCCCCTTCCCATGAGAGGATTTCTAACACTGTGAGCTAATGAAAAGAGGTATTTTTATAATAAATATAGGTGATGGAGGCATAAAAATAAGAAGTACATTGTCAGGATTGAGTACTGAAAAACATATTATAGTTTTTTTTTGTTTGTTTGTTTAATCCAGCAGGTACGCTTTATAGATTTATCTTTTTTATTTTGGCCATATATATATATTTTTTTAATAATTTCATAATTTTTTATTTTATTTTTTAATTTTTTCATTTTATGACCTATATTTTATAATGATCTTGAAATGTTGCAGTCTCCATTCTGGCACCTAGTTCTAAAACCTAGCTGAGACTTCCTGTTCTGATCATTTCCCAGTAATGCCTTTCTTCTCACCACAGACAGGAGTGAAAGATGACACAAAGATAGATTACACTAAACCCACCACCATTTATAGCAGAACTTAATATCCTTCATCACTGTAGAATGACCACTGAAAAGGTCAAAGAGAATGTTCAGTGCTGTCTCCAAATGGTCCTGTCCATTGTTCACTATGGGGGAGATTTATCAAAACATGTCTAGAGAAGAGTGGTGCAGTTGCTGATTTTTCCCAGGCCTTTTTAAAAATGAAAGAAGCAATCTGATTGGTTGCTATGGGCAACTGCACCACTCTTCCTCAGCACAGGTTTTGCTAAATCTCCCCTTATATCCATGATCCTGCTGTAAAGCATATCACTAGATGCTGTTAAAAACATCTCAAGCAAGATGGCAGCCTCCATAATAATGCATATAAAATCAGTAAAAAGAACTTGCTTTAATATCTATCTCTAATCAGAAGACATCCAGTTGACTCATTCCCTTTAAGTTTCTATACAATGTATCTTCCATGCTTTATTTTATTTTTTTGCAAAATAACAAAATATGGAGCTGTTCTATTGCCAACTTTTGGAGGTAGTTGCCCTGTAAGTACATACTTGATGTCTAACAGAACCCTGATACATGACTAGAAATTATCCACTAAACCAGAATTTTCTTCAAATGGAAGAGTACCAACCTGTAGACAGTTGTATTTTTTATTGAAATAACTTTATTAGCAATCAATCATCAATCAAAAATACAATAAATTATACATTCACCATACCTAGCATGACAGTACAATATACAGCACAGTTTCCATATGCTACACATCATACTGCATGCTACACTAAGACTTCTACATACATTGTAAAACTGTATCATAAACCACAGCATCAGACAACAAAGCATTGGGGACAAGGATACGGGAAGGGGGTTGGAAAAACAGGACAGGGAGAAGAAATCACAGGCCCGAAGCTTTATTAAAAGACAAAGACACACAAAGGAACATCGGGGAAGGAGAGGGGTTTAAATCCTCTTCTTCATTGATGTCTGGATTGGGGTTCATGCTTCTCATCAGTACAGGGCAGGGTGTTGGTTTTGTGTGGGTGAGTGGATACCAAGATAGTGTAGGGTTCACAGGCCAAGCAATGCTCATTGGGGGAAAAAAAGGATAAAAAGCGGCTCTCCAGAAGGAAAAAAAAAACTTGATTTCTAGTGCCACGTATTCTAGGTAGATTGCCTGTGCTCGGCATTACTAGGGACACTATTGTTTAGGGGTCCTTGCTCATTGTCAGTAGGAGCAGAGTCTACATAACGAAATTGTATCACACATGTATATCTTTATAAAGATAGATATATTTAAAGCACCATATAATTCAAATATTTGCAAATGCAATGTAGTTAATAAATTCATTTTGCATATTTGTCCTTATTTTTTAGGTTTAAGGGAAGAGAAGCAAGCCATAACACATACACATCTCAAGATGGAGAATATTTCATCATATCAAGTAGAACTTTCTTGCTCCAAAGCAGGAAGACACAACTACATATTTATTGCAGTTCCAATAATCTACAGCACAATATTTATCATAGGAGTCTTTGGAAACAGTCTTGTTGTCATTGTCATTTTCTGTTACATAAAGATGAAGACGGTGGCCAGCATTTTCCTAATGAATTTAGCTATTGCTGATTTGTGCTTTGTGATGACATTGCCATTGTGGGCAGCATACACCGCCATGCACTATAACTGGCCATTTGGCACCTTCTTGTGCAAACTGTCTGCAGCGGCGATCACCTTAAATCTATATACCTCTGTATTTTTGCTTACATGCCTCAGCATTGACCGCTATATAGCCATTGTCCATCCAATGGTATCTCGTGTTCGACGAACAATAATGGTTGGCAAGATCATTTGCATCTCTATATGGATCATCGCATGCTTGGCAAGCCTGCCTGCTTTTATTTATCGTACAGTAGTTCCTCTCAAGGAGAATATAACAGTGTGCGCTTTCTACTATCCAGCCAACTCTTCTCAAACATTTTTGACTGGGATGAACATAACAAAGAATGTTCTTGGATTCTTTGTTCCTTTTCTGATCATCTTAACAAGCTACACATTAATTGGCAAGACATTGAAGGCCACCTTCCATGGTCATAGGGGCAGGACTAGGAATGATGACATCTTTAAGATGATTGTGGCCATTGTTCTGGTGTTCTTCTTCTGCTGGCTTCCGCATCAGATTTTTACCTTTTTGGATATTTTGATTCAGCTGGAGATAATAAAAAGCTGTCAATTTGAAGACATTGTAGACACAGGGATGCCAATCACTATTTGTATTGCCTACTTTAACAGTTGTTTGAACCCTTTCCTGTATGGGTTTTTTGGAAAGAATTTCAGGAAACACTTCTTACAACTTCTTAAAAACATACCACCCAAATTTACGACACACGCAAGTCTCAACACAAAGATGAGTATGCTTTCATATCGTCCATCAGATCACCACAGCGCTTCAGTCAAAAACTCATCACATCTGAGTGAACATGAAGAACAACCCATTGCAAATACTTAGAATGGAAAATTGTACAATTCAAGGATTAAGAGTCAGCACAATTGGCCATTGAGCCTTGAAATGAGTGTTCAGTTGTGTTGTCCTATAAGTACAATACATATTCCAATGGCCACAAAACCTCTGCTGTATAAAGAGAATGTATAGTTTAGTGTATTGTAGTATACGGAAAGAAGACTGTATGTACAATATCAACACTTCACAAATAAGCAGAAATCAAATAAAATATATGACTGACTGAATGAACGAATGAATGAATGAACTAATGATCATTAATGACTATACCTCATTTTCTGAAAGAATGTTTTCATATTACAGCAATTTTATTTTTATGTAGTAAGAATTTACACAATTAAATATATATTATTTCATATCCATGTTTATATTGAGAGTATGTAAATAGTCGGTGTCACAAATTCATTGTTTTTTTTTATCCATTGAGGGCTTTGCATAGTTTAATGTAAATTTTCTATATCGTTATAAAAGTTCCTAAAAGACAAAATGCTGTGTATTTCGTATGGTGTTTATTTATTTTATTTAAAGGATATCTGTCACCAGGTTGGTCTGTGCTGCCTTGACTAAAGTCAGCTATCTTTATGAGCTGCTGCCACTGACTGACAGCTTTCTGTCTATGCACAGTATTGACAAAACACCACCAGTCATTGGCAGGGGGTCAGTCTAAAGTGTTAGCTCATATTGTTGTGGACTCCAGAGCATACACTCACTACCCGATCCTGGGGCATCAAAAGAAAGAAGATAGCGCCTGAATCAGGGTCTCTGTTACAAGTTTTCTGCTGCCCTCGGATAGGCGACAGATTCCCTTTAAATTTACTTTTTAATGTGTTGTTTATGCTGGAAACCTCCTATGGAGAATCTTTGCCCAGCCCTGCAACTGTTTATACCTCTAAAAATTATTAATTAAAAAAGCTTGATATGGTATTGATAGAAAATACAAACAGACGACTCTTGTTGGTTGATGCATTGTTGATCAGTTGACCCAAGTTTTCTTTTTTCTTTCCCAGAAACGGAGTCACAGAGCTAGGAACAATATGATTTTGACCAGTGCCTGTACTACAAACCTATACCAATAGGTTAGTGCCTGTGATACTGATACTGATTCCCCTTTAAGGGTATGTTTACACATGCATATTTTTGCTGCAGATCTGCTGCAGATCTTACTGCCCATTGACTTCAATGGTTAGCAAAATCTGCTACAGCAAATCTGCAGCAGAAAATATGCAAGTTTGAACGTACCCTTAGGCAGGATCTGCTGCACATTTTGCTGCATACTTGTGCAGCTGATTGTGCTATCCATTAACTTCAATATGCAGCAAAAATATGCAGTAGATCCTGGACATGTGAACGTACCTTAAGGACTCGTTCACACGAGCAGATTTATGTGTGGATTTACCGCAGCTGATCTGCTGCTTTTTATTTTCTGCTGCTTATTTTCAACTGCTTATTTTCTGTTGCTTATTTTGTCATTGACTTACCAGCCAAAAATAAGCAGCAGAAAAAAAATTGTAGAAAATAGGTAGCTAGCTGAAAATCTGCAGCAAAATCCGCACTAAAATCCGCAGCAGAATCTGCTCGTGTGAATCAGCCCTTAGAGTCTGTTCAGATTTGCTACTGCAGATTTCACTGCCCATTGACGTCAATGTGTGCAGCAGAAAATAGGCTTGTGTGAACGCACCGCAAAGCTTAATTTAGTTATGTGACTATAACACACAGTGAACACATCTAGTCCACCATCTAGAGTTACTCTTGAAAGAAACGCATTTAAAATAAGCAACAACAAAAATAACATTTTCGGGAGGGTTAGTTCAATTGTTATGCAACTGTTAAGAAGTTAATTGAAAAGTAATGAACAGCGATATCACATACAGGCCATGAAAAAGACTGAAACTATTTCTAGAAAACCAAGCAGACTTCTCTGTATAAGATCACGGATGTTTTTCATAGTAAACTGGCTGATAGCATAAAGGAAATCTGTCACCAGTGTCACCTGCACTAACCTGTCGGTACCGTCAGGTAGTGCAGGTGACACTGATGACAACGGTACTCACCTTGTCCCGTTATGTGCAGGGAATCTCCAGTAATCTTCTCTGTTAGCTCAGCTACGGGCACCCGGCTTGGGGCATGGGCGAAGCTTAGTGACATCACCGCTGCTGTTCTCTCACAGCGGGACCCAGCAGAGAGTAGCAGCGGAGGGGCATGGAGCGAAGCTTAGTGTAGTCACCGTGGCTGCTCTCTGCTGGGTCCCGCTGTGGGGGAAAAAAACAGCGGTGATGTCACTAAGCTTCGCCCGTGCCCCAAGCCGGGTGCCTAGAGCAGAGCTAACAGAGAAGATTACTGGAGATCCCCGCCATGGATCGTGACAAGGTAAGTAGCCTTGTCATCAGTGTCACCTGCACTACCTGTCGGTACAGACAGGTTAATGCAGGTGACACTGGTGACAGATTACCTTTAAATATGGCCGTATTTAATAAAGATTGTTAAAATATGTCAAGGGGCATCTAAAAGATCAGTTTTAAATATAGCTGTCAACACTATGACCATCCAGCTTTGATCTAAACAGCTGAGCTATTCCAAACAGACGGTTGCTAAAGATAAACTACCTAATAGCGTCAAACTTTCATTCATTGCCAGAAGATATGTCTCCCCAGAAACCACACATTTATTTATTGTGCTACAGTGTAATGCAATGTCTATGGTGTAAAAAGAATCATTGGATAACTTGATGCATTATGTAAAATGAACTACCTTTCTAATGTACAAGCATTTCTGCAAATTGTACAAATATATGTTACTACCATCTTAGGACATCCACTGAGACGGTGGAGCATGCTCAGTTCAGCTGCACATTGCTTGTTAGTCTTTACTGTATATGCAAGAAAGGGGGATTGTGGGAAAGTGTGTGCTCTGGATGTGATCAGATCCATGGGGGAGAAGAACAGTACAGAGATGTAGGCAATTTTACCTAAAAATAAATTACATTTGTGTTCAGATATATAGATAAATAGATAGATAGATATACATGACACATATCTAATTTGACCAACTTTGCTACCAGCTAAAATCTTCTTCCTTTTTTTTTTGTTTATTTATTTATTTATTTATTTATTTTTTAATAATGGACCTACAACTTTCTTTCTGTAGACTGTGTCTATAATTGATTTTACCATTTCTTACAGCTCTCAGTTTACGGATGGAATATTTTCATATTTCCTCATCATTTTCTGTGAGTATATATAAGTATATTCACATGTGGCCGACATCTATGCAAATGCTGCAGTATCATCCCTATTCAGATGTATAGAGTTCATTTTCTCCAACAAATCTATTGTGTGTAAATATACCCAACGAATGAGGCGGAGACACAGCGTTCATGTGTCGCCGCCTCCCCCATAGCTGACGTGCTGGGTAAGAAATGTGCATTAGCAGAGCAGAGCCGGGGCCTCCTAGATGAGGTAGAACCCTCCGTGATCAGACACTTATCTCACACACCTTATCAATAAAGAGATATAGTAAGTGAACATTGTATACAAAAATAAAGAAAACAATTCCTTACTGAATTCATGGAATTTTTGGAATCACATGACCTTTAGCAACTGCTTAAAGTACTCAGCCGAGTGTCTTCAGAGGTCTGGGCTAATGCTTGGCATTAGCCCAGGCCTCTGTAGTAGCTCGGCTAAGTGAAACATGTCGGGGGGCTAGTGTCGCCAGAGTACCTTAAGCAGGCTAATGAAATGCAGCTACGTGTTTGCTAAGACAATAAAAGAGGCCAATAGGGTTGCACACTACAGCGTACAGTTGTAAGCATGATTGAGGTATCCAGCCCTGTGGCAAACAATATTTATACTCTGTCGATATAGGTATTTTTGAAGAGTTTTTGTGATAGTATTTCTTCATCCCAATGTCTTCAACCTATAATGGAGGGAAGTTGAAGAAGTTTAAAAACCATTTTTATTTTGGCTGTATACTTAATTTGAGATCATTTTATCCATATGTCTGTACAATGCATTTTCATCATCCACAGCTAGACTTCAGGCCCACAATGTATATATTTTATAATTTAACATTACATTTTTGTATCCAGTTGGTTTTAACATTACATAGAAAAAAAAAATATTGCAAACTGGACAAAGAAGCATCTGGTTTCATATGAATCACGTATGAATATATTAATCATAGTCGTATTAAGGTAAATGTAAACTAAAATAAAAACTATAGGTCATGGCACTAAAAAAAAGTTATAAGGGTCAGAACACGGCAATGAACAGAGTTTTTTTTTTTTCAAGCTTTCAATATATTTATTTACTTTTTTTTAAAAATTTTTTATTTTTTTAAAGAAACTAAAATTATCCAAGTTTGGTATCATTGAAATTGTACTAATAGACTAAAGTTTGCATGTCAGTTTTAGGGTAGGGTCCCACTGAGAATGATAATCCGGCCCTGACTAAGCCTCAGTATTTGTCTGACACTTCCTCTTCTATACATATCACTTTCAGTTTTCTTCTTATCATCACAGGTAGGATTACAGTGAAAGGCTACACAAATCTAAAGAGCAAGATATATTGACAGGATCAGACCATTCATAATAGGTTATGCTCAGAGCTCAGCTTCCCCCACCCCAGACCTCTGCACAAAACATGCCTAAAAACCTCTTCCATGGAAGTTAATAGAGTCCCCTCCCCCTTCCACACTATTGTTCCTGTGCCCATGTAGCCATAAAAATGTGCTAAAAATGACATTTAAAAAAAAATTGAATATAGAAGATTAGAATAAAAACAGAAAATCTCTCATTATCTAGGTGATATATCATATTTAAAGGGGTACTCCGGTGAAAACCTTTTTTCTTTTAAATCAACTGGTGGCAGAAAGTTAAACATATTTGTAAATTACTTCTATTAAAAAAATCTTAATCCTTCCTGTATTTATTAGCTGCTGAATACTACAGAGGAAATTCTTTTCTTTTTGGAATGCTCTCTGATGACATCACGAGCACAGTTCTGTCTGCTGACGTTATTATAATAATAATAATGCTTTATTTATTGTTGTCCTTAGTGGGATCTGAACCCAAGTCCCCAGCACTGCAAGGCAGCAGTGCTAACCACAGAGCCACCATGCTGCCCTTAGCATACATCTGGTATGCATGGTTGCTAAAATGGACAGAGATGTCAGCAGAGCGCACTGTGCTCGTGATGTCATCAGTGATCCAAAAAGAAAGGAATTTCCTCTGTAGCATTCAGCAGCTAATAAGTACTAGAAGGATTAAGATTTTTTAATAGAAGTAATTTACAAATACGTTTAACTTTCTGGCACCAGTTGATTTAAAAGAAAAAAGGTTTTCACCGGAGTACCCCTTTAAAGAGATGATTTACTTTTAATTTGCTTTATAGAAGATTATATGTAGTGCTCCAAATGCTAAGGATGTGTTTACAGGCAGCTAATTTGTTGCAAAAATGTGTTGGAAAGTTCATAATCCGTTCCATAAATCTGAATAGGTTGTTGCTTCAGCATGTGCATGGATTTTTTTCAAATGTCATTAAGAGATATGAAACATGCACAGAGGGTTCTGCAACAAATCCAAAACCGCAAAAGGATATTTATACAACTAACATCTGAAACATTCAATAACCCATATCAGATCACCCATTACAGTTTAGCAGATATATATGTTATTATATTATATAATACATAAAGGAAGGTAAAACACCAGAGCAAGCATAGTGCAAACATCAAACAAGCAAGGAGTACTGAATCAGGGAATGTACTGTAGATTATTCATACAGATCAACTTCATAGGTGGACATCCAGCATGCTCCGCGATCCTCAATAGTGGTGTGAATAGGTACATTCAGTTCAGGTATTTTATTTGGGGAGTAGACCCCAATGCAAATACTTTATAGTTATCATGGCAATAGATGACTGATCATAAGTTCAGACTATAATTTGCTCACATTGAACAGAAGAGGAAATACATTTATTTGTGTATTGGTATTGGTATGTACAGTTGTTTTGTTTCCTTTATTTTAATGATTACTTTGAAAGCTGCCTTGAGAAAATGCTGTCATCAATTGGGAACCTTATATAATATTGTGGCCCTTCCTTGGATGTTTAGAAACATTACATAAAGAAATATGTACTGATCATTAAAGGGGTACTCCGCCCCTAGCATCTTATCCCCTATCCAAAGGATAGGGGATAAGATGTCAGATCGCTGAGGTCCAGCTGCTGGGGACCTCCGGGATCTCCGCTGCGGCACCGCGCTATCATTACTGCACAGAGCTAACTCACTCCGTGCGTAATCACGGGCAATACAGGGGCCAGAGCATCGTTATGTAACCGCTCCGCCCCCTCGTGACATCACGGCCCACCACCACAATACAAGTCTATATGAGGGGGCATGACGGCCATCACGCCCCCTCCAATAGACCTGCATTAAGGAGGCGGGCCGCGACATCACGAGGGGGCGGGGCCGGGATGTCACGATGCTCTGGCCCCTGTATTGCCCGTCATTACGCACGGAGCGAGTTAGCTCTGTACAGTAATGATAGCGAGGTGCCGCAGCAGAGATCCCGGGGGTCCCCAGGAGCGATACCCCGGCGATCAGACATCTTATCCCCTATCCTTTGGATAGGGGATAAGATGTCTAGGGGCAGAGTACCCCTTTAACGCTGCACCCCAATGAGATCTCCTAGGCCAGGCTTATCTTCAATGATGCCATAGAGCATGCCATGCCAGATATAGGCTCAATATGTCTGCATTGTTTTTTGCAGTATACACTTCTGTTGATGTATTCCCATCATTAAAAAAAAGATGCACTTAGCCTAAAAGTAATCTAAAGATTAAATTCCAGCACTGTATATATTTCTACTGCAAATGTTACCTTGAATTGGCGATATATGCATATATGATGTAGACTACGCAATAGGGATGGGCACGAATGTTGTTTTACTTTTATTATATTTGGTAATGTATTAATAAAAATTACAAAATCAACTGATCATTTGCTCTTAAAAGGGAAACTGACCCAATATACTGGGTTATAGTGCGGGTGAACTGGAGTGAAAGGATGTGTCACTTACATGAATCGGTCAAGTACTTTCAAGGTTATTCCCCTTCCGTTGTTCTATGACTAAAGCCCCTCTGTGCACAATGGAGGCGAGGAGCCGATTCGCCGAGCTTCCCTGCCTCCTCATCATGTTGTGATATGCCCACCCCTGATTTGAATATGAAATTTTATTCACTCTCATTCACATGAGCGCTCTATTATTGTAGCACAGCACAGGCCCCCATCTTCCGGGGGTAGCGATAGTGCTCACGTGACCAGAGGCTCCCAAATAACTAGGGGGGAGATTTATCAAAGCCTGTGCAGAGGAAGAGTGGTGCAGTTGCCCATAGCAACCAATCAGATTGCTTCTTTCATTTTCCACAGGCCTCTAAAGAGGCCTGTGGAAAATGAAAGAAGCAATCTGATTGGTTGCTATGGGCAACTACACCACTCTTCCTCTGCACAGGTTTTGATAAATCTCCCCATAGGACGTTAGAGTAAAGTCAGTTTCCCTTTAACCATGTGTGACTTTCTAAAGGACCTTCTAAAGGTCCTGTGTTTATCACAGCATGTATTTATTGTACAGCATAGTCTACATGTGTACAGTGTTCCACAATCTAGCTTTCCAGTTGCTGTAGAACTCTAACTTTGTCCATGTGATGACAGCTGCAGGCTGCTACACTGTTGTATGTGTTTGCTGGAGTGTATTTAGACTACTGTATATAAAAAGGAAATAAATAGCTATAAAGATTGTGATAAATGTTTCTTTGTTGTACAGAACCTATAAGTGGGAACTCCAGTGGGAAAAAAAAAAATAGTCAAATCAGCTGGTGCCAGAAAGTTAAACAGATTTGTAAATTACTTCTATTTAAAAATCTTAACCCTTCCAGTACTTATCAGCTGCTGTATGCTCCAGAGGAAGTTGTATAGTTCTTTTCAGTCTGACCACAGTGCTCACTGCTGACACCTTTGTCCGTATCAGGAACTGTCCAGGAGTGGTTTGCTATGGGGATTTGCTTGTACTCTGTTTAGTCCCTGATACAGACAGAGGTGTCAGCAGAGACCACTGTGGTCAGACAGAAAGAACTCCAGAAAGAAATACAACTCCCAGTAAAGCATACAGCAGCTGGTAAGTACTGGATGGAATAAGATTTTTAAATAGAAATCATTTACAAATATGTTTAACTTTCTAGCACCAGTTGATTTGAAAAAAATAAATTTTACTAGAATCCGAAATACGATTTTTTACCGTGAATATTTACTTTGTGATTTTGCGAATATTTAAAATATAGTGATATATATTTGTAATGACGAATATTCATTTTTTTTGGTTTTTTTGCGAATATTTGTGAATATGCTAATATACAAATATTCGACAATATTGGCACTTCCAGTCAGAGGACACTGATGCCTCCCTTCTTTTAGGTGAAAGATATAATTAGTGACGAGCGGCAGGGGCCATATTTGAATTTGCAATATTTTGCGAATATATGGACGAATATTCGTCCTTTTTCGGCAAAATTTACATATTCGCTATGTTCTTTCTCTTTGTTTTTCTATGCAAAAATTCATAATGAAATTTGCATAGTGCGCATGCGCTATTCTATCTTTCACCTAAAAGAAGGGAGGGATCAGTGTCCTCTGACCGGAAGTGCCGATATTCGCGAATATGCAAATATTTGCATATTCGCATATATTCCCATATATTTGCATATTTACAACAACAAAAAAGAATATTCCTCATTATGAATGTATATCACTATATTCTAAATAGTCGCAAAATCGCGAAATGCCGATATTCATGGTAAAAATTAGCATTTTGAATATTCGCGCTTAACCCTAATAATCGCGCGTGCGCACTATGCGAATTTCACTAGGAATTTTCACATGAAAAAAAGACAAGGAACATAGCGAATATGCAAATATCACGAACATAGGACAAATATTCATCCATATATTCACGAAATGTCACAAATTTGAATATGGCCCCTGCCGCTCATCACTATTGGAGTACCCTTTAAGCAATCGTTCATGAAGCCATTCACTGGCCTTAGTCATAGTCCATCTATCTCTAATGGTAGAATTTAGTTTTACAAAGGTGGAGTTAAATGTGTTTAGAACTGATGGTGTAATAAATATATTTATCAAATGACTGACGTTTTAAATAAATACATTACAAACATCGTTTAAAGATTGTGAGTTTTTACATAGTGCTAGAACTTGGTATTGTTAAAAGGTTTGCATCACTGTGTTAGATCTGAATGTCATTGGTGCAAGATTATTAAACATCTATTTAGGAGATGAGCAGGTGTAAAATGTAGATTATCGTATATCAGATAGAAGTCAAATGTCACTCATAATTTGATGATTTTTCATGGTCAGTACTATACTCATAGTGAATGTTAAAGTCTATGGACACATTTTAATGTTTTAATTTTTAATAATTAAATTGTTCTTATTTTGGTGTGAAAATCTTTTTCCAATAAGTCTCCATAAAAAGTTGGTTGTTTTAGACTTTGATTTAGTCATTAATTAGGTTAGAAGATTATTCAGGACAGGAGAGAAAGGAGCTGGAGACTGAGCCATTAACAGCCAATCTGACTTCTAAAAATTAATGAAAAATTAATTAGTATAGAAGATTGTTCAGGAGAGGAGAGAAAGGGGCTGGAGACAGAGATGTTAATAGCCAATGTAAAATCAAAGAGGTAGGGATGATGGCACTACAACATAGTTGTGCTCTTTGTAACCCAAGGAAGGCTTCTGAATGGAGACAGGTAGCCAGGTGTATGCAGACACAGTTTATGGCATAGGTGTTGCTCAATGAGGTAGTAGATACTTGGATAAATTAAATGAGAAGAGAAACAGTTCATGGCACTCACCCACTGTGTCTTGGTTAAACCAAGTAGTTTTATTCAGCTTGCTTAAAATCCATTAAAGTGCAATCAAGGACAATAGCAGTGCAGAAAATTCAAGAAGACATGAGGAGTGACGATCATTTCACGTGGATGCGCTTCATCAGACTCCACTCCTGGGAGTCTGATGAAGTGCATCCACGTGAAACGATCGTTTCATGTGGACCACCCACAGCACAACATAGCCCGCAGGACGCCGAAATCATTTGTTTTATGGACCTGAAGAAGGCACATGCTGGTGCCGAAACGCGTTGTCCAATTGTTCTAAACCACAATAAACTGTTCTGTGCTTTATTGGCGTTCCGCATCCTTTTATTCCAGCAGTAGCGCTCGTCTAGAACCCCCGGTTTTTGTCTACTCTCCTTTTCCTTGTTTAAACCAAGACACAGTGGGTAAGTGCCATGAACTGTTTTCCTTCTAATTGAGTTAATAGCCAATATGGCTGTTTTATTTTGGAGGGAACAGCACGGCCTGTAATATGTGAAAACATACAGATGGCACGAGAAAAAGTATGCAAAATATTTATAAAAGACCTATTGTAAAAAATATTTTGTTACACCAAAACAAGTACTATGTAAGAATAAGAAAATACCTTTAAAGGTACTCATAGGCTTATTCAACCAGTGAAGCGTTTAAGTTGCCTTACATTTCTGCTAGTATACTGTAATTTTTTGAATATAGCAAATGGCATGTATCGCACTATTGTTCTTTATAGTGAATATATATATATATATATATATATATATATATATATATATGGTTTTATGTCTGGTAGTATTATTATTATTTTATTTTATTTTTTGACAACTAAAAGATTCAGATGTTGTGTTATCTGTGGGAAAAGAAAATGTATTTTGAAAATGTATGTTAATATCAATGTTTAAATAAAAATAAATTTTAAAATACAAATTGGAAGTTTATTGTGTGTGATCCGGTAAATGAGAGTGAGCTTTCTGAAAGTGTGGCTCGCCAGGCTCACCAAGTTTTTCTTAAAAGGTTAGGTTCACTGTGTATGCACACCAGCAGTGCAAAAGACCTAAAAACACTGTATAACACTGTTGGATCACATAGGAATGTATTCAAGCAGTTTTACAGTGGTTTTAAAGGGGTATTCCAGGATTTTTTTTATTTGACTATGCTACAGGGGCTGAAAAGTTAATGTAGTTCCTAATATAGTGTCTGTACCCGTGTGTGATGGTTTCTCACAATTCTTCTGTGATTTTCACCTAAATATTTATTTTTAACAGCATACAAAATGACTGTTGTCTCAGATTTTTCCCAGGTTGCAATGTGGCCGAGACCTGACTCACTAGTCAGCTGATGACAGGGAGCCAGTCTGCTTCAATGGGTGGAGCAATCGCTTGGTGGGAGAAAGATCAATCTGCAACTAATGTAACAGCTGTAGGCACCCTGATTGAAAAACACAGGTCTTTTGAATGGATGCAGCTCATTTATGTTTTAATGGGTGGGATGTCTGATGTGTTGGAGGGAGGAAAATGGAATTATGGGATTTGTAGGCAAAAAAGAAAACTCAAAAAGGAAATACCAGTTCACAAAAGCTAGCCACAATGTTATGGTAATCTCACAACATAGCCATTTAGCCCCAAGACAAGCACAGATCCTTCGTAAGCATGTCCATTACTGTCTGCCAGGTACGTACTAAAATCACCTTATGGTGGATAACCCCTTTAAGGTTAGAATTACAGAGATATGCGTAACCAATGGTAATTAACAGCTTGTTTAAAACCACTGCACTAGCAGATTGTGTATGCTTTTTAACACTAACATAGGTGCATAAAGTATCCCTTTTTGTTGTCAGATGCCTGTCGGTGTTAAAATGCACACACAGGTATAGGAAAATGCAATGGCTTTTTCCAAGCGTTAAAAAAACTCTCCCTTTTTGGAGTTGAAACATGATTGGTGTCCGAAAATAATCAAAAAGAAATATAAATGTTCAAAAGTTGAAAAATCATCAACAATTCTCCCTTTTGAGAGTTACAAGTGTCTCAAAACTGTAAAAAAAAAAAATTCTTGTAAAATGACACTATTCCAGAAACCTACCTAAATGTGCAGAGTACATGGTGAACTTTGGAGGAATGGGAGGAGAAAAGGAGCATGGTAAGTGGTGAAAAAGGCATTTTCTAAAAAAAAAAAATGCTACAAAGTTTCTTATATTCCCTCATACTATTGATTTGTACAAAGTTTATGAAACTTTAAACAGAGAGTGCTGGGGCCTTTTAAGTGATTGTTCCTACTGCATTAATAATAACAAGAATTATTATAAGTCATAAACCATGAAGCTCTGCAGTGGGCTGGATTTTCTCACTGCAATCGTAATATTCACTTGGGATTGGCAGAATTTAGTAATAAACAAACCAGACTGAAGCAGAACATTTTCACTATTTTAAGTATTTTAATATATTCTGAGAAAGTGTTGAGGAGAAAATAAGACTCTAATGATTTATGGGTTTTGAAAATTGGATAACCATGTATTGTGAATTATTTGCATGCTTTTTCAGTGTTTGTTGTGTTTCATCTTTAGTTCCAAAATGAAACAATTCCAAAGAAATTCATTTTAGAAAGTAATGACACAGTCGTTTGTTAGGATTCTCATTTAAATGTGTCTTTATCCCTGCAAAGATAAATGACAAATCCAAAAAAATAAAAAAAATACTTGGAAAAGACAAGTTATGAACCCGGAGCAACATATGCACAAGATCATTTTATGGCCCTTTAGCTTTATATAAATTTATAGGGCTCCTGGGATCTGCTACAACATGGAGACTAAGGCATGTAGAGTTTTTTTTTTCTGCTTTATTTATTCCTTTCTGGTAAGCAGACAAAAGGATATCACTGAACTGAAGTCACAATGATTGTTCTCATCTTTTTAATTAATTCTAAGAATCATGTCCTTCCTCTAAACATCTGAATACTCATCAAGTCCAAGAAAGCAAGTACTAAACATTAATATTGTATCCAGGAGATGTTTTATTTGTTTAGTGGAAATAATGTACTGTATTCTGTATTCCACAAAAAAAAATCAAATGTGCCAAATGATGTTTACTGCAGTAAAAATATGTCAAATTTATTAACAGGCACTACCCCTACTGTAAGCAAGGGTAGATTATTGCTAGAGAAATGTAAAGTCCCTTTAAGCATGCACCAAACTCTTTTGCAGTGCTATCGATAAATTCCTCTCTATCTGATACATTATTGACAAGTGACAACATCACTACATTTCAATATTGACACACTGTGTGGATTATTAGTCTGAGCAGTATAAATATACTATACTACAGGATGCCCCTGCTTTGCTCTAGTTGACTTTCTAGTTCAAAAACAAAAAACTTTAAGGGTAGGGACACAAACATCGCATCCACAGTGCATTTGACACTGCGGATATGCTACTTTCCATCCCTTGAGTATGCCTCCTTCTGTGCCTGAGCTTCCTGCTTTTGTCTGCTCATAGCAGCAATCCATTGCTACGAGCAGACACAGAGTGATCTGCGAGTCGACGCGTGCATGCACAATTTACTCACAGACATTGCGGACGCTCTCGGCCTAGCTTAGGGAGCAGGGGGAGCGATAGAGATGTCTGTGAGTACAATGCCTATGTGTGCTCATGGTGGTGGATTGCTGCTACAAGCAGACAAAAACAGGACGCATGGGAAACAGAAGGAGGTATATTCTAAAGACGGTGAGTAGCGCATCCACAGCGTCAAATACACTGTGGATACACTACGTGTGAGACAGTTTGTATTGTACATAAATAGCATAATTAAAATATTATTACACTGTATCACCAGGACTCCCATATCATGCATAGATATTACTTCATAGTTCATAGATATTACTTCACTTATTACATCATAGTTCATAGATATTACTTCATATCATTCATAGATATTACTTAAATAGAGGAGTTCTGGAATGCCTTCTTTGAGGGCTGCCTTAATGATTCTATGGAGCTTTGAGTGACAGTTTAAAGGGGTACTCCGCCCCTAGACATCTTATCCCCTATCCAAAGGATGGGGGAGAAAATGTCTGATTGCGGGGGTCCTGCAGCTGGAAACCCACGATCTCTCTTGCAGCACCCTGTGTCATCTGCTCCATGGAGCAAACTTCGCTTCGTGCCTAATGATGGGCTATACAGGGGCCGGAGTATTGTGATGTCATGGCCCCACCCCCTCATGATGTCACAGCCCTACCCCTTAATACAAGTCTGTGGGAGTGGGTGTGATGTTCACCACACCCCCTCCCATAGACTTGCATTAAGGGGGTGGGCTGTGACGTCATCAGGGGGCAGGGCTGTGACGTCACGATACTCCAGCCCCTGTATAGCCCATCATCAGGTATGAAGCAAAGTTCACTTTATGCAGCAGATGACTGCAGTGCTGCAGGAGAGGGGATAAGATGAATAGGGGCGGCTTACCCCTTTAAAGCTGGTCAAACCTGTCATTTTTAACAGGACATTTAGGGAAAGCACTAAAGACTGGGAGTACTAAGGGTGTAGCACTATAGATTGGTGGACATTAAAGAGCAGCACTACAGATTGGGGCACTAAGAAGGGACACTAAGGGGTTGACCACTACTTACTATGGGCACTAAGATCATGAAACTACTGACTGGGGGTACCAAGTGGAAGCACTACAGCAGGGGTCTCAAACTGGTAGCCCTCCAGACGTTTCAAAACTTCAACTCCCAGCATTCCCGACAGCCGTTAGCTGCAGCAAAAGGTTGTCTGGGCATGTCCAGGCATGCTGGGAGTTGAAGTTTTGCAACACCTGGAGGGCCACCAGTTTGAGACCCCTGCACTACAGGCTTGGGACATGAAGGAAGCAGCATTATAGATTGGCAGGTACTAAGGGGACAGCAATATTGAAGGGGGAAGCATTACTGGGAGGAACATCGGGGCAGCAATACAGACTACAGGACACTAAGAGGTCAGTAATACAAATGACAACATTCCTCAGTGGGGACACTAAGGGGCACCACTACTAAGTGAAGATAAGAATGGGTTCCATTACTAAGGGCAGTACCAGTTCTTGTGTCGAGACACTAAAGGTGTGCCATTCAAAACTGGGGGAGCACAAAAAAACAACAATTGTGTGCAGTCTGGGCTCAATAGAGAAGATAAGGAAAAGTGAACAACTCTGACCAGAGAAGACATCAATGGAGAATGACTGAATGTACCTATAAATATCAGGTCTACAGTGGGATTATATCTTGCAGACCACTGGTATGTGACCTTCATATGGGCACTGAATGATGGTATTATTGGTTAAACTGGTCTTTCTGATAGATATGTGAGGTCGTTATTTGAAATGCAGTACTTTATTACTTGAAAATATACTATTATATACATAAGAGTTTATAACTGGGCAAATGATTTGAATAATGATGGATGTATGAGCAGAGGTTTCATGATAATGTAATATACCAGGCACTGTACTGATGAAGCAGTATCTAAGACTGTTGCGTTCCAAAAGTTGTTTTATAGCTACAATATCTTTAGTATTCGTATACATGGTTAGGACTCATGCCCTGATCTTTTTAGATATGCCATTGAAGGAATACATAGACTCTTAGGTCCTTATAAGACATAGTTCTGAAAACTGCACAATAACCAAGCACATTATTCTATTTACGTGACAAGAAAAGCTTTTCATTCCCTGGAGATAGACAGAGATTCTCTTTGAGTGACTGCAGGCAGAGGTCTGGAAACCTTGACAACCTGCTACTAAAAGACTTTACTGGGACAGTAAGCAACTAATACAGTGGGTTCTATTTGCTCAATCATAGTACAATGATTTGCTATATATATCCTATTGCTCCTATTATATTGCAGACAAGAGGCAAAATTCATTCAGCTGCCTAAATAAATCCAAACAAGACCAAAAAGATTCCAATCTTAAAGGGGTTCTCCTGTGCTGAGACATCTTATCCCCTATCCAAAGGCTAGGGGATAAGGTGCCTGATTGCGGGATCTTGCACGCGACACCCCATTTGTAATCAGTCCCCGGAGCATGTTCGCTCCGGGTCTGATTACCGGCGACCACAGGGCCGGCGCCGTGTGACGTCACGCCTCCCCCCCGTATGACGTCATGCTCCGCCCCTCAATGCAAGCCTACGGGAGGGGGCGTTAAAGCTGTCACGCACCCTCCCATAGGCTTGCATTGAGGGGCGGAGCATGACGTCACACAGGGGCAGAGGCGTGACGTCACACGCCACCGGCCATGTGGTCGCCGGTAATCAGACCCGGAGCGAACACGCTCTGGGGACTGATTACAAACGGGGTATCCTTTGGATAGGGGATAAGATGTCTAAGCACTGGAGAACCCCTTTAAGCCAGACCCCACTCCTGAGTCCTCCAGCCTGTACACTTCTGGGCCATCAAAAGGATGTTGTATCCACTGCTACACCCACTGTGATGATGCTGGACACTTTTAGTACTTTGTATACATTCGTACATTAGGCTTTGACACAGAATATTGTTACTCTTGTCAGTATCAGAACAAGCAGATCCTTTTCTATTTTGAAAACAATATATTCTCTTTAAAACACACTTCATAGGCTGTTTATCAGTTTTACACAAATAGGCAATACAGTGTATTTCACTGCAATGACAAAAAATGCAATTCAGATTTTAGGAAAAATTGAAAACCATATGCTGTGAATTGGGGATAAATGTATATGGGGCAAAACACCTTTAGAGGGATTATCAAGTGAAAGCTTTTATTCATGGTCTAATCACAAGTACAGTATTCTGCGCAGATTTCAATGTAAACTGAATGACTGAACACAGCTTGAAATCCTGTGCATGAAATCTACACATCAAATCTGCACAGAATACTATACGTGTGAATGGGCCCTTAAAGGGAAACTGTCATCAGCATCAAGGCTTGTAGTGCGGGTGACACTGATGCCAATGGTTTTTACCATTTTCGCATGTATGCTTCCATTGCTGTTATTCCGGTTTTCAAATTATGCACGCGTGGCATTCCCAGTCCCCAAGTTTAACTTGATATCTGTTCTGGATCTATAGAGTAAATGGCCTCTCCCCCTGTGTTTATCCTTCTCTCCTGTGCTGATCCTCCTACCCACACTTAATATTGCCGGTCAGTGATAACTGCGCATGCGCAGCCGTAGCCACAGGCAATATGAAGTGAGGGGAGACGGATCAGCACAGAAGAGGAGAGATTCAGAATGGACATCGGGACTTGGGAAATCCCAGTGCACACAAAGCTACTTAATTTGCATCATTTGAAAAATGAAATAACGGAGCAATGGAGGCACACATCAGACCATGATAAACACCATTGTTTTTAGTGTCACCTGTACTGCAAGCCTAGTGTGGGTCATTTTGATGACTGATTCCCTTTAAACTATGTGCCCAGACTGCATAACAAAACAAAAAAAGCTTCTATTCACCTCCCTCACTCCCTTTTAGCCTCCGTTGTTAGCGCACAGTCTCAGCCACTTCATGGAGCTGCATACGCCACATCACATCACTGCTCAGTCATTTAATGGCCGAAGCCATGTCTTACTCCAATCAGTGTTTGGTTAAGCAGACATGTAACATGACATCTGCAGTTCTGTGTGGTGCCGCAGTTGAGACCGGGCTCCGATGCTGGAGGCTATAAGGGATTGAGGGAGGTGAGTAGAAGCTTTTTTGTTTTTTTTATTTTATTATACAGTCTGGGCACAAAAGTCAAATAAAAATTCTCACTGAACAACCTAATTAAGGGTTAAAGATATAGCTGAGCATCCCAAGTTCTGGATACTAGATGCCGGCAAGTCTATGTAAGTCTTTGCACAATATTTTCCAGACTAATAATAGTAAACTTAAATCTTGTAATTTTGTCTTTCACTTTTAATGATGTGCTTTGAATTGTTCCTGTGAGAAAAATCTGAGCGGACAGTTTTTTTTTTTTTTTTACTGAACTGCACTAAAGCAACCAAAGTGCTCTAGGGTAGCCACTATTCATCCAGTCATGTACATGCTGCTAATATCACAAAGAAAATACAACAATGACGTTCTAAATGTCACGGTTTGCCAGTCTGGGGCCTGCTTACATGTAATAAAGACGCACTGTGAGTCTTTTATTAGATTGTTGTAGTCATAATAGGCAAAATGCTGTAACTTGACCCAAAATAAATATTGCAAGGGAAGTTTAATTTTTCTTAAGTGGTTACATAAACCTTGTGATCTTTATCATGATGTTATGGGAAACAAGTGCAGTCATCCATTTATTCAATGGTATTCTTAAACTCTCCATTTCTTTCATATTTCTCGTCAAGCTAGTCCACTGTTAAAGGGGTCCAAAGGATAGGGGACAAGATGTCAGATCGCCGGGGTCCCGCTGCTGGGGACCCCGGGGATCGCTGCTGCATCACCCCGCTATCATTACTGCGCAGAGTGAGATCGCTGTCGCACGTAATGACGGGCAATACAGGGGACGGAACATCGCTACATCATGGCTCCGCCCCTCGTGACGTCACGGCCCGCCCCTGTCAATACAAGTCTATGGGTAGTGGGCGTGGCGGTTGTCACACCCCCTGACATAGACTTGCATTAAGGGGACAGGCCGTGATGTCATGAGGGGCGGAGCCATGATGTCCCGCTGCTCCAGCCCCAGTATCGCCCGTCATTATGCACAGAGCGAACTCGCTCTGTGCAGTAATGATGGCGGGGTGACGCAGCAGCGATCCCCGGGGTCCCCAGCAGCGGGACCACGGCGATCTAACATCTTATCCCCTATCCTTTGGATAGGGGATAAGATGCCAGGGGTGGAGTACCCCTTTAAAGGAAGTCTGTCATCACTTTTATGCTGCCTGAACCACATGTCATCAGAGTGGACCCCTGAGGCTTCTACCCATCCCACCAGCCTTTATTGATAGTCCTTTCCTTGTTTTGGTATAGAGAGAGAGATCTATCATGAAAGCAGGATGGACAGAGAGAAGCCAATTGGGAATGCCCTGATGACAAGTAGTTTAGGCACCCAAAAAGTGATAATAGGTGTACCACAGAAGTTGGACACTTGATGGAAACCTATATATGTTACTGTCCAGTAGTATTTTTCACCTTAATATTGTGCCACAAGCCCTCCCTGGTCCTACCATTCCAATGATTGCCACTGTCCCCACCAGTCTCTTCTTCCTATTCAGAGGGCATGTGCTTGTTGCCACCGATCACTGGTAACTGTGGTGACCCACTACACCCAGTGAATGACTGCACTGCTTCCGTGCCCTCTGAGGGAGCTGGAAGTGGAAACCTCTGGACAACACTTTTAGGTGGCTCAAAATATTACACAAAAATATTCCTCTTTGAAGATTAAAGAAAGTTTATAAATGATCAATATTGTGGTCACTGAAACATGTAGTCACCGAGAACAGTAATCTTTTTTTAACACAATTTTTCAAGGCAAAGTGAGGCAGAGAACAGTTTAATTTCTCTGAAACTTTTTGTATTACAATAGATAAAAGTATGAGCTGTTTACAGAGAGTTACATTATTGGCTTCTTGCCATTTTCTATTCACTGGGGACATGTCTCTTAGTACTCATAGTACAATTAGTTTGACATCTGTTGGTTGTAGCAGGGGTGGACATACTGTATAACATTATAATATATTTCTGCTGTATACACCCCTTCTTCAGATTAGCTATAAAGTTCAATGAAAACATACTACTTTTCCACAGATCAGAATTGGGTGCACATATAATTTATTACAGAAGTAAGTGCATTCCTCACATTTTAGTAAATATTTTATATCTTTTCTTGGGATAACACTGAAGAAATGACCCTCTGCTACAATTTAGAGTAGTAAGTGCACTGCCTGTATAGCAGTGTTTTATGTTGCTGTTCCCTAAAAAAAATCTCAACACACAGCCTATTATGTCTAAAACTTGGCAACAAAAGAGAATACACCCCTAAGTGGAAATGTCCAAATTGGGCCTAATGAGCCATTTTCCCTCTTAAATGTAATGTGACTCGTTAGTGTTACAATGTCGCATGTGTCTTAAATAGGGTGTTATCATTCTCACACTCTCTAATACTGGTCACTAGAAATTTAACATGGCACCTCATGGCTAAGAACTCTCTGAGGATCTGAAAAAAAGAATTGTTTCTCTACATACAGATGGCCTAGGCTATAAGAAGATTACAAAGACCCTAAAACTGAGCCACAGCAGTGGGCAGGACCATATAGTGGTTTCACAGGACAGGGTCCACTCAGAACAGGCCTCTCCATGATCGACCAAAGATGATGAGTGCACAAACTCAACGTCATATCCAAGGTTGTCTTTGGGAAATAGATGTATGAGTGTTGTCATAATTGCTGCATATGTTAAAAAGGTGGGGGTCAGCCTGCCAGTGCTCAGACCATACACCACATAATGATTGTGCACAAGAAAGCCTGCAAACAGTTTGCTGAAGACAAGCAGACTTAGGACATGGATTACTGGATCAATGTCCTATAGTCTGATGAGACCATTATAAACGTATTTGGTTCAGATAATATCAAGCGTGTATGGCAGCAACCAGGAAAGGAGTACAAGACAAGTGTATCTTGTCTACAGTCAAGAATGGGTGTGGGGCTGTCATCGTCTGGGCCTGCATGAGTGCTGCTGGCACTGGGGAGCTACAGATCATTGAGGGAACTATGAATGCCAATATGTACTGTGACCAGTGGCGTAAATATAGAAGTTGCAACGGTCGCAATGGCGACCGGGCCTCACAGCCAGGGGGGCCCGTAGGGCCCCCCTGCCACTCTACTGCAAAAAGTGCTGCTGCAGCAGGTCAGGTACTCGGGCCCCTCACTGCCAGCACATTTTCTTTAAATATTTATTTATTTTATTACCTTTTATGAAGGGTGCAGGCCCTTTGAAAGAGGGCTGGACAGGCCAGGGGCTGGTGGGAGCAGACGTGTGCCGCTCAGGCAACGTCTGCTCCAATCACTTGATCTGTCCGTGCCTCTGCCTCTCCGTCCCTAACCAATCCCCGGCAGAAGCATATCCCCTGTGCAGCAGCAGGGGCAGGAGTAGCCACCGTTCTCCAGCAGGGTGAGTGTACTAATGGGGGGGGGGGAGCTGAGTAGACCAAGTGTGGTGAACCAGGAGAGTTGTGGTGTCTGGGGTGTTGCGGTGATGTAAGTGCAGAGTCTGGTGGTATGTAGTGTAGATGTCATGATGCCAGGGTGCGGTTTCCTTAATGTTAATGGTCCTACCGCCAACCATCCCAGAAACGGCAGGGAAAATAACGGAATGTCCACAGCAGACTTTATAAATAAACTGAAGAACTTTACTTGAAGATTTTATGCAACAGTCTCTATACATAACAGTCTCTTAAGAGGTAACCGGAATGCAGGTTCCTCACAGGTTTTGCTGGGAATTTGAAGCAATGAGCTTTGATGCAGCCCACTATGCTACTAATTATAATATTCTAGCTGGTAGTAGTCACACAGGATTTGATAGATTGAGCTTGGTAACTCACGGTTTAGTGGCTGCTGGTTCTTTCAGGCTTTGGCCTAGATGAATTGAGATTTGTGCTGAGATATTTGTGCTTGCTTGATATTCCAGAACTAAGAGAGAGAATTTACAGACTACAGCCCGTTATATAGTAAGGGTCTGGACTAAGCTCATTGGTCAGCAAACCTGTAAGTCCTGAACCCAGTGAACTCTGGGTACATCACATGACCCTGGAAGGTCCTTGAACAATAGTACAACCATAATTATAATCACATGACCTACTAAGTTCCTATACATTTATAATACCTATGTATATACATTAAATAATACACAATTTATATGAGGTGACCAGGGGTATGCCCTGCAGGAGAGCCCTGTGGGAATGAAGGGACTCTGGGTGAGGGGACTTTAGACAGGGACAGGACCATGTCCTGTACCGGGACACCACACAAGTATGGGGTGCAGGGGGGGGCACTGAGGAGACAAAGGCTGGGATGCAGGGGGGAAGCTGAGGAGACCAAGGATGGGGTGCAGGGGGGGTGCTGAGGAGACCAAGGATGGGGTGCAGAGGGGAGAGGGAGCTGAGGAGACCAAGGATGGGGTGCAGGGGGGTGCTGAGGAGACCTAGGATGGGGTGCAGGGGGGGGGGCTGAGGAGACAAAGGATGGGGTGCAGGGGGGCGCTGAGGAGACCAAGGATGGGGTGCAAAGGGGGTGCTGAGGAGACCAAGGATAGGGTGCAGGGGGGCGCTGAGGAGACCAAGGATAGGGAGTGGGGGGGATGCTGAGGAGACCAAGAATGTGGTGCAGGGGAGGCGCTGAGGGGACAAAGGATGGGGTGCAGGGGGGGCGCTGAGGAGACCAAGAATGGGGTGCAGAGGGGTGCTAAGGAGACCAAGGAAAGGGAGTGGGGGGGGGCTCTGAGGAGACCAAGAATGTGGTGCAGGGGGGGCTGAGGAGACAAAGGATGGGGTGCAGGGGGGTGCTGAGGAGACCAAGGATGGGGTGCAGAGGCGAGCTGAAGACACCAAGGATGGGGTGCAGGGGGGATAGCTGAGGAGACCAAGCATGGGGTGCAGGGGGAGCTGAGGAGACCAAGGATGGGGAGCAGGGGGTGCTGAGGAGATAAAGGATGAGGTGCAGGGGGGGAGCTGAGGAGACCATGTATGGGCTACGGGGGGGGGGGGGGGCTGAGGAGACCAAGGATGGGGGGGACTAAGGATAAGGGGGGATATATTATGTATGTAACGTGTGTGGGGTGGGGAGTGTTGAGAATACCAAGGATGGGATGCAGGGGGGGTGCTGATGAGACAAAGAATGGGGTGCAGGGGGGTGCTCAGGAGACCAAGGATGGGGTGCAGTGGGGGTGGGCACTGAGGAGACCAAGGATGGGGTGCAGGGGGGGCAGAGAAGCATGGAGAGCAGTTAGTGTTCGGGGAGGTAAAACAGAGGAGTCTGGAGGAGGAGGACAGGGGAGCCTGGAGGAGAAGGAGGACACAGTGGTCTGGGGGAGGACAGTGCAGGGGTGGGATTAAGCCAATGAACAAACTGTGTGACAGTATCATTATGGGCACAGTGTGTGGCAGTATTATAATTAGTGAGTACAGTATGTAACAGTGTTATATTCAGTGAGTACTGTGTGTGGCAGTATTATATTCAGGGCACAGTATATAACAGTATTATATTCAGGGGGTACAGTATGTGGCATGGTTATAGTGATTATTGTCTTCATAGAGGATGTGGATCTGCTGACAAAGTAAGGAACCAATGAACATCAGACTCTGCAGAGAAGACGAAGCCGGAAGAAGTCCTGGTGGACCAGATAAAGAAGTAAAGAAAAGACAGCAAAGAAGACATCACTCAGGTCACTGATATCATTGTGTATTTTCCTCACTATGGCCCATCATTGCTGGAGTCACTTGTAAGGCAATTTTTTGCATTGGGGCCCTGTGGTTTCTAGCTACGTCCCTGACTGTGACATACTGAAGCAAGGCATGATCCCCTCCATGCCTAGACTGTGCCGCAGGACAGTATTCCAACATGATAATGATCCCAAACACACCTCCAAGTTGCCCACTGCCTTGGTAAAGAAGCTGAGGGTTAAGATGATGGACTGACCAAGGATGTTTCCAGACCTTCACCCTAAGGAGCATTTGTGGGGCATCCTCAAATAGAAGGTGGGGAGCAAAAGGTCTCTAACATCCACCAGCTCTGTGATGTTATCAAGCAGGAGTGGAAGAGGACTCCAGTGGACACCGGTGACATTTTGGTGAACTCCATGCCCAAGAGGCTTAAGGCAGTTCTAGAAAATAATGGTGGCGACACAAAATGTAGACAAAATGTGAGTGTTGTACTCACTTATGTACTGTGAATACTGTATATCCAGTGATCCAACATTGTCTCCAAAGAGAATGGATGGGAACGCTGGATGCCACAACCAGGAACTTTTGCATCTGATGTCCCTACAGGCTAAAATGGGCCACAGACCTGGATCTATGGGCCATCCTGCATATTTATCTTCTGGTTTCAATTCACCAGATCAAAAAAAAAACTGCATGCCTTGTTTTTTGATCCAGTGCATGCATTTCAAATGGCAAATATGCCAGATAAATGGCAATAAGGCATCAGAAAACTTTTGAATGTTTTTTCTTCTAGGAAGCCATTTAGGGTATGTTTACACAAAGGACTTTTTCATTGTAAAAATCTGATTATTTCCGGAAGTCTGAGAATTTTTGCCATTATTTTACACTTTATTGGGGTATGTTCACATGATCAGGTCCCCTGCGAGTTTTGCATGGCATGTTTTTCACAGCAAAATTTCCACAGCAGAAAATCAGTAGCATACCCCACCGAGGCCAATGTAACCTTCTGCAGATTTTTGGCAGCGGAGATTCCACTGTGGAAAATCTGCAGCTGGGAAGCTCAAGCCTGGAAACCCAAGGTGGGAAACTCCTGGGTAACCTGCCCATGTGAACGTACCCCTGCTGAGTATTTTGCTGCAGATTTAGACACTGATTGGACTCATTCTATAGGGTGAATCTGTGTCCTACATGATACATTTTTATGCATAGAGCATATTTTCTTTGTATATTTTCCTTAAATGTATATTTTCCTTAAAATCGATTTAAAATCCATGGTGCAAAAATTCTTCAACACAGTTCTCAATGTGAACTAGGGCACATATTCCCACTAAATAGGGGTATGAGAGAATGGGACATGTATAGCACACAGTACAACACACCATTTTCAATGCAGAATACATGTTGGAATACGCGGGGGGGGGGGGGGGATATACTATTGCTGGTGTTTAATATGTAAACCCCCACCAGTGTAGGATCATGCTGGATTTATCAAAGGGCTCATACCTCTTCATAAATCTAGGCACTTTTGAGGCTGCCTGAAAATTGTAGTAGTTTTCCCGGAAGCGAAGGACGTACAGAACAGTCTTTGAGAAAGTGCTCTGGACTGGCACAATATAAGCACAAATTCACATTGATTCGACGGGATCTTTCCTGCTTGGTTAAAGGGGTACTCCGCCCCTAGACATCTTTTCCCCTATGCAAAGGATAGGGGATAAGATGGTAGATTGCCGTGGTCCCGCTGCTGGGGAGCCCTGGGATCCCCGATGCGGCACCCCGCTCTCATTACAGCACAGAGCGAGTTCGCTCTATGCATAATGACGGGCGATATGGGGGACGGAGCAGCGTTACGTCATGGCTCCGCCCCTCGTGACATCACGGCCTGTCCCCTTAATGCAAGTCTATGGGAGGAGGCGTGACGACCACGCCCCCTTCCATAGACTTGTATTGAAAGGGGCGGGCTGTGATGTCACGAGGGGCGGAGCCGTGACGTAAGGATGCTCCGGCCCCTGTACTGCCCGTCATTAATTGCAGAGTGAACTCGCTCTGTGCTGTAATGAGAGCGCGGTGCCGCAGCGGGGATCCCAGGGCTCCCCAGCAGCGGGACCGCGGCGATCTGACATCTTATCCCTTATCCTTTGGATAGGGGATAAGATGTCTAGGGGCGGAGTACCCCTTTAAGCAAAACGGTCCACCTCCATAGCCTCTTCGGCAGGAGGCAAAGAAGACAGTAGAGTTGGATAGATATTGAAACACTGGTGCCAGAAGAGGTAAACGGCATGTTCGGGCAGGTTCTTTTTCCAAAGGAAATTCTTCCTTCCTCTCGGCAAAACGTACATCAATTCGAGTGGCTAAATGGATAATTTCGCTCAGGTTAGTCAGAGAATCTCGTGCAGCGAGAGCATCCTTGATTCTAGAGGAAAGTCCTTTTTTAAAGGTACCATACAAGGCCTCGTCGTTCCAAGCAAGTTCTGAGGCAAGAGTGGGGAACTGAATTGCGTAGTCGCCAATGGAGGAGTTCCCCTGGCAGGGGTTCAGAAGAGCTGTCTCTGCAGCTCACGCGGGTTCTTCAAACGCATTGTGGAATTCTGCAAGGAAGGCTGACAGGTTCAAGGAGACTGGATCTCTACGATCCCAGAGAGGCGTAGCCCAGGATAAAGCTTTTCCAGACAGTAAACTGATCACAAACACCACTTTAGCATGCTCCATCGGGAACAGATCCACCATGAGTTCTAGAAGGATAGAACACTGTGTCACAAAGCCTCTACACAGCTTGGGATCTCCGTCATCAGTTGAAGAAAAGGACAAATGAAGCTTGGTCCGGGGAGAAGCTGCAGACACAGGAGGGGGCTCAGGAACAGGTGGCTGCTGCTGTTGCTGTTGTTGCTGCTGAGCGTCAAGAAGCGGTTGCACAATGGCTGAGAGTTGATTCAGTTGTTGTGCCTGACGGGCTAACTGTTGTGACTGTTGAGCCATAACGGTGGAAAGATCCAAGACATCTGGCAATGGCACCCTAGCGGGATCCATGGCCGGATCTTACTGTTAGGGTCACGGCAGGGGGTGGATCCTCTGGGCCTGTGTGGATGATGAGGTTAGCCATGCCAGGGAGCGGAGTCTAAGGTGAAGCTGGTTTTCACCAGAGCCCCCCACAAAGCGGGATAGCATTGCTGCGGCAGGCGGCACCCAGGTCACTACCCGTGGCACGACTTGTCCACACAGGTGTGGCGTGGCACAAAAGGAAACAGGCAAGACGAGGTCAAGGTAGCAGTAGTTTAGGGCAGGCGGCACAGGTGCAGGGTCAAGTAACGGAACAAGGATAAGAAACACGGATATCAGGAACACAGTATGCTTTCACTAGGGCACAAGGCAACAAAGATCCGGCAGGGATACAAGGGAGGAGCAAGTACTTAAAGGGGTACTTCGCCCTTAGACATCTTATCCCCTATCCAAAGGATAGGGGATAAGATGTCAGATCGCCGCGGTCCCGCTGCTGGGGAGCCCCGGGATCGCGGCTGCAGCACTGTGCTATTATTGCTGCACAGAGCGAGTTCCCCTCCCATAGACTTGTATTGAGGGGGGTGGGCCGTGACGCCATGAGGGGCGGAGCCATGACATAACGATGCTCCGGCCCCTGTATTGCCCGTCATTACATGCAGAGTGAACTCGCTCTTTGCAGTAATGATAACGCAGTGCCGCAGCCGCGATCCCTGGGCTCCCCAGCAGCGGGACCGTGGCGATCTGACATCTTATCCCCTATCCTTTGGATAGGGGATAAGATGTCTAGGGGCGGAGTACCCCTTTAAAGACAGGGTGCAGGTGTAGACACTAATTAAATGAGTACTGGCCCTTTAAATGTAAGACCTCCGGCACGCGCGCTAGGGCTGCGAGGACAGGAAGACTAGGGAGGTGAGTGACGGGCTGCGATTCGCATGCAGGCGCATCCTGTCATGCGAATCCCAGCCCCGTCGGCAGCGGGACACGACAAGAGAGCGCTCACAGCCAGTGTGTCTGGCCGTTGAGCAGATGTTACATTTGTATGTATTTGTTGGTTGATCACTGTGTAATAAGACCTTAAGAGATTAATCAAGTCTTATGAAATTTATTTTAGGGTAAGAAGTGAGAAATATAAAGCACTTGAGCAGTAGGGCTGTGGGAGTTCACACATGGCAAATCTACAGATTATTGCATCAGACTACAGTACATGCTAAAATTCATTGTGAAAAGCAAATTTACTTACTGAAAGAGATAATATTTCAGCTATTTATCGTAAATAGATAATAAAAAAAACGACAGTTTACTTTGTGATAACTTTTATTTACATGGCTTCACTTTTTTTTCACTGTTATTCTGTGATGTTTTTGCATCATGCACATATCATATTTTAAGTAGAGTTTATTCATTCCTGAGGAAATATTTCCTCTTTCCACAATGAGTTTAATTTAGTTGATTATATTTAAAGTAAATATAGGGAATTTCCAGTACAATGGATGATTAAAGTGGTACTTCGGTACTGAAGTTCTTATACTCTATCTGCAGGATAGAGAATAAGTGTATGATCATGAGAGGTCTGACCAATGGAGCCCGCGCAAACTTCTGCCTGGCTCCCTGGCTCTCTTCATGCACAGAGCAACCACACGCCCCCCTATACATCTCTGTAGGGGAGACGGAGATACAGCGCTCGTGTACCTTTGGCTCTCCCATAGAGATACATGGAGGGGACTTGTCGACCGTGCACAAAGCGGTTGTTGCTTAAAGCGCAACTGTCATGAGGCTTGTAGCATATAACCTAACCATAGTGTGTGTATGGTGTGTATCTCTAATTCCTCTCATTACGGCTTTTATCAGCTCCAAAACACTTTTATATGCAGCCACTGACAGTCGCTATGCCCTGCAGCCGCCACGCCTATCCCCCATACACAAGCGCTGGGACCACTGTGTGATTTATACACAGGTCCCAGCGCCTGCGCCCCTTATCGTTCATATGTAAGCGCCGACCGACATTTCTTTACAGAGCGAGTGTTCTGTCTAACACCTCCGTGCGCCCGGGCAATGCTGGAGGGAGAAGTAAGAGGAGAAGTAAGAGGAGAAGGCGCACAGAGGCATCAGACAGTTGAAGTGAGCGCTCGTACTCTGTAAAGAAATGTTGGTGCTTACATATGAAAGATAAGGGGCGCATGCGCTGGGACCTGTGTGTCAATCACACAGCGGTCCCAGCATTAATGTACAGAGGATAGGCGTGGCGGCCGTGATGCACAACGAACCCCTGGCCACGCCTATTCAACTGTCAGTAGCTGCATATAAAAGTGTTTTTGAGCTGATAAAAGCCGTAATAAGAGGGATAAAAGTAAGGCTGCAGACATATTTTACACACCATGCACACACTGTGGTCAGGTTATATGCCCCAAACCTCATGACAGTTGCTCTTTAATACATGAGGAGAGCAAGACACCAGACAGTAATGGACATGCTTAGGAAGGATTCATGCTTGTTTTAGAGCTAAACAGCTATGTTCTGAGTCATCTATGATTAAGGCCCGGCAGGGCAGAAATGTGTCAGAGGGGGAGGTTTTACCTTGAACATGTTGGATTGCACCTTATTTTGTATTGCCTGGATTTTAATGGATTAAAATTAAAAGGGCGACCACTTTGGATACTTTATCTTTAATACGGTGAAGGAGGACTGACTACACATGTACGGGGGAGGTGAGCGCTGTCCATACCATTTTTTCTATGTTCTGAGTCAACCATAGCACTGTCGCTATCTTTTTGTGAACTGGCTATTTCCTGTTGAAGTTTCCTTCCTCGAACTACAAGTTCCATAATTCCATGTTTGTAAGTGTCAGGTAACATTTCTTTCTCCCACACATCAGCCACCCCAACCATTGAAACACACCTGTGCTCCCTTCAATGCAAAAGAAACATTTGGCCCATCTAGTCTGCCCAATATTAGGAATACTTATAAATAGTCCATGTCCCCACCTTATTTGAAGGATAGCCTTATAACTATCTGTATCTTATATGAAGGATTGCCTTATACCTACCTTTATCTTATATGAAGGGTAGCCTTATACCTACCTTTATCTTATATGAAGGATAGCCTTATAACTACCTTTATCTTATATGAAGGATAGCCTTATGCCTATCCCATACACGTTTAAACTCCCTCACTGTATTTGCAGCTGCCACTTCTGCAGGAAGGCTATTCCATGCATACACTACTCTCTCAGTAAAGTAATATTTCCTCATGTTACTGCATAAACCTTTGCCCTTCTAATTTAAAAACTATGCCCACTTTGGGGTAGTTTTTTTCTTTTAAATATACTCTCCTCCTTTATTTTGCTGATTCCCTTTATGCATATAATAGTTTCTATCATATCCCCTCTGTCATGTTTTTCTTCCAAGCCATACATGTTAAGGTCCTTTAACCTTTCCTGATAAGTTTTATTCTTTAAGTTATTCTGAACTCTCTCCTAAATATTTATAGACCAGTGTTTTTTAACCATGGTGCATCCAGCTGTTGCAAACCTACAATTCTCTGCAGAATGATTTCCCTCCCATGTAGAGGTTGCTCCACCCATTGAAGCAAACACAGACTCTCTCTGAACACCTCACTAATGATGTAATGTCTTGGGCCACACAGCAACCTGGGAAAACCTAAGACGACATGGGGCCAAAAATCACAGAAGAATAGCAAGACCACTAGGGACAAGCGAATCGAATCTGACTTATCTGAATTCATTATGAATTTCAGAAAAAATCTGCTTTGCAACGAATCTGAATATGGCTGCGATTTGATCGCACAAATCACTTAATTAAACTCCATGTAGTACGGTCCAGGCTCCAGGGCATCTAAGATGACGGCTCCATATGTCGGGACAGGGGGCAAGCTACTCTGGGAAGGCGGGTAGGCGGGATGACCCTGAATCACATGCAGCCTATCAGCAGCAAGCAACCCCAGTGATGTCACAGCCCTATATAATCGGCAGCCAGCTTGCGGCCAGTCACTTCAGCGTTTTATTGCAGAGAGAGAAAGAGGGACTGAGAGCAGTGTGTTGCCCAGAAAAGCATTTTTACAGCAGCGATTCACCTCAAGCCCAAATCCAGCCTAGAAGCACTGATAGGGAAGGGAGAGAGATTGATACAGAAAGTGCAACTTTGGGTGTACTACACAGCGACTGTGTGCTGCAGCATTGGTGAGTAAAACAACTGAAAAGCTAATAGTAGCAAGCCAGTTAGGGTGAGCAGAACACTAAAAGCCATAATCAGGCTTCCGGTTCTGGCGTGGGCATGTAAGCAGGACTGAGGCAGACCTCCTCCCTGCAGACGGCGCCTCTCTGCTATTTTACCTGCTGGGAGATGATCCACGGTGCCCTCTTCACCTGCCCGAGCTGCGGCACCGACCAGTGGATGGATTGGAACCTCCTGCATGCTACACCACAGCCACGTCCCCTCACGCTGACTCCGTCTGTGCCGCTGCCCCCAGGCTCCAAGATGGTGCCCGCAACACTCTCCTCCTCCCCCTCACCTGCAGTGACACCGCCAGAGGATCTGGATGAGCTGCCGGAGGCTATCGCTGCCTCTGACAGCCCACCTGTATTGGGTGCAGAGCACAGCCGCAGTGTGGAAAGCACAAACAGGGATCTCCAGCCAGCTCAGTCCCTTCAGCTCACAGGGACAGTTAAGGTACCTGGTACTGCCTGCACCAAGTCTGCTCCTATCTCTTCTCCACAGCCCTCTCAGACCTCTGCACCACAGCCTGATACCTCCTTGTCTCAGCTGCAGCTCTGCTCCCTGTCAGCTGCTTCTACGGACTATATGGCTGCAGAGGTGGCTAAGCGCATAGGTCCTAATATGCAGAAGATTTTAGAGGACATAGTGCGCAATTCTCTCCAGCAGTTACAAATTGATGTAGCGTCTCATTCGGCGAGGCTTGATGAGGTGAAACTCTGTGTGCTGGTCAGGGAGGAGGTGGATAATGTTCTTGCGTCAAAATTGCGCACTGCGGAGGTGGGCTTAATCAGAATGAGCGAGAAACTGGAGGATCTTGAAAATCCCTCTCGCCGCAACAATTTGCGCATGGTGGGAGTAAAGGAAGATGTTACTGCTCCACATCTGCAATCATTTTGTCAGCGGGACTTTCCTAGGGCTGTTGGCTTGTCAAACCCAGTCCGAGTGGAATGGGCTCATCGTATAGGCCCTGTTCCTGAAAGACTGCGCGGTGCTTCCCCTGCTTTGGCGGACCGACCACACCAGCTCATTTTCAAATTACTGGACTTCAACGATAACGTTGATGTGCTCAGGGCCTATAGGCGGCGCTCTCAACCCCTTGTGATCCAAGGCATGAAGCTCCTGTTGTTCGAGGATTTCTCTGTGGACATGGCCAAGCGCCGACGCGCCATCAGTACAGTTTGCACTTCCTTATATCAAGCTCATCGCAAGTTCCAGCTGCAATATCCGGCCACATTAAAGGTTTATGAGGATGACGGCTCCATCTCCACTTACACTACCCCTGCTTCTGCCACTGCCGCTCTGGAATCTATTGAGCAATCTTCTCAACGCGCCCCACGCCGTCAAGACAACACAGCGGTGCGCTCCCGTTCCCTCTTCTGGACCGCCGCTCTCCAAATTTCTCCCAAGATCGCCCTGGATCGCCGCAAAGGGACCATCGCAAGAGGCAACGCTCTCATAGGCGGAGGAACAGCTATGACCGATCACCGTCACCGGACTGAAGCCCACTATTACCTCATGGTTGTATCATATTTGTTTTAGCATCTTGTTTTAATATCTTTAATGTTTACTGACCCCTCATCATTTCAAACTATGTATGTTTTATTTGTTCTATCCAGGGTAGCATTTGCTCTAGCTCATGTTATTGGTTGCTTCGCCATTTTGTCTTCCCACTAGCTAAGTGTCGTGTCCCTAGCCGGGGGCGGGGAGCATTATTCTTGAGATGGTTTACATGTACGAAAAAAGGGAGCTTCATTCCCAGGTCTCGGGGGAGGCTTGCCTCCTTATAGCACCCGAGTGGGTATGGTTGTGGTTATTTTATTTGTTTGATATTACATTACATGTACTTTATGGCATTGTTGTTGCTCCGCCTTGTGTCTTAGGCCGACGCCATTCCACCCATCTTCCCTCCATTCACTTTCCCAGACTCTACACTGCACTTATGCACACTTCTCAGTCCGAGTATGTTGTCCTACCAATGCTTCTACAGTTCTTTAGTCCTGACCTGATTTTCACCCGTCTCATCACTAATTTTTCCTCCCTGGGGTACTGTTTATTATTCCCTAGATCATGGTTACAGTAATCACATGGAATGTCAAGGGGCTCAAATCTCCCCAGAAACGGCGCTTGGTCTTGTGCCATTTAAAACGCCTTAAGCCAGACATTGAACTTCTCCAAGAAACCCATTTGCTGCAGGGGGACTTCTTTAGAATGCAGCAACAGTGGGTGGGTCAGGTGTTCAGGTCACCAGCTCTGGAGGGTAAGGTGGGGGTTCTCGCCTTGATACACAAATCCTTCCCTTTCACCCTACTCTCTCACACTACTGATAGGGAGGGGAGGATGTCCCATTTACTCTTTGATCATTTGGGCGAACATTACAGCGTACACAATATCTAAGCTCCGAATGATGCCAATCATACATTCTTTCAATCCCTGTCTTTATCTCTCCAGGGGTTCAGGAGAGCTGCCAGATTCTGGGTGGGGATCTCAATACAGTCTTTGACTAGTGTTGCTCGCGAATATTCGCAATTCGAATTTTATTCGCGAATATCGCATATTCGCGAATTCGCGAATATTTGCGAATATAGCGCTATATATTCGTAATTACGAATATTCGTTTTTTTTTTGTTTTTTTTTACACAGTACACATCACAGTGATCATCCCTCTCTGTTTCCAGCTTATGTGGTGTAAGAAAGCTCTAATACTACTCTGTGAGACTGGTGTGTGAATTTTCGCATATGCGAAAATTAGCATATGCTATTTTTCGCATATGCGCATTTTCGATTATGCAAATTTTTGTATATGCAAATTTTGGTATATGTTAATTTTAGCACACGCGAATATTCGCATATGCGAAAATAAAACGAGAATATTACGAATGTGCGAATATGACGAATATTCGTCCATATATTCGCGAATATTCGCGAATTCGAATATGGCCTATGCCGCTCAACACTATCTTTGACCCGTTGGTTGATAGGAAAAGCTCCGCCTCTCCTCCACCACTAATAGGATCCCGAGATCCTTCCTCCAATTCTTGAAGAGACAGGTTTACAGGATGTTTGGCGCATGAAAAATCCTGATTCTCGTGAATTCACTCATTACTCCAGTGTCCACCAGGCGTGGTCTCGTATAGATTATCTCCTCAGCTCTTCCGTGGCTCGTAGGACTACCCGGGTGGACATTGCAGATTTAGTGATTTTGGATCATGCGCCAGTCCTCCTCGAGCTCCAGCCCTCCTGCCCTAGAGGTTCTGACTATATCTGGCATTTCCCGTCTTTCTTGATCAAAGATGAATCCTTAATTGAACAGTTACGGGCATGGTGGCTGGAATTCGACGTGGATAATCATTCCCACAGAACTGACCCCTCGCTTTATTGGACCACGGCTAAGGTAGTTATCCGTGGCAAACTCATGGCATACGTGGCCTTTCTGAGACACGTGACCCAGACTAATAATGCGCAAGCTAGTGCGGCTCTCCGCACCACATATGCTGCTTTTTTAGATTCTCCTACGGAAGCCAATAGGATAGCTTGGACCACAGCTAGGGACACATTTGAGTTATGGCTGGACAGGAAGGAACGTTAACACCGCTCACATTTTGATGCTGACCTTTTCCAGCATGGAAACAAAGTGGGGAGGTTGCTGGCCCACTTGGCCAAGGGACGCTCCCTATCTTCTTCGATCAATGCGCTCCGGGATGGCTCAGGGGTGGTGCAAACGGACCCTCATTGTATTAATGACCTGCTTGATAGCTTTTACGAATCCTTGTATGCTCACTCTCCCTCTGATTTATCGGCAGGAACAGACTTTTTGAATCGCCTGTCCATTCCGTCTCTGACCGATGCTCAGAGGTCAGTCTTGAATGCTGCAGTCACTGAGGAGGAGATTCGCTCCACTATATGTTCTCTTCACAACGGTAAGGCTCCGGGCCCGGATGGGTACCCTGGGGAGTTCTACAAGTCCCTGGTAGACCAGATTTCGCCCTGTCTTACGGAAGTCTTTAATGGTTTCCTACAGTCGGGAGTGCTCCCTAATATGGCATCAATGGCCTATATTAAAGTATTACCGAAGCTGGGTAGAGACCCTTTGAACCCTAGCTCTTATAGGCCGATATCACTCATTGATCAAGATATCAAGCTATTCTCGAAAATTCTAGCTAACCGCCTAGCGCAATATTTGCCGGGACTTGTGGGACCTCACCAGGTTGGCTTCGTCCGTCACCGCTCAGCCACCCTCAACATTCGCAAGGTCCTCTCTGTGTTGGACTCTGTGCAGCGCCAATCCGCACCCACTGCTCAGCCGGCCCTTTTGGAAAAGGCATTCGATAACGTTCACTGGGCGTGGCTTGACTTGGTGCTGGACAGATTTGGCATAATAGGGGCACCTACTTATCTAGTCTATATTCTTCTCCTCAGGTTCGCATACGCCAGGGATCTTATCTTCTCCTTTTCCACTTTTCAAAGGGACAAGACAGGGGTGCCCGCTCTCACCGCTCTTATTTGATTTAGCAATAGAGCCTTTGGCTCAGCATCTCTAGCACTCTACCATTTATGAGGGTATCTCAGTGGCGACGGAATCAGTTAAACTTGCAATGATTGCTGATGACGTTCTCCTCTTTCTCAGCAACCCCTCACATTCACTGCCCAACCTGCTAGCCACGTTACATACATATGGCTCCATCTCGGGTTACAAGGTCAACGTGGAGAAGACTAAATTACTACCTCTTGGTTGGTCTCCCCCACGCTGGCTTTCCACTATCACCCATCTGGGCCTTAAGGTTGCCCACACTGCTGTGACTTACCTGGGAGTGAAAATAGGGAAGACCCCTGAATCTCTTTACGCTTTAAACTATCCTCCCTTGTTTGTTAAAATTCGTGCAGAGCTTAACAGGTGGCATAATCTTCCGATAACATTTATGGGTCGCTGTCACCTTATTAAAATGGGGAGCTTCTTGCGCTTTATTTACCCCTTACAGACTTTGCCGTTGTTGCTAAAGCATGTGGACGTTAACTCCCTTAATTCGGCATTTACCTCCTTTATCTGGGCAGGTAAACGTCCTCGTATCGCCCTAAAAAAACTGATGTTGGGCAAGTTAGCAGGTGGCCTGAATTTCCCTAACATCAGGGGATATAATTTGGTATGTTTGTTCAGATATGTCATAGACTGGATTCATGCATCTTCTTATTATGCCACCGTCTCTCTAGAAAGGGCGCTGGCTGCCCCTTGGAATCTGGCGGCTCTGCTGCACACCTCATATTTTCTCTTACCCCCCCAGATCACCCTACTTCGTGATACAATCATTACATGGAAATAAATCCGTAAACTATTCCACCTCCCCTTCCTTCTCTCCAAACATATGCCCCTGTTAAAGTATTAAGGGCCAAGTTACTTTGAAAGGCCAGCCAAAAGTACACACCTGTTGCTGTTCTAGACAAATACTGTTTTAAGTGTGATACTGCAGTACAAGAAAGCGATATACTGGCACTACTAGATGACGAAGCAATAGATGAGATGTATAATGACAGCCGAATTGTCATCATTCAGCAGCGGGATGACTTCTGGCTCTCCACCTTATTGGAACCACGCTACCGGCACAAAATGGGGGCCTTTTTTACACCCACTGAGAGGGTGGACAAACTGACCTACTACAGAGACATCCTACGTAGTCAGTTGGCCGATGCCTATCTGCGCCATCGTCCATCCTCTCGCAGGTCTGACTCGGGGGGCCCTCTGCACTCACCTTCCACTGCCATGGCTGCTGGGAGGGGTGAGGTCGCGGGAGCAGTACCAGCTCCATCAGCAGCAGCCTGAGTCTACAGTCGCTAATGAGTAGCTTTTTTCACCCGCATAGTGAAGTGACTTATTAGCAACAGGTAAACCTGGAGCAGGACCTTAACCAGCAGGTGGTGGCATACCTTGACATGAACATGCCAACACACCTTGAAGATCCGCTGGACTTCTGGGCAGCCAAACTTGATTTGTGGCTGCAACTAGCAGAGTTTGCTCTGGAAAAGCTGTCCTGCCCGGCCAGTAGTGTGCCATAAGAGCGGGTATTTAGTGCAGCGGGGGCCATAGTAACCCCAAAGAGAACTCATCTGTCCATGAAAAATGTGGAGAGACTGAACTTTGTCAAGATGAATCAGGCATGGATCAGCCAGGATTTCCACCCACCAATGCCTGATGCATCAGAGTAGATTGACCATGGTGCCACACCAACACTTCACATATACGGATAGGGCAAAACATATTTAAGGTGCTGCTCCCCAGTTACAGAAATTCCTCTGCATCAGACCACAAATAATTATTGAGGATATGCATTAGCTAAAACCTAACTTTTCTTATGATAAAATATATGGACCCCAATTTTTTTTTATATATCTAAGAAAAGGAAAGGTGCGCAAAAAAAAAAAAAAAAACATGTGCCACCTACACCACCAAGTATTGATGTGATGCAAAGACCTCTAAAAGGGTGAAGGAAACAACATATGGTCCATTGTAACTTGTGGGGGTAAAAACACTAGCGAGTAACACTAGCCAAGAAGGCAATTAATAGTGCGGGAGTAGGGCCTTACAGGGGAAGTTTTTAACTCCACCTGCTACAATGGACAATATGTTGTTCCATTCCACCTTTTTGAGGAAAGTGTTACTCGCATTAAAAATGCTAGCCCCACACAGGAACCTCTCCTTATCTCCATCTAAAAACCCTGGGAAATGGCAGTGTTTGTAGGGCTAGGGAGGTTAGCCACTTGCCATTGTTATTGTTACATTAATGTATATCATTCCTCTCCCCTTTTCCACACTTAGAGATTAAGAGTGTTCAGTTTATTAGGAGCATATGGTTAGGGTATCATCTGTACCCCTTTCCCTCCCCCATTTTTTTGTTGGTTTATGTGTACCTCTTATGTTGTTATGATATAAGTAAAAGTTAAGTTTTAAGCTCTATCTCAGCCTTATTGGTGATTTTCTGGTTGGTAATATATTTATACACTGTCACCAAGGGCTCATTGTTATAGTGGGTCCTGGTACCCCTATTGGTTGCCAGAAGTGGGTCTATAAGTGTTTGTAGGTGGAAATAGGGAGAGGATCCTGTGTAGGGCTGCCCTTTTAAGGGCGAGTAACACTTGCCAAGAATTGAATTAATAGTGTGAGAGTAGGGCCTTACAGGGGAAGTTTTTACCCCCACTGGTTACAATGGACCATATATTGTTCTCTTCCACCTTTTAGAGGTATGTGCATCACATCAGTACTTCGTGGTGTAGGTGGCACATGGTTTTTTTTTGCACACCTTTCCATTTGTTAAATAAAAATAAAAAAAATTTGGGGGTACATACATTTTATCCTAAGAATATTATTAAAAGATAAGTTTTACATAATGCAAATACTCAATTCTTACTTGTGCACACTAACACTTACAAAATATACAGTTTTCTTCTGCCTACCTTCCTCAACTACTATTCTGATACAGCCACCCGCCTGATACCACACATCTGATGCCAAGTTCTTCTTTATTCACCCACCTTCATCACCGGGTACTGGTATTGCCACCCACCACCCCACTCTGTCACCGGGTCATTTTCAGGACTCCTGATGCTGCTGATGACACTTCCAGGCTGTCTCATTCTGCAACTATATGTTCTCCTCATGCCGATGTCAGCTCCAGACTGTCTCATTCTGCCAACATATGTTCTCCTCATGCTGATGCCAGCTCCAGACTGTGTCATTCAGCCACTATATGGTCTTCTCTTGCTGTCGCCAACTCCAGGCTGTCAATCAGAAACGATATGGTCTCCTCATGCTTCCGCCGCCTCCAGGCTGTGTCATTAAGCCACTATATGGTCTCTTATTGCTGCCGCCAACTCCAGACTGTGCCATTCAGCCACTAAATGGTCTTCTCATGCTTCTGCCACCTCCAGGCTGTGTCATTCAGCCACTATATGGTCTCCTCATACTGCCGTCACCTCAAGGCTGTGTCAATCAGAAACTATATGGTCTCCTCATGCTTCCGCCATCTCCAGGCTGTGTCATTTAGCCACTATATGTTCTACTCATGCTGCTGCCACCTCCAGGCTGTGCCATTAAGCCACTATATGGTCTCCTCATGCTGCCGCCACCTCCAGACTGTGTCATTCAGCCACTATATGGTCTCCCCTTGCTTCCCCCAACTCCACGCTGTGTCATTGTGCCGCCATGTGGTCTCCTTATGCTGCTGGCACATTAAATAAAACTTTTTAGGTTCATCTATTTGAAATCTTCAATTTATATGTAAAAAATATCTTTAATCTTTTCAATTGTGAGGCCCTATGGTCTCGTCTGGCCGTTGCCACCTCCAGGCCTGGTCATTCAGCCACTATATGGTCTCCTCATGCTACCGCCACCTTCACGCTGTGTCCTTCAGGCTTTATGCGGTCTCCTCATGCGGCCGCCAAATCCACGCTGTGTCGTGCAGCCACTATATGGTCTCCTCATTCTGATGCCATCTCCAGGCTCTGTCATTGTGCCACTTTGCGACAGTGATTCTAATAGCATCGCCTCTAGTCTGCATGTCACACTGAATAACAGTATTATTTCACTAACACAGCACACTCCCTATGTGTGTTACAGCAAGGCAAAGTGTTCTACACACCGATTGAGGCTCTCTGTAGCCCAGAAACAGCCGTTTTTAATAGCAATTTGAAGCAAATAAATTCGGACCGAACCAAATTTTTTCTGAAAATAGCCGAATCGAATTTTTAAAAAATTCACTCATCTCTGGAGACCACCATCACACACAGGTACAAACACTATATTATGAACTACACTAACATTACAGCCACTGTAGCACAGTCAGATAAAAACATTTCTTGAATACCCCTTTAATGGTTTAACCCCTTAAGGACTCAGCCCATTTGGGCCTTAAAGGGGTATTCCAGGCAAAAACTTTTTTTTTACATATCAGCTGGCTCCGGAAAGTTAAACAGATTTGTAAATTACTTCTATTAATAAATCTTAATCCTTTCAATAGTTATTAGCTTCTGAAGTTTTCTGTCTAACTGCTCAATGATGATGTCACGTCCCGGGAGCTGTGCATGCTGGGAGAATATCCCCATATGAACTGTACAGCTCCCGGGACGTGAGTCATCAGAAAGCAGTTAGACAGAAAAAAACAACTCAACTTCAGTAGCTAATAACTATTGCAAGGATTAAGATTTTTTAATCAAAGTAATTTACAAATCTGTTTAACTTTCCGGAGCCAGTTGATATATATAAAAAAAAAGGTTTTGGCCTGGAATACCCCTTTAAGGACTCCGAATTTTATTTTATTTTTTTCAAATTTAAGATTTATTGAATTTTTCAATGAAAAATTTGAAACCAGACATAACAGAATATAAATGGAGAAGTTGTCTCATACAAACAGTCATGGAAATGAACATATGCAAGACAGATTAACAATATAACCAGACGGGGTCAAGAGTGTATAAGAGCTACAGTCTCTAGCAGATATGGCCAAGCTACTGGCATGAGCCTAAAGAAGGCAGGAGACCGAGTCGGGGACCTCAGTCAACTCAGAATAAACAATTCCAGAATACGAGAACACAAAGGCAAGGAAGATAAGGAAACGTTAAGACAGGTCAGGCAGTGAAGATGAAGTGGGAAAAGAAAAGAATTGGGCATGGGAAGGGGAAGAGGGGGGAAAGAGGGGAAAGAGGAGGTGTAAAAAAGGGGGGAAGAGGGCACAGAGAAAGAGAGAAAGTAGGGATTGGAGAGCGGCAGGGAGGGGTAGGGGGAAGGAAGAGAAAAGGAGAAAGACTGCGTCAGAGGCAAGACCAGCTTACCTCTCAAGCAGCAAAGACCCGGATCCCGGCAACGATCCGACACGGCAACTGACTATGGAAGTGGAATGGTAGGACAAAGCTGAAAATGTGTGGTAGAGAAGTACAAAGAGGTTTCTATGTAGGACAGGTCCTGGGGTGATCGGGAGTATGGAGCTCAAGGTGTATAGCAGTGAAGGCAGGTGAGGATTGGAAAGTAGTCCAGGGCAGCCAAGTAGTGATGTGTGGTGTCCGTGAGCTCCTCCATTCTCTGAATGTAAGAGATTTCTTGTAGCCAGGAGGTTATTGTTGGCAGAGTCACTGATTTCCACAGGCGTGGTATTACTGCTCTTGTGGCTTGTTGGAGAAAGGTGATCAATCTATACGTGGGCTAAGGTATCGAGCGGGGAAGTATAGACAATAGGACAATCTCCGGGGTTAGAGTCAGTTGAATCGAAGTAATTTGTGTGATGATATCAGATACTCCAGCCCAAAAGTCTGTAAGGAGGGGGCAGGTGAACCAGATATAGAGCATGGTGCCCCTATCCAGATTACAGCGCCAGCATCGATCTGACACACCTGTATAACAGGTGGCCAGGAGGGAGGGAACCCTGTACCACCGCGTCAATATTTTATAATTGGTCTCCTGCGCTTTGCAGGACAGGGAGGATTTGTGACAGTTTCTGATGGCCAATAAATTCCTATAGATCATCCGAAGATGAACCCAAAAATACCCATTCTTCCCATACACCCTAAAGACGTAAGTTAAGAGTGCAATCTTTATTGTATTGTAGGCACGCAATTTATATTAAAATACTAGGAGCCACTGTAATCCACTTTCCTAATAAATGTGAAATGACCAACTGGTTCAATATTGGATGTAAATTACACCAGATAATGGTGCCTGCAGAACAACACTAAACTGGATACTTGGACAGATGGCTGCCTATATTAAAATCTTTCACACTGCCCCCCTCGACATGTTTCGCTGGACCACCAGCTTTATCAAGAGGCAAGCAGGCACTGGTCAGAGGGCCATTAAAAGGGAATAGGGTGAGTTTGGGCAGATATAGTCTACAGGTACGATGTATGGAATACAACCCCGGGGGAAGATTCAAGACATTGTTGGGCAGGGGTCGAGGGCGCCAGAGGAAGGCCATCAGGTCACTGCCAACAACTTGGCTCTCCAGGGCCACCCACTGCTTAGTATTGCGGTGGTGGCAGCAGTCTAGTACTCTAGTGAGGACATTTGCTATGTAGTAGGTGAGGAAGTCCGGGAGAGCCAGACCACCTTCCCTCTTCCTTCGGATGAGAACAGTCTAGAGTGTTTCCGGGCCCATACAAAGTCCGATTGGAGAGATGACAGTTCCCTGAAGAAGGAGCGGGGCAGATGGAGGGGAATACAGGAGAAGAGGTACAAGAGACGTGGCAGCACATTCATCTTCATGATGTTCACTCTGCCCAACCAGGAAAAGTCTTTCCTCTCCCATCTGCCCAGATCCCTCTGCAGAGAAGTTAGAATCGGGGGGAAGTTTAATTTGTACGTATCCGACAGTTTGGTCAGCACCTGAATACCTAAGTATTGGAGAGAGGAGGTACGCCATTTGAAGGGGTAGATTGATTGTAGGTGTTGGAGCATGGACGTGGGTAAGGTCAGGTTCAGGGCTTTACATTTGGTCTGGTTTAGTTTGTAATTACTGAGTTGTGAGAAGAGTCTGATCTTGGACATGAGGGATGGGAGGGAGGTCAGAGGGGAGGAGAGGTATAGTAGAAGGTCGTCTGCATAGGCTAAGCATTTATAATGGTTTGGTCCCACAGTCAGTCCCATAATGTCAGGACTCTGACGGATGTCGTTCAGGAGATGTTCCATGCAGAGTATGTACAAGAGGGGAGAGAGAGGGCAACCCTGATGAGTCCCGTTACTTATAGCAAAGGACCCAGACAGGCGACCGTTGATCCTAACCTGTGCTTGTGGATGGGTATAGAGAGCCAGTATGCGTGACCCCATGGTGTTACCCAGACCAATTTGGGATAAAGAGGCAGACATGAAGCCCCAATCCACCCTATCAAAAGCCTTCTCGGCATCTAGGGAGAGAAGAAAGAGTGGAGAGTCATGTTTAGTTGCATAATGAGCTACTGAGAACGTGCAAAGAGTGTTATCTCTCGCTTCTTTACCCCTTATGAAACCGGCCTGGTCAGGGTGGATTAGGGCAGGCATGTGTGCTGATACTCTGTTTGCTATCATCTTGGCATATAATTTAGTATCGGTATTCAATAGAGAGATAGGGCGGTAGCTGGAGCAAAGTAGTGGGTCCTTGCCATCCTTAGAAATAACTGTAATGTAGGCCCGCAGGAAATAGGGTGGGGGAGGCGAGTTCACCGAGATGGAGTTGAAGGCCAGGAGCAAGATCAGAGCGAAGGTTGGATGTAGTGTTTTATAAAATTGTGCAGTGTACCTGTCTGGACCGGGACTTTTTCCCAAGTGCATGGAGAGAATCGCGGCCTCCATCTCCATGAGGGTGAATGGACTCTCTAGATCTCGTGTAATCACAGGGTCTAGTCGGGGCAGTGCTGTGTGCTCGATGTAGTGAGCCAGTGGGTTCGGCATATGCTCAGAAGGTGATTGAGAAAAAAAAGCCTCAAGAATGTCGGGGGTTAAAGAACAGGGGGGGCCTGTGCGGGGTTTAATAGCGGGTATGAACAGAGAAGATTTCTTCTGCAGCAGCTAGAAGTCTTCCAGATTTATTGCTCCACTCATAGAAGAGTCGGCCTGTTAGCTGTTTGTAATATTTATGTTTAGAGGATAGGAGAGAGAGCAGATCACTATGGGTTTGTATTAGTTCTCTCATGGTGGCGTCTTGTCAGGAAGCCTGAGGTCTGGCCAGTGAGGGGAGCGTCAGTGAGCAATAAACCGGAGCGTGGTCTGATAGTATCCTGGAGCCAATCTCAGTGGAGGAGATAGACGTGAGTAAAGAATGAGGGCAGACCAAACGACTGTATGATTGTCTCGGGTTAGAGTAAAACGTGAGTAAAGAATGAGGGCAGTCCAAACGACTGTATGAGTGTCTCGGGTTAGAGTAAAATGTAAAGTCTTTGTCTTGGGGACGGAAGACCCTCCATACATCGCATAATTGCATAGAATGTAGGGTCTTTCGGAGGGCACGTCATTTATTATATGATAATATAGAGGAGCCAGAGGACGTGTCATATTGAGGAAATAGGGGAAGGTTAAGGTTACCACTAAGAAGGATGGGGCTCTTGGAAAAGCGTGATAGGGTCGATAGGGTCCTAATTAAAAATGGCACTTGTTCTCTATTATGGGCATAAATGGACCCTATGGTGAAAGGCTGATTTGCAATGGTACAGTTAGCAAAGACAAACTTCACATCAGGGTCAAGGAGGGATGAGTCAATGGTGACAGGGAGGGATTTGTGGAAAGCCAATGATACCCCTTTGGATCTAGCCTCGGGGTTGGCGCTAAGGAGCCATGTCGCGTAATGTTTCATTGGGATGGTGGGTAGGTGGTCTGTTTTAAAGTGGGTTTCCTGTAGTGAAAGGATGTGTACTCTCTGTCTATGGAAGGCGTATAGCAATTGGGCGTGCTTTTCAGCAGTATTAAAACCTTGAACATTCAGGGTAGCCAATTTGATGTCAGCTGCCATGTGTGATGTAGAGAGAGGAGATCTGCTTACCAGTAGTGTTGAGCAGCATAGGCCATATTCGAATTCGCGAATATTCGCGAATATATGGACGAATATTCGTCATATATTCGCGAATATTCGCATATTCGTAATATCCCCGTTTTATTTTCGCATATGCGAACATTTGCGCCCCAGTCTCACACAGTAGTATTAGAGCCTTCTTTACACCACATAAGCTGGAAGCAGAGAGGGATGATCACTGTGATGTGTACTGTGAAAAAAATAAATAAAAAATACGAATATTCGTAATTACGAATATATAGTGCTATATTCGCGGATATTCGCGAATTCGCGAATATGCGATATTCGCGAATAAAATTCGCATTGTGAATATTCGTGAGCAACACTACTTACCAGTCGAGGTGCCGGGGTCCAGGGTCTCCAGGCCGCAAGGGAGGAGCAGCAGTAGATGTGTCAACCTGAACAAAGGAGAAAGTGACAGGATAGTTAGGGTGGGGAAAACAGTACAGAAAAGTATCCATAAGAGTACTGGTACAAGAGGTCTGAGAAGAGAGGCTAGAGAGGCCAAGAATAAGACTGGGGCCAGCCCAGACAGTACACTAATGGGGGATAACATGGAAGGCGTGCCAGGGATGGGAACGATACAGTGAAAGGTGAAGCAAGTCAGTCAAAAGAGTGACTAGGCAGTTGTGGGTGGAGACAGGGCTAGTATAACAATCAAGAAGTAGGAGCCCCTCTGAGGTTACTTCTATGTTGGGGTATGGCAAAGAAACGAGGGGTCATCCAATGTAGGGGCACTTAAATTAGTCGAGGGCTAAGCTACCCTCAACAGATTAGTTAAGTATGGGAGGAAAAATTAGGCACCTTATGACTAGATAGGTGTGGAAGGGCACGATGATGAAGTCATATGTAAAAATGATGGAGGAGTAGAGCAGTATCTGTATAAACATGGAAAACATAAGTAAACCAGAGTCAGACAGTGAAGTACAGGAAGTACGGTATGGGTGAAGTAGGCAAGATGCGCCTGCATAGCAAAGTGAAACACATGCAATAAACAAATAACAGTGAGATCAAGTCTTGTGTTCCTGGCGAGTGAATCGATGTGTCAGCTGCAGGAGGTCAGATCTATCGCTACGTTGTTGATTGCAATCAGGGGGCCTCATTCTAGGCCAAGTCGACGGCAGGAACATGGCAGTCCATTCAGGTAGAGGTACTGGAGGCAATTTGAAGGTGGCCAAGAAAGCAGGCAAGTCCTCTGGTTTGAGGAGAGTCGCTATGGTCCGGCCGTGTCTCGCCCTCAGGGAAAAGGGGAATCCCATCTGTAGGTAATCTGTGCGTTATGGAGCATCAGAAGCAGTGGCTTAAGGGTGGCCCGGAGTCGGAGGGTCCGAAGGGACAGGTCAGGGTACAGAGAAATTGGGGTACCATTGTAAGACAGGTGTTTCAGGTCCCTGGCCCTGCGCATGATGTCTTCTTTGGTGTTGTAATGATGAATTCTGCAAACCACGTCCCTTGGCTTAGAAGTGTCAGGACTCTTAGCTTTAAGGGATCTGCAAGCTCGATCTAGCTCCAGCGGAGTTTCCGGAGGTTTCTGAAGAATCTCGTTGAAAATTTTTGGGAGCGTCCCTGATAAGTCCTGGGGGAAAACGGATTCAGGCAGACCTTTCAGTCTAATGTTGTACGTCTATTTCTATTATCCATATCATCCAATTGGTCTATCATCGCAGCTTGTTGAATAGTAGTAGATTTGGCGTGGTCGTTGAGAGCATGGATCTGTGAGGACACTGATGTACGGAATTCCTCTAGGTCGCGAACTCTATCATTGAGTTTGGAGACATCTTCCTTAACAGGTTTTAGGCCTCTCCTCCATGCTGTCTTAAGGTTGGAGGCCAGACTCTGCATGTCGGCTTTGGTAGAGAGCAAGGCCAAGAGCGCCTGTAGTTCAGGAAAGCGCTTCAGAGTGTTTGATGCTGCCTCTGGCGATGGCAGGTCGGTGACCGGACACGGTTGAGAGCAGTCTCAGGTGCGATCAGGTATTTGATAGCGGCGGGCAGGCCGTCTATAGTTGGTAGGGGTATCATCAGATGAGGAATGGCCAGAGGTGGAAGGTCCTGTGGGGGGCAGTTTCCGCGGTGTCTTGAAGAGTGTCTTTTTAGCTGGAGGACTAGCACCCCAATAATCTGGAGGGTCACTATCAGTTGCAGAGTCATGAGAATCAGCATTAGGGTCAGAGTCCATTTCAACTGACCAATCAGTCACATCTTGATCTGGGGGACCAAGTGCTGGGAGATGTGAGGAGGCAGTAGGATCTCTAGGTCGTTTTTCTGAAGAGGGGACAGTGGTTCCAGTGGTAACCAGAGATGTACTCAGCGGTATTGTAGCAGCAGTGCAGCCTGGGTCACTGGACGGCAGTCCAAGGGACACGTTGGGGGACAGTACTGGATCCAGGTGGTGACCCTGTGGGTATGTAGCAGGGGCAGACATCAGTATAGCCCCGTTATCAGAGAGGGGTGCAGGGGGGTGCTGCAGGGCTAGTTGTGAGGGGGAGGGGAGCGTCCCCTCGGGGAGTCCACTGGTCTTTGCGGGATCTCCACGTACAGACAGGGAGGGCGAGGACTGAGAGGAGGCCGCACATCCTGGGGCTTCAGAGTATCTGTCTGCAGTGATGACCGGAGAAGACCTGCAGTCTGGATCTGGTCCCCTTCGGTGGTCCCTTTTCGGCTTCACTGTAGGCTCAGCAGCCAGCAGCATAGAGGGCGGCAGGTCTGTCAGTGTAGGAGCCGCGGCCATAATCTGCAGCGGAGGAGCCGCGCGCTCTGAGGCCAGAAGTGGAGGTTCCTCCTGTGAAGGAGATGGCGGCCGCGCTTGTGGGAGAGCAGGCCGCGTTGCTGGAATCGGGGCTGGAGGCGCTCTAAAGTAAGTGGCGATGTTACTGATCTGTTTCGCTGATGTTAGGAGGGAAAGCTTCTTGTTTCTGCCCTTATTCCGTCCTCCTATAGTCCGCTAGGTGCCGTGGAAGCTGTTGCCCTGTTGGAGCTCTCACGCCGCACGTCTCATCTCCAGCGCACCGAGCCACGACCCCCACCCCGACTCGTTTTTTTCTCCTCGCCTTCAAAAAATCATAACTCTTTTACATTTTCATCCACAGACTAGTATGAGGGCTTTTTTTTTTTTGTGTGACAAGTTGTCCGTTGTAATGCCATCACTCACTTTTCCATAAAATGTATAGCGCCAGCAGAAAAATACTATTTGTGTGGGGAAATTAAAAAGAAAACCGTAATTTAGCAAATTTTGGAAGATTTCGTTTTCACGCCGTACAATTTACGACAAAAATGACATGTGTTCCTTATTCTTTGGGTCAATACGATTAAAATTATACCAATGATAATATATTTTTCTATTACTGTTGCGCTTAAAAAAAATCGCAAACTGTTTAACCAAATTAGTACATTTAAAATCCCCCTATTTTGAAGTCCTATAACTTTTTCATTTTTCCGTATAAGCGGCGGTATGAGGGCTCATTTTTTGCGACGTGATCTGTAAGTTTTATTGATACCATATTTGCTTATATAAAACTTTTTAATACTTTTTTTATAAATTTTTTTTGGGAATGAAATGTTATTAAAAAAAAGCAGCTATTTTGGACTTTTTTTTTCTTTTACGTTCACGCCGTTCACCGTACAGTATCATTAACATTTTATTTTAATAGTTGGGATATTTACACACTCGGTGATGCCAAATATGTGTATAAAATATTTTTTTTACACTTTTTGGGGGTGCAATAGGGAAAATGGGACAATTTATGTTTTAATTGGGGGAGGGGGTTTTTCAAAAAAAAATTACTTTTATTTTTTACTTTTTTTACTTTAATTTTGTCCCATGGGGGACAATTTATAGCAATCATTCGATTGCTAATACTGTTCAGTGCTATGTATAGGACATAGCACTGATCAGCATTATCTGTCATCTTCTGCTCTGGTCTGCTCGATCACAGACCAGGGCAGAAGACCCCGGGAGACGGCCGGTGCAAGGTGAGGGGACCTCAGGCCGCCATGCTGGACGATCTGATCCCCGCGGCAGCGCTGCGGGTGATCCGATCATCCATTTAAAGTAAGATGCTGCAGATGCCGTGATCTGTATTGATCACGGCATCTGAGGGGTTAATGGCGGACATCTGCGCGATCGCAGATGTCCGCCATTATGGGCGGGTCCCTGGCTGCTATCAGCAGCCGGGACCTGCCGCGCATGACGCGAGCATAGCTCCGATGCTTGCGGTTATGCATAGGACATAAATGTACGTCCTGGTGCGTTAAGTACCAGCTCACCAGGACTTACATTTATGTCCTGCGTTGTTAAGGGGTTAAAGGGGATCCATGGTAAATTGGAATGGTGGGGTACCGTCACCGAGCACTCTCACTGACTAGCTGATCAGTGTGGCTATTAATAAACATGCTACCTTTTTAACAGCAGCAAAGCACAGAAGGCCAGAATTGGCCTAACTATTCAAAAAGATGTAGCCTATATGCATGAAACTTGTAATGTACAGTTGCAAGGTATATTATGTGAATGCTTTGACTTTACCTATATTTCTGAATTGAGTACTATTATATTGTGGACCAGTATTTCTCTAAGTTACAATTATAACACACACAGTTGCAATGGAGGCAGGACTCGGCATACCCAGCTACCCTGCCTCTATCCCCTCTGCACTGATATGCATGCCCACCTCACGCTCACATGGATGAAGGGGTCCCATGAATATTCCTGAGGTGGGTATATGTCAAGTGTAGCAATCTGGTGGAGACATTCCTGAGAAACATTTGTTATGTGTGAGCATTATACTGCTAAAAAATGCCAGTTGGAAGCCTTGTGATTAGAGGCAACACAGGGTCGCAAAATGTCCTGCACATATTACTGAGCTGTTACTGTCCCTACTATGCGTGACTGATTGTCAGATCAGATCACCCCAGATCATCACACCAGCTGTGATGAACATACCTGCTTCAGTCCCAAATGGTCCAGCCTTCCATGCACAACCAGTGCACTAACCCATCCCTTGGACACAGAGTTTATGGAGATCCCTGTGTTTTTACCAGAGCCTTTGGCAAGATTAGATGATGTTGGCTGTCAGAAGCCTACATTACCCATGGCAGGGCCCTTGAAAGAAGTAGGTGCAGGTCAGTGGGATGAAACCTACACAAGTGCCTTCTAGGGAGATAAAGGACAAGCTTGGTAAACTAGGCATGTCAATAACAGTAAGGTACATCAGAAACAGAATTTGAAACAGAAGCATGGTTAACATTGGAGTAAGGTCAATAGCCAGGTAATATCATTAACAGAGTCAGGTACCAGAGAAAGGTCTGAAGCCAAGGAATAAGTGAGCGAGGGGGTAACATCATTGACAGAGTCAGGTACCAAAGAAAGGTCAGAAGCCAAGCCAAATTGTTACGGAGTCAGGAAGGAATGTCAATAACAATACCAAGAAGAGGAGTAACCAGGTAGTTAGGCAGGAGTTGAGAACAATGTCAGGTCTAGAGAAATAGTAACATAAGTGAGGCATGTAGTGATCACCAATCACAAGCGTCTGTGGCCAGTAGATTAAATCTGTTTAGATCAATGCATCTCAGGCAGAGTGAGATGCAAGTGCTGAGCCTGATTGGCTGGCATCCTAGCTCCTTGATAGGATAATCAGCCCTTGTCAGAGAGGATAGTAGCCACAGCAACTGTGTGATGCCATCAGTGCCCGCAGAAGAGAAGGAGATCGCTGGTGGAGCCCGATGGGGTAAGTGTCAGAACCCATAGGGTTAAAAGGGTCTGACCGGTTCTTTGTTTGTTTTTCTTGCCGGGTTACGCTTAGTTGTCTGGCTGGTCAGCTGACCTTTTGATAAGAGCACCTGCCGGGTTGCCTATTTAACTTGGCAGTTTGCTCTCATTCAATGCCTGTGTTATTCTTGTTTACCCGACAGCTGTGACTTTTAGCTTATCTTCTCGACTTCTCTCTGGTATTAGCGATTTTGTACTTTGACAACTCCTGTTTTTTAACGCGGATAGTGGACATTGACTTATTTTGTGAGTGTGTTAGTTTTGCTTCTGTTAGTCTGTCTGCTCCCTACTGTACCTTGACCTGTGTCTGTATTATTGTATTTTATTATTTTGACAGTTACGCCCCTCACTTTTCTAGGGAGGGACTGTCACTGCAGTTACGGACCTATCACCTTGGGCAGGTACGTAAGTAGGCAGGGATAGGGGAGTGGGTGAGAATGGTGTGCACTCCTTCCTTGCCCATATGTGACAGTAAGTATGCCATTCAAACCAAATGCAGGATTGAAGCCCTCAACCCAAGGCCTTTATACTCAAACACAGCCATTAGCTGTTTTTAAAGAGAACCTGAATTTGTTGCTAAATATGACACAGTTCTAGTCCATAGCAGTCCAGTTTTCTTGTTCATGACATCACTGCAAACCAAGCTGACAGTGGCTGCCTGTCAATGTAGGAACAGATAATGGGCATTGTGACACCAAATTTCCTTATGATAACTGCATAGAAATGGTCTGGGCAGAGAAAATGTCACTGTATTTGAATGATGGTCAAGAAAAGTGTCATTGCTGCTCATGCTTGTCATCCTCTCTAATGGTGATTTGTCTGGGCATCCAATACAAATGACTGGTGAAGTCAACGAATTTGCTACTATAGTTTACTTTATATTCTCTTCATTAGTTACAAAAACATGATAAACAAAACATTATTCACCCAGGTGCATTCAGCAAGACAATATAGTTCACGGCATGTAAGGGTTTTCCATCTGCTTGCTGCTCCGCATGGAGTCTTGCAATCCCAGCCGAATCTCTTTACATTCACCACGGACTGAACCTGGTGATCTTCTAATTCCATAGATAACTGCAACATTTTAGAGGACTCCTCTTCCTTTGTTAAGCCTGGCTGGACAAAAAAGGAGGAGTCCTCTGAAACGTTGCTGGTTCTCCTTGTGTAATTATGCACCCCCTATCAAACTCCGTCAACTGGGCAAAATGTCTTAGAGTGCACTTCAGAGTCATGTCAAGCAGTCAATGATTTCTCACAAAGTTATACCCTGCTAAATATAAGCCTATGAGAGCCATTGCAGTAGGGGTAGTACTTTTATTTTCTCTTATGCCAAGATCCAATGTCTAAGCATGCCACAACTCTTATCATTCACATATATTTTGTTGTCAATGTGTACTTTGACAAATGGTATTTCTTATGTTTCTTCACTATGACCAAGATTGGATCTGATTTTTTGCCTGTGTCGATGGTTATCACACGAAACATCTCACATTTAGATTTTTTTTTTAGCTTGCCAACTGAATATGCATTTAAGGTGTCAAAAAGGTTATTTGGCATATGTTTTTTACTGGCAATAGTACTCGATTATGTACTTCTAATGTATTCTCTTTAACAAACCTGGAGAAATTAATTACTGTTAAGTTCAATGTTATTGCTTAAGAATTAATTCTATTGTTTTAACCTTTACGCTTTCATCTTCATGTCTGGTGAACTCTCTTTTCATCTATATTCTAAATCAAACTTCAAGCATCACTGTCCTTGAATGTTCGAAACTACAAACAATTTACCAAGGAACACTGAAGTCATACATTGTAGCTTTAATTCAGGGTTTGAATGTTTCCATTGACCCCCATGTGATTATCCCTTTCTGACTTATTTTCTGATGGTCCACACAGGGTTAATAGATGTTAGATATGAAAGCATGTAAAAAAAAATGTTTCAAAAAGACCATTCTTAATTATCTTAGAGTAGGAGTCATGGACCTGGAGGGGAGGAGAGAATACAAGGAACATCCTCTCCTGTACTGTCTGCTCTTAAAGATGAGAGACATAGAATATTTACTGCTTCTTTACTATCTATATGGAAGTTGTTTGCTTTTATTACTGAATAAAATAGTAACATTTAATAACATAGTAACGTAAAAATTATTTCATGGCTGAAATAACAAAGTCATATTTAGCATCTACAAGTAATGAGTTGTAGGTAAATGGGCACTGTCACTATGAACAAACTTTTGACATGTTGTAGAGAAGTGCCAAAATTGTTGATCGGTCAGGTGTGTGTAGACTGCTATTAATAGCTAGAATTGTGCAGAGGAAAAGTTGACTAGTTGCCCATAGCAACCAATCAGATAGCTTCTTTTATTTTTCATAGCCCTTTTTTAAAAATCAAAGAAGTGATCTGATTGGTTGCTATGGGCAACTGGTCGGCTTTTCCTCTGCAAAAGTTTTAATAAATATTAAAACCCACTCTGTATTCAGAAGTTCTGAGGAGCATCATGTTGCTTATCAGATCCAATGGCTTTTGTTGAAATGTAATCTACAGCAGGATCTGGAAAGTGATGTTAATATAGAAAAGTCTGTGTACAACACTTATTTGACCATATCAAATACAGTATATACCCATTATATAATGATATTCCATGATGAATAAACCGGATACAGAAGAAAATGTGAAGTATAGCTTTCTTAAAACCTTTCTTTAAATAATTAATGGTTGTAAAGGACCTTATTTCCTGGTAATACACAGTACTGTCTGTGAACTAGTCCTGACTTTGAATGATATGATCTAACCAGGATGAAAGATCTAAAAAGTTCATGAGAAACAAACATCTTTATGACATTTACGAACAATATCATTTACCAATAGCAACGTTCTTTCCCACATTGCTACATGACATAAGATGTCATGTGCAGACATGCTGTCCAAGTGGAGTGCATTTTTATCTTTATGTTTTTTATTTATTTTTAAGCTGATGGTGTTGTTCATCCGCACTAGTCTTTCTTCTATCAAGGCTTATCTGATGGCCCATTCTTATTCCAAGATGTTGCTCTCCCCCTATTCCTATACCAAGGACACTACTGAACTGATAAGCAGGACATCCATCTTTTACCTTCTGCTTATATCAAAATAAATGCTCCAGAGAAATGTTTTGGTTTATAATATCGAGTTTGAGGACTTGAGACCTCAACATTCAAGAATTATTATTTCATTGGTGTACTAAACCCGTGAAACCATTGATCCATATAATGATATTAGTTCCAGTCCCATAGGCACAGAATACACCATCCCTAGTTGGTTAAATGAGAGAATAAATGCAAATGTTATTACTGTCCTTACATCTGTATTTCCTTAGTTACTTGGCACTTGGTTCAACCCATAAAGGCTATTTACATTCATCATTGTGTCTTTGGAAAGTGAGTTTTAAACATTTATCATACTATCAAGGGGGGGGGGGGTTGATAAATTTGGAGCACATAAGTGAAAAACAATAAATTACTTCAAAACACCATTTTGTATTATTTGTTCTCTCCTCTGCACAAAAAGTCACAGTTTAAAGCTCCCCAAAGGCATTTTTGTAAGCCACGTCTGACCTGGCTTTGACTTGTGAAATTTTGGAGGGGTTTGTGGCTTTCATTATTTCTAAATGAAAACATTCGCACTTCATTAATTTGTGACCACTACAAAGTGAAAACTAAAAGTTGCTTAGATAAGGTTGTTTGCCACTTTTACATACCAAAAAAGTGCTCTACATGTTATGACAAATTTCCCCCATAGTGATTATGTGTACGCTTTTACATATAGCATTCACTGACAACCATGTCCACATCATGTTGTGCTCAGCACTATTTGTATCAGTAAAACAGAATGTTGAAAAATGGGAATGAATGCCCAGGGGTAAAAAAGGAAAGATAAGCAGTAACGATTCACTAGAAAGTAGCAAAATCATGTTAGATATTGAATATCAGGAAAGCAAATGTTTAAACAGATATGACACAAAAAAATATGATAGAGTTCCATTATCATATCTTAGGGATTAGGAGTGTACATAAGCAATATATCAGTGTATATCAGTGAACACTACTTAAATTTGCTTTTCTTCAATATCTATTCAAGCTTATAGGAGTAGAAATGATATTACACGCTTGCTTTCACTCAGTGTAAATGAATGCTTGCATTATTCTAGGCCAGGTTCATACCTGCGTCATTGCTCTGGGAGCTCCGTCACAGACTCTGTTAGCAACAGAAAAGAATCGAGTCAGACGGGTCCTGACGGATTCCAGTGACTTTAGTGGGGTCTGGCCGCCACCACAGACACACGAGGCTCCCAAGTACAGACCCGAGCTCAGGTAGGGATAAATCTATTATCATCAACATCTCATCCAAACCCCTCAGTTCCACACAGCTCAACCTACTCCAGAGGGGCTTATCCTTCTGCCCGATAGGTAAACTTAACACATTACAATTAGATCTGGCTTTACATAGACTGTATCGCAATGTGAGACTAAAAACACACTTTTCCAGTAATCCCATCCCTGATACACCACCAAGTCAGGGGAGTGAGACACTGACACTTCAACAATTCGGCCTTAGAAATAAGAGCAGATACAATCCCCCGCACACATACCATCCTACTGAAACATTTATCCAACTAGTCCAGCAAGAGGTTGAAAATATGACTACTAGACATATGTCAGACACACTTGAGGCCAGGAACAATCTATCTAGGGAAGAGAGGAAAGCTTTACAGGAACTGATGAGCGATGGCGACCTTACCATAAAACCGGCTGATAAAGGGGGCTCCATTGTTATCATGGATACCCAAGCCTATGATAAAGAAATTCTACGCCAGCTCTCTGACAGCTCCACGTATAAGCTTCTTCCGAGTAACCCCTTGCCCAAAATACAAAAAGAAATCCATGACCTCACCACACACTTTTTGGAAGCTGGAACTATAGATGCCAAACTGGGGACTTTTCTGATTAAACAGTTCCCTATCACACCTGTGATATATATTCTACCAAAAATTCACAAGACATTAACTAACCCTCCGGGGCGCCCCATCGTGGCATCTATAGACTCTGCTCTCAATCCCCTGTCCATTACTCTGGAGAAAACCCTTACACCCTTGGTTAGACAAACAAAATCCTTCCTGCTGGATACATCTGAATTTCTTTCCATTCTTAACAATATTACGGACACTTCCGACAACACCTGGTTAGTCACAATTGACGTAGTCAGTCTCTATACCTCAATAGCACATGAAAAAGGTATCAGAGCGGTTGAATGGTTATTACAAAAAAGTACATACAATGACATTCAAAAGGACTTTTTTATCTCATTACTTAAAATTGTACTATATGACAATTACTTTATGTTCAAGGAAAAATTCTATCTACAGATACGTGGCTCGGCGATGGGCGCAAACGTGGCCCCCCCCATATGCACATGCCTATATGGCCTTCTTTGAAGAATTCTTTATTTACAATCATCCGGCTTTTCAACATCACGCCAAGATATGGCGTAGATATATTGATGATATTTTTTGCATATGGGAGGGGCCACGTGACACCATCATGTCCTTCTTGACCTATCTCAACTCAATATGGGAAGAGTTACAATTTACCCTCTCACTCAGCCAGGAATCCATCCCGTTCTTGGACACTCTAGTCCAAAGAGACACATCGGGTAACATCACTACAGACCTGTATCAGAAAACAACAGACAGGAATAGTCTTCTACACTTCAGCAGTGCGCATCCGCACAGCATCAAAAAGGCGATTCCCAAATCCCAATTCAAGAGAGTACAGCGTATCGTTAGTGACCCTGACACACAACAGATCAGACTTGACGAGATGGAGTCCAAATTTAGAGAGAGAGGATACCCCGAATATATCCTTAGAGAAGCCAGAAGTGACACCCCACGCACCAGAATACAACCGACTACCCAACGCATACCATTTGTACGCGAGTTTCACCCGTGCACGCCTAAAATAGACAACATCGTACGCAAACATTGGCACATACTACAGGAGGCATATCCCAACATCCCTGAGTTCACTTCACCACCACTGATTTGTAACAAAAGAGCACCGAACTTATCCAACAGCCTGGTACGGGCCCTACCCAAACAAGATGAAGGCATATCTACCCAAAGATTCTTTACATCTAGACACAATGGTACCTTCCCCTGTCTTCAATGCTCCCAATGTAGCAACGTGTTAAAGGGTGATAAAATTTCTCACCCCCACACGGGCAGAACATATACAATTAAGGGATATCACACATGTCTAAGCAAAAACGTGATCTATGCGATAAAATGCCCGTGCGGACTACTGTACATAGGGGAAACCATGCAGACAATTAGGGATAGAATCAATAAACACAAATCAACCATTCGCTGTGGTAATTACCTGTTACCGGTCCCATTCCATTTCAAAGAAAAAAGTCACTCCATCTCCCAATTAAAATTTCAGGTAATCGAGCAGGTCACTTTACCAAAAAGAGGGGGTGACATAAAGAAACGCCTACTATTTAGGGAAGCTTTTTGGATTCACACCCTGCAAACTTTGGAGCCAAGAGGGCTCAATAGGGAATATGAAATAACCAGCTTACTGTGAATTCCCCATTGATTTCTGATCTTTTTTCTTTTAGCTATCACAAGCTCGGTCTGATCCTGGTAATCGGGGAGGTGGGTTGGCTTAATCTATCCCCTCGGCTGATGGGTATGTTTTCTATGTTCATGTTCGTGTGCCTTCTCAGTATATAGCTGGGTCTTTAGTTGGACCATATTGCTTTGCTACAATATAACTTGGTGACTGTACCTCAAATGTCACCTCGTTATTAATTATTATTATTTTTTTCCCCTGTGACCACCAGTTGATTGTTGGATTTTTTATTCTAGGATGACATATGGATACTATATGGACGCTATGCTGTTATTATTAGCTATCTTGACATTATACCTACTTTATACTGTTGAAATTCTTCTTTTTTCAGATATGGGATCATACCACTATTTACTTTGTGCTACCAGGTCCCATGAGCAAATAGGCTCGGGTGGGTCCTCCCTGACTGTCACTCAGTGGGTGACCAGCTTTTGGCTGGATGCGCGGCTGCGCTTCCCCCTTAAATGACAGGTCTTCATTGCGATACTGTTCACTGGCAGACGTGAGCGGCTTTTGGGACCACAGTACCCTACCGCCACAGGCGCTTGTTATTACGTCCTCGGACAGTCAGTTGCGCTAACTCCCCTCTGCAGGGGGAGCGCGCACCGCATCCGTCCAGCAGAGAACAGTTACACTACCTGATGCTTCTTTCCCCGTTGTGGCTCTCGAGGGGAAGAGGCGCACTGCTTCTTCTTGTTCTTTTTGTTACTACGTATGAATTACACTGTTGCAAGACATTGTACACATAACGCTTTGTGTTTACATTTGATGCCTTGTTGACATATCACTATGACTACGTGACGTCACTCCCGGCGTGCCGGCCAGTGGAAGTGACGTCATTTTAGGGCGCCTCCTCGTGCATATAACTGGCGCCTGCGAGCGAACCAGTTGACAGCAGAGGAAGGCTAAGTGCCGAAACGCGTCCTGTTACTAGGATACACAATAAATACCATTTGCTTGCATCGGTGAGTGCTGGGACTTCCGTTATTACATTTAGTGGGGTCTGTCTGGATTCCGCCTGGTGTCCGTTTATTAACAGGATTTCAGCAGAGAAAAATAACTGCTTGTGTCTTGTTTTTTTTCTCCACTCATGCCCCTCTATTTTAATGGATTCTGTGAAATATGCTCCCAGAATAGAACTCTGATGGAAATGTGTACCTAACTTTATGGGAAAATAATCATTGCTGGTGTTCCCAAATGAAATATTCCATATTGCATTAACCAGCTTTAAAGGAACATATATTTCTATATGGGTAACATCTAACTCAGCACATGTTCACCGTGATTCATTGCTATAGTTTTCTTAGCGTGTTTCCCAAAACATTTCATGTGCTTATTACCAGCACAGAATAATGTTGCCACAGGAGCAGTTACTGCACTGACTGGTCTGCATGGAACCAAATGTACCTTTGGTCCAGGTGGAAAAACAATCTGTCAGTTATTACTTTCCTTGGCCATTCCAAATTAATCTATACCCACCCAGCGCTCAGAACCCATCAACCCCCCCCCCCCCCCCCCCCCCCCCCCGCAGCAATCTAAAACTCATCCCTCAACCTTTGGATGGGGGATATGATACTTGTCCTTTAAATTTACTTTCTTCCCCATCCAGTTCAGTTTGAACTTCAGCAAGTTGTTTTGACCAAGTCTATATATATGCCTAAATGTATGAGTTGCTGTCATGTGATTGGCTGTTTTGCTACTTTCCTTAAAAAGCAATTTAGCAGGTGTACCTTTATACAGTAAGTGGATATTTCTGCATCCCAATGTTACAGTTAAGTTTTTGTGTTAGGAATCCAAGAACAGATGGATCAGATGACATTCCCACGATAGAAGATCCCTTTATTCACAAAACAGACATGGTCATGAATACAGATTATGGTTGACAGGCCTTTTCACTGAAAAAGCACTAACTCTTGACCTCAGACATAACTATTGACCCCCACCCTTAAATGGCTAACTTTAGTGTTCCCAAAACAACACCAGATATAGTCTGCATATAAATTGTCTATGGTCCTGCAGTGGACCTCACTTAGCAAAAGAGCTCCCAGCTATATACAATCAAAAATACCAAATATCAAGACATCTTGGGTAGTACAGGGCAGCTGCTTAATACTTAACTTTTATTACTGTTCCAATTAAAAATACATCTCATATGTGTGTGTATAACCGACAAGGTTAGCGCTCTTGTGATTTTCATACCGGACTACAGAGACTGCATATCTTAAGATGGTTCTCCTGCTGTACTCCTTGTATGTTCACAGACTTCATCATACCTTCTCATTACTGTATGAAGTATACGTTTGAAGTGAAGCCCCCATACTTTACTCATAGCGGCTATATCAACAGTTACCTAGTTAATCAGCATATGGTTTATAATTTATACTATATCTATACAGCAACGAGGGAATCTCTGGGGGTTGGGTGGAAAGTAATCTATACACCTACCCTGCTTTATAGTTTATAGGTTTTACTCACTAATATTTGTCCCTTTAAGACTCTGTACAACATGAAAGCTGGGGAGTATACGCTATGATGCTACAAGCTTCTTGTGCTTTCCATCTGTGGAAGAAATGTGTCAGGAGAAGTGCTGAACATAGCATGTGTAAATACATTCTTTGATTCCATTTATGCTGAATCTAAACTATGCCATTAACCTATATAAGAATAAACTTGGTATAGTTGAGTCCGATGCAACCAGGTTATGGTTGTCTTATTTTTATTGGTTGTTGTTTATACACACATATGAGTTGTATTTTTATTGCAACATTAATAAAAGTTAAGTATTAGGCACCTCCCCTGTACTACTATAGATTTCTTGATCTTTGGCATTTTTAAACCCAAAACAAGAACAAATAAAACTGCAAAAATTTACATAAATATTAACAGAGTGGATCAGTATATCACAAATAACAGACCACAGGATGTTGTGAAAATAAACTTTTCATGGAAAACAATATTAGGGTAGGGTCACACGTATCGCATCCACTGCCCGTCCCTAGAGTCATTCTTCAGCTTTTTTCCCCGTGTCCCCTGTTCGCAGCATCAATCCGCCACTGTGAGCACAGAGGGAGATGCTAGTCTCAGGTGATACGCAGTTCTCCAGACATCGCGGCCGCACCCCTGCTTCCTGAGCTAGGCTGAGAGTGGCCACAATGCCTGCTGTATGCTGTGCATGCGCACGAGACTCTCAGCTCCATCTGTATCTGCTCGTAGCGGCGGATTTCTGCTGCAAGCAGGAGACAGGGGAAAACAGCTGGAGGCACACTCTAGGGACAGGCAGTAGCGCATCCCCAGTATCAAATATGCAGCTGATGCGCTATGTGTGACCCTACCTTTAGGGTAGGGTCACACTAGGCAAATATGCAGCGTATTTGACACTGTCAGAAATCTGCCAAGCAGAGGAAATACGATGTGTATGTGCTACAAAGGCTAACATATATCCGAAACGTTGCACTGCTGGTAACTAATAAAAGACTACAGCTTGCTTTATACATTGGAGTCTGCTGCTTCTGTGCTGTGATCTATTGGTGCGTGGATGTCGATACACTGGACTGGTTATCCGGACGATCACCTGCACTAACAGCTGGGGCCCGGTGCTGTTCTCCTTCTCTTTTCCGTGTATGTGCTATGAACAGACACAGGGCTTACCCCACCACAGCCCTGTGTCTGCAATAAGGTTCAGGAGCTGGCTGCATGTCACAGTTATGCTGGTGCCAGCTTTGAACCTTATTGCAGACACAGGACTGAAACGGGGAAAGCCCTGTGTCTGTTCCTAGCACGTACACAGCATATTTTCCGCTGCTTGCCAGAATTCTCATAGCATCAAATACACATACAAATACAGCATAAAAAAAGATAAATATATATTTTGCATGTATAGTGAGTTGATTGGTACTTAAGGGCCCAAGAAAATGTCACTCACTCCATTACCAGCAGCCTAGACCACTGATACACGACAGGATTAATGCATGCTTTCATGTTGTTTATGACAAATTCTGACCACGAGTGTTGTAGCTAGAATTGAGACTCATCAGGCCAGGCAATGTTTTTCCAGTTTTCTATTTTCCAATTTTGGTGAACCTGTGTTAACTGTAACCTCAGTTTCCTTATCTGACAGGAGTGGCACCGTGTGTGGTATTCTGCTGCTGTAGACCATCTGCTTCAAGGCTTCATGTGTTGTATATTCAGAGATGGTATTTAGCATACCTTGGCTGAGACAAGTGGTTATTTGAGTTGCTGTTGCTTTTCTGTTAACTCATACCAGTCTGCCCGTTCTCCTCTGACATCAATATGGCATTTTTATCCACACAACTGCCGCAGTCATTCTCTTTAATTCCAAGAAATGGCTCAGTGAGAAAATAGTAGATTGGCAGTTTCTGAAATACATAGACCAGACAATCTGGCACCTTAAATCCCCTTTCTTCCCCATTGTGATGAACTTCAGCGAGTTGTCTTGACCAAGTCTACATGCCTGAATGCATTGAGTTGTGGCCATGATTGGCGTTATTGGCTGATTAGCTATTTGCATTAGCAATCAATTGAGCAGGTGTGCCTTATAAAGCAGCCAGTGAGTGTACATGTCTGCATCCGATTTTGACAATTGTCTGACATTTACATACCATAGAGGGAACAATCATATTGTAACCCATGTTGAAGTAGGATTTTTTGTATACAACAAAGTTCAGTTGATCACAGGAGACATCTTACATTAAGTTTTTTAAGCTTGGAAACTTCTGAACATGCATTTAAGATATCCATTAGGATCACTTGGTGTCTTGTTTTACTGGAACACAACAGTCATTCATAGCTGGAGCCTTTGTTGAAGAATGGAAATTGAACCAGACAATGAGGTTTTAAAAAGCTGTGTATTATGTGAAAATGATATCTCAACTTATAACAATACCTTCTACTCTAGAACAGTACATATAGTATTTACGGGCAATGTCTAGTTCAAAATATATTATTTAAATGCAATATTATTATTTTATTTATGTCAGCAATATACACATTTTATTCAAACAATCCTGTGGAAATGCTTAACATAACTAAAAGAAACCCATCCACTCCCAATGGCAGTAAAGCAAATGAAAAAAAAATAAAAATAAAAAGAGTGTGCATTCTCTGTCCAATGGATTGCACATGGATTTCCACACAGTGGCCATGAAATATTAAAACACAGGTGCACAAAAATAAGCTGTTGGGTAAATACAACAAGGCCAGTGCTAAAATCAATCATCCATGAGACAGACCAATGGGCGTGGAACCTCCTTCTGCAAATCATAAACTAGATAAACAATCTGCACAGCGTATATATATGGGAAACCAAGTTGGCAATCCCTATCTTCATCACCATGTGGACCATACTCATCCTTGCGGGTATTGCGGCTGTATCTGCCGAGCCCAGAGGCTTTCATGGGTAAGTACAATGTTCATTGTGGACTGTGTGAATAATAACCTATGCAGGGGTTTACGTTTGCTAATTGTCATTTACAGGGAGAAAGTTTTCCGGGTATTTCCACAAAACTACAAGCAAGTAGAACTCATCAGAAGCTTGGCTAACAGTGCAAAGGTATGGGGATTCCAAAATTAGGACAACCCAGGAGTTCTAGCACCGTTTGCTTATAGACTGCTTTATCTAGACATACTAGGAATGTGCACAAAACCTTGAAAGGAGCAGTGTAGTCTATAAATTATACTCCCAATCCTGAATGGAACGTTAGTCGGTGGTTTACCCTACCTACTCATCAATTTTTATTTGACTCATTAACTGACCAAGAAGTAAATGTGACAAACAGGGCGTCTGAGACTTTTTTTTTTGGTATCTTCTTGTGTGTATTCTGCTATGGACTACGTATGTATTTTCTTTTACAAACCTGGAGGCTTTTATAACTGTAAAATTCAGTGTTATTGTTAAAAATGAACTCTATTGTTTTAACCTTTACGCTTTCATCTTCATGTCTGGTGAACTCTCTTTTCATCTATATTCTAAATCAAACTTCAAGCATCACTGCCCTTGAATGTTACAAACTACAAACAATTCATCCAGAAACATTGAAGTCATACGTTGTAGCTTTAATTCAGGGTTTGAATGTTTCCATTGACCCCCATGTGATTAACACTTCCTGACTTATTTTCTGATGGTCCACACAGGGTTAAAAAATTTTAGATATGAAAGCAGAGTAAATAAAGTCAAAAAGACCATTCTTAATTATCTCAGAGTAGGAGTCATGGACCTGGAGGGGAGGAGAGAATGCAAGGAACACCCTCTCCTGTACTGTCTGCCCTCAAAGATATGAAACATAGAATATTTAAAGGGGTACTCCGGTGGCAAACAATTTTTTTTTTAAATCAACTGGTGCCAGAAAGTTAAACAGATTTGTAAATTACTTCTATACAAAAATCTTAATCCTTCCAGTACTTATCAGATGCTGTACGCTACAGAGGAAGCCCTTTTCTTTTTCAATTTCTTTTCTGTCTGACCACAGTGCTCTCTGCTGATACCTCTGTCAATGTCAGGAACTATCCAGAGCAGGAACAAATCCCCATAACTAATCTATCCTGCTCTGGACAGTTCATGACGTTGACAGAGGTGTTAGCAGAGAGAATTGTGGTCAGACAGAAAGGAAATTCAAAAGGAAAAGAAATTCATCTGTAGTATACAGCAGCTGATAAGTACTAGAAGGAGTGAATATGAAAAATAGATAACTCAGTCTTCAGCTATATCACTCAAACGAGTGTATGATGGATGAATGGTTCAGTTGAAAAAGAATAATGGACTTCCAGACCAATAGACCAAAAAAACGTTTTCCACCAGAGTACCCCTTTAATATATGGGAGGTGCTGAGAACAAACATCTATCCCATGAACAGAAGAGAGTAACCATAGGGGTGCTATGGGGTACAGTTGTATTTAAATTCCCCTGCCTGAAAGATCAGAAAAGTCCCTCTAATACATAAGAGACATCCTAAGGGCAGGGTCACAAGTGGCGCATCCACAATATATTTGACACTGCAGATGCACCAACAGCAGTCCCTGAGGGACTGCAGAGCGAGCTCACTGGCTGCAGCCATTAGCTCTGTGTGTCCACTTGTAGTGGCAGATTTCTACAACAGGAAACACAGAGGTATGCGGCTGCAGCCAGGGAGCTCACTCTGCAGTCCCTCAGTGACAGCTGTTGGTGCATCGGCAGCGAAAAATACCCTGTGAATGCGCCCTGTGTGACCTTTCCCTAATACAGATTCTGCATCAGGACACGAGAATTACAAGTTATCTCAAGTTTGAACCTTTGTAAATTCTTTCATGGAATGAAGGTTTTACCTCCTACAGTATTTAAACAGAACTGTCATTGCCTCCATAAATTGTTCAATCTACTCTACTGGATTGTAAATACAGTTTGATTCAATGTAATAAATGAACTTTGCTATCACAAGTCTTCATTTCTTAAATTTTCTTTATATCTATTTTAGCTTGACTTCTGGGTGCCAGACCATGTTGATCTTGTAGAACCAGGAAGACGCGTTGACTTCCGTGCTGAAAGCCATGTGTCCTATGATATTCAGGCTCTTCTTCAACAAAATGAAATTCCCTTTGAGTAAGTAAGGCTTTAGAGATTGGAACTTTCTGAAAGAAAAATTTTGATAACCTTTGATAACTTTCATTTTAAGTGAGAGTCTTCCAAACATAACAGCAGGTTTCTATAGTGCACAGCTTATCAATCATGCATAACTATTTTTCTTAGTCTACGGAAGATAGAAAACCCATCTTTTTTTATTCCATTTTATATATATGTGTGTGTGTATCAACTTGCTACATAAAGTTAAACAGATTTGTAAATTACTTCTATTAAAAAAATCTTAATCCTTTCAGTATGTATGAGCTGCTGAAGTTGGGTTGTTCATTTCTGTATGACACCTGTCTCGGGAACTGTCCAGAGTAGAAACAAATACCCATAGCAAACCTCTTCTACTCTGTGCAGTTCCCAAGACAAGAGAGATGTCAGCAGAGAGGACTGTTGCCAGACAGAAAAGAACAACTCAACTTCAGCAGCTGATAATTATTGGAAGGATTAAGATTTTTTATAGACTTAATTTACAAATCTGTTTAACTTTCTGGAGCCAGTTGATATATAAAAAAAAGTTTTTTCCTGGAATACTCCTTTAATGAATGACATTCTTTTTTCCTTAGAATTATGATTGATGACCTCCAGGAAGCCCTGGATAAGCAACGTGATAGCAATATCCGTGCTGTTCACAGCTATGAGAAGTACAATAATCTTGATACAGTAAGAATGCCTACCCCAACACTCAAATTACAATTACAGACCTAAGTATGGTTACAACTAACCTAACTGATATTTCTTCTACAGATCAATGCTTGGGGTGCAAACCTTGCTGCTCAGTACCCAGGTCTGGTGTCCCGTTCTGCTATTGGAAACTCATATGAAGGACGTCCCATTTACTTGCTCAAGGTTAGTAAGATTTATTTACAGTATGTGTTTCACTGGCCATGGAGCCGCTGTCATGAGACATGATTCTGCTGATTTTAACAATAAGCTTGTTTTACTGTTGTGCATAAACAACACATTTTACCAAATAAAATTTTTTCACCTCATTCCTGACACAAACCAGCTAAGGACTTAAAGGGGTACTCCAGATTAAAAAAATGTTTTCAAATCAACTGTTGCCAGAAAGAATAATATGTGTGGTGCTGTTTTTAAAAGAAATTAGCTCTGGCTTTCTTTTCCCGGATAGCCCTTTTAACCTTCTAAAACTTATCGGCTGCTGTATGCTCCAGAGGAGGTTGTGTAATTATCTCAGTCTCAGTCACAGTGCTCTCTGCTGCCACCTCTGTCAATGTCAGGAAATGTCTATAGTAGGAGCAAATCCCCATAGCAAACCTCTCCTGCTCCTGACAATTCCCGACATGGACAGAGGTGGCAGCAGAGTGCACTGTGGTCAGAGTGGACGGAACTACACTCTTCTGGAACATACAGCAGCTGAAAAGTACTGGAAGGGTTAAGAATATTTTTTTTTAAATTATTTACAAATCTGTATAACTTTCTGGCACCAGTGGATTTCAAAAATATTTACACATCTGGATAACTTTCTGGCACCAGTGGATTTAAAAATAATAGTACCCCTTAAAATGTCATATACAGTATTATAAGAGATATCTGTGCAAACAATAATAACCTATGAATTATGACACAGATACATATAAGTTTATGCTGATATATATATATATATATATATATATATATATATATATATATATATCTGTAGCTGTGTTACTTCTGCCCTCTGCCCTCAACCAGGTTATGTTGAACTAAAAAGGCATAGAGCAACACAGATCTCAGATATTTATGACATACCGTATGCTGGAGATGTCCTATAAAGGGAACAACTCATAGAGGGGCATTTATCAAAAGTGAACTTGGTTTTTGTTCACTTTAGATAAAAAAAAAGTTGCAGGCAAAGTGGCGTACGTGCGCCAAATGCCCACTAAACTGCTCTGTTTAAATGTTGCAAAGCAGTGGCAGCTGTGCGACAATTGTATTAAAAGTTGCACGGACCTTAATACAATTGTCGCATGGAGACATATAGGACTTCCCCTGTGATTTCTTCTAAATATAGTTTGTGCGACTATTTTGCGACTTTTCGCAGAAAACTCACAAGCGATAAATTAGTGACCACTGCACAAAGTGATCTAAATCAGATCACTTCATGGTAATAAAAATTAAATGTTCTAAATGAAATGTTGGAGGAAAAGTCGCACAGAACCTGCCTGCGACAAATTTAAATGAGAAAAGCTGTCTAAATTGCTTGATAAAGTCCCCTCATAGTGATACAATTAGATAAAGAAATTGCTGTATATACAATAACCCAATGTACAGTACTTGATAGAAACCCCTACATTTTACCCCTAAGTCCTTTAAATGACTGTCAATAGGGGTAACTTCCGTGCCAGTTACTGACTGAGTGTTGGCTGCTCTCTATGAAGCAGACTCTACTCCTAAGCTAGATCCTTACTCCCTGATCATAGAGGACATTCATTGCACACATGCGTCAATGGTTTGGGAGGGAACCTGTGGTCTCTCCTGACCTGATTTTAAATTCTTATATTGTCCATGTGTTGTGCCATTCTTCAGTTTTTCCTGAAGAACTGGGTGTTACCATTGTCTTGTCAAGGGTGAGGATGCCTGCACAGTGTAACACAATGGACCAGATTTACCAATATGTCAGAGGACAGAAACTGTGTGGTTTTCCCACAGTAACCAATCACAGCTCAGCTTTCATATCTTAACAAGCTCTAGTAAAATGAAAGCTGTGATTGGTTACAGTAGGAAAACCAGACCGTTTCTGTCCTCTGACAGATTTGTAAATTTGAGCCTATAAGTACTGTCTGAAAAGTGATGAATATGTAGTGATATACACTTCAACTGGTAACACCTAGTTGTCAATTAATTCATAAACGTATATTAGGAAAAAGAGAGAAATGCCATTAATTGAAGTGTTCCTGTCATATCAAAAGTTTTCGTCAGTCTCAGTGGGTCTCAGTGCTTTTTGCTTCACTAGACAGCCCCATAGACTTGTAATAAGTGTAATCACCTGCATCTCACCTCTCATTGTAATGATTGGTAAAGGTCTCAATACCAAAACCCCAACTGATAAAAACTTTTGACATGTCAAAACTTTGTCTAAATGACCGGAACACATTCAAGTTCTAAGAAAAGATGCTTCAGAAATCTTATTTCTTAGGCTAAGTTTCCACTTGATTTTTTTTTTCTGGCAGTTTTTGGAATATTGCCACTGCAGGTCAAAAGTGGACCCATAAGGGAGGAGAAGTATAAGTCCTTCCTTTATATGTCCTATTCCTTTCAAATACACTTCTGGCTTTGGTTCAAAAACTGCCAGAAAAAAAACCAAGTGGAAACTTAGCCTAGTTTTTACTAAAACACACAGACCAGGGGTAGTGACAGGTTCTTTTTAATATGAAACTAAAGTGTTAAATAGTCTATGTCAAATAATATTATTAACTGATATTTCCTTTTCATATTTTTTTTTATGTTTTCTTTTCTGAGATTAAAACTGAAACAAATTGAGGATTATCAGTTTTGTTGGTATATTTGTTGCATTTTTTTTCTTTAAGGTTGGAAAAAGTGGAGCAAACAAGAGGGCAGTCTTCATTGACTGTGGATTCCATGCAAGAGAATGGATCACCCCTGCTTTCTGCCAGTGGTTTGTGAAGGAAGTAAGTATCACGATATATAAGATATCACACATCACGATATCACAATATAAGATATCAAACACACAATGTTAATTGAGAGTACATCGCATATCATACAAGCACATATAAAATGCAACCTCTGAGGCATATAAAAGACAATAACACTATACTATAAAAAGGAAATAATATCAAACAGCAAAGGCAATTGTTATTCCAGAAGGCTAACTCAGACCATTTTCCTTACCATAGGCTGTTAACTCTTATGGTACTGACACACAATTCACCAACCTCCTCAACAATCTGGATTTCTACGTTCTTCCAGTCATGAATGTTGATGGCTATGTATACAGCTGGAACACAGTAAGTAACTAAACATACATGAATGGAGTTAGATGGAGGAGCTGTAATGTGAATGTTATTTCTTTAAATTTGGAATTCTTCTCATTAGAACCGTATGTGGAGAAAGACCCGCTCAGCTAACAAAAATAGCAACTGCATTGGAACTGATCCCAATAGAAACTTCAATGCTGGATGGTGTAGTAAGTGCATATCTACCTCTAGTGAAATATTCGATTATTATGTACACAAACTATATTAAAGCCCTCTCTATACCCAGAAGTTGCAGGGAGCATCATGTTGCTTAGTATCATCTACTGGTCAAATGGTATAAGGAGACTATTGAAATCAATGGATATTCATGCTATGCATTGTTGGTAGAGAGTAAGATTCAGTACCAATTGCTACAATAACCATGATTCTTTGGTTTAGAATACAGACGGAGTCTTTTTGAAGGAGAAATGTACCCTATATCAGTATCAGGAAAGGCTGTCCACAACACCTATTTCACCTCACATGTAAAATACACTGCATACCGATTATATCATGGTATTCTATAATGAATAAAGTGGCCACAAAACAAAATCTAAAGTATATCTTTCTTTCTTTAATACCTTAAAGGAGTACTGTGATGTAGGACAATTTATCCCCTATTCAAAGGATAGGGGATAAGTGTCTAATCACGGGGGTCTTACTGCTGGGACCCCATGATCTTCTGCCTGGTGCCCAGATCTCCTTGTGCAAGGAGCAATCTCAGCTTCGCTCAAGGAGACTGTTGATCCTTGCACAAAACAGTGGTCAACACCCCCCTTTATGTATCTCTATGGGAGAGCCGGAGATACACGATAGAGATGCATGGAGGGGGCATGTCAGCCACCGATTTATGCTGTGGTTGACACAGGTCTGTTCAGGAGATCGCCGGATTACCACTAGTCTGACCCCTCATGATCAGATACTTACCCCCTATGCTTTGAATAAGGAATAAACCTACACTACAGTACTTCTTTAAAGACATCATCGGACGTGCCTGTATGCCCTAGTCCTGCTTGTATTATATGAAGCCTGCTCAGCAGCTGAGCGTGCTTCATATCCGGTGGGTCCCAGTTCCTATGAGCAGCCAGGAACCACGGAAATGTCAGACATTTCTGATTTTATTATAAAGTTATCTACAAAATAAATAAACATATATGGTAGCGCTGCATACGTGTATGAACTATTAAAATATAACATTAGCTAAACCGCATGACCTACAATGGCCTACACGTTAAAAGAAAGTCCAGAATTGTGTATTTTTGATCACATCATATATCAGAAAACAATTAATAAAAAGTTATCAAGAAGTCCTATCAAAACAAAATACAAATATACAAATATATATATATATATATATATATATTTATATATAGTAAATTTGAGTAGCCGTATTAGTCCAGTGATGCAGATGCAAATCAAAAAATGTTGCAGTATCTTGTAATACCTTTTTTATTGGACTAACAGAATTTTGTAGAGACAAGCTTTCGGGATTCCTCCCTTTATCAAGTCCAAAGCAAATCTAAGCTCACAAGCAGAAGACACAGGTTACATCTCACAAATATGCAGGGGTTAATTACCAGTCTCTCCCCTGCTCCCCCCTCCCTCCCCCCTTTTTCTCATTCTTATCTATTTAGTCTATGTTCCCATAACAGGACAATTTATGGCCCATCTTAGTGTGAATTCTCCACATCTATTGTCTTAACCCCTGCATATTTGTGAGATGTAACCTGTGTCTTTTGCTTGTGAGCTTAGATTTGCTTTAGACTTGATAAAGGGAGGAATCCCGAAAGCTTCTCTACAAAATTCTGTTAGTCCAATAAAAAAGGTATTACAAGATACTGCAACATTTTATGATTTGCATATATATATATATATATATATATATATATATATATATATATATATAGATATTATTCCATTGTAGATTTTGTATGAGTGATGTCATTACAATGTACAATTTATTTTCTTTTTAAGCTGTTGGAGCTTCTTCCAGAGCCTGTGATGATACATATTGTG